>NC_086194.1:155563368-156176939 GCF_035770615.1 Melospiza melodia melodia | reverse complement strand
AAGGCAAATAAATACCACTGGGAAAACTCAATTTAAAAAAAGTCTGTATGACTAAGAACTATTAGTAATCAAAAAAAAGCCAGCAACAGAAAACCACAGTAATGTTCTGTTAGACTGTGTTTAATTTTAATCCAAACTGTTTCTGAAAATTGACTGTTATTGATAGGGATCCCTTTCCTACACAGTGAGAATTTGTTCAAACTTTGAGAATTGTCATGAGCTTGTGGCTACACTTCAAACGTCACTGTGTTCACAGGCAGGAAAAGGTTATGACTTTACAGCAAAGTAGGGAGACTCCAGAGCTTAACATTTTATGGAAAACAAGTCTATTCTTATATTTCTATTTTTTTGAAGTGTTCTAGGTCAAATGGGTGATTCATTGTAAAAGGAATCCATTAAAGGCACAGTACCACAGATTAATCTTTTCATAGATTGAACTATTCTCAATAAACTACATATGGCCATTTTAAGAAAAACAGAGCACATGCCAAAAGTTACAGTTCAAGGAACAATGATAAATTTTCCTAATGCTAAGTGTGGATTGACAATGAAAAAACAAATATGTATTCATGGTCTTTTCCCAGCAGAGATACATTCTGTTATCAGCATTCACCCCAAACACACAATTACAGCCCAAGTGCATGCAGCTTGAGTGACTAAAGAAGCAATGCTACAGAGATTTATTTTTAAAATTACTAATTGATTTCAAACTTTCCATAGCATTTGCTATTAGTAGCTCCACCAGTGCTACAAATGTATGTGCCAAACATATAGTCTATAAACCACTGTTTTCCTACAGTACTTAACATCAACTTGGCCAATAAGTTATTTGCTCTGCCTGTAATGCATTACTCTTCATAACCAGTAATTCAATTACTATTTTACTTTGCTTCCCATACAGAATAAGCACTTGATATTGGAGTACATACATGATATACCATGTGAAAGATATAATACATGCACAGATAAGTGATTTATTAATAGGACAATGATTTGAACCTTTGCTGAAAAACCCGATTTTCATTCCTGGTCATGTTTAAGGGCACTGTCATCTCTTTTCAAAAGTGCTCTGCACCTTTGTGTCGTGGTCTAGGAATTGTCCCATTTAGTGTTTCCATTGAAACTACTTAAAACCACGAGCCACTCCATCCCTCCACCCTGCCTCTGTGGTGGGCTGCAGAGGAGAACTGGAGCCACAAAAGGTAAAGTTTATGGATTGAGATAAGAACAATTTACCAGAGACAGCAGTGAAATAAGACAACAAACAGTAACAGTAACAATACCAATGACAATATGTATGAGAAAAGAGGCGAATGTTTCACATGGCATTGCTCACCCGGGTAACTCATGAAAACACCTGACCCCCTGCCATGCTATGGGATCTGGAAGCGAGCCTCTTTCCCATCCCTGGAAAATAAGGCAAGGTGGTAGAGAATAATCTCCAGATCTTAGCCTTTCCCTGCTCCTGACTGCTGCAAAAATGAATTATGTCCTGGCCACGACACTTTATTTATATCTAACAAAGTCTATAATGAATTTTCAATTAGACAAGCATTATATCAGTGTAAATAAAGGCTATTTATTGCAGCAAGGCAACACATGCTCAGTCCACCAGAAATCTGTCTATTTTGTACAAAGTCTAAAGGCTTGATCATTGACTTCCCAGAAGAAAAAATACTGCAAGACTGACATGCCCTTAAGGCTACCACATTGCTCCCTCTCACAGCTTACTGCTGCTTGTAATTAAAGCAACAGTGAAGTCAGGGGATATCAGAACATCTTCCTATTTGTAATGTTTAAATACTACAGGCTTCAAGCTAAAAAAAAAGACAAATGAACCAGCAATACACAGGAAAGCATTATGTGCACATTAGCTAGCTATACAAAAACATAGCTTCCTTTACACAATAATAACAGTAAAATGCAACAGCTTCTCAGCCTGGCACCCTAATTATCTCATAAAGGTGAAGCACATAAGCAGGCGCAACAGGATCCTCACAAACTTCACTTATCACAGATCAAACCACTGCACACAAACTTTTGCTGCACCTATTTAACAGTTTACAATCTCAACCATAAGATTAAGGAAAAAACATATCTCCCTTGCCAGTTTTAAATAAATAGGGCTGAGATACAAGCAGTTGTCTCAGTATTCAGAATATGTACTGGGACTTCTACACAGAATGTAGAAGTATAGCCCAGAAAAAGCAAGCTCATTTCTCTTATACTGACGGAATCAAACCACAACAATTTACAAGAAAAAGAAAGATGAGGAGGATAGGCAACTGTAACATTCAAAAACAGCAGCCACAAAACATGACCCAAACAGACAATCTCCAACACTACATGCAGTCTCCAGAAGATCTGAAACTCTTCTCAAAAGCACAAGTAAAATGGGATTCTCTGCCATCTTGTGTACACACAGTAAAGCACTGTGGATTATTTCATACCTTACACCCCTGTTCAGGTGTTTGCTCCGTCAGGAAGGAAGTGACTGCATTATCTAAGTTCATCCACCTATTCTGATATGAAAATGGCATCAAAGCTAAAAATATACTTAATGAGCTAATTAATGGCTTCTAACCTTTCCTACAAATTTCACAAAATTTTAATTACTTTTTTAGTAAGAGTTTTTCTAATATTCAGGGGAACTGAAAAAATACATGACTGAAAAAAATTGTTTCACCTTCTTCAACACTGAAAATGTGAAATGACAGAGACCATGTGTCAATGATTTTTTTTCCTCAAGTATGCTAAAACCCAATAGTACTGTTTCAACTGAAAACAAGTTGAATATTTCAATTCAGAATACAAAGAGGTGATCTCACATATCTCACCAAGAAGTAGCAAAGAACATCATAGTGAAGCCAGAATTCTGAAGAAGAATTGTGTCATACATAAAGCTGAATTTCTCAATCCTCTTTTAACTGTTTTCTTGCATGCCAAAATTTGCACAACATAACAGTAAACCACTTCTCTTAACCTTCTATCAGCAAACACAACCTTTCAAGTCAGAGACACTGTAGCAGGTTTTTTAATCTTTACTCCGTACAGAGTTTTCAATTTTAAGTAGAATTCTGTTGCTAACTAAGGGAGTAAGAAGTCTTACTCCCTTACTTTGATAAAATGGTAGGGAAGTGTCCATTAAATTAACAAATTTTCCAAATACTTATGCCCCAGATAAACTACTTGGAAAAATTTTTTTCACAGACAAGACTGTAAAGGTTGGAACAGACCACCCAGGGAAGTGATGGAGTCACCATTCCTGAAAGTGTTCAAAACCTTGTGGACATGGCCCCTGAAGACAGGATTTACTGGTCATAGTGGTGCTGAGTTGATAGTTGACATGATCTTATGGGTCTTTTCCAATTTCAATGCTTCCATGATTTTAAGTCTTTTAGAAAACAGTATCTAGGAAACTAAAAGCATTATCAAAACAAAAGAAAATGTTTCTACATATAATCCTGTATGTATAACCCAAACTTATACTTTTTACACATCACAGGGAAAACTAAAGATTGAAAACAAAATATTTAAAATAAACAGGTTACCAAGAACCATCTTCATTTCCCATTTACTAGTTCAACAGACTACTTAAGAAAAGTGCAAAAGGTAATGATCCCTGTAAGACCAGAAACAAATCATCATGTCTAATCTGTGCCCTGCTCAAAATAATTGCTGCAGCTAGTTCAGCTTCAAGGGCACAAAAGGACATCATCACTAAACTTGCCATAACGAATGAGAACCTGGAAGAGATGACCAGATCATCAGATATAAAGACTACTGTTTTAGTAGTATGATTAGTTATAAAGACTGAAGACTACTGTCACAAACCACTGTTTCTAGAAGCAGTTCTATGTAAAGAAAGTTCTGTGCAAAGAAGGGCAGAGAAAACAGACTGATGATTTTTTTGAGGAACTAATTCTAGAGTTTTTAGATTTCTAGTAATTCTGCTTGCAATCCTGCCTAAAGAGCAGAGATGCTGTACTTAATTACCTAAATGTGACCAGGTATTTCAATGGAAAAATACAACTAACTTCATCTAACATTTTGAAACTCACATTGCCTTTAACTTCTGAGATACAGAAAGAAGCATACTAGTTTTTTGTTATGAATATTTAGTGACCTCTGTCTTTCATAACTATGAATAACATAAGAGTTATAAAATACAGAGAGATTTTCCATTAAGTTTGAATAGTTTGAACAAAAAACTCCTCACCTTCTCCACAAAATGACAGAATTCTCTCTCCTAATCCCTTTTTTAACATAATGGGAGTGCTCACTCTTATAATTTAAAATGCTGCTCCTTTTTCACATCTTCCAGGAATTACACAGGATTCCAGTTATTACAGAATCACAGAATGGCTGAGGTTGGAAGCAATTTCTGAAGGTCCTCTAGTCCAACCCCTCAGCTCCAACAGGGTCACCTACAACCAGGTGCTCAGGAGCACATCCAGATGACTTGAATATTTCCAAGGATGGAGACTCCACAGTCTCTCTGAATAAATTGTCCCAGTGTTCAGTCACCCTCACAGTAAAAACTGTTTCTTGATGTTCAGAGGGAACCTCCTATGTCTCAGATCATGCCCACTGTGTCTGCTCCTGTCAGTGGATGTAAGCTAAAATACATGAAATTCTATCAGAATATGAGGAAATGCTTTTTACTGAGAAGGTCATCAATACTGGACAAAGTTGCCTGGAGAACTGCAGAGATTCCATCCCCAAAGATACTCAAAACCCAAATGGACACAGCCCTGTGGAATCCATTCTACCTGACCCTGAGGGGACCTGGACTGGATTATTTCAGTCAGTCTTTTCCAGCCTAAAGGACTGATTTTTTTTATCAGCTGCTGTTAAACGACACTTTCACTAGAAGTTTTTCAACAATTCAGCAAATTGTAAATTCAACCAAGCCAGCCAAAAGAAGGTGTGAGAGTATGAATGTGCCAGCAAATCAAAAGAGATTATCTAGGGAAAACATTTGCTCATCATGCTCTCACCAAAAATGAAATGGCTACAAGATCTTTTGCTAAAGCCCCTCCCATATCAGCTCCCTAGAACATACAGAATGCCACATGATTTTGAACATACTCTTCAATATGAGATGTTGAAGAAATTTGAAACTTTTCCTTTCAAATTTTGAAGTGAGTTCAGGTTCTAGGACTTATACTGTTACCTACAACAATAAATAATGAAAGTTTGATTCCTTAGGAAAGGCCAAAAGCTTTACTTTTTAGCACTTCACAACAGTCTGGAATCCCTACAATAAAGGATTCTGAATTTTTGACATGATGAGCAAAAGCGTCAACAACAAAAACATCGAGTCACAAAGCAAACAGAATTACAGAATTAATATACCCAAACGGTTCAGTATCAAAACTCAAAGAAAATTTCGTAACTGATAATAAATTCAGTGTCCTGTATAAATGAACACCGTATTTGCAAACTGAATTATTGAAGCTCTTGCATAATTGATGAAAAAAGGAATACACAGTGTCTGTCTCAAGCACACAGATCAAATCCCAGGCTCTTTTTCCCCATGAAGTACTTTACAGAAATTTTTTTGATACTTTCACAAAACAATACAAAGATAAATGAGCAGAGGAAACTCTAAAGAAGACTAGTGTAAGAATCAAAATTATTGCCAAAATACTTCCCCAAAATTAGACCAGACCAAAAGTTACCATTAGGAAATTACCAGGTAAAACTTGATTGTAAAAGAGAATAGGTTATACTTAAGAGCAACAGAAAACACTCCATGTGCAGAGTCTTAAACACACCACTTACTGCTTTGACTCATGGTGACAGACCTCCAGTGTGGGATCATTATAGATGAAAGCTGCTTCTAAATCATTGACTCTCACTCTGTAAATGCGGCACTGTTTACTGTTCAGCTTGATCCTGTTCAGGTTTGCCACTGTGGGAAATATCGTGAGTTCCACATAACCCTACGAAAACACAAATCAAAATCTTCTGTAAAATCTTTAACAACTTAAAAACTAGAGACATACAGAAAAATTGTTACTAATACAATTTTAAAAAAATCACTGGTATAAAGATGGTATTTTCATATTTAAAAAGGAAAATGAATTGCCCTTTAGATTTTCTGCATTTTCTTTCATGCCATTTAACAGGTGAATTTTCGCAGCTGTAAATGAAACAGACAAAACAAAAAATTCAATGTGACTGACAATCATGCCTGCTTTACTGGAGAAAATCTGCCTCTATTGACTAGATTTCAAGTTATTAGCATCATTATGTTTTGCTACTTGAATTTGAGACAAGAATTCTTAAAACCTAAGCAGAATGCTTTTAAACAGATATGTCAATTGACAAAGACCCTTGAAGACTTTAGGCCTGAAATGATGAAAGTCTCTTCAAAGCCCAAGTGAACTCACATACAAGAGAGGAAACTGTAAGTCTATCCCAAACATCAGCTAACACAGTGTGAGCATGAATTCTGAACTGCAAATTGCTCCGTAATATTTACAATGCAGCAGCTTTCATTTAGAAATCTTTTTCTAAAAGTGCTCACAGTTAGAAAGAACTTTATGTCAAGCAATGACAGACTTATGAGAAGCATCAGATTAGAAAGTATAACATTTAAAGTAGCTGAACAGCATAAATGGCTTGTGAGTGCAGTTTTTTCCTCTAAAAGTATGAAGAAAATCCAGACACTTAATTTCTACTTCACACTTTATTAAGAAATACTTACTACAACAGACTTTCTCTGAAAATTTATGTTGTTGATACAAACTACCTGATGAGTTGTGCTGGAAGAAAAAAAAACAAAAAAAACAAAGTAAGGTTTTGCACAAATGCCAGCATTTAAAATAATGCTTTAACCCAGTTTAAGAGAGAGCCACAGAGGATATATGTACATAAATACACCCAATAGAAAATACTTCTATAAAAATCATTAACGATTGTCCCAATCTTTTATGCGGTCCAAACCAAATAATGAATAGAAGTTATCCACAATGTCAGGAAATTCCCCCCCAAAAATAAAACACTTATCATACCAGGATGAACATTACCAGTAATACAGGAAGATAACATAATTTTTGAACAACACCTATTTTTATGCAAAAATAAAGAATTAGAAATAGCAGTGTCCAGGTCTAACACTGTGGTGATGAGCAGTATCAGTAATGGCATGAGCTTGCAATCAGAAACCTGTGGAAAGTTGACACTCATACATCATTTATATAAGCAACTATTACACATTAAAACATACAGTATGTGCTTTTACAATTAGCATGCCATAAGAATTTATAATTTAAAATAATGCTAATACATGAATCAAGATATGTATTTTATACTAGTCAAATGCATTTGCTTAAATTTTGAGTGACATATTAGAACTCCTGGCAAATAAAACTGATTGAAAAGGTAGGAGATAATATAATGCCAACTTTCTAAAAATCCTGTAAGTTATTTCTGTACAATTTTCTGTAGTGGGTGTCATCTTTACAGTAGTGCATTTCATGACTCAAGACAAAACCTTGAAGTAATTCAACTTCTGTGGCACGTCATGCTTTATCTGCACATATCCTGTGCATTAAGAACTGAAATTGCTTCAGATGAGATAAAAAAATTCTTATAAGAGAATTACATCTAAAAACAGATTCAGACGTTACTTACATTAAGTGTGTATGAGAAGACTGATTCTACTTACCAATACATTTGTGTAACAGATTTATAAAGGAATCAAAGAGGTATAACAAGAAATCTATTAAAATGTACTGAAATCCACCACCAACTGCTTTATAGCTTGGTTACAAGCCAAATAGTGAACGCGTGAAAACGACAATTTGCTTAACAAAGCGGCTTGCTGCAAAGGCAAACATTTTTTTTACACATAAAAAGCCCTTAAGTCAAAAGGCTTTTTGACACACCAGTACATATGGAACATCGTAGGGTGGTCTTTAGTACTGACACTGTGTGAAGAGATGTCCTAAGTTTGAAGAGCATAATGTAAATATCTTTATGAGACTGCATGTTTGACAGACTTGCTGCCCCTGAGTAAGTCCATTTACACACTCAAACATTTATCTGCAACACACCTTTTCTGAATGCAAGCTACACCACAAGCAACAGCTCCTTCTTAAATAAATCATTATTAATCAGCCTTTGGCCTGATTCAGTGTGCATTGGTTTCAAGTACAACAATTTAAAAAATTGGATACTTATAATTTATAGGGTCTTGGGCTTTCAAATCCTTTGTCTCCTTTCTTCCTATTCATCCTGAACCGCAGCACTAAACGCACTCTGCTGACCGTCAGACTGGCACCAACATCATCCTCACTCAGCGGGTCCTTCGATTTTCCCCCGTGTCACGCCGTATTTGATCTCTCATCTCCTCAGCGATGTGTGACCCCCCAGCAGTCAGGAATCCTCAGCTCCAATGAGCGCCATCGCCACAGCATCACCACCAAGCAGTGTTTGTGTAAAACCTCCCGTGGGTGCACACGCAGCCCCTCGGTCTGCGGGGCTTACGGAACCAGTCCAGAGGCGCTTCCTCTCCACGGGAACTACGGAAAACAACCGGCTCAGCGGGCAGGGGCGGCGAGAGCGGCGGAATCAGGAGGGCCGCGGCCAGGACGGCCGGGCAGGCACCGGGGTCTGCGCTCCTGGGAGTCCCGGCTGGGGCAGCGCCGTCCGCTGAGAGCTGGGAAAGGCCTGGCAGAGGGCGGAGCGGGCCGGGCGGTGGCCGGGCCCGGGGCAGGGTCGGCCCCGCGTGTCTCCCTCAGCAGCGCGCCAGCCGCGGATCTTCCGCAGCCGCCGCCATCTTGGCAGTCACCTCCGACCCGCGGGTGAGAGGTCACGGCCCGACTGACTGAGCTCTGTCACTTCAGCCGGAAAGGCTGCTGGAGTTTTCCTTTTTACAGAAAGGCAGCTGCTTTTTACAGCGGCGGCGGTGGCCGGAGAGAAGAAGAAGAAAAAAAGAAAGAATAAAATAACCCTCTCGAACCACCCAAAAGCCGGGAGAGGGGCCGCGCCGTGTCCCCGTGCGCAGGCGCCGCAGCTGGCGCAGGCGCGGGCGGGCGGAAGGCGGGAAGGGGCGGCGGGAGCGGCGGGAGAGGCGCGCGCCCGCAGCGAGCTCCGCCTGCCGCCTCACGGGGGGCGCCGCTGGTGGGAGCAGGTGACGCGAGACACAGTTGCTTTATAACCAAGACTGTTATAAGTAACTTCAGATTCATCATCTATTTTAGGTTAAAATAAATGCTCGCGTCGAAGAAACTGGTGGGAGTTTGAAAGGGTCATTTCATTTTCAATGTGTAACAAAACCAAGCAGGAGCACTGCACGCATGGAATTATAACACACACAAAATTAATGTAAACAAACTCTTCTCATAGCCGTAATAAAGTTCTATTCATCAAACACTTAATTTCTTTTTTGTTTTACAAAGAAACACCTATGTAAATACAAACTTGGAGCACAAATATAAAAGTATCAATTGTGTTGCGTATTTCAACTAAGGGGCCTTCTGTGATGCAAAGGAAGGAATTTCCAAGGCTTTTCTGTTCATATAACCATTGATCTCTGGGAGTGAACCTGCTGCTGCTGTTGGGGGACCAGAGCTGCTGGAACCAGACAGCAAACAAGGCAGTCCTTCCCAGCAGAGAGCCCTTCTACATCACACAGCTGGTCAAACACCACAGCCCTGCACCAACAATGTGCAGCAAAGGACACTGACCTTGCAGCACTGGGCAACAATAAATAGAGCTCAGGAAGAAGCTTTTATTCAGCTTTTTATCTGTACCAAATTCCAAGTATGCACACAGTGTGCATCTTGAGTTACGTTTGATTTAGGAGGAGTTTCTCTACTCTCCCCACTCACTCTACAGCTGAAATGTTGGCAGTTCCAAGGTATTTCCTACCTCACATCTGAGTCTGATGGAAAGAATACTTTTTGTATCAAATAACCAACAACTGTTAAGCTTAAAATATAAATCTGAAAACGATCTAATATGAAACTCTTGTTTACTGACATGCAAACAATCCTTTTTAATGATTACAAAATTACCATCTCAGGTACACCACTTCATGGCAGTATCATCAAAACAGAATGTTTCATTTACATAAAACAGTATTATCATTACAAAACTGTAAGGCACAATTTCTATGTGCTGTCATTTGCCCTAACAAAATTTTAAAAAATAATTGTACTACAATGTTTTGTAGGTTCTTTTTAAAAAAGCACAAGTAGTTGTCAGTAAAGCATTAGTTTTACCTCAGCTACATTTTAATGACAGTTTATAGGAAATTTGTAACACAACATCCAACTACTCTCTCTTATATTCACACTTCACTGCAATTAGGTTTTTTTTGGTAATATATATAAGGCCATTCTGCCAAGTATTAAAGTGTCAGGTGCTCATGTTGTTCATAGACATGACCTTAAAAGGAACCCATTTTCAAAATCAAGACTGATGTAGTCTCAGTGGGGAATGATTTGTTCATGAGCTTGATGAGTTTTTTGCCATTCAAAATGTGAACACTGCATTGAAACCTTAATCTTTAAGAATGGCCAATAATGGGCAGAAGACTAAAATTTCTGTTTTGCTATTCAATTGAATTCATTGAATTATTATCAAGAAGGTTTTTAATATTCATTTCAGACTTATGGATAAACAGATTACGTGTATTCAAGAAGTAGAAGTTGGGAAAAGAAAGGTTGGCAAAGAAGGCTGGCAAAGGAAGGTGAGCTGAATATCATTCCTCAGAGGCCACAAGTGTCCTCACACTCTCCTTAGCTGAGCACAGAACACAACATATTCAAGTAGCTGTATAATGATGGTTGGCCACTCTTTTCCCCAGAAGGCAGCAGCAAGTAACATTCACTGTTACTACATTCAGTATCCTCAGTTCTTCAAACAATACTTGTTATGAGATGGGTCTTCTAGAATTATAAACTTTAACACCATTCAGCATTGAGGAGCGAGCATATTTTGTCAGAAGAGCACCAACAGTCTGCTTCTCTGCACACAAGTCTCTACAGAGGAAATCAAGCACAGGACATTGGCATTTAAAGATACTATCACACAAAATTAATCTAAAACATTTTTAACTACAACAATAAACTGGATTTGGATGTTAGAAAAAAAACCAGAACTACTGTAACTGTCACATAATGCTTTAAATTACCTCAAGTTTAGAACTTACCTTGACATTTACACACTAGGCAAAACTACACTACTTACTTCAGAAAAAGAATTTGGGGTTTTAGGCAGAGTTTTATTATTACTGTTCTCTAATAGAGTTTTCAATCTAGCTAGCTCTGAACAATTCAGTTATATTACAGGAAATTTAGAGTCACTCATAAAGGATTGATGCAGTTACCTCTGGGACAGCATCAACATCTTCTCACATATATCACAGCTGGACATTCCAGATAATGTGCAGTGTAAGTCTTAACTACCAAAGGAACAACAGATGCAGTACAGGAAGCACTATTGCTTTATAGTTCTAGTGTTGTAAATATAGAGTAAATGTCAGCAAGTTTAGCCTTTGAATTGTCTGCTTTAATCAAATGAGAGTTATCACCCATTTAAACTCAGTAGGATCAACTTCTTACACACATTTAAGTCCAAAAAAGAGTTACAGATCCCAGAGGTGGGTATTCTATTCATAGAGAATCCACTAAACTTAAAATGCAAAGTATAGCGTATCACTGAGGCAGTGATGGCTCATCAGAAGCCAGCTATACAAAAAGAGAAGAATATGGTACTAATTATGTTTTAATAAAAATAAATACATCCTTACTGTATATAAGGGGTAATATCCACTTCTGTCCACTTTTCCCGTATGCCAAATAAGCTGTTGAATCTTTCCTGATTGTCTTCAGGTAAGTCTTCCACTTTCAGCAGAAAGATGGTCTCTGGTCTTAAACTTCTATCCACAAGAGCCAAGCCCTGCAGAACACCATCACAAATGAAATAAAAAGTACTGACAGAACAATTAAGCTTCCTTCTTTCTGACAACATCCCATGCAAGTTTCTCTTTGCAGATCCAAAGCCTTCCAGAACTTCACTACCAGAGGCAAAGTGAAGAAGTATCATAAAGGCATTGTTTTACAGGCATTATTTATCATTTCTTCTATGATAAGAAGGAAGGGAGAATCCATTGGGTTCCAACATCTCTCTGCCTGCTTTAAGCAAAAGGATTCCAGGAGTGTTTGCTACTCTACAGGCTGTCACTACCATCTATTCAACAACAGCTTCAGCTTCTGTTCCAGTCACATTTACAAGTAGTAAATTATAGCTGCAACCTTTCTTCAAACAGTGAAACATGCCTTAGTTACAGAAACCTGAATTATGATTCCAGACTACTGGTGCTCATTGAGGATATCATAAAGCATACTTGAATTCAAAAGCTAACAGAAACAACACAATACCCATTAATGGCTAAAATCTATATATGACACAAGTCAGTTACAGCCCATTCACAAAATAATCCATCCTTCTTTACATGTTTACCTGAAGCTGATCAAGCCTTGTTGTCATCCCCTCAGGGACACTCTGTTGCCAGACTTCTTCAAACTCTGATAGATTGAATTTAACTGCATTTTGCAAAAGCATTTGTGCTATAGCTCTGCATATTTTATCTTCATGCATTTCAAAGAAAACCTCCCCTGTAGAGAAGCAAAAACTAGGTCATCTTGGGTTCTTGCCTTTTGATAAAAGAACAGCCTTGTATTTCCATTCTGTTCTACAGTCTTCTATACACCAAGCATCCTTTTTTTTTTCCCTTGGGAAGCAATTTGACTTGGTATTAATTTGGATAAATTATGGTATCTTCTCATTCTCAGGAACAAATCAGGCAGAATACAGCAGTACTGTCCCAACTACAGTATTAATCTGTATCAATAAATGTGTTTGCCCTCCATGTTTTCCCCTTTCAGTATACTGTTCCTCCTATTTCTGAATGGCTTGTAAACAAAACTTTCACTTCTTTAATCACCCTTATGAGATCATGAAGAGATGAGATTTCATTTTCTCTCACACTGACTTGGCTAAAATTTCTGACCCAAATCAGGTATAAACACTTCCTTCTATTGTTTCAGCCACCTCTGTAATTCAGACTTGTTCCTTGTGCAAACTGCCTAAATACGCTACGACAAGAGTCTGTTGTCACTCCAATGACTTCCTTATGTTCTTTAAGGTTGAGTGCAACTCCTGCTTCAGCCAAAGGTGAGATGAAAGCCACTGTGGGGAAGAATTCAGACTGAATTACAGCAGTGCAGTATTGTATTTGTGTATGAGATGGACAATGCAAATCTAATCCCTACAACCAGCAGATCTTGTGGTGCAGTTCAAGAGATCACAGGCAGATACCTACTCCAGGCAAGCTGAATTCATGCCATTGACTACTCATAATAGCACAATTAATTACTTAAATATCTGAGATCTTCTAGGGTATCTAAAGAGAGATGTCATCTAAATTTTACTAGTGAGCTGTCTTTAGTCACGAAATTATGGCTTGTACACACCTAATAAATCAGTTCCAGTACCTCTGTTTACAATTGGTTTGTATAGTTTAATAGCCTTTTTTACCTATGAAACTTCCTTTAACAACTGTACTGATTTTTAGCCAGTTTGCTCCCTCCTCCCTCTCTCCTTTGCACTGCAGCAGAGTAATTTTTTTGGGCCATTCTTCAAAAACCTACATTTCCTCACTAAGAACTATTTCTTTTATGCAAAGTTAAACCATGTTATCTTTCCCAAACTTACCATCATCAACATATTTCCTGCCATAGCTTAAAAGAACATGTTCTATCATCTGTCTGGAAAAAAAAAAAATCAGAAAACATGTTCTAATACTAGCGTTTACTAGGACACTACCAAAACAGTTACCAAGAAGATTAAGAAACAGATATGGAGAAGAAAATAAACTGAAGAGAACAGATGATGAGACACATTTTTGTGGGTGAAATGAATAAACTGGTAAAAAATAGAAGAGAGAAGGATCTCCCCCAAAAGTCTCTTCCACAATCTCGTTATAACTAGCAAAGACTAAAATGTGTAAGGGAAATAAGGAATAGACTCTTGCAATACCTTTTTTTTCCAATGAGAAAGAATTGTATCAGCAAGTGTGGCCAGCAGGACCAGGGCAGGGATTGTTCCCCTCAGCACTGGTGAGGCTGCACCTCAAATCCTGTGTCCAGTTCTGGGTCCCTCAGACCAGAACTGAAGGACATTGAGGGGCTGGAGGATGTCCAGAGAAGGGCAACAGAGCTGGGGAAGGGTCTGGAGCACAACTCAGGTGAGGAGCAGCTGAGGGAGCTGGGGGTGTTTGGCCTGGAGAAAAGGAGGCCCAGGGGAGACCTTATCACTCCCTACAACGCCCTCAAAGGAGGCTGTAGCCAGTGGGGGTCAGTCTCTTCCCCCCCAGGTAACAAGTGACAGGATCAGAAGAAATGGCCTGACATATTTAGATTGGATATAAGAAAGATTGCTTCATGGAAAGCATTCTCAAGCACTGGAACAGGCTGCCCAGGGAAGTGGTGGAGTCACCATCCCTGGAGGTGTTTAAAAGACGCGTAGATGTGGCACTTAGGGACATGGTTCAGTCCTGGACTTGGCAGTGGTGTGGTAATGGTAGGACTCAATGATCCTAATGTTTTTTACCAGTCTGAATGATCCTATGATGCAAGTCAAAAATTTGGCAATTAATTATCCCTTACTGAATAATAGGCAATTTTCTGAAGCTCTGTCATCAATTATAGCCTAACTGCAGATATCTTTTTGAGCCAAAAGGCAATTAAATGGAAAATGCTACATATTGTAAACTTAAGACTTTCTTTGAATGGTACTTTTGAATTACACCAGAAAACATACCCCCTCTCAACTAGCATGCAACAGGTAAACCAAACATTTTTGGCTAGCTATAGCTTCAGAACAACTATTTCAAGATGCTGAGCAATTTACAACTTAAGTACACGCTCCTTCCATCATTTACAACTCAGCAGTAATGTTTCTACTGTGGATCAATGAAAATACTAACAATAAACACTAAAATCAGTTTACTCACCTGTCTAAAAATTCCCTTAAGTATTTTTAGAAACAAAGAAAATGTATCATTTATATCACAGTAAGTAGAATCCAGATTTTCAAGACTATAATTCTAATAGACAGTTAACAAGTACTGTAATTACACATAGTTAATAATGAATGTAGGCAATTTTAAGTACTAAAATAATTGTTTACCTGGGTTCTAGAGATCCAAGTTCTTCAAGGCAGGCACAGAGAGGAACCTTACTCAAAGGCCAGGACTCTGAGTCTATTAGCTGAGTCACATGATTCAAGAGTTTCATCTCATAGTCAAAGTCTAGAATTCTCCAATATCCTGCCAAACAGAGCACCACAGAACACTGTTAGAAGGAAAACATTAACACCTTAATTCTGTTGTCATTAAGATACATTACTGGAGTCTGGACATTCAGGTCACACCTTTATAATATGCAGTACCATTGTGTTCTTTTCAGGATTAAAAGCTCAGAAAAGGAACTAAATAATAAGAGCATATGTAAAGGAGAATGAAACTTAATTATCTCAACTGTTTGGAATTCTTCAGTACTTCTTTAACCGCCACAGATACAAAGATACTGAAAATATCACTCCAAGATGTGGAAGAACTAATGCTTAGTTGAGGAACAGAACTGCATGAACAGGATGGGCTGCACTGGCTCTGCAAAGCAACAGCTCAGGTCCAGAGAAGTTCACAAAAATCCAGAAATCCAGATGACTCTAGGACTGCCATCAACTTGTGTTCTACTGAATGTTTGAGCATGGCCAAGTATAGGATAAATAGGACCTGTCCCAAGGTGAGGCATTGCTCCAGCCTTCCCTCACATGGTAGGAAGACACTGACATAAAGCAAGTCCAGGAGGAAGAAAGAACTATGAAAAGGATAGGGCTACCTAAGAATCAGCTATTTTTGCCTCTAGAACTACAGAAAGCAGCACCCACTCCTTCATGAAGAGGGTGACCAGCTAAAAAAATATTCATGCTGTGGGTGGGATACTCTGATGCCAGTGTTTGCAGCAGCAAAGGAATTATCCTGAAAGAGAGAGACTGGCAGTGCCTGCTCAGCTTCATCCTTCTTAGCAGATTCACAGCAGCAGAGGACATGGATCTATGGGAACAAGTCTTAGAACTTTAAAGCAACTTGCACCTTGAAAGACAAGGATATAGAATAGGCCTTAAAAAAGGGAGACATGTATTTTGGGGAAAATAGGAGGGTTATTTCCTCATAGGTAAGAATATTCTTTAGATACAAATACCTTCGATTTTGCAGGCATCTATGACCTGCAATTGGTGGAGTATTTCTTCCTCACTTGCTTGAATCAGATTTAACAAATCTTCTGTTGTATACTGCAACAAGGGAAAAATAAAGGAAATAAAAGAGGGTTTTTTACTTCTTCTTTGCTTCAGTGACCATACTAAATGCATTATAAGCTATACTGAAGGAAAGACTTAAGACAGATGTTTTTTCCCCCAGACGGAATTTTCTAAGGTTTGCCACATTCTCTGAAACTCTTCTTGTAACTTAAAACATTTTCTCAAAGGGTTATTCAATATAAAAGGCAGTCTAACTACAGGAAAATTTTTGTACCAGATCTAGGTAATATACCTATATTTCCAGAATGTCAAACTAGCACAAGTAGACCTTGCAAGTGAAGAATAAGAAGATTCTTATCCCAGCAAGAATAAAAAGTGAATGTGTTCTGGCTTTTCTGAAATCACATATTTTAATCTGTGAGATTCAAAGTAAAGGCAAAGCAAAAATCACGTATCACTTTTGGATAAAAGTCAGAACCTGCACTTAGTACCTCCACTGAGGGAAAGTCTCCTCCACCATCACCTCAACAGTTACATGTTGTGCTTTGGTGTCTCCCAATTGAGTTGGCACACGCACAGCACAGACCCAGCCAGAACTCAAACACCTCCCTGCAGAACGCTTCTGTGGTGAGATGGGAAGGGGCTGTGGTGATGGGTTTATGAAGGTGTGGCTGGATCAGAAGTTATCATGAGGAGTGAAGTAAATAGAAGAAATACCAGACATCAGTGCACTGGAAATAGTACACCTATTCCTTTATTCACAGTAGAGCCTTTTATATCAACTCTAATGTTAAAGTTCTGTTGATTATAGCTCAAGAATATTTCCTATCAGAAAAAAAACATTGGATTAAGTATTGGATTAAGATCTATCAGACTATGAGAACACAAATGGAACAAACCAACACTAAATATGGAACATTCACATGTTAAAAAACCACTTAATAAATACAGAAAGGCCTCCACTTCCTGCTATGCTATTCCTATCAGATGATTGGAACATACTGTTGCTATCACCAAGCCAAGCTCCCATCAGTATGTCAATGAGGGATGACCCTATCATACAATACTTAAAAAAACCACACTGCTAGCAATTGAGAGCAAAAATATCCCCAAATCAGCATGTGTGTTTTAATTATTGTTGCCATTCAGATGCCTTGCACAGAAGTCCTTGGGACACATTTCTGCTTTGAGGCCAGCCCAGCAATCCCAACAGCTTTTTTGAATACATCACTGCTCTCAGCTCTGATGCTTTTATCAGCTGCATTGCCCTTGCAAACATAAAATGGAATGCGTTGACTTGCACCACGCCCACACCAGCAACTTCCAGATAATGTATTTAATATGTTTCTTATTCTTTTTCTTATCAGATGTCTGTGATCATCTGAGTATGCCCTGTCATTTCACAGTAAAATTCAGTACTAGCCTATATATTTTTAAGCTTTCCTCTAGTGTGCTAAATCAAAACACAATGCAACAGGTTCCCTACAGTGCTATAGATCTTTATGGCTCTTCTGCTAGGGTTCTCTGTGTATGATACAGTCCTGAAAAATCATGAGACTAAGCTTACAGTAAACAAACAAATGAATAATTTGTTTTCAAACAGATTAAAGATGGCCAATTAATTCCCAGCACACAATAAATATTAAGTGTAAGCAAACAAAACAGTGGAAATCATTACTACACATATACTGTTTGGGATTTCAGAGAAAATTAGTCCCATGGAAAGAGTTTTCCCCTGGAGAGCTTTCAGATTCATTGAGGAGTTCCACCAGAGGCAAGTTTAACACTTGTCTACATTTATCAGATATACCTAGTTGTTGTTACTCAGTAAGCTCATAGAGGAAATGCATTCTCCTTCAAAAATAAATAGTGATGAATCCTCAAATCAGTCATTAATGTTTGGGAGACACTGACATCTTTTAATAATACTCGATATTATGAATAAACACTATTTCATATGACTTTTTCATGTTGCTAGCCTTTGACAATGCTTATAATTTTCAGACAATTTAAGCCCTCGAACCTTTGCCATCCCTTATTTTGCTGTATGTCCTGCTATGCCTAGAACAGCACAGGTAGGCAATTCTGGGGGCAAGATTCTGTAACTGATCAGAAATCAGCCTGTTAATCATCCGGGAAGAGAGAAGCATCCTTCTTCTCCAGAGAAAAGTAACATCTGTGTTTGCACATCCAAACACATGCAGATGGTTTGGTGGTGTCAGCTTCAATCATGCCTCAGCATAAAATACTTGGGAACAACTACTTTTTGGTCTTCAAGTCAAAAGGAGAACCAACCAAGCTAACAAAGTCTCATAATTTCTATCAGCCTTTTAGCTGAGATCATATGCTGCACAGTCCAGGTCTCCCCATTACTCTTTAGGTCCCAAAATGAATTTCCTGAAAACACTGTAAGACAGCAGGACAGGATTTCATTTGTGTTTTTCCTTCTTTTAGTGTGTCTTATTCCATGCCTTAGATAATCCTGTTACTCTCTTCAACTCCCTTCTTCTCCTTGTCATCACCAATTACTGATTAGCAAGCAATCTGCAGATGGTGTGCTCTGACCTCATATATGGCAGACACAAAGAAGGAAAGGCTGCACTATACCTTAGCAGTCATGTTACTCTCAAGTAATTTAGAAAAGATTCTGAAGGTTGTGCTCCAAGAAACTTCCTACAGGAAAAGGGAAATGCCCAGTCTCCTTCCATGTCCCTCATTTTAACTAATAAAAAGGCTGCTTACCTGTACTCACTGGAAGTGTTAGCAACAATCAACTTGTTTAGAATAGAAGAGTTAAAAAATTAACTCAAAGAAGCACTGTGAATCATATGAGGAAAGGGATTTTTCTACTTAAGGATGTATCTTCACTTTAATTTGCTCATTACCAATTACAAGAAAGCAATTTACACAGCTGATTTACCTTTGAAAATGTTGACGTCTGATCTTTCTGACTATCAGGCCCTTCATATGGATCTTCCATTAAAAGCGTCCTCAGTTTCTTCAGTTTTGGTCGACATCTCCTTAATTCCCAATAGTTCTTGGAGAAACCAGCAATCTACAAGAGAAAACAGCAACTCTTTAAACATTTTAATGTAGCATCTGGATTCAAAGCTGCTTACCAAAAATTATCAGCAAGCAGTGTTAACCCAGTCATTGAAAACAAATAACTATTAATAGGGTAATTACTTTAAAGATAAAACAATCATTGCAATGTTTTCAATGAAAAAAAAATAGTACAAACAATGAAGAATAAAAATCCACAGTTGATTGATAAAATATATCTTTGTAGTGCATAAGACAAAGGTAACAACTCAACTCTGCCTGCAAATGATAGGAAACCACCACAGGATATATTTCTGCACAATTCCCCTCAAAACTGCTTTTTGCCTTAACAGTAAATTGTGTTACTGCCATAAAAGCCTTCCTGTATTAACCTGTGTCCATCTTCCCCACTTCTTCCCAAGCTTGGGATCTACTTCATGGTCTTTTTAATGAATCATCATAGTCCTAAGCTCAAGCAAAGCAGACAGTAACAAGGACAGAAAGCTACACTTGCACACAACTGACAAGACATCTCTGTTCCTCTCCCTGAGTCAACACAAAAATGAGGAGTGTGCAACAGGAAGTTTGGCTGTTCTTGATTCAACAACACTGACTTACCAAAGCTTTACTTTCAGAGTAATCCTGAGATGCTTCACAGGGTACAGCTTTGACTTATTGCAAGATTCTTGGAAGAGGCCAGACTATTGGAGGCCTTTCAGCATCATTTCTACTATTTACCAAACCAACAGAAATGGGAATAGAATTGCAGAGGCAGAACAGGCTCCAGCTTAGTGACTCCTGACCCAATCACCAGCCCCATGTTAAAACAGCTTCTATGAAAAAGCCTCTAGACAGTGCTTTAAAATACCCTAAGTGCTTTACTGGAGTACTTGAGGTATTTTAGAAGTCCTCCATTGAAAAAAAAACAAACCAAAAACAACAACTAAAGCTTTAAAATCATTTTCCATTTAAATCAACTATAAGCAAAACCACCTATATATAGAAGTAATTGTATACAAATTCTAATACACAGAAATCTGTCGATTTTAATCTATTACATAACTGGCTTGGCAAAAAATTCAGCTAAACACCAACTTCCTGACAAACTTCCAAGCTTCATGTCAATTAGCATTTACTTAAGTGCTAGGTTTTTTTCCTGCCAAGTTGTTTTCTGATCGTTTTGGTAATAAGAAGATACTCTGCATAGAAAAGGAAATAAATAATTCTAATTAATATTCCAAAGCTCATAACCTGAGATAAGCTCTGTGAGGTGAATAAAATGGCAGATGCTTTGGCTGTATCAGTGTGAAAGTGATACAAAGATCAGCACCAAGACAGCAAGTGAAAGGCAGTGAAGCCCCAAAGTACTGAGTACACATAGTATCTTTTGCTATGTTTCACAATATGCAGTGTTAATGAACCATCTTACCTTTTTGATATAATTTTGAGAGCTCTTAGAAATAAAACTTTTTAAATAGTTCCTAAGCAAATCACATTTCTATGATGTGTAACTTCACAGGAATAGTGAAACGATTAAATGTAGTAAAAAAAAAAAGTATATGAAAGAATATTACTTTCTCATTAATCTACTTCAGCTTGAATTAACTTTTTACATTAGCTCATTAGACCTCATGGAAGAACTGATGTTGAAGTAGGATTATTCCTCAATGACGCCATTATGTCCATTACAGAAAATAATTAACTAATAATGTTTGCCTAGCTATTTTTAATAGAATTTTATTAACTATGCTTCAGGAGGGCAGAGAACAATGAATTCTTAAACTGAGAACTCTAAAATCATTCACTTTGACAAGTATTTTGATACACTAATTGAAAGAGCCACCTTAGAATACATTTCTATATTTAAAAAATAGTATTCAAATACAACATGGTAAAATCTCCCTTTTGGGAAAAGCACTCCTAAAAATCAACCTGTAAATAGCTTACTTTAAAAACAGTTGCTAACACTGAGAAATTATATTTTCTTTGCAAGCTTTTAATACCTACCACAAGTAATTACTGTGCAATGAAAATAAAGCACAGTTTTAACTTCTCTGAAATAATAACCATACATTACAGAGAAAGTTCAGCTGCCTGAAGAAAGGCTCTAAAGCCATTTTGGACACCCTAAGGCATAGCATGGCCCTGTATAAAAAGCACATTTATAAATCCATCCTCCTGGAACTGGTCAATACACAAAGAAGCTACAGGAAACTCGTCCTTTCTCCAGTGGCAACCTGCAATAGTGGCTAAGCAATACCACAGGGTGTCTAAAATGGCATTAAAAGTCTATGTTTAGGCAACTGAATGCCAGCTGGGTTTCACATATGCATCTTGGACAAAATACAAGAAATTACAGAGAATAAGAAAGCACAGAATTAAAACAAACAAATAAAACCCTGAAAGACATACCTGTGAATGAATAATATTACAAGATGCCTGATCTGCTTTCAATTCCTCTGGAGTTTTGCAACCAGGAACAAACAGCAGCATATTTGAGGTATCTGCTATTTTCATGTCATAAGTTTTATCTTTGCTGCACAACACTGCATGTTCATCCTTTTCACCACGGATTATTAGGCTGGAAAAAAAAAAAACAACATGGAAATAATGATGCATTTTTACCTCTGTTTCAGGATGAACTCTTATTAAACTTGTTTGATATTTTCTCACATTCATACATTTGTAAAGAAATTACAAAGTGCAGGTTTGTTTGGTAGCAGCAGTCACAGTTCACCAAAAAAATGTAAATTAATCTAATTGACTGTGGTTTTCCCTCTCCTTTTAGTGTGGGAACTCAAAAGACAAGCATTCCAAGTTTTCATGCAGAACACAATTGAATGCCTATAGTCATACACCAATTCTCTCAATCCCCTAAAACACCGCTGAAGTGATGCTTAATGTGTGAACTAGTTCACTAATCTTAAAAATTAGATAACAAACTAGAGTTGTTCTTTAATGAGGACTGAAGCTGGCCCACTGTGAAACAAAAAAGCAAACAGAAATTGTGTTTATTGTGCAGAGCCCTTCAGATAATTAATACCTATTTTCTTGCAAGTAATTCCAAGCAGGAAAGAAAATAATCTTTTAGAACAATTCTGGACAAAGAGACAATGTAAAGCACCCTCTTCAGCTCACATACTTGATGAAGTAAAGATTCTGCATGAGGACGTGATAATACCAAAGCAGGAGCACGACAGGGGAACATTCAGTTCCTCCCAGGCTACAAACACTAACTTAAGTGCTCAGATTCAATTCAATTCAATGCTTCTCCTGTTTGCCAAAGCCTGCATGCACGAACAAAGCTCAGATGTGTCCCAAGGGATCCACACGATTCAGGCCTCTAACAGATAATACTTCATCAGTATTGCATGAAATAGGAATGGCTAACATGCATCTCAGAGAACTGCCTTCTTTAGAGGGACTTCTCATTTTGTATCACTTCAAAGATTTTCCTTGTGTCACTGGCATTGCAGTAAAGGAAGAAATTTAAAACAGTATCAAAACCTTGCGTAGAACCTGCTCTTGGTTCAGAGTTGGGCGTCACATAACCATCCTACCCCATGCCCATGCATAGAAGGGCACATCCTTCCTGCCAATTTGCACATCCATACTGCACATCCTTCCTGCCAATTTGCATGTCCATACTGCACATCCTTCCCTGGCAATTTTCTAACTTATAGGCACCCTGCCATCCATCAGGCCTCAAGAGTTCTAACAGGAAAATCACAAAGTCAGCAGAATTCTTTTAGAGGCATGGTATCTTTTCTAAACCTGTATTTCTGATCATAGAATATCCCGAGTTGGATGTGACCCACAAGGATCACACCAGGTGATCACACCTGGGCTGGCACAGGACTGCCCAAAGGATCACACCAGGTGCCCGAGAGCGCTGAGCAATTGCTTCTTGAGCTGCGGCAGCCTTGGTGCTCTGACCACTTTTTGGAGAGCCTATTCCAGCATCTTCTGAGTTTTGTTCAGAAGTCTCCACAGCAGAAAGCTTTCCACAAAAAAACCCCAAATCAACAAAAAAACTAAAACACCACACAGACACAGAGGAAAAAAAAAAAAACCAAAACCAAAAAAAAAAAACCCAAAAAAACAAAACACGCTTCTTATGCTGCTTATAAGGAAATGGCTTTTCGTTTCCAGTGTAACTGAGACAGGTTTAAGGGATTTTAGGGGCAGTTACGCCCACCGCATCAGAAGAACACAGAAGTGCGGACACAGCCCCGTGTCCGGGACAGCCCCGCGCCCACCGTACCTGCGCCCCGCCTCCAGCTCGGCGCAGAGCCCCGGCTCCAGCTGCAGCAGGCAGCACTCGCCGCCGCCGGCCTGCGGGCCGAAGCTGAGGCAGTGCACGGCCGGCAGCAGCTCCGCCGGGTTCAGCTTGGCCGTCTGCAGCGTGGCGTCCACCTCGGCGCGGCTCCGCATGGCGGCCCCGGCCCGCTCCGAACTCCGCGCCACGGCCTCCATTCCCCGCCCCGCCGCGGCCTCCATTCCCCGCCCCGCCGCGGCCTCCATTCCCCGCCCCGCCGCGGCCTCCATTCCCCGCCCCGCCGCGGCCTCCATTCCCCGCCCCGCCGCGGCCTCCATTCCCCGCCCCGCTCCTCCCGCCCAGGCCGGGCCGGGCCAACGGGGAGCGGGCGGCGGCAGCGCGCGCAGCCCGCGTTGGTTCCGCGGTTGACGGACGGACGGATGGGCGGACGGCGAGGCGGGCGGGAACTGCTCAGGAATCGCTTCCCTCTGCTGCTAATCTGAGACAAACCTCCCGATTTCTGTCAGGCTGCACAGGAGTCGGGCTGTGCCGCAGTAAAATCTCTCGTTATGCCAAAAATGGAATAAAAATATACAAAATGCGCAAAACTAAGTAAAATGACAAAACACTGCAAAAACAGGGCCAATATGGAAGTCACTGCCCAGCTCTGAGGCAACATTAAATCAAAGACGTGTTTAGGATGGAAAAGGCTTCCAAGATCACAAAGTCCGACCCTTTGTCCAGCGCTGGCAAGTCCAGCACTAAACCGTGTCCCTGAGTGCCACAGCTGCGTGTCTTTTAAACACCTCAGGGATGGTGACTCCACCACTCCCCCGGCCAGCCTGTTCCAGTGCCTGACCACCTTTTCTGTAAAGACATTTTTCTCACTGTCCAATCTAAACCTCGGCTGGTGCAACTTGAGCCCGCTTCCTCTCATCCTGTTACTTCTTAGCTGGGACAATTCCTGCCTGGCTATAGCATCCTTTCAGGGAATGGTGGTGAGCAATAAGGTCTCGACTGAAACTCCTTTTTTTTCAGGATAAATAGCCCCAGCTCCTTCAGCTGCTCCTCACCTGAGTTGTGCTCCAGACCCTTCCCCAGCTCTGTTGCCCTTCTCTGGATACACTCCAGCCCCTCAATGTCCTTCTTGTGGTGAGGGGCCCAGAACTGGACACAGCTCTCGAGGTTTGGCCTCACCAGTGCTGAGTACAGGGGGACAATCCCTGCCCTGGTCCTGCTGGCCACACTGTTCCTGATCCAGGCCAGGATGCCATTGGCCTTCTTGGCCACCTGGGCACACCCTGGCTCATGTTCAGTCACTGTTGACCAACATCCCTTTTCCACCTGACAGCTTTCCAGCCTCGTGTCCCAAGCCTGGAGCATTGCTGTGCCACTCTCAAAGTTTTTCCTTGACACCAGAGCATGACAGCAAGTGTGGAGAGAGGGATATTGAGGGTCCAAGCCACCAGAGTGGGGCATGACAGTGGATGGGAAAGCACTGCTGAGGCAGCTGCCCCACACTGGTGTCACTCACCCCAGGTCCTTTTGTCCTTCTGGGGACAGTCTGACCGAGGGCAGCTGCCTGCAGGCTCTCATCCACACATGACCCCTTAGGAAAAGGCTTGCACAGCCTCCACACAGAGGTTTAGAGGTTTGTCACCCCATGACTCAGGTCTCAGCTCAGGCTCTTGCTGTGGCCTGATGTGGCTATGTCTGCCAGAGGAAGCTGTGAGGAAGTGCTCGAGCTGAAGCCACGACACAAATGAGTGGAAGCCACAGGCATGTGTGATTATTGGAATGGAAATAGTCCGCAGCTCAGAGATTCGAGGGGAAGTCTACTGATGTCCTTAAACCATAAGAAGAGAACAGAAGCAGAGGCTCAGAACACAGCAGCTAAGCAGCAGGGAGAGTCAGACTTCTACAAGGAGCAGCATGGGATGCCTCTTCCCTGCCTTGCCCAGGACAACTGGCTCCTCAGACACTCACTGCTTTTTGCTGCAGGGCATATTAGCACTCAGCCTGGTAGTGTGTGAGCCCTAGCTGCTGTGTTCATCAGCTAACAAATAGTTACTCATTGCTCCGATGTCTATCCACTTGCAGGGTACCTCTGTGCTTGGTAAAAGTCTGTACCAAGTGACCCAGATGAGGAGGTTGTAACCCCTATGACGTGGGAGCCAGAAGCAGGAGCTGGTGGGATGGAGCTGGCTTCGTTCAGTCCCAGCCTGGCAGAGACCAGCTGCTGTTGTATGTGACTGAGTCAGGCATCTTCTCTCTTCAGAGGGTGGTGCCTGAGTGGTGCCAATGGGGCAATGGCCTTGGAGAAAACTTTGGCTGAAGCTATTTGGCAGCTACTTCTATCACAACACATGTGCAGTGGCTTGTTCAAAGACTTAGAAATCTATCATGTTTTCATGTTTTATTTCAGTTTTTGGAAGGTGGAAATACCATCCTTGTGCACACAGGAAACCAGAGGCACTCCTACTTTGGCTAGTTTCTAGTAATGCTAGGCGCAAACTGATATGTGTATAGCCTTATTTGAGACTTACATTTTGATTTAATATAAATCTCTCCACACACACCTCTCAGGTAAACCAGAAAATCACTTTTTACCAAGCAAGTCTTGAAATAGTTACTAAGCTTATTTGTGATGGCTTTAATTTATACCTTAAATTTGTGCAATTTTCCAATGACCTTGCATACCTGCTTCTTCTTCTTTCTACTTTTCATTCTGTGAAATAAAAATAAAATTCTGGTATAGCCAAGAAACTGATTCCAAGGCATGGATTCATGGAGTTTGTACCCTAAGAGATCTGCTATGTAACAGAAACTCAATAGGAATTAAATCACTGGATATTATTCAAGAGTTGGCATTGGTCTGTGGTCAGGAACATTTGTAGTAGTTACTAATTTTTCTAATCAATTTTGTTTATCCTGATAGTTCTGGTTGAAGATGCTTTATATATATATATTTACATTTTGGAACTGAAATGTGTATGTTTGTGTTGCCTGCCATCTTTCTCTATCTGTCCCTCGTTTACCCCTCTGGAAGCTGCTGTTCAAGGTCAAGCAAATTTGGCATGTAAATTTCCTGGAATTTTGATAGAAACCAGTGGCTGGATGATATATTGAAAACCCTACTTGGGGGAATGCTGCTCTGATCCATTCTAAAAAGCCAACTGACCTATCACCAAACACATGGACATAAATCTATAGAGATGTTTCATTTCTCAGGAAACAGCTAAAATTATGCATCTGTTTTCACTGAAATTTCTTTAGAGCAGTGACCTGACAAAAACAGGTTTGTCTAGGAACTCATGAAGTTGGTTTCTTGAACATGGATGAATCATTTAATGAATTTGAATTGCAGAGAAAATGAGATTATGAACTATCAATGTTGCTGTCAATTTATAAGGAAATGCACGCTATGGCAAGAGAGCTTGGTAGGATCCTGAAACTATTTTATATTGATGCTGTCAGGTTATTTATTTGCTTTGAAGTTGCTGTAGCATAAATGAGTTCTGTTTTGAGTTTGAGCTGGTCTGGTGGACTGAAGCTGTCAGGGGTCAGGAGCATGTAACATCATGGTACAAGCAGGGGTGAAACTCACCTGTAGGAGAATGGAAGCAAGAGTTGAGGAAGCAGTAAATTCAGCCATCCTGACTTAACTAATCACCAGCTGCTCTCAGTCCACCCAAGTGCCCACTGGAGGCCTCAAGTGTGCAGCTGTGAGTGTGAGGTACAAGGTGTGCACCTGTCAGCATAAAGCTGAACTGCCACATAGCCTCTGCATCCTCACCTGGGCTGGGGACGGGGCAGCAATGGAGTCAAGCCTCAAGCAAGAGAAGCTTTGACATAGTTTTTCAACTGACAAATGTTAATGGAAATTAGTGTTAATGGAATGTGGTTGGCGATCACCTTTGAAGTCCTTGGCCCTGTTTAATCTTTCCCAGAACTCAAACATCAGGGATGTGAGCTGTTAAATTAATGAAGGGCATCTGTGACAAATCAAACCAAAGAACTCCAAAGCTCCACAACTGAAACACAGAATGGTGAAGCAGGAGATAACAGTGCACGGTACCACTGTCAGGCTGTAGTCATTAGGTAGCATGTTAGGGGGATGACTTCCCAGTGTGATTGCAATTCAAGTGCTTGGGAGCTCTACAGTAAAATGTAGTGAGAAAATAGGGCTACATGAAATGGGGTGTTCAAATGACAAAGATGTACACACTAGAAATTTACAGATGTTCTTCAAAGTACAACAGAGATAGCTGAGGAAAAAAAAAAGATAAAGCCAGCACTGGAAAAACTGACACAGTGCCAAAGTTGAATATAGCAACACATTATCAGCTCAGTGATAATTACACAATTCACAGTTACTGTTCTTGGAATTATTCCACAAGAGAGGCTCATTTTGATTAAAGCCTCATAACCCCGGTTCAAGGATTTCTTTTTTCAGCTGGAATGCCATCTGCAATATGTAAAATTAGCATGTGTGTTACATTTTCACTCTTTAAATGACAGTTTCTCATTGTCTAGAAATACTGGCCATAGGATGTGCTCATTGTGTTTCAGTACAGAAGGTGACCACCAAAGCTCTAGGTGTGACTGGGGTTAGAGCTCTTTCAGCACATCACAGGCTCCTGTGAGACAGTGGGAGAATGACTGTCTACAATGACTGTGTTACATTTCCTTCCGAGGAAAACAAGAAAGAGAAAAGACCAAACAGGAAATATCATTATGCCATTGTATAAATCCATGGTGCACACCTATCCTGGATAATGATTGGCTAGTCTGTCTTAAATATAAGAACTAGGGGATTACTGATGAAAAGAACAGAAAGTAATGGGTAACAGGAGAGAATAAATTTGTATGCAACACATTGAGAAACTTGGGAGATGTGTGAAAGTCAAAATTACTGTGATTCACAGAAGAGTCAAACAAGTTCATAAAGATGTGCTTGTCTCTCTTAATCACAATATTCAGGTTTTAGTCATAACTCAGGATCCTAAATAAATTCAGACCCCTTAAATCACCAGAGCACACACGCTCCTGCTCTCCATGGTTATTGAGACATACTTCAAATTCTTTTACTTTTTTTTTTCTTTTTTTAGCAGTGAATTGTAAAATAGCAAAACAGTGGCTTGCATATTTTGTTTTGCAGACCTTGGTTCATTTGTATTACTGTATCCCAGTAAAACCATCATACCTGATGATGTCAGCCAGAAAAGCATCACAAGGCAGGAACTAATGAGTCCAAGACTCAAGCAGAGAAAATTTCAGCCAATTAATAGCTCATTGCTGCCTCAGCCAAGGCTGTCTTGTCAATCTTAACAGGCCACCAGGGAGATACACATATCAGCAAAACACATATATTTAAATTAGGAGAAAATAAACAGCTGTAACCAAGCCTAAATATTCGTGTAAACCATACAATAGCTTGGAGTATCTTGGTGACATATAATTGGTTCTGGCCTTGAAATAGTGGAGAAGAAACATTCAGCCACAAAGCTGGAGAGCATACACCAAATAGTCAGAGCTCAAACATGGTCAAGAAAATTTGGAATTGACTTTGAGAATGTCACTGCACACTGTTGTGACAAGCAAGAACCCAGATGCTCATTGCTTATGAGACAACCAGCAATTAGAGACCTGTTTTGTATGTTATTTCTTTGCAGGGACTGCATGTGTAATTGCAAACAAAGGCAGAGGATCAGTCATGCAACACTGATTTGAAGATAAGGTGTGGTAAACTTGTGCAAGCTGGTACCCAGCCTACATTCAGAGCTTCTCCCAGTCTCAGCCAGTCAGCCAGGACATTCATTGCTGCACAGCACGTCCTCCCAGTGCAAACACTGGTGCAATGGGTGGGGAAAGGTGCTGTGATCTTTGTTCACATTGCCATGAAAAAGCAAGCTGTTTCTTTCAATAATGTAATAATTACAGGGATCCTATTAAATTTAGAATATATGTCAGTCAGCCACGTTAGCTCATGCATGAGTACGTCATTAAAATCTTTTGCTCCCTGTACATCATTTTCTGGGTAGATCTCCAGAGTGCTTCTACCACAGCAAAGCCTGTAATTCAGACTCAGATAATTTTGCTAGTTGGGAAAATTAGCATCAATACTTCACTGCAGTCCCTAAAATTTAATACATAAACACCTGCTGCTAGAGATATTTTAAATGGTGCTATTATTAATATTGAGAGGTTACATAAGATATATGCAAACAAATGTAGTTTTAAAAATATTGTATAGAGAATTTTGTGGCTAATTTCAGTCTGAAGACTTTATTAATACTGACAAACTAAATACCAGTATGTATCATCTGGCAAGTTATCCCCTCATCTCACTTCTTGACTAGATGCTATCTGCATAGCAGTAACCTCAGAGAGTGGATGGTTTTTAGTTTATCATTATTTTTTAAGACATTGCTGGGGATATATACTACAAATATATCCCAGCAAACTACATCCTTACACTTTCTGTATGAATCTAAAATAAATAAATAGATTAATCAAATTAATTCAAAAATTATAGCCATTTAATGCAAAATATTTTTAAAAACCCAAACAGGAAAATGCATCAAGTATTTTATTTGTAGAGAGAATACAATGAAGGAATAGAATGGCACAGGAAAATGACAGTGAAAAATGGCAAGATGAAAACTTCAGTGAGAATAAGCCAATATGGGAAAAGCTCATGTAACAAAGGGAGCAGAAGCCTTATATGGGAAAGAATAAAATGCAATACAAATGAACACATAAATCATAATGAACAAATGAAATCATGAAAATTATGTCCAACAAATCTAATGCTGGAATGAGCTGCAGAGCAAATGTCTGATTCTGTTACATTCTAGGTGTTTCTCATGCTTCTGCTTGTAGGGCCTTCTAGTTTCACTCTCAGTCAAGATGAATAATGCAATCTCAGGCTGTAACTGTACAAGAATTACTATTTCACTCGATTTTGTTATTCTCAACTTTCTTCCCAATGCTGAAATGTTAGATGAGCAGGCTATACGTTTCACATCTTCCTCCCCAATATACTTAGAAGCCATTCTAATCCCATGCCCTTTTTAGCCCCAAACCATCAACCTGACATGAAAATGGAAACAATCTGCAGACATCTCGGCAGGAAAAATTTTATTCTGAAGATTTCTATCTACCCCCCTCATCAGGTACTAGGCCCTATGCCTAAAACATCCCATGTCTATTATATTTTTGGTATTCTTCTGTGAAGATGCTAACCATCTTTATTTTTTTTCTTCTGCTGCTGCATACTGGTTATTAAACTCCAGTTTGTTAAGAGGACAACCATTTTCACATTGTAATCACTGTGTAAATGAGTATCTCAATTTTTTTTACAACTCTGTGAGTATTGAATAGTAGTGAGGGGCTACTATCACAAGGGCTGTCAATGTCTTGAGATGTTGAACAATTTGACATAATGTGGTAGGTTATAACCAGATAGAACAAGTAATTTTCCCATTCACTGGATGTTTTGGCATCTCAGATCCACAGTCACTGTTGACTCAGAAAAGTTCACTGCCTGTACACTTAGGAGAGATTCTTGTCCTCTCACCTTCTCCTGCCTAAGTGTTGGAGACTGGGTCATCAGTTTTGACACAGACCTAACCTAACAGAATTGCTTCAACCCAGGAAATTGCTTGGTAAGTGGATGATGAGACTGCTCTCATCATGAACTGCTTCAGAAGAGATCCTGTGTGAGGCATGGGGCAAAATACTTCCCTTTAAGCCCATCTTCAGAGAGCTAAATGAGTTTTCCTCCAAAATTTAATTATTTGAATGAGAGAAACCTCAAAGGCAATTTAAAAACTTTGAAAGCTTTAATTAAAAATTCTATGCAGGTTCCATTCCTGGGGGAGTGAACACCGGGGTCTGCCAAATTGTGTCATAGAAAAAATACAGGTGTAGCTGATCCTATTCCATGGTGGGGATGTGCATTAAGTGGGCCTTCTGAGATGCTTCTGGGTGAGTTTTCTATACTGACATCTTTAAGAGTGACAATTTGGAGGGCTCCTCTCTAGAGAGAGAAGTCAGTGCAGATAGGGAGGAAAGGTCTTGTCTCTCTGACAGTTGCTGTGAAGGCAGTGTAATACCAGGAAAAACTCTGAGGAACCTCACAAAGAAAATTTATTCCTTCCATCTCCTCCCTCATCATGGCTTTATTGCTGCTGTTCCAGCTTCTTTCCCTCTGTTTTCTCCAGCCCAAATCTTACTTATGTTTTTAACGGGATGCTTTTCTCACCAATCCTCTTTGTTGGTGCTTCCTGGACTTTTTTTATCCTCATTTCACCCTTCTTCCCCGTGGGAGTACACCTTGGTGAAATTTTCTTCTTGGACTCAACAACTACAGACTGATTTTTACATGCTATTTTCCTGCTGAGCTGTTGAGAGCAGAACAGTGTTCCCACTACAGTTCAGTCCTTGGCAATATTGTTTACCAGTTATCTATTTAAAGACACCTGAATTTGGTCTTATGAGAGAACCTTGATATGATTCTGTTTCATGCCAGTTCTGTCTTTGATGCTTCCTTCCAACAGGTTTTTGGCATCCAGTTACCCTGATGCAGAGCTGCAGAAGAACTCTTTCTACACTGAAGAATTCTGGTTCTCAATAGCACTGAAGATACTTTCTCTTCAGTTCAATAGAGGGATGGGTCATAGCAAATCATTTTGCTATATCTCAGCACAGTGTAGATTCTGATTTCTTTTAGAATAATGTTCTACTAAGTTAATCTCATGGCTTCAGCACTGTAGGACATCCAGAAATACTTTGAGAACCCAGGAAGTCCTAGACAAATACTTGCAAAGTGCCTTCCTGAAAAAGAATATTGAATTATCCGGTGTTTTACTGACTTTTTCATTTTTACTAGATTGGGCAGTTATTTTTGATGTTCCCTGAGGAGGGAAATTAATGATGGAGTCAAATATGTTTGTGTTTTTAATTATGTGCAGAGATTGTATTGTCTAAAAATTATTCCTTTATAAAATTAGCTTAATTTAACAGTCTTTTTCTTTTGTGGAGCATCGATTCACCACAATTTTCTAACTGGCATTTTCATACTTAAATTCTTGAAAGGGCCACAGGGTGGCAGAACGATTAAAAACTGGTCACAGTTCTTTACAGGGACATGGACCCGAGTCAGGCGAGCCAGCGTGGCTGCTGTGCTGATCATCCCGGTGAATCTGAGCCGTGCCATCGGCTCGCCCAGCGTGGATGCTGTGCTGATCATCCCGGTGAATCTGAGCCGTGCCATCGGCTCGCCCAGCGTGGATGCTGTGCTGATCATCCCGGTGAATCTGAGCCGTGCCATCGGCTCACCCAGTGTGGCTGCTGTGCTGATCATCCCGGTGAATCTGAGCCGTGCCATCGGTGTGTCGCGCTGCCGGTGTCCCTTAGCAGCGGTGGCACTTTGTGAATGTGCCATGCTGCTGCCTGAGCCCCAGCGAGCTCTGTGAGCCGTAGGAGCGGCTCGGCAGGCGGTGTTCCTCAGGCAGGGATGTCTCTGTGTGTCCCCCAGCCTCCCCTAAGGAGTTACAGGCTGGGACATGGTGAAGGACAGAGACAATGCTGAAGCCTGAGCAGCCTGTGAGGAGGCCTATGATTCTGTGTCTCATTCTGTGCAGCTGTTTGAACTCTGTCAAACTTTTTGCCTCTGTGGCTGCCACCAGAACCACATGTCCCCAGAGATGTGCACGCTGCAAGCTTGCACCCACACCCACCCCAAGCCCTGGTTGTGATGCTCACCCTAGGAAACACAGAGCCAGGTGTTCTAAGGCAGTGTGCTCCGACATGGGCAGCGTGGAAAGAGAAATATTCGACAGGAACTTGTGCTGAGAAGCAGAAATAGATAGGAAAGGATACTAAAGTATCTTAGGCTGAATCTCTACTTTTAGGCGGCGTCTCCCAGAGAACAAGAAAACCAACCCATGCCTGAGTGTTCAGGGCTGATCACAAGTCAGTGTCAAACCGCCAGTTCAAGCCACAGTGCTTTAAGCAAACATTTCAAATCTTGTGGCCAGACATCAGAGTGCTTTAATGCAGAGGCAGCTGGGGGATGGCTTAAGCTGGCTTTTACCACAGAGCTAGAAGGTGTTGTCTTCACATGCGAGAAGTGGTTTAGAAAGCAGTTCCTTTTCAGCTCTTAGTCACACTTCCCAGCTGACTCACACCTCCCAGTCCATGCATTAGTCTGGATATTACTCAAGTCTAGGACTATGATCTGGACTAAACATATGATAAAGATGAAACTTGAGTTGTACAAGTTCATAATAGCCATTGGTTAAAATGCAGAATAAAATAAAATAAAGAGAAAACAAGCAAAAAGAACTTCTGGAAATACATATGAACTTCTTCAAAGATAAACCTGAGGTTTCCAACAGGTTTATACATGCTTTTAGGCTTGGAAATATTTTTGTGATGATCAAAATTTGAAATAACTGGAAAATGAATATATGAAATAAGAGGAATTAGAAAATATTCCATGTTTAATGAAATAGGGGGCAGCATGCATTGGGTCGTGCAAAATGCTGGTTTAACAGAGCATGCTGTCAACTGGAATTATTTGGGTAACTGGTCTGATGCGAATTTCTGATCTTTTATCTTATTGAAGTTGCTTGTTTCTATAAAATATTTACCTGCTCACTAGAGCAAGCGCTGAAGCAGGTACCCATCTCTTGGTCATGCCTTAGCTGTCAGTCTGCACAGAAATCTCGCTACCTCTGTCTGGCCTAGTGAGTGTTTGAATATTTAATGCAAAATGGAAAAGCTGTGTAGGGACAGGCTTAGAAAATCCTTTTCAGATTGTCCCTGTATGTCTCAGGATCAAAATGACTTTTTCTCTGCACTTCAGCTCACTATTACAACAACTACCAGGTCAGTAACAGATGAAATATGAGAATATAAACAGATATGACTCTCACTCTAGTGCTGAAAAGTTGGAAGAATATGAAAAATTCCTTCTGTTATCTCCATGGAGACTTTTGCAGGAACTTGGATGCAATAATAGAAAAAGAGAAGTTTAACACATATCCTTATTTGGGGGGGGGGGGGTGTTTGTTTGTTTGTTTGTTTGTTTGGGGTTTTTTTTGAAAACTTACTACTTACTAACTTTCCTGTGGTTTATCACAGGACTAAAATTGGCTTGGCCAAATATATTCTTTGAATCACACGAGCACTGATTCTTACTACCAGTTCCTAGCAGATAACTTAAATGGTTCAAACTTAGAGCAGCAATGAATGTAATCTGTGCACTTCCATGTATGGGAAACACTATTGTACATAGCCTGAAAAGAGGAGGGGAGATTGGACAATACCTGGTAGTTCCTATGGTGCCCCTTCCCAGGCCTCTAGTGCTAAGGAAGTCAACCAGTTGAAACACAAAGACAAGGGAGCTCTCTTTGCAAGTAAGCATGGGAATATAGGAAAAAAACCTTCACACTCATTTTCCATGAGTGTTGCAAGAGCTACTTAGATAAAAGGTCAACTTAAAAGCCAAAAACCATTTTGTACTTGTCTTTCTCAGTAAACAGAGTGACCTTTATAAAATTCCTTTATAAAGGAATTTTTAAATTTCATGTTTACATAATGCTGTCTCTTATACAAAAGATGTTAGGGACCCAACAACCACCCAACAGCTTACCTGTTAATGCCTTTTGTCACTGAAGTGCTTCACCATCTTTTGCATCTATATCATTTTCCTGTTTAAAAAGCTCTAGTCATCCCAGCAAGGGAAAGCCAAACAACTTTATTTGGGACTCAAGAGCAATGTTATAGGAGAAATGAGAAGTATAGACATGAATACTTGTAATTCTTTCATGAGGATGTCTGGTGTTAAAATAAGCTTGCAGAAAATTGACTAGTGAGACTAAAGAATTAATTTATCAAATTATCAGATTAATTTTCCGAGTCAAAATGTAGGCCACAGATACAACAGTCTTCAAAGCAGTGAAAGCAATATTCGTATTTCATTATGTAAACATCTAGTGTTTCACCACTTGGGCATTTACTAAATGAGATAAGAAAGTTTATACAACTTACTAACATGTTTTCTAAACCCAGTACTCTAATACAATGTGCCTATTCATGCATGAGTTCCACAGAGCATTGTGACCTTGGTGGTTAAAGTGTACTGCCTTGTACCTCCCTGCCTGACAGAGAGCCTCTAATGTCATCAAAAGTCACTGGAAGACACTTGAGCTACCCCTCACACCTGTGATACCAACCCTCCAGCAGACCTATGCAGCTTTTGTTACTCTCTTGATATCATGGAGGATGAGTTTTGAAGTGTCCCAGGGCTCCAGCTCAAAGATCTGTCATGCTTTTGGCTGAGGAATCCTTACTGGTGGCTAGCTACCTCCATCTCACTTAATTTCAGCCATACTAAAGTAAAACTCAGATATTCAGGTCTAAAATAGGCACCAACTTCTAAAATTGATCCTGTATCTGAAGAAAAATAAATCTATCTATTTACCAGGTGTTGTCTCAGAGGGATGCCTCTCTCTGTCTTGCTGTTAGGATTTCAAACTCTGCACATGCTGTCCCACCTCTTAGAGGAGCATTTTAGTCTTCATGACCTCTCCCTTGGGAGGAAGGGTCAACACAGCCTACATTTTTTGTTAGACCTTATGTTCTATAGCAGTCTGTAGATTAAAAATCCCACCAGATTATTTTGTGTAGCTTTTTACTGGCTCTTGCCTGCAATGTGACCCTTCAAGGTTGTGTCATTACCCTTTTTTGGGGGATGGCAGGCTTGGAGTGACTGATAGCCAATTCCTTCCTCTAAGGATAACTGTAACTGTAAGAAATTTCAGTGTGAACATGTGGAACAAATTACAAATGAGATATCAGCATGCAAAAGCCAACACAAAATTCTATAATCATTAAATAATCCAGTACAGGAATTTGCACTGGCCTGCATTTTGCAAGTTGCAAAACTGCACAGGGAAGGATATGGATTTCAGGCTGCAGTTCCACAAGCACCCTGTCATGACACTTTGTCACTGCATGAAGACAGCTTCTTCTCCCTCTTCCTCCTCTCCTGTTCCTGTTTCAAGCTGCCAAGGCCCAGTCTACCTGGCTGTCAGCTCTGACACTCATTGCACCCTGCAGCCAACTGCACAGCTCTGCTTACTAGCTCAGAAGAAGGTTTCCCTTTGGCCTGTTTAGTGAATTGAATTGCAACAAGCAGAGGACCTAAAAGTGGGAAAACTAACATAAGACACATTGCAGATTGTGTTGCCAGAGCCTGGAGGAAGAGTGTATCTCCTTTTAACAGCAGTGAATGGATGAAATCAGCCAAACTCAAGTGATAGAGCCAAGGATTTACCCAGAAATAGTCTGCAATGTACCTTCTCTTGAAATTGTTTTTCCTTCAGTCATGTGATAAAGTGCTTGATAAAAATTGCTGTGTACATTCTTTGTCTTAAAGATAAGGTCAGATGAGACTGTGGTTTCAATTCTCTTTTTGTTTCCAGCTCTGTGAATCTGTACTTTGTATGTTTGCAGTATGAGTGGAATTAGAGGCCGTTTGCAAGTATTCAGATTAAATGCATGTCTTCCAAATTTACAGAAAATAATGTCAGGCTGTGGTGCTTACAGTCCTAAGGTGTTCCTCTGTCTGGCCTAAATGAAACAAAGGCAGATTGTGTTTTTCTCCCTTTGCCACTTAGGGACCTGTTGTGCTCTTTGAGACCCACAAAGGTGCTCATTAGAAGGACTCTACTGGATTGAGCCAAAGGTCCTTCTAGTCCTGTGTTCATCTCAGTGGCTATAAACAGTAGGGAGCAGCAGGGAAAGCACATATGAAATGTCACACAAGTGCTTGCCTTGTGAGACCATTATTTTTAGAACAGAGAATTTCCTGAGCTGGATGTGGCTGCTGTCTGCTTAGTAACCCTATGTAGATTTCTTTTCCAAGTGTTTTTCTCCTTGGTTCCAAGTCCATTCTTTTACATCCTGAGCCACCTTTAGTAATAAATGCCACAATTCTACTATGGGTAATGCAATCAACACCTTCTTCCCATTGTCTGCACTCTCATTACTACTAGGTTCACTTGATTCCTTCTTAGTTTTACTTGTGGTTCTATTATTTGGGTTCTGAATCGATGACAGTATTGCAAGTGCTTTAGCAGAAACAATTTCCATGCACAAACAGTATGTTCAGACAGATATAAAGGCAATGAGTAGGCAATCAAGGTATTGCATGTGTTTGCAAATAAAAATCATGCTTGGACCATTGCAGAAGATGCCTCCTCCTGGACTTTTTTAAAGAAAAGGGCGATTTTTCCCCCCCATCAAAAATGTTGACAGTATTCTCGACCCTGCAATTTATTTCCCGTTTCCAAGACAAAATGTTCCTCTGGCCGCAAGAATTCTGCATCCTCTGTCTCCTGGAGACAAAGAGTTGATGTGAGCAGGGGACCAGGGTTTGAAAATAACCCCTGGGTGGCAGATAAGCGGAAATGTGGGCAGCAGGAGGGCAGTAACAGTTTTTGAGGTTGAAACCCCAGATCACCGCTCCCTTCCTACTACCCGCCCCGCGCTGCTTCGCCAAGGATCGCTGCCAAGGCGCAGCCCGCGCTACCTGAGCGGGCAGCGGTCGCATCTCCTCCCGCGCAGCCGGATCGGCTTTTCCCAAGCTCACTGCTCCTCCGAGCAGCCCCGCGTTGAAGGGAGGACGCGGGACTTTGCACCCGCGGGAAGGAGCCCCGGGCAGGGAGCGCTGCGCTCCCCCCGCCGTGCGCGGCCGCTTTGCGCCTCCCGGGCCGGGGCTGGCGGGGCGGGCAGCGGCAGCAGCCGCTTGGCTCGCAGCCCCCGGCGGGGAGCCGGCCCCTTGCCGCGGGGGCAGCGCCGACCCTGCCGTGTGACAGCCGGGGGGGGCCGCTGCTGCCTCGGCGAGCCCGGCTGCGGCGCGGCGGCTGCAGCCGTGTGTTTCTCCGCCTGCCAGTGACACAATAACACGGGAAGCGGCGGGAGGGATCCGATCCTGCCGAGGGGAGAAGTGACCTGCGGCGCTCAGGTGAGCCGGAGCGGCAGGAGGTGGCTGTCGCTGCCCGCCACCCCCGGAGAGCTCCGGAGCCGGGCGGGAGGCGCCCCGGAGCTGCCGGCGGGGGCAGCGCGGCCGGGGGCGGCGAGTGCCGGTCCCCCTCACCCGGCGGTGCTGCGCCCGCAGGCCGGCAGCGATGGAGGAGGGCATGAGCAGCATGCAGCAGAAAGCGGCGGAGCTGGAGCACATGGCCGAGGTCCTGCTCACCGGCGAGCAGCTCCGGTAAGCGGTGCCTTCCTCCCCGCTTTACCCGGAATCAGCAGCAACCCCGCTGACGGCGGGAGGGGGAGGTTCGGGAGGCACAGGGCGAGGGTCTCTCCCCGCGGACTTTCTTTGCACCGGAGCACCTGCCCTGCTTCCATCGCGGCCCCGGGCTCCGGCCCCGCTGCCAGCAGCGACGAGGACGAGGGGCCGCAGCGGCGCTGCGAGCCCGGGTAGGGGAAGCACCGCACGGGGGGCTCTGCCGCGGCACCTCCGCTCCCCTGCGTGGAGCAGGAGGCGGCTGGGGAGAGGCTGCTGCGTCACTAAAGGCATCAAACGCTGCAGGAGAGCGGCGCCTTTAACGATAAAACCCCCAAAGAAACCATAAGAGGTGAAGTGTCTCAGCGCCCCATGGAGAGCCAGGGCGAGCGCAGGGCAGCGCTCCCGCACAGCCCGGCCGGCGCTGGCAGCGGCGCCGGGCACTGACCCCGCAGAGCTGCGCCTCGCTCCAAGGGACTGTTTTTATTTTGCATCAGCTGGTCCCAGCAGATGGATGGGGATCCCTACTGTCAGTGCCAGCAGCAATTAACAGTGCAGTGTGACTGGAGTTGTGAGCAGCACAGGAGCCTTGAACAAAAATGCCTGACTCAGTTAATTTTTAATTCTGTGGTGTATGCTGGCTATGTGTGCCAGCTGTACCTATACAGTACAGAGCAGACAAAGTAATTTTAATAATGTCGGTTTGGTGATGGACCATCTTGTAATTCAGGAAGAAAAATCTCACTATAATGTGTTATATAAGTAACTAGACAGGGATAATAAAAATATTTTCTCAGTAGTTTCTCTTGAATTTTTAAAAACTTTTTTCTCAGATGCCAGACAAACTCTGAAAAGTGTTAGAAATGTTCCCTGCTTTGGCAGATGCCATCATTGCTGCTAGTACAGACACTGTTACTGTTTGCATCCACGAAGTAAGGAGAAGTGCCACTTTGTGATGCACACCAGTGATACTCCTCTTTGGCAAGTAAATGTGATTTTGGTGATTTGGCTGCAGTACACACCAGTGCCTCCTCCAAGTTTGAGATTCTGCTTCAAAGTAGCCTTTAGAGTGACAGAGTACGCTGGCACTGGTTCTGCATGGTGGATTTGTTGCAGAGTTGAGCATCCAAGTGTCAGATCAGAATTCTGTTGTTCCTAATTTATGTTACTAGAAGTTGAAGATTTCAGGCTAATACAAAATTTCTATAAGGATCACATTAATCTTACTGTATACATCACAGTTAAATGTAAAAGCAAAACTTTGCAATCTTTCCCAAAGGAGAAACTGAGGAAATTTTATCAAGTCTGGCTCCCAGAATCAGCTCATCTGTGTTGTTATCAAGAGTTACACTTGTCATTTTATTTGTTATGGTATTGAAACACAGTCAAAGATGATTTGCAGATACAAAGTAACTATTGCCCATCCTGTGAAGTTACCTGTGGACATTCCTTCATGACTGTATAAGAAGTGGTTTAGATCTGCTTGGACTGGGAGTTCCTGAGCAAGTCAGTGTGCAGTCAGTGTGTCAGTCTGGCTGCTGCTGAGCAGGGAGATCCACTCTTCTTCCTGCCCTTTTCCTTCTACCCAGCAGTGTAGTCCCACCTCCTCTTTTTGCCTGCTCAGGTAACTTCTCAGACTTCTTGAAAACAGATCCAGTGTGGTGATTTGGTGTGTAGGTTGATTTTCTGATCTGCTGACTTCCAGAAGCTACAGAAAATAGGTGTTGGGAATGTGTAGCCAGGAGGAAGAAGTGGCTGTGGTAGAGAAGACACAAGATTTCCATTTGGATAGCAGAGAGCTATTGGGTCAGCTGGAACTGTGCTGTGAAACTGCACCCAAAATTGTCTGCTTCCCCCCAGTTTTTTCTTAACTTAATTCTGTTTCTCTGTTGGGATATTCTGTGCAAAGGACTTGTATTCTTCAGTTTTCCAGGCAGTAAAAGCCTCAAATAAGTGATAGAAGACTGGCTGGCAGACAAGTTTTAGCCAACCCTGCATTTAAAGTTTCCCTTTTCCTGTCCAAGATAAGCATATAATTGTTAATGCGAAATGAAAATGTGGAGTGTTTTCAGGATCAAAGACAGTTTATATCAGCAGCCTTTGGGGCAGGCAAACAGATGATAGAAAACCAGCACACGTGTGCTCAAGGCAGCATACTGTACTCTATTCTTAGTGATGCTTACAACTGCAAGATTCCCCAGTGGGATTGATGCAGCCAGACAGGTGATTATGTGTGTATTTGGGTGAAAGTGCATGCAAGATGAGCACATAACTGAGGAGTAAAAGTGTAAAATGAAACTGTGAACACGGTATTACTTACACAAACCCAACCAAATGGAGGTATTTAAAGCACTCTTGTACTAGACCAAACAGCACGTGTGTCTAAACTCAAATACTTACCAGAGCTGCTTGATTTAAATTCCTTGCAGAGTTCCTAGTGCCTGTCTTGCTCTGGCCTCATGTGTTGCCTCACAGCTCTCATTCCCATGGGCTGTTGCATGTCTGTCCTTCTCTGGCAGGGAGCTGATGCAGTGAGGGTTAAAGTTGTCTGAGCAGCACCTTGGCAAGCCTGGCTTTGCACCCTGGCAGTGCCTGTGGTGGGAATGGAAGCCCTGTGTCCTCTTCCACTCCTGAGACAAGTGCACAGGGGCTGGGGGAGGGAAAGGAGCAGGACAAAGAGTTTTTTCCTTCTCCTTGTTCCTGTCTCTTGGTTGCTTGTGATGAGTATTTTGCCTTTGCAAGATCAGGAGCCTCTGCTCTGATGTGTGCAATGTCAGCTGGCGCCCAGGATCTTGGCTGCTGGCATAGGCTTGATGTAAATCCTGGCTCATGGGTGGGGTGATTTATGGAAAAAGAAATAAGAGCTGTATGTTGAGCTGTATGTTAGATAACATGGTAAATTTTTACATCCTGTAGTGTCCTTTGCCTCTATATCCAGTAGCTGTCTGAGCAAATACCTAACTCTTACTTTTGCTTAATAGAAACATCTTTTAAAGTGAGGACTTAGAAGCTTGGCTCTTGGTGAGCCTTTAAATTATGAAGCTGACAGCTGTGAAGGAAAGCTGAAGATTTCAGCAGTGTGACACACCAGCACAGACCCTTTGGCAGCTTCTGTTGCCATGCAAGAGATTGGCAAGAGAAGGGGAAAGCTGGCCTGGGCATGACCCAGCTGTAAGCTTTGGCACCAGTGGTCCTGCAGGGACAAACTGCAGACTCTGGCTGTGACAGCTCCAGCCACCCAAAATCCCAGCTTGTCCTTTTGTTCTGCTGCAGAGACCCTACAGCTGTTCAGTGGTGAGCTCTCTCTTCTCAGAAGGTTGCAACAGCACTGCCCTTAAAATGTTTGAGAGGATCACAGGGCCTTCAGATTCCTCAGGACTGGGAGAGCCCTTGGAGGCCTCCACCCTGCTGCATCCCTGCCTGGTACACCCTGGGCAAGTGAATGTCCCTGAGCTTCCCTGGCCTTGCTGGGAGTGCCTGAAGGGAGGTGTCACACTGATAGTCATTCTTGGAAGCTTAATAACGTCACTGCTGAAGTTGTTAAGAATTTTATCAGAAGCAGAGCAATTCCAAGCTGATTTCTCTCACAGTTGAAGGCAACAGGTTGTGCCCATTTCAGCAGTGTTTGGCAGAAGGATTAAAGTATTATGTCTGGGTTTGAGCACTGACTTGGATAGAGCTGATTTTGCCCTCTGGCAACCAAAAGCAGTTTCAATGGGCATGTTTTGATATAGATGCTTGTTGCCTGTCTTCCGAGGTAAGGGTGTCTGAAATCTCCTCATCTGCTAATTGTTTCTTGATGCCAGATTGTCGCCAAAATCTTATGTATCTCCCAAGACTCCCTCATTTCTTGCAGTAAATGTGCCTAGTAATTCAGGAATCCTCAGGCTTCAATCGACTGAGCAGCAATATTTAAACACCCATTATTGCCATTGTATATGGTGTACAGTTCTCTGTAGTAAGGGTAACTTCAATGGCATTTAATGTCTCTGCAGACTTTTGGATCTCTCTTTATCATCAGTTTTCAGAAGAAACTACATCTTTCCCTATCCACATTTCTGTTAAATAGTTGGGTAAATAAATATGTTTTATTTATACACACTTCTCTAGATGAGGCAGTGATTTTGATAGAATAGTTTTTATAATCAGCATCATCTTTCTACTTGGAGAAATATGAAACGTTTCTTAGAGATTTTTCTTTTGTTTTGGAAAAGACAAAACTTTAAACAGAAATTTATTTCCCTTTTTGTCAAAGTTAGTGTAGGAATTTTGATTCACAGAGTTAAATGTTTTACATGATAAACAGCTACACATTTTGAAGCTGTAAGACAAAGCCAGTTTCACTGGTCTTCCAAAGGTTTTACTTCAGGAACCTTATCACTTTCAGAAGCCACATTGGAGTGCATAACTTTCAGAGTCATTAACTTGTGAAGGGTGGCAGCACCTACAGGTTCATAGCTTTTTTCTTATTCTAAGCAATAAAGAGTCAACATTTTTTTCATGGTGGTAGGATTGAAAAGTTCATTAGCACTGTAAGGTGCAGAGAGCCCATGGCACAAAACAGTGATAGTTTCTAGAGCAATGATACCAAAAGACCCTTAGTGTTAATGTATTGCTGTGATACAGGATTATATAAACTGTGCAGTTACAGAATTTATTAAATGCCATCACTGTGTTTGAAAGTGTGTTAAGACTCTATTGTGAACTTAGACTCTAAAAGGATTTGAGATATATACTTGTCTAGAGGTCACTTATTCTCAAGTCACATTCCTAGATGTTAAACTAACATCTATGCCATTTGAAGAACTGACAGAATCTCTTAAAATGAGATTTTGCAATCTGCCTAATTTTGTACTTCCTCCTCAGGGAATGATTGTTTTTCTACCCCCTGAACATTTTTCTTGCCACTTCCTTAGTTCTTTACCAGTGGTTGCATTTCCCAGGAGCTGATTGGGTTTAAAACTAACCCTGAAAAAGTAGTTTTCAGTTGTCTCACTTGAGAAGACCCTTGTATGCTCATTTCTTCAGCATGGATAGAACACAGAGATTACATCATCAGATCTCTGTGGAGCAGACTCCTCCAGAACTCTCTGTACAAATAATTTCACTTCCATCAATTTTTTTTCCAGAATCAAGCAACCAAAAAATTGTCATTTTTCTTTGGTTTCACTAAGGTTTCACCAGAGTGATACACTGAAAGAAAAGATGTCAAAGTGAAGGTTGGTAAAGCTGCAAAATGAAGTATTCTGAAATCAGGTTTCCCACTAACTCTACTCTATCACAACCATTTCAATTACATATTTTTATTACGTATATATACTATTAATTATTATGTGTATATACTATAAATTATTTAATGTTTTTTTTAAGTGTTTCTCAGATTTATATGTTAATTTTTCTAGAGTCTTTGATTCTTTATTCACCCTTTCATGTGTTTCAATCTTGCCTGTTGTTACTAATTCTAATGACAAACCCCATCTGTATATATATATGTACGAGATTTCTGGGCCAGGAATTTCAATTTCTCATGTCCTTCAGTAAAATATGGGCTATTCAATGTTTCTAGAAATGAAGATGTAAGGCTTTGTTTCCTTATTTCTTTCCTTGTAGCTGTGCCTTTTAATAATTCAGTTGTTGCCCTCAGCAGCTTTCCTCAAGAGCAGCTCAGAGATCAAGTAGTTAACAACGCATGTGCAAATAGTGATCGTTCTTTCACTGTGTACATAAGAAGGCAAATGTTGTATGAGTGGTTTGTGCTGTATTTTTTATGTATTCCATTCCAGATGGAGTCAATCATTAACTTTTGTCTCAGGTTAGCAGAGATTGGCAGGCGATTTGATGTGTATGGCATGTGCAAGAATATTTTTTATTTATTTTATGTTAGAGGAGTTGCCTATGAAAAAGTGAAAGAAACTTGTTCCAATGTTGATGGTCATGCAGGGAAGGCAGAATGAATGTGCCAAAATCAATCTAGGTTTGCATTTATTACATGAACCCTGCTTCTGTGGGAGCAGTGGCCATAGGCTGGCACCATGACAGAGAACTCTTCCTATCGCTTGTCATTCTAATTTACTGTTTGTGTAGCGGTACTGCCTAGGAATTTGAGCTGTTTATCAGGTCCCATCAGGGGTAGCTGCTGTATGCTCTGAGGAAAAACAAAGCCCTTCCAACACAAATCTTGCCTGCAGTTGTAGTGTCTTGCAGCAGTGGTGGGTTCTGGACAGTGAGGGATGGTCTGTGTGAAGCCACCAAGGTGGGATTCTGTCAGGACTGGGATTTCTGGTTTGGGAGGTCAGACCTCGAGCCCAAGAGTGGCATCCTGAAAGCATAGAGAAAAATAACTCCCAAGTGTGGAGATATATTTTAAACTATTTTAATGCATAAACCACTGGAATTAAGTAGGTGTTCTTGCCTTCCAGTTCCCTCTCTGTGTTTCCCAGTCCTTTGGACTGGCTTAAGCACCTCTGGACCATCACCGTGTAGCGACCTGCACTGGGGGAGTGATCAGCAGAGCTTTTGGAAGGCTGGTATTTCAGTTGGGTCAGTTTTACAAACCAACTTACCACATGACCACAAAAAAGCTTTCTCTGAAGAAGTTCAGGGGAAGAAGTGGGTGCTGGCTTCCCCCTTGTCACTGGAATACGCACGGTTTGAGGCTGTGGTTTACTGATAGAGCAGATCCAGCTGCAGGCTGCTGCTGCCCCGCTCTTATCACTTCCCTTGCACTTCACACTGGTGTTTGTCTGGGATCAGAAGTTCAGGGAACTGAAGCAGCTGAAGCCAAATAAGAAAAAATTTACTTTCTAAACAGGTTCAGTGTGAAGTCAGACCAGTGCCAACACTGGGAAGAAGGAGGCAGTGGAAACACATGGTCAAGTACAGGGAGAGGGAATGGTGGCAGCAGCCACTGCTGAGTTTGCTTGACTTCTCCCTCAGGGTTTAATTTGCTGGATTACCATTAAAAAATTTCAGACTCCGGTAGAAGACATTGTAAAAATGGTATTGAGTTTAAAATGCCCAATGTATATGCTGTTATTGGACAGGAACAGAGACTAAGTTTGGCTATGTTTTTTTTTTTATTTCAAGGCTTTTATCATTACTTCTGCACTCTTGTCACAGTATTGTATGTGAATGGATGTTGAAATACTGACATTTCATGTGTTTTAAAATTTGTACTCTGCAATTTGCATGACCAGCTTATCACCAGTGTGACAGCACTACTTTAGAAAGCAACTCTGGCCTTAATTATCAGCCTTTTACAGTTTTCAGAGTTTTCATCTTAGCAGTGCCTCAATCTAGTAAATGCGTTCAGACCTCTAAGGTGCAGTTGCAAATAATTAAAAAACGTTTCTGATTGCACTTGCTAATTCAGAGCAAATATGGAAGCACATTTCCACATCACGAGGCTGTAATTCTCCATTTCTTTGCAATTGTGTGGTTGGGTCATGGGCTAACACAGCTGTGTCACAGGGATTTGCAGGCAGATGAGTTTTCTGTTTCTGTGAGGAGCCAGGGGAAGGTCACCCTGAGGGTTTCGCAGGACTGTTCATTCAATGTGTCTGGCTACTGCTGCAGAAAGGAGCAGCCCAATTCCCTTGGGCTGGGGCTTCTGCTGCATGGCTGGTGCACTGCACTGGTGCATGTCTGAGCCCATGGTGAACAGTCTGGGGAGCTCAGCCAGGGTGTCATCCTGTTAAATTAGTGCCAATGATGGTGTAAGGGGTAAGATCAGCTGGCCTGAGGTCAGGGGATGGGGACCCCAGAGTGAGATTTTCTTGTCAGGGAATCAGTTCTTGAAGTTAAAAGTACAGCCCTGCCAGTCCAGGAGCCCCTTCTCACCCCCGTTCTTGCCCTGCTCAACCCTTGTTTACACATCAGGCTTTTTGCAGAGATCACTAGACAAGATTTGGGTGACTCCATCCAAATGGGTCTGTGGCTGTTTGGGTGAGGATGCCTTCTCTATTAAGGCAGCAAACACAGAGATGCTCACTTGAAGGTAAAAAATCAAACAACAAGCTGTTACTAAATGGCTGATCAGAGTAAAAGCCAACACACCTAAGAGATGGTGATAGCAAAGATGGGAGCTTCAAAGTCAAGTATGGTAATGCTGTGTTTGGTGTGACAGAAGAGGAGAAGGCAGTGGAAGGAATCAGGGAGACAGACACTGTTATTCTTCCAAGAGCTATATTTCCAAGCTGTAATGATAGATAAGATCCAAAGATCATGTTTGTTGAGGACAGTGCATAGAAGACTTGAGGTGGAAAATAATAGGGAAGGAGAGCTTGAAACAGAACTTAAACTTTTTGGGGGAGTGGTATAGCTGTTCTGAAAGGGGCATTGCACAAGGAGTCTGCAGAGACCAAAGTTCTGCTCATGCAGCACTATGATATTTATCCTGTACGAATCTTATATGCTGTACCTGGTTTGGGAAGATTCTCCCACCCCCAGCAGTACAGTGGCCATCCAGCACAGTAGCCTTTGACTTTTTGTTAGGGATGTTTGTGTGGGTTTGCTCCCTTGCTTCTCACATTAAGTACTGTGGGGTGTTTTTCTGTAGTGTTTCTCTTGGTGTCCAGCTGAACAGCTGCACAACCCACTGGCTCTGTGTCTGCACCCCTTACCTGTGTATTGGGCCAAATGGGTTTATTGGCAGGTAAAAAGAAATGTTTATATGTCTCTTTACATTGTGACTTGTATCTTCAAGGCATTGTGGCTGCTTAAAGCAGGCCTGCCGGTCCCTTTGTGTTTGTACAAGCCAGTCTTGGCCCTGGTTTAAGAGGCAAAGTGAATGCAAGAGATAATTACAATATGGTTAGTAAAAACAATGATTTTTGATTTAATTCCAATGAGTATTGCAAAATATTCACAGGAAGCTGAATTTTTGAGGGTTTATCTGAGGAATCAGTCCAACATTTATGCTCATCCTCTCTGGAAGGAGAATCTGACAACACACACCCGACACATCACTCAAAGTTAGGATTGCAAATAATGGAAATTACTTCTGAAAAGATATTAGCTAGGCATTATTTATAGCACTGATTGTCAGCAGTGGAACAATTTCCTTTCATTTTTTTCTGAAAAGATCCTTGTCTTGATAATCATACATCCTTTTCTGCAGTAGCATATAATTGTATAGCTTAGAAATTAGGACGATGTAATAGAAAGCTGTTAATTGTTTCCTGATGCTCAGGATATAATTAACTTACACTTTCCTCTAGTTGAAATTAATTAATTTTACTAAGATGTAGGAAAAGTAACTTAGCTTAAACTGCTATTTTGCTGGATGTTCAGTGCAAACAGAGGGAAATTGTCACGGGAAGAAGTTCAAAGTAGCATTATCATGTATAAATCTCAAAAGAGATTGTACAAATACCATTTTGAGTATGTCTGGAAACTTAAAGACTTGCATTGGACATTATTTTCAAAACTCTTAGCATATTAAACAAACTCACACTTTTCAAGTCTTTTGGCAAATGGTAGAAATAGGTGAGATTAAATGAGCTTAATAAGTGACAAGAAAAATGGGTCCATAATAGGAGTCATTGGTATCACGTTACTACATGTCTAATTAGACAAGGGATGAAAATGGGTTCTTAAAAACACACTGAACAGAAGAAATAAAGCAAAGTTTATTAAAAGCTTTATTTTATTTTAATAAGCTTTATTTATTTATCTTTAATTTAGGCAAAATTATGCTACTCTAAAACAGACTGCAAAAAGTTGTCTTCTTACAAGACTCAAGCCCCAAGGAGGGCTGGCTCTCAGGCTGGGGTTGAGCCAGGGCATGTGACATACAAGGAGGTGCTGAGGGATGGATCTGCTCAGCCTAGAGAAGAAAAGGCCTGGGGGATTCTTCTGGTTGCAACTACTAATATCAGATGATGTAGGGAAAGGGGGAGAGAATTTTCCAAAGTGCACAGGGATGGTACAAGAGGCAGTAGTCAAAATTTGCAAGGGACTTTCTAATGAGAGATTTAGAAAGAATTATTGTCTGTGAGGGTAAGTAAAAAAATGGAATAGGAGTCTGGAGAAGCTCTGAAATATTAAAATCTTGCCTGGACATGACCCTGAGCAACTTGTACTAACTGGTTATGCTTTCAGTATAGAATGGACCAGATGACCTCCAGAGATCCCTTCCAACTGAATATTTTATGAAGGCATAGTGTTTTGTCTTCTTTAAGCTGTGGTGGCTGATATTATCAGCTTTTTGTTATTGGCTGGTAACCAGAGAAAATTATCCACTCAGTGACACTGGTGGGAGGGCTTCTAAGAATGCCTCCTATCCTACCCCAGTGCAAAATCAGCTGCCTTACTTTGTACCACTGCTCTCACATTGTCCAGCTTTTCAAGCAAATTTAAGGATGAGAAATGTATCAATTTCCAAATGACTCCCAAGAACTTTTGAAATCCCTCTGTTTCAAGTGAGATTTTTAGGAAGATGTGAAGGTGACAGCCTGACTCCCTTGACCTCAATGTTCTAAGTTAGGCTAGGATTTTACCTCAGATCACATGAGATTGATCAAATGCCAACATCACAACTCTCCTCACCACCAAGATTTCCAAGTTGTTTGTGATCTGTAGATTCATGCCTCAAGAACTTGGGGTACAGAAACCAAAGAGCACATATTTGGGACATGCTGGTTTTATAGCAATCCTTGAAGAGTGAGAGTAGGGAAAAGATTTGAGACAGTAGAGAGTAATATGTGCTGTAAGGGCAGTAGGTCACGGTGCCAGAAATGCTGCTGGCTGTGCCATGTTGGCATTACAGGAGGAACAGTAATCTCAGGGCCAGCCACCTGCTCCTCTTTCTCACTGCCTGCATGACATTGTCAGATCCCCTCCCTGTGCACAAGGGACCAGTCTGGGAACTCATTTGTGTGCACAGGTTTCTGTGCATAGTCCTGCAGCTCCAACTTTGCTTGTGGAAAGAGGATTTTCATTCACATGCTGAGGGAGGAAGGTATTTGAACTATTAACATTTTCTTCCCTTGGAGGGGCACGTCTCATCTGGTAGTCTGTCCTGCAATCAAAGGCATGATTATATCAAGCATGTGTCCTACCATTATTCCACCTATTTAAAAATAATAATTTAAATAATATAAATAAATAATAAATAATAATAAAATAAAAATATATTTCTTTCAACACACACGAAATAATGAGATTTTTTCTTTCTCTATGCCATTGTGCTTTATCACAGTGTTGCAAGGCCTAGGTCCTTTAAAAATATTTCCTCATGGGGGAAAATCCAATCTCCTTAGTTTTCTATAAAGTTGTGGTTTTTCCATGTGCTATGCTTTGGGCCTACTGTAATGAATCAAACACCAGTGGCTGAAGGATAATTGCTTGCATTCACTTTGTTGGGCTACAAGCGGCTAGAGCTGCTCCAAACTAATGTATTACTAACTTCATATTACTTTTTGGGGTTGAATCTGTAAATCAACACCAGCTGAAACAGTATTTCCTACCAAATTTCATACAAAATATGTTTATACCCTGTGTTGCTTGCTCTTCTGATGGATATGGAACATCTGAGTTTCGATGGGACCAGTAACAATAGTACTCTTGGGAAAGATATTATAGGGCCAAAGGAGGAAGAAAGAAAGGATTCTTAACTGGCATCCCAAAACTGTTCAGCACAATAAAAATGGAAAGAAGAATTTATTTAAACATATAGTGGCTAAGGAAAAGTTCCAGTGGAGTGGAAATTGTGAAATTTTTCTTGCAGGCTGAAAATTACACAGCAGATCTTTTTAAGTGAAATATCAGTATTCCCTCTCAGAAAATGAAAAACTTGTAGGAAAAGGCACAGAAAGGTGTTGGCCACTTGATCAATTGTTTCATGTCTTCAGTGGCCACAAACCTTTTGCAATTTCAGCAGTTCATATCTGCACAGCCTACTTACATATGGACTGAAATGTTGTATATCTTTATCTACAATCTGGATGAGGGGATCTAGGGCACCCCCAGCAGCTTTGCAGATGATACCAAGTTGTGTGGGAGTGTTCATCTGCTGGAGGGCAGGAGGGCTTTACAGAGATGTTTGGACTAGATGGATCAGTGGCCTGAGGCCAGTTTTATGAGATACAACAAGGCCAAGTGTCAGGTCCTGCATTTTGCTCACAACCCCATACAAGGCTCCAGCTGGAGTTGAGTGGCTGGAAAGCTGCCCTTGGAAAAGGACCTGGGGATGCTGGTCAAGAGCTGCTGAACATGAGCCAGGGTGTGCCCAGGTGCCCAAGAAGGCCAAGGGCATCCTGGCCTGGATCAGAAACAGTGTGGCCGGCAGGACCAGGGCAGGGATTGTCCCCCTGTACTCAGCACTGGTGAGGCCACACCTCGAGAGCTGTGTCCAGTTCTGGGCCTTTCACCACAAGAAGGACATTGAGGGGCTGGAGTGTGTCCAGAGAAGGGCAACAGAGCTGGGGAAGGGTCTGGAGCACAACTCAGGTGAGGAGCAGCTGAGGGAGCTGGGGGTGTTTGGTCTGGAGAAAAGGAGGCTCAGGGGGAACCTTGTCACTCCCTACAACTCCCTGAAAGGAGCTTGTAGCTGGGGTGGGTTGGTCTTCTCCCAGGTAACAAGCAGTAGGACAAGAAGTAATGGCCTCAGGTTGAACGAGAGCAGGTTTAGATTGGAAGATTTTGCAAAATTTCTTCACTGAAGTGATTGTCAAGCCCAGGGAAGTTGTGGAGTCATCATCCCTGGAGGAATTTAAAAGGTATGGCACTTAGGGACCTGGTTTAGTAGTGGACATGCCAGGCTTAAGGGTTGGACTCAATCTTAAAAGTATTTTCCAACATAAACATTTCTATGATTCTGTGATTCTCTCATTCAAATGGTTTTGGTTACATTTAAATTAAGACCTAATGAACACTGTACTGTGCTTTGATAGCCAGAACAAATAAGGGACTAAACCTTGGCACGTGCTCTATCCATGCTCCATCTGCCTGGGTAGCTGCAAGAAGTGCCTGTGGTCTGTCGGCCCAACTGTGCTTGTTCAAACCAACTGAGGAGCAGCCATAGCCAAGCTCCAACAGATCTTCCTTTCTTCAGGCAGGTGATGTCAGGACTAGTCTTGAGGGGATGAATCATCTTGAGGATGATTAACACACAGTGTTGGGCCATTAGACTGATGATAGGTGAATATCCGAGTTTGTGTAAAGGCACCGTGCAGGCCTGAACCACTCGGCTCCTCTTGTCCTGCTGCCCATCTGAAGTCTAACTGTCTGTGCAACATGTGTTTTGGATTCTAGTTGAGGCCCAAGACTAATTTTGGAGTATGCTGTAAACATAACCATGTTGTTATAATCTAAATCCAGCAGCATTCCACTGGGGCTGATGAGTGTGTAAAGGTGATGCTGTTACTTGGTGAATAAGGGTCAGAATGCATGGTCTGAGTTATTAAAGCAGTAAGAAGTCACATTTTGAATTTATTGTCAGATCACATAAATACCTGTTCACTGAGCTTTCTGCATGTGTGGAGAGAGAATATTGCTTACAAGGAGAAATGGCAAACACATGGCCCAGCACTGGGAGCAAGCTGTTCAGTGGAGCAGCAGAACTTCTCTGGACTCCCTAGGGATTTATTTATTACTTTAAAAGAAAACTTCCATTTAGTCTTAAGGAAAAATGCTTCTGTAATATTAATCCTTTCAAAGCTTATATATTTGTGAGCTTTTGACAAGGCCTAATCAAACAAGACAAGATCCTTGATAGCATTCTGACAGAAGGAACTATTCATAAAGAGTGGTTGTGCCACAGCTGTGTATCTGTCTATATCATAATATATGAGATGTAGAAAAATGCTGAACTAATCACACAAAACAATCCCCAGGCTAGACTTTTGCAAAAGGAAAATATTTTAAATAGTTTCAGTATTTAACTATGATTTTTAATAATAGATTTTTCCTAATGATGAAGTTCTTCATTAGCCTACCAGAATTTAGGCAGTGAGCAACTTCATCTCATTAAATAATCCCCTTAAATTCACATACCATAATTCTTGCTGTCATGTGTTTGCATGACCTAGATAGAGATTTAAAGCAGATAGGATGATTTTTTGCCATTAAAACATTTATGTCAGAGAGCAATCCTTTCTGTGTTTAAAAAATAAATGCAGTAGTGTTATATTGCAAAATTGTTGAGTAAAATCATTGTTACCATTGGCGTGCATTCATTTGGAACTCAGTGTAGTCTGGGGCAGTCTGTAGATTTCTGAGACATTTTTCATTTTTTCATCTGCAAATGGTAGTTTATTTTTTCTTTTTCTTTTGGCAGTGAGACTTTATTGAATGTTACATGATTTTCTGTAAGAAGAAAATGTATAAATGAGCAGAATGTTAATTAGGATTATGCTGCTTTGTTGCCTCCAGCTGACTGGAAAGGTCATACTGGCTTATATTTTACTCTCAAAGACAAGACAACTTAAGGGAACTCTAAAAGGCTGTAACAGCATTTGATTTAGACTTCTAACCTATTTTGATTTATTCACTTTCATAATTACATACTCTATATTATTTCAATAAGTAAAATAAATATGTGCCACTACATCAAATTAGACAAATTCCAGGCTAAGAAGACCAAGCTGACTATGACTATATAGACATGTTCTTTGCAGTAACTTCACAGGATCTCAGGTTAGAAGCTGGAGGTCCCTGCAAACCGGGTGATTTGGATCTCAAGAGGATGAGTGAATGTTGCACGTGGAGGCAGGAAAGCCAACTGAGTTCAGACATGTAGAGACTTCAGCCAAGGGTAAAATGCAGAGCTGATCTGTGCAGCTGGCAGAAGGATCCTCAGCCATTGCAGTTGCTCCTGGCTTCTACACTTTGATTTAGCAATAAAGCAGAGCAGACCCTTGGTCTCTATGCATGCTGCTACCCAGCTGATGGGGTTTCCTCACAGCAGATCCCCAGCTCTGTCCTGACACAGTTGTATGCCACAAAGGTTGCACAGTTTCCTTCAGATGCTGGAGGAGAACATGCCTTTAGTTTGGTCTTGGCCGGCCAGTTTAATCCTCATCCTTCCAATCAGCCAGGTAAGGACTATTGGATGCTTGCACAGTAAAAATGGAAACCAGAGAACACCCTGTGGCAAAACCAAGGAAACATGTTCACAAAATGGGGTCATCTCTCATACTTACAGCTCCTGAGCTTTGGCAAACACACAAAGAATGTCTGTATATCTGCATATACACTTGTAGTAAAAGCTTTGATATAAACAGCAAGTGTCTGAATATAGGCAGCATTTGAACTTTCCTTTTTTGCTGCTGACATGAACCAGACTTTAAAAAGTCTGAATCCTGGTACAGTGCATATAAAGTTCAGCCTCTGAGATTCTTCCACCTTACAGTATTGCCAAGGTTGTTTGGAGATAGCAATGTAAATCATGTAATTATAAATCACAGGACTGGAAGGTCATCTGAAGAATATTACAATACATAATCCTTTGATATATTTTTTATTATTATTATTATTATTATTATTATTATTATTATTATTATTATTATTATTATTATTATTATTATTATTGCCTTAAGTGAGAATTAGAAATCTTTTCTCCAAAACTTTGTCTAATTCTTTCGTTAGGATCCCTCAATATTACTTAAATAGCTTTTCTTGCTCTCTGCTTTCAACTCACCTGAAATATTATAGACAGCAATTCTGCCCTTCTCACTTTTTGTCTAGGTAAGGCCAGACTTTCAATCCAGTATCTTTTTCTCTCTGCTCGTGAGACTGGCTCATCATTTCTCATACCAGAGTAGAGCTACATTGCATCTCTTTGAGCTGATCATTCTTGAATGAGATGTCACGAATGAGATGTTCTGTAGTAACAGGTACAATGACATAAACAACTGAATTTCCCATAATCTCTGGAAACATCTCTGTTAGTAGAATGTGAGGTTTCCCTTGATTTCTGCATGGTCTCAACCTTTACCCAGTAAAAGTTTCACTACTGCATATTCAGCTATTTCTTACTCTGTTGCTTTTAGACTCTAGTTCCCAGTTTTCAGCAGAGCATTTTGTTGTTACACTTTATAGTTTTACCTGTTCCTCCGTGTCTAGTTATGAACTGTGAAGGTCATCTTCTAACAATTTAATTGCCTCTAGGCAATCCAGTCAAATGGATCATTACCTTCAGTGTTTAAAAATCTGCAGCAGTTTTCCAGCTTTGTTTTAAAGTTTAGTGGTCAACCACTGTATTTCAATAGACTTCTGGAAGACAGGGGAAAGAACTCTCTTGAATCATGTCTTTGGCCAGTGCAGCTTCCTGCATATTGTGGTATTGTGAGCTGGAGGAGGTAAAAAAGCATGTATCAGTGTCAAAACATGATAGATTTTTTTTTAATTTAAAGAAATTCAATGCAAAGTGCCTTTTGTAGTGAGTACTTTTACACTTACTGCTGTCACAGCTTCCTTCAAAATAAAAATAAATCCTAGAAATGCAGTTATAATAAACATGAAAGATAGGAAGCTATTAATTTAGAATGTGAACACATAAACAAAGTTTGATGGTTTTAATGAAACATACTGTATATTTAAATAATATTGCATCTGTATTTATTTCAAGATGGACCTACATATTTGTTGGAAGTGAATAAAAAATTTTGAGTCATAGCCCCAGTACAAAATCAAGTTTGTTAACAATTGTACGTAACACAAAGCATTTTATTACTCATTATCTTAGCTGTTAGTTACTGGATATTTATGTTTAACGACAGTGATGATTCAGCACAGTACTTGGATAAGAGTTTTGTGTGGAGATGGAAAACAATTGTGAAAAGCAATTGAGATATTACTGCAGTATGACACTTTATTAATGATGAAGGCACGTTTTTTATTCTTGCCTTCAGCAGGGTTGCCAAGGACCACTGAAAGAAGTCCAAACAGTTGGTGCTCCTCTGAGAAGTGCAGAATATCAGGGAGAAAATCTCCTGCAGGTCTGTGGTTCTCAGGCTGAGAGCAGCCATTCCTGGAAGGACTTTGAGCTCAGAGTTACCCATATAATGTCCCAGCAAAACTATTTGTCACTTATTGACAGGGTGGGAGAAATACCAAACTGCGCTCAAGATTAGGCACTTGACTGATTTCAGTTCTCCCATGGATTTGTTGGGTTATCTCTGGCACATGACAAGCCCTTTTGCTGTTTGCACTCTAGGCTTGTTCGATACTGCTGCATTCTGGGCATTACAGATTTGCTTTTCCCCAGACGTGCTGAGAGATTGGTGTTCTTGTTTCTCAGGTGCTCTGGAACTTTCTGCTCACAGTGCAAGTGCCTACCAAGGTTAAAGTCAGCTTTGCCTCTGGGTAAAAGAGGCATCAGCCTTGCTGCACAAGGGACCTCAGCCTGTAACTTTTTTGGTTCCCCTACCCCCATGGCATGCAAGGTGCATCCAGGAGAGGAGTTGTCACACAGCAGGGCTTTCTGGTACCCACAGCTGTTTGTGTCCTCGGGGCAGCCCCTCTTCTTGACTCCAGTAATGCAGGCCTGTAGCTGAGCCTCCTCTTTCCCAGCTGCTGGTCTGTCTCTCCAGGTTCCTGAATGGCAGTGCTAGAAGAAATATCTGTAGCAGTAGAATTTGGGCTCTCTGACTTGCATTTTCCCTGTTTAGCCCATTTAGCATTTCAAAGGAACATTCTCTTTTTCCAGCCATGTTACTGAGATAACAGGCCTGCATTCCCTGACGCAAATTTAATTGATTTTCACTGGCCTCCCTTGAGACCTTACTGCATCTTCTTGAGTTTGCTATCCATAAAATAATTCCTTTATTGAGAGGTATTTTTGCATAAGTCAACAAGAGCTGGTGAGCTTATTACCATGTTAATCCAGTCATAGGATGTCTGTAATAACAGTTCTGCTATGTTTTCTGGTCTGTACTTTGAAATTTTGGTGGACTTCAGTTTAGATTTGGGGAAACATCCTTGCAAAAATTAATCCTCCCAGTACACATTGATTTAATAAGGCTAAGAATATCCATGCAATGGAGACACAGAAAATTAATGTGGATACAAAATCTAGTTGATTGATATTAGCAAAGATGGCTTGGTTTTGAGTGAAAAGTACATCAGTTCTTTTGGGGATCCATCCACACAGTACTATCCCATAGAGTTTGGCCTGCATGCATTTGTCCTGTGGTGCATCCCAGCTCATCCATAACTGAGTGAGAAGCACAGTTATGTCTGACTTCCATTTAGAGAGGGAGGGCTGTGATTTGCTGAGTTGTGACAGCTTCAGCCCCAAAAGTGAGCAGCCTGACTGAGACAGGCAATCTTCTGCTTTCCTTGTAAGACTAGGGGCAGGTGAAAAAAAAACTTGCCTGTATTCTGTGTTTTCCTATTTATAAACCCCAGTTTTATGCTTTCCAGCAAGACTTTCTCTCAAGGTTCAAGTGCACAGGCAGTTAGATATAATATTAATGTTTGAACACATTTTACTTTAAAGTGAAATGCAAGTGAAATGGCTTGGCAGGCAGGGAGATTAGTCACTTCACAGCTTCTGTAGGTTTTACAGGGGATCTCTAGTTTTATGACAGATCAATACAAATACACAGATTTAATTTCTTCTGCAGTCTGGGGTACTCTGGAGGCTGTGGCTCTGAATTTCTGGCCTGAATTTGTGGGCTGAAAGAGAGTCTCTGAGAGACATCATGTTGATTTCACCCCAGACCGTGAGCAGTGCCTGTGTCTGTTCCCCAGAGTTTGCTTTGATCCCTGACAGTGTTAGTAAGATATTATGAGCATTGGCGATGTCCTTGTGCACCTTTGGTTGCATGCTTAGTGGCCTTAGTACTTTCTGAATGTATTAAAAAAGACTTCATAAAAGAGGCAGCCACAATATTTTATTTAAAGCCACAGGGACACTGGTGAACTGTCATTTCTTTGGAAGCTTTAGGATTTCCTCTGCAGTGCACCAAGAGATGGTTTATGGCTCTGTGTTCTGGCATCTTCTCACTTTGACTGCATACATGGCTGTGGGCAAAAAAGGGGAGCTTATCACAGTGATGTGAACTGCTATCAGGAGCTGCTTTGAAAACACTCTTTCCTAAGGTATTTGAAATGGCAGAATTCCTGCTCTGCTACAGCTACCAAAACCAGAAATATCTTCATCCTATTTCCAGTAAGACCCCATGTTTTAAAGGGTAATTTAGCTCCTGTGAATATCAAGGAACAGAATGAAGTGATTGCAGAGCTGAAGCATAAATAGAAAGAGGAATAGGCAGCAGTGAAACGCTGACACTTCAGCTGAGACTTGGCAAGCCCAGCTGGAAATGCTTGTCCCAGCAACACACACTGCATTCACAGAGTACCTTCAGGATTGCTTCTGTGTACAAAGTTCATATCCTCACTGACCTATTTTATTTTTTTGCTGACAGTGCAAAAGCAAAAGTTTAGTATAAAGGACATTTTAAGTAGTTTTTTCCTGGGTGTGTGTATATACACAAATGCCACCATATACTCATTTATTTTGTAAAGAATCAGGTGTGTAACTGACTTGTAAGTTTTGAAGTTCAGTGGGACTTCTGCTTCTAAGTCCCTGAGATGCTTTGGAAAATGTGATTTTTTAGTAAGATGCCTATCTACCATCCTGTCGACAGGTCATATGCTTATGTTAGAAACACCAAACTTTGTGACCTCTGTGAGAATACAAAACTGTTCTATTTCAAACAGAAAGGGGCAATTCTACCTACCAGTGGAGAATGTCAGATGTCCCTTGAGAAGAGGTGTGAAAAATCTGTGCTCTTTGGCCACCATGAATTGTCCTGATCTTTGGCAATGCTTCTTTTGTCCATGTATGTTTCTCACAAAGGACATCATGACTAGTTTTCCTTGGAAATAAGTAAATCCTTCTCTTACAGAAGTTTTGTATACACATGAAACGTATGAAAGAATTTTAAGATGGCAGAAACCACGTTCAGGGCTTTGCCTCTCTGCATATAGCTGCTTATTTTCAAGGGATCTAATACAGTTTTGTTCAGTTTACCCAAATTTGATAAAATTGTAGTAGTTCAATGAATGCTGCCTGACAGTGCTCAGTCTGGGATAGTCACTGCAGCCAAGGGTGCTATGCAAGGTGTAACACACCAGCAGTAACCCATGAGCATGCCAGAACTCCTCAGCAGCAGTTAAGCATGCTGAGGCAGGACGTGCATTGTGCTATGACTAATTACATCATCAGTGTGTATTGTTCAATAATTAGTAAATTCTGATAGGGATTTCTATTTTAAGTGATCTCCTCATTGGTGTTTTGTTCTTCCATTAAAAAACACATTGTTTCATCCAAAGCATTGTGGGCAGCAGTTTGGGGGAATTGGTTCTGCCCCTCTACTCCCCTCTGGTGGGACCCCACCTGGAGTGCTGTGTCCATCTGTGGGGTCCTCAGCACAGGAAGGACATGGACCTGTTGGAGCCGGTCCAGGGAAGAACCCTGAAGATGATTAAAGAGATAGAGCACCCATTGTAAAAACAGAAACACAGACTGAGAGTGTTGGGGCTGTGCAGCCTGGGGAAGAGACCTTATTGTGGCCTTTCAATATTTAAAAGGGGCTTAGAAGAATGATTGGGATCAACTTTTTAGTAGGGCCTGTTGCAGTAGGACAGGGGTGATGGTTTAAATTAGAAGAGGTAAATTCAGACTAGATATAAGGAAGAAATTTGTCTCAATGAGGGTGGTGAAATCCTGGAACAGGTTGCCCAGAGAGGTGGCAGATGCCCCATCCTTGGAAACATTCAAGGTCAGCGTAGAGGAGTTCTGAGCAAGTTGATATAATGGAAGATGTCCCTGCTCATGTTGGACTAGATGACCTTCAAAGGTCCTTTTCAGCCCAAACTGTTTGTGTGTCTGCGATTCTATGGTTCTATCATATGTGCATTTCATGTGTGTGACTGTCTCAGGAAGGCTGAAAGAGGTGAAAGGGTGGAGCACATTATGAAAGTATTCATACCATGTTGTTTATTTAGAGTGCCAGGGACCTGTTCCTTGCACATTTTTGAGCCCTGCTAGGACAAGCATAGGTACTATATAGGATGTAGGAACTGGCAGATTAATTATTCATAAAATTACCTGGGAGAGCAGGAAGTTTTTGGGTTTTTTTGACTTGTAGAACTCAAGATTGGATAATGCATTGTAAGATCTATGTTAGCCAAGCACAAAACTACTAGACTTATTAGGGGGAAGTAGCTGGGTGAGATATTTGGACTGTGTTTCAGTTAATGATATGTATTCATCCAACATGTTGGCCTTTTCTGAGGTTGGAAAGGAAAGCTGATTGTGCAGGCACTGTCTCATAAATCCTTCCCCACTGCTTCAGAAAAGAGGCAAGGAACTTCAGAATGCATAATGCCTCTGGTGGAAATAAAAATGCCCCCATGGGTGAAAGCCAAAATGCAAGTTTCATGTAGCTGCAAGAGCAATTTCATCCCAAGTTAGTGTGTCATTCTTCATTTCTGGGCAAAAATTTAGATGTTTCCATTATCATGAAACTGCCTAGTGGCATCTGAACAAATAACATTGTTCCAGAAAGCTCTGAACACATTTACTGCAAAGTAGGAGCAGTGTGTTCCAAGTTACCTTGTTCCATGCTGTGTAGGAGGAAGACACTTCTGTTTGCAGCAAGCGTCCCTACAGATTGTCAGGAGCAAATCCTGTTTAGACAAGCCCCCAAAAAAACTGGCATGCATGCTTGCAAATACAGCCTTTATTTGTTGTAAGCATGAGTAAGGGCCATGGATATAAATTTGTAAATACCACATATGCCTGTTGAGCTTCACAGGCAATTGCTCAAATGCTCTGGATCTCACTCATGATGTTTTCCTCAGGTAGGGCAGACTGTGGCCTCACATGCAAAATCTGGCAGGTGATCTTGAATAATATAAGGAATTATATATGGGTGAGGTAATAGTACACACAAAATTGGTTTCTGGTGTTAAGCTATTAAGTTGCAGAAAGTGGGTCAGTATTTCAAAGGCTTGTTGAATCAAGGTGTCCCCCTATCACCCCTTGTCGTTTGCCTGTCTTCTCCCCCTTCTCCTCTCAAACTGGTCAGGGTTTGTCAGTCACCTAATTCTTTTGAACAGCTCTTGAGAAAAACTTCTTCTAGAGAGAAAAATGTGTTTGGTGCTAAGTTAGGTGTTTTCCAGTCATCACGCAGACTAGCTGACAGAAAGTGATTAACATTACTTAAAGGGAAAACATCAAGGACTTTTGGTGAGAAGCCTGCTTCTCAGTGCCGAGGGATAAAGAATTTACCACTTTACTTGAGTATTGGTTCCACTGTATAATTGTATGCACTGGTACATTTTATTCCTTTTTATTCCATTTGACTTGGCTTCTGAAAAACACCTCTGAGCACAGACACATTTTTTGAATTCCTACCTGAACCTTTGATTAGCACACTGCAATATATACTCAATAACTTTACCTGAGGCTTCTATATTTGTAATTTAAACCATGTACAGTGTCAATTTATTGAGCTACTTCTCCTCCATAGAGTTTGATTTTTAGCAGATTTGTAGAAGTGAGGGAGCCTTGACAAAGAAAACAGTGTATACCACCAGAGAGAAAATCTGAATTCCTTTTGTGTTATTCAAAAAAAATAAGCCTGGACATTAGTCAGTATGGACATAATTGGCATAGACTGCAGAGGAAATTCACACATTCATGTGGAAATTCAGGTTTGTTAAGGGTTATGTGGTCATGTTTTCTTTGACTTAATGATTTTGTATCCTCTTAGCAGATTTGGATCCACTTTAACAAGAGAGTGGAAATAATTCAGATAATGAAATGCCTATGAGTTTTATAAATATAGACAAATATTTTATAAATATAGACAAAAAGGTGTAAAGAGGGACCCTTTTTCTGAGTGAGGTAAAAGATTGTAGTGGGAACCTGTGTCTTTTGATATGACAGAGGAATTGAAATACTTATTAAGCCCACCAACTGCAGGAGAGCCTGCAGCTGGAATTTAAGACATAAACACTGATTTCTGGGGCTCTTGGCTACTGGCTTGTTTGTGAAATGTCAGACCAGTCCTATGCTCCTATGCAACATGTGGACAAAGAATTTTGTAGAAGGGGCTTTTCCTCTTGTGCCAGATGAGCTCCATCCATTCAGATTTACACTGCTGACTGAAAGCTGGATTGGGCTGTCTGCCTTTGTGTGATACATTCTTTTTCTAGTTTTGTTCTTGCAGGTGTGACATAAGACCAGATGAACATTAACAGAACCTGGAATGTATTTTAATTGTAAAGCTCCATCAGACATACTGATAATTGCATGTTTTATAATTAAAACTGTGAATGCTTTTCTTTCTAAGCATAGTGACAGCTGTTGGAGCACATCTGGAAAATATGCTTTAAGCAAAAGTATTTTAGCTCAGAGAATTTCACAATCTGTGGGATATTTATCAGCATTTCTTTCCAGAATACTAATCTGATTTAACAGTGTTTTTAATATAAAAGTCTTGCTTTTTTATAAATGATGTTTGCAAATCTGGCTTTGAATTCACATCCCAGATTGGCAATTCAAGTGTACTTCAAGGCTAAATACTGCAGAACAAAGCATTGCTTTGCTACTATTTTTAGGTAGAAGCCTACATAAATCTTGTCTGATGCCCTAATAAATTTCCTTCATTGATTTCAGCCAAATATTTTCCCTTTTTATGATTTCAAAGACAAATTATTGTTTCATACTGGAATTTTATTGAGAGGAAAATTTCTCATACTCCTGCTCTGTGCTTTTTGAGGCTCATGTCAACACCTTCCTGTGCTATTACCCTTGTACCTCCTACAGTTATTACAGCATTAGTCAGGACTCTGCAGTCAGTGAGAGTGTTTACAAGGTAGGACACTGGCCACTTGGAAATGAACAGCAATGTTTCTGGTTTTGATAGGAGCCCAAGCATTGTCATTTCTGCACTTTCCTCAGAACTGTTGTATAGGCATTACAAAACCAGATTTTCTGATATGATCCATTAAAATGGAACAAGAAAGCATAAAGCTTCAAACAACTTTAAAATTCCTATCTGCTAATTTATTGCTAATGTTGTTTATTTTTTTTATTTGGGAAAAAATGACTAAACATAAAGATGCAGAACCCTAAAACTTCATGGTATTACTTTAATCAGGATCTTGCATTCTGACCCAAGCACCTCAACCAACTTGCTTTCAGGATGATGAGGGAGATTTTGCAGAGAGCATTTGTGAACAGATGCCTAAGCGAGAAATCAGTTTCCTTTATTTGGAGTAGGAGGCAACTTTTTAATGATAGATTACACTGTGTTGGAGAAGCTTCACACCTGAATTTTAAATCCCAAGTGCTGTCCTTGTTGTGCAGTTGGAGGCAAAATGCAGTTATGCAACCAAGCAAGAAGCTACAGCTGCAAAAACTAATGAGATTTTAAAAAACCTACAGCAGCAATACTATAAAATAATATGGAACACATTAGTGGTAATGTGGGAAAATTAATTCCAAATTATTGACAGTTTAATTGACCTATGGGAAATATTTTAATGGAGTAAATATGCTGTGCTGTTCTTGAGTTTTTTAAACTTTTCCACTGAGCAGAAAACAAATTTTTCCAATTATGGGGTTTGAAGTTGTAACAAATGGGTGCTGTGGGTTCCCTGGTTGTGAGATGCCAGCACTGGATGTGTGACTTTTCTGCCCAACACCTGCAAAGTCCATCCTGTGAGCAGGGTGTGGGTGCCACTGCTCTGCTCTCATCCCACTCTTGCTGCCACAGAGGCTCTTTGCAAATGATCTTACACGGTGATTTGACCCCCAGGCTCCGACTGCACGAGGAAAAGGTCATCAAGGATCGGCGACACCACCTCAAAACGTACCCGAACTGCTTCGTTGCCAAAGAGCTGATTGACTGGCTGATCGACCACAAAGAGGCCTCTGACAGGGAGACAGCCATTAAACTGGTGCAGAAATTACTGGATCACAGCATTATCCACCATGGTAAGTGCAGTATTACCTGCTGAAAAGTTCTAAGCTCAATTTATTGACTGCTGTGAGACAAAGGGAAATCCCAGTCCTGCTCTTCAGCCAAGTGTAGGACAGGTAGGATCCTTTCCCTGCCAGGTATGGAGCATCTCTTGAACTGTGCTATTGTACAAGGTCACCTGTGTCCTGAAGGAGATGAGAGCCTGAAGAGGAGTGATGTTCCCCATTGCAGGGGGGAAACTTATGGGAGACTGTGATGTGTCTCCAGAGTAGCCCCAGCTGGATCATATCCCCCCTTTCCTGCAGCTCTCATTTCCCTGCTCCTAAGAGCACAGTTCTCCAGCTGAAAAACCCATCTGAAAATTCAGCCAGCAAAAAAAAAAAAAATAATTTTTCTCACGTGGATTAGTTCCCTGGCCCTGTCCCTCAGAGCAGCTGCACAAACATTAGTGCTGGTACAGCTGCAAGAAAGTTAGTGGTCTGGCTGTGCCCTGATTAATTTTCTTCTTGTTGTCTATTTGAGATCTGTTCCTTTCAGTTTCTTGAATAACAATTCATGCTGATGAAAAGACTTCCAATTCACTGGTAGCATTTAGTTGCCTTTTGGGGGCACAAAGAGGCTGGGAAGCACATGAGCAAAGAAGATCCAAGGCCTCCATTCCAAGCCTTTAGTATTACCTATTTCAGAATGGCAAATGTACCATTTGTTTCTTTTTAAAGAGAAAACTGAGTGACTGTGAACAGTCGAATGTTGACTTTATGCAGAGGTCACTGCATGTGCAGCAATGCTGCTGCTGTCAGTAGTACATGAACAACACCTTAATTAAAGTCAGAAATGCACATATTGAATGAGTGCCACTTCTACAGCTTCTGCTCAGCTATTAAATGAAAATTCTAGGTTGTTATGGAAACTGGGACTCACGGTAGATAGTTAAAGAATAAAGTAATTATAGGGTATTCAAATCTGTCTATTTAATCCTCTATGGAGAAAATGTCAGTGAAGAGTTGCGTGGATGCCTGAGTGACTTAATTTAATTGAGCAATAGATATTTTATTGCTGAATGCTTGTTGAAAGCTCTAACAACCTTCAAGCATTTTCTGCCCTACCATCCAACTGAAAACTGTAGAAGAAATTTTATATATATATGTGTGTCTAGATATTAGAAATGTAACAAGTGTTTCTTGAAAATGTTCATGTATTACACTCTAATAAAATACTTTGTGAAGTGAGCTTGGGCAGGTAAATTCAGAGAGATTCTGTCAGGTTCTGCAGGATGCTTAGAACATTCTTTCAAGTGCCCTGTCAAGTGAAGGGACACCAGTTCCTGCTTCTGTGGTGCAGAAGGTTCCCCATGTATGTGGGTTGACAGCTGTGCTAGGAGCATCTTGCTTGGGATAGCTTTCCCAGAGGTTTATGCCCTTGATGGGGCTCTGTTCTGCATTTACAGCAGCCCACGATCAGCTGTGGTTCTACAAACCTAATCTGGCATTTCTTGGTGTGCTCATGTTGTACCTACCAATTGCTAGCAAAGCAATTGAGACAGTTTTAAGAAGGCAGAAGGCTTTGGTTTTAACTGTTTCTTTAGGAAGTCTCAGGTTTCCTACAGCACTGCTAACTGATAGGAATAACTTAAAGTTTGGCAAACCTTAAATTATTGGGCATTCTAGTCTGGTGGCCTTTTAAACTAACAGGACAACAGATTGTTTTCATCAAAAGGTTTTCTGGGTATGTAGTGGAGGGATGCTTTTTTGCTCTTAATGTTTGCAGTAATACTCACAAAACTGATGGACACTTCTCCCCCTTACCAAGAAATTTGGTTACCTCTCAATGTTTTCTTCAGCCTTTCATTAGAATGGAGTAAAGCTGTGTGCTGAGACAGCACATGCTTGCTTTGAAGCTTAGCAGTGGTACCTGCTAAATGGATCCTCAGCTACTTACCAAGTATGTGAAAATTTTTTTTTTGTTTAATTATTTTATATTTCAGTCTGTGATGAGCATAAAGAATTCAAGGATGTCAAACTGTTCTACCGCTTCAGGAAAGATGACGGGACGTTTCCACTGGACAATGAGGTGAAGGTGTTCATGAGAGGACAAAGACTGTATGAAAAGTATGTTGCTTTCAGTATTCCCAATATGTTGATAATAGTGCCACGTGAGCCAAATGATATCTGTTAATTTATTTTTGAAGTATCAGAGGCTTTCAATGCATGCAGGAATGGGTCTGGGAAATTCCATTACTTCAGTTGGGCGTCCTTCCCTCTCTTATTTTTCTTTTGATTTTCTACCATATTCACTTGAGGCATTTTGTTTAAAATCTGAGCCCCAGATTGTAAGTACATCCTATATGAGAATTCAATGTGAATTGAAGCCCTTGAAATCTATTCTGTAAAAATAATTACAGAATTATTTGTCAAAATGATTCAAATAATTACAGAAATATTTTATATGTAAAAGCATAATTATAATTCCTAAAACTTCATTGAACAAGCAGCTACATGTCTGTGGAGACTCCATATCTTCACAGGGAGGTATGCTTTTAAATCATAGGTGAGATGAATCTTCAGTGTTCTAGTCTGCAAAGTTTCAACATCAGAAAAGTTATGTTAAAAGCAATTTCAAAAAACCATTAACCCAACCAAGAACATCTGATTACCTAATTTAAACAGATTATTTTACTGAGATACTGGATTACTTCCATCAAGTAACTAGGTATCATAACTATACTTCCTAATATTAAATTAAAGACATTTTTATTCAGGATGTAGAGATTCTGATATGGTACTTTCAAGCAGAGAGAAGAAAATGGATATTGGCATATGCTACAAATTAATGCAAAAGTTGTGATGTGTTATTTACCAAAAAGCTTGAAGTATTGCACTAGACTGAATACCACCCACTCTTCTGTTTGCTTGGAGCAGAAATGTGCAGCAGCCAGAAGAGATGCTGTGTTTTCTCGATGAAGGAAATTTGTTTCCTTCTAAGAAAGAATTCAGGAAGTTTAAAAGCTGATAATAAATATTATTTTCAAGGTTAGCTGGCTCTGAAGATCAGTTTGGTGAAAGAACAGTGAACCCAAAATATAAACAAATACTTGTAAATGCCACTCCTTTTGTTACACCATCATATAGAATTCCCAAGACAGAGTGACTGTGACTATTTAAAGGGAAAATGTAATAAATTGTACAAGACAGAAGAAAATGTACCACTGGAGAAAATCCTCCATTCTATGCACTGGGACAGGTGAGATGAATCAGCTACCTTCAAACTCTTCTGTGTCTTACTAAGCACAGCATTTGCTCTTTAGACTCAGTAAACATGTAGTGTCTGCAAGCCTGACCCATAGTCTGAAAAGCAGATTAGATATTTTTTTAGTCTATATTTCTATTTCAATTATCCATAAGAAAAATATTTTGTTGGCAAGGCTGGTATCAATCTTGTCAATGTAAGGAGCCATAGTAGAAAGAACTCTGCTTCCATCACCATTTCTCTGTGGAGAAATATCCCCAAACCAATGTCCGTGATCCAGTTTGTCTAACTCTGTAGTAGAAGGAAAACATTTATAACTGTAGAGGGTTTTCCTATCTTGGCAAAGGAGCACCTACCTGGCAAAGGAGTATCTGAATATAACTGCATCCTTATGAGGTGCTTGCTCCTAGGCAACGTATTTGAAGGGTTCAGAAACTTTTAAAAACAGCCCTGAGTGCTCAATATAGTATAAATTAAAAATACCTGTCATTTCAAAACCAGTATGTGACAGTCAAAGGTAGTCAAAATTCTCCATGCATCATCGGAAGTATGTTGTATTCATGGGAGATAAGAAGGCATACCTGGGCTATCTGGGCTTCACTTTGTTTATTTTAGCAAATCCCCTGTACAGAGATTTCAGCTTTTGTTAGTTCCCTTGCCTATGCACTTTTATTAGCAACACCACAATTTCACTGGATGCACTTTGAACTCAAAATCTAATGCTGAAAGTCAGGAAGAGCTCTGCAGTGAAATGTGTGATTGTGTAATATATCTGTTGTATCAGTTTGCTGATAGCCTTGAGAAAGAAAATATTAATTCAGTGCTATTAAAATAATTAGGAAATGGCAGCAACCAGAGAAAAGTATTCGTGCACAAACATTAAGTCATTTACCAGCACATTCAACTTGTTTATCAAAATGCCTATGGGCCTGATTGCAAGAGAAATGCAGCTATGCCAAAGGAAATCTGTCCAACACATTTTGAAAATCTGTGTCTAATTTTGTAGAGTTTGCTGATCTTCACTAGGCTTTGCTAGTTTAAGACAGACATTATAATTATTTTCTGCTCTTTTCCACTCTCTGATTGGGGTTGGAGTACCACTAGGTTCAGAAGACAAAGCAGTTTGTGCTTGCCAAAATTTTAGACATTACCCAATACCAGTCCAGGCAAATTTGTACCCTTAGTGGGTAAAATTAACCAAATGCTTTAGGAGGATCAACAGGTTGATGCATGGATATTGTAGGCAGGTTCCTTACCTTCAGACAGCTGTTTTGGGTAAATGCCTTGTTCTCTGCCCTGGGACATGGGAACATCAGGACTACCCCTCTGCTAAGGAGCTCACTTTCCCATCTCTCTTCTGCATGACCACAAAGCTCCTTGGAACCTGAACTTTTCTTTCTTGTGCTTGACCCCCTTCACCTACTGTGGGCATCCTCAATGGCTGTACCTGTGGGATTGGAAGATTTAAAATCAGTCTCTGTATTCTCCCTTTATTTGCACTGAAAATCATGAACCAGTTCAGATTCCCTGCACATTGTTGCAAATTTTGATAATCCTGTCTGTGAATAAGCTTTGAGGTTCAGGTTTATAACTAGAGATGAAAATTACTGGATTTCCTACAGTCTTGTCTGAAATTGTTGAATAGTTTATAAGATCTAAGGTTGGTGTCAGCTTTCAAGCTCTACAGGACTGCCCAGATAGGTTGAATGAGATAAACATGTTTCCTGTTCAACAAAACTCTCCCTGCAAATCTTTTATAAATCCAGCAAGGAGCTTTTGTAGCTTTAAAAAAAAATCAAGTTGTTGCAGGCATCTTATTTTTATGATGTTTGCAATTCTCAGTAGGGTTTGGTCAGACACACAAGATTGTTGTTTCTGGTGCAGTCATGTACAGGAGCTATAAGTCATTTCATGATGCTGACATCAACTGAGATTTTTGAACCAGATTTCACAGTGAAAGAAGTGCAGATTTATGGTTTTAATTTCAGGAAATCTTTCAGATAATTTTGAGACTGCATTCTTGGAATCACTTTCAGTTTAACTCATCAGTGGTTGAGTTGCTTTTATCCTCTGGTATAGTTATTTTGATAAAAACAAGGTTAAAGATGTTCTTTGAAAAGGAGTTTGAATATTGGTGTTTGGATAAATGCATTCCTTTAATGCAGGACAACACCAGTTTTAGCAAATAATACGTTTTGGCATTAACAGCCTCTTGTTTTTTTGCAACAAGGAGAAAATGGAAGAGTAAAAGGAAGTTTCCAGGTCTGCCTAATGAAAGGCCAGGCTTTTGATTGATGTAAATTGGTACAGTTTTGTTGACAGCCATGGAGTTACAGTGATTTACTTCAGTAAGTGACGTAAGTCCATGGATTGCTGTGTCTGGGCTTCTTAAACTGGCAATTTGTCGTGTCTGTTTGTTCACAAGTCCAAATCCTTTGCAGTGCTATTCTGGGCTTATGCAGAAGGGTGTGAAATGTCAAACTGAGTGTTTTTCCACTTGATATTTTTCCAGATTTCTTTTGTGTCTCTGTAAAAATCTAACCATTAGCACTGCCTTTTCAAGGACCTTTCTATCTGTGATTTCAATGAGGCAGTCAACTAATTATAGACTCATCAAAGAACAATTAACGTAATCCTAAGGATTTTTTATTTGGTGCCTGAAGAGCCTGGGTAACCACTTCTGGGTAGCCATGCAGCAGATGGTACAAAAAGACACAAGCCTTGGGTTTGCATTTCTTTTCTGTGGGGGGAAAAGCCTGGTGAACGAGACACATTTAAAGATAGTCCCTTGGAGCATAGTAGGTCTGTATTAGATGTGGTGAGCGTGGGACAAAATGGTGTGGAAGAAAATGCTTGTAAATTAAAATATTAAAACATAATGAAGCCTGCAAGAATTCTGGAGTCAATGCGTTGTCTTCAGCTAATGTGGCTTTCTCAGTTCTTACTCAGCTCAGAGGTTCTGGCAATGACACACCATCCAAATGAGCAACTCCTTGTGCTACCACTGACACACAGCTGTGGCTGAGCAGCCTTGGCCTGGTTTGATGATCTGCTACCTGGTGGTCAGATCCTGTAGGTTCAGGCCTCAGGTTAGTGCTCATTAAAGTCAAGAGAAGAGTCTTTTAGATGAAATAACAGAGGTTGGACCGTGTCAAACCTCTTCACTGTAATTTCAAATGAAACTTCTCTCTGTGTCCCTATGGCACAGATTTTTCTGATGCTTTCCAAAGGAGATGAAGTTATATTCTACAATCTCTGGATATGCTGTCAGTTTAAGAAGCAGATGGCTCTTGTATGGATTATTTGAATTTCAGTTCCTTCATCAGAAGGGCAAAGATTCAGCACTTCCAGAACATGACTGTTGTAGTTCAGATGTGCCCTTATTTCAAAATAGTTGTTGAAGGGAGGGGACCTGTTACTCTTACATGGAAAAAACAGTTCTTGAACTATTACTCTGAAAGTCTTACCACTAGTCCTTTTATTAGCCTACAATAAATAATATAGTTATGAAAAATATTAGGTTAATAAGGATGCTGCGGTGCTCAGTCTCTCCCCAAAAAGTGGAATTCTGTATTACAAAGAAATGATTCTCATTTCTTCTTTAAAACTGCCTTTTGCATTAACAAAATATTGAGCCTTTTTTTTTTAAGACTGTGTCATTTGCATAGGTATCTTGAATAGAGAAGAGTTTTATTAGTATCCTTCAGCTACTCACATGCCAGTTGCTAGGAGATTTTGGGACATCTCATGATGTTCCTCTGACTGGTGTTACACAGAGCCAGCTGAGGCTCAGAGAACTGTGAGCCTCAGATGTTAAAACGTGTTCAGGTTCATGTGCAACTCGCTGACTGCAGCTGCATCATCAAATGTTGGTTGCACAATATTTATCCGCCCCCAATCGACCGAACTACCTTTTTTCCTTCTCTTGAATTTTCCTGCAGCTGTTTTAGAGCTTATGGAGAGAATTTTCAAAGTCATGTAAATGACTTTGGGGCATAGTCCTGCTAACTATAAATATTAATTAAGAAGCTTTGAACACATTAGTTACATTCTGGTGCTTTTAGGCTAATTTCGTTTTCAAAGCTGATTATGCAGTAACTTTTAGAGAATGTTAAACACAAAATAGGGAAACGAAAAACCCAAAAATCTAATTTTCTTTTAGGGGAAAAAACAAGAAAGCATTAACTTCACACAGGGATATAAAGCCTAAATTTCTTTACTAAGCAGTTTTCATTCACTTCCTAAGTAGATTGATAGCTTGAGGAAAGATTTAGTAAGTCAGTGAAAGCTTCATATGCATTTGCTTGATATAAATGAGATTTGCCAGAATAGATCTGGAACTGCTTTTCTGAAGAACCAATTTTCCCCCCCCACCACACCAGGCTGATGAGTTCTGAAAACAGCCTTCTGCAAGCCAGGGAGGAGGAAGGAGTGAAGTACGAGCGGAGCTTCGTGGCGTCGGAGTTCGTGGAGTGGCTGGTGCAGGAGGGCGAGGCGGCGACGCGCAGCGAGGCGGAGCAGCTGGGCCGCAGGCTGCTGGAGCACGGCATCATCCAGCACGGTGAGAACCCTGCCCGGCAGGGACTGCGCTCGCTGCAGCACTGCCTTCCGCTCAGATCACACACACGGGTGCTGTGAGGGTCCCCAGGACGAAGTGAGAGATGAGAATTGACTCCAAGTTCTTAGAAGGCTGATTGTGACGGTGTTCACAGGGGTTTTCAGGTGAGGGAAGAGACGAGAATGTTGACTCCATGTTCAGAAGGCTTGATTTATTATTTTATGATGTACATTACATTAAAACTATACTAAAAAGAATAGAAGGAAAAGTTTCATCTCGGAAGAGTAACTAAGCTAAGAATAGAATAGAAAAGAAAGGTAACAAAGGCAGCTGCCTCAGACTCTCTGTCCGAGCCAGCTCCGCTGTGGTTGGCCATTAATTACAAACAAGCCCATGAGACCAATCACAGATGCACCTGCTGCATTCCACAGCAGCAGATAACCATTGGCTACATTTTGTTCCTGAGGCCTCTCAGCTTCTCAGGAAGAAAAAATCTTAAGGAAAGATTTTTAATGAAAAAATGTATGCGACAGACTGATTTATTATTTTATGATATTATATTATATTAACTGAAAATTATATATTAAAACTATACTAAAGAAAGAGAAAGGAGACATCAGAAGACGTCTAGCAAAGAATGAATAATAAAAAATCGTGGCTGACCAGACTCCCGACACATCTGGACTGGGATTGCTCATTAAGTCAAAACAATTCACATTAAACCAATCAAAGATGCACCTGTTGGTAAGCAACCTCCAAACCACATTCCAAGCAATCAGATAATTATTGTTTACATTTCTTTTCTGAGGCTTCTCAGCTTCTCAGGTAAAAAATCCTGGCGAAGGGATTTTTCATAAAATATGACAGTGATAGAGGGGCCCTTGTCTTTCTGATCACCATATGTTTAGGTTCTAAATCATTTCAGATTGGAGTCTAAGTAACTTTATCTAGTAGAAGTATGGCTTTCTCAAAAGAGCATTGTATTCTGAAAATGCTTCCTCAAATGCAGAATATGGCAGGAATTTGAAACTGTGTAATGACAACTTAAGGATGTGGATGAAAATCAGTGCTCCTATCTCAAAGTCTCTGCTGGTCAGAGTGACCCTGAGATACGTACAAGCCTCTTTTTCTCAGCCTGGCAGTCGGGTAACGAGTCAAGATTTTTCTGTTCTTGTCCTCAAGGTTGTTTATTATTTCTTATCTATAACATTCTTTCTCTGACCCACACAGATCTGTCTGGACGGTTGGGTTGAGGCACACTACCCACCCCCAGGGTGGTGTTATCTTTTTATACTAAAAACTATGTGTACAATATTTACCATAACTTCCCAATACCTATCACCTATGTTAGACGGTGAGTTTCTACCTTAAACCAATCCAAAAGTGCCAACATCACCCAGAACATGGAGGCTAGGGAGAAGAAAAAAGAAGGACAAAGCATGCCCAAATTCCTCCCATCTTGGGACCCTGAGCCCCCATTCTAATATCCAAAAAAAATATTTTCACCCCTTGACAAATGAACTTATTCTACTTAAACTCTCTTGACTTGTAATTCTTCATATAAATGTGATAATTTGCTCCATGGGTCAAAATCAAAGTCACAGGTGTCCTGGGCTCTGTGCCAAGGTCTCTGAGTTCCCCAGGCAGCGGCTCGAGCCATCCAGGACAGCCAGAGGCATGTCCTGGGTTCCGACACTCCTACACTTGTAGAAATTAACCTGTAGAACTTGCCTTCTGCAATGTAGATAATTGAGGTAAATAGGTTTGTAAGGATCAAATAGGGATTAGAACCATAAGCTAATTTGTGTATGCAGGATAAAAATTTCAGGATCTGTGTATCTCCCTACTTGTAGGCAGAACAGAGCATAGTCTGATGCTAGAAAAGCAGCTTTTCCCCTTGGGCATGTAGCAGAGCTGTTCTAATATGTTTGGGCAGGAAGGAGGACGTCACTTTTGGTTGAAGTGTTATTGTATTTGTCCTGGTGGTATAACTTCTTTGAGGCAGGAAACAAATATTTCTTTGTGGACCAGTATTAACGTGTCTGGCAAATACAGCTTCACCAAGAAGCTCTTTCTGTTAAGGGTGGAGGAGACACAATTTTCTCTCTCTACTGCCACAAGGATGAAGAAATTAACACCCCTGGCCCCATTTTACATGTTGTCATATTCTGTTCTCAATGCACGTTGCCCTTCTGTGACCAGGCATTTCCCACCATAGAAGTGGCAGTAGCTCTGGAGCAATGAAGGGGTGCCAGGAGATGACAACAGAACGACAGAAGTTGTTACCTACATTACTTAGTGCACAATGGGAAAATAATCATATCATGGTGGTCCAAGTGTTGTTGCATTAAACCTAATTCTGACAGAGAGCAAACAGATGATACCAGCAGGCTGTTAGTATAAAGATGCTGGATTGACTATATTGCTTGTTACTTCACGAGAAAACCTGGTTTTAATGAATAGAGCAAAATGGGCATGTAAGTGCCCTGCACAGTTCTGTCATGGTTCTAATCATGTTCACGTTAACTTGCAATTATGAGAAGCTACTTCTGAATGTTTACAGTGATCAACTTCCAGTTCTATAATTACTCCTGTGCTTCTTATGATTTATGGGGTGCCAACTGCTCAGAACTTGATGGACAGGAAAGGTATGCTACCCCTCCTCTTTACAGCAGCCATGATTTCATTCCTATTTTTACCTGAACATTTTCTGTGTATTACATATGTGGTAAATTTTCTTTACTGTCCTGGGGTCCCAAACCAGGACGCTTAGAAAAATTGTTTAAAAAAAAATAAGTGAGATTTATGCTGATAAAGATGTTTTTTTGCAGAGAAAATAAAGTCAGGACTTAACATTTGCTGCAAAGGTGGTTTTCTTAGATACTGAGATCTTTGCAGAGCTAAGAAAGGCAGGATGTGGCTTTTCTTGCAGATCAACTATTGTTTCATTAACTAAGGCAAATGCTCAGCAGGGCACATTTGCAGGGAAATAATTTTGCCCCTGTCAAGCCAGGTTTCAGGGGTCATTCCTGAGTGACACTGGCCCTCCTCCTCTAGGGATAGCCCTGGCCATTCTGCAGGTTTATCCCCTGCCCACCATTTTCTTGTAGGCAAGAGCATGTGCAAAGCTCCCCCTTAGAAAGAGACTTGAAACTCATGAAGTAAAGACAGGGTTCTGGGAATTAGTTGACTGCTGAGGAAGTGGTCTTCTCACTTGTCACCAGGTCATTTCTGCAAGGTACTGTCATCTTCCTCACCCAGTTTTTAATAAAACAAACAGAACTGAGTGGGGATTTCACAGGGAATTGATGGGGATGTTGGGAGTAAAGTAAAACTGAATGGTGTCCTTGAGATTTTGTCTTCTATGAGTGAACATCCTTTGTGCACACTTTCTCCTTTGCAGAAGGAGATTTCATTCATTTCACTGCAGCCATTCATCTAGACAGTGTTAGGAATATTTATGAAAGTACTGGCAGAATTAACATGGAGCTGGTTTGGGGTTCATCTCAGCAATTGGATATGATCTGTGCACATTGAAGATTTTTGTAATGCTGGCTTCCTCTGAGAAGGGAGCTTAAAATGAGAACTTCTGGTTCAGAATTAGGTGTATAAACTGTAAAACATCAGGAAAGGTATTCTCTCCCCACACCCTATCTTACAGAGTTCTAGATCCTATTAAAAAAAAAAAAAAAAAAAAAAAAAAAAAAAAGCTATTTTCCTGTGGCTTAGTACCATAAATTCATTTCACCATATTGTGTTTCCTTTGTTTTGTCTCTCATCAGCATTACCAAAATGTTACTGGACACTAATTGACATCCTTGTTGGCAGAACCAGCAGAAAGACTCTTCACTGAACAGCAGTGGAGAATAAAACATTTCCTATCCTAAAGGCAATCTTTTTCTAGCAGTATTGCTTGATATCTACAATATGGAATAAAATAAAACTTGCTGTATTATTCTTATGAAGTATTTCTTACCCCACCTAAAGTAATAGAAAGAGTTGCATCAAGTTGCCAATCTCAGTAGTAATTTTCCAGCCACAACTGAATTACGCAATGTCTTTTTTCCAATACTGACTTTCATTTCAATTACTCAGAGAAGCTGTATTCTGCAGCTGAGGCACTGTATTCAAAATGGCTTCCTGACACATTTTTCTTCACTTTAATTGGTCACACACCAACCAGGTTTCACACAGGAAACAAACACTGATGCTAATTTTAAAAGGAAAACAGTGGTTTAAGGGGAATTGTATAAATGCTGCAAAAGCATCAAATTCTCAGCTTTAAAATAATCCTCCTGATCTCTTTGGACATATGTAACTATGCGTATTTCACCCACCATGCATGAAAATGATGAAATATATTTAAGTGCTGAATTGCTTCCTGCCAAAATCTCACTGGCCCACACCAATCTCTGAGATTTGCTCCATTGATTGAAGCATGGTGCTGATAATGCAAAGTTGTGGGTTTGATCCCCATGTGGGCCATTCACTTAAGAGTTGGACTCAATGATTCTTGTGGGTCCCTTCCAACTCAGAATATTCTGTGAATCTGTGAAATCACAACCCACAAAACACCATTACCACCATTTCACAAATAGGACCCAGATTTCCTTTGCTGTGTATTGGTATCCCATGTAATATGGAATAAAGCCCCCATAAGTAGCAGGGAATTATGCATTTTGCATTTCTTGAAGGCTAATGTTAGAATTGTAGTTGCCAGTAGTTACCTGGCATTTGTGAGCACTGATGGCCTTCATCCAGGGTATAGAAATAAAGACTGTGGGAAGAGTTATAAGTTTGGTGATGCACATAAAGGCTGGGACAAAAGGTGTGCAGAACACATTTCTCAGCTGTAGAAAAGCCCATCTGGTGAGGTAATGTTAATAGATAAAATTTTCCTCCAGGAGACTGGATCTTAGTTCTTCTCCATATGAGCATGGTGGGACAGATTAGCTACTGTGGTCAAAATTCACATGCATCAGGAGAATTTCTCTGCCAGCTGCCAGGTGGATCAGGCCAAAGCAAGGATGGTCTGAGGGCAGGCGGAGGACAGTGTGAGCACCGCACACATAGTCACAGCCCTTTCTCATCTGAAAAACAGAGGTACTGAGATGTCCAAGGACAAAAGAGGGTATTCACAGAGCTCTTTATGGAATCATTTTTGGTCATAGTTGCTTATAGCCCTTTCTGAAGAACTTACCCTGCACCTGTAGCCACAACAGCAGAGCACTGCTGACATGACAGGCAGTCTTCCTGTCCTACTCCAAGGACTCATTGGGTATGAAAGCATGAGGGATGCAGAAACATCTGCCTGCCTTGCAGAAACTTTTAAAGTCTGGAATCTCCAGTGCTAAATAAGTTAAATTTTAATCTGGTTAATACTGTTAAGAGAAACCTGTCTTAGGATAGCACCTACAACTTGCAAGATGAATATTTGCATTTCTTCCATGGCAGCAACCAAATCATAGCTCATTTATTAATACTTTTCAATATACTATGGGATGTAAACACACAGGGAATGCCTTGTACCACAGATGGTACCATGTGTGCTGCCAGTTGAGCCTGTGAGAAATGGGGGCCTGAGCAGCCGAACTCATCTTCTCATGCCACATCACATTCTGTCTCTTTTGTAGTTGTGGTTTCCCAAGCTGCTGCTGACCTTCAAGTCCATGTGCTTGGTGTGATTTCTTCCCTGACATGCCCCCAGCATGTTCCCTGAGCTTAACACAGCACGGTTAAGCAAGAAGCATTTTGCAGTGGCTGTCCACTCTGCTCCAGAGGGTTGGGATGTGGATTCCCAGATTCAGACCAGCAGCAGAATAGGTCTGGTGGGGATCTGCTCTCCTGAATGACTGAGGGGTCTAAGAGTCTATTTTAGAGATGACAGCCTAGCAGCTATCTTCTTTGGAACCCATGGTCTACCTGGACTTCAGTAAAGCCTTTGGTAGGGTTTCCTGTGATGTTCTGCAAAAACTGTATTCCCATGGTGTGGATGGGAGCACTCTTCACAGGGCAAAAAAATGGCTGGATTGCCAGGCCTGGAGTATTGCCCAGGGCTCAGTATTGGGGCCAGCCCTCTTAATTATCTTTGTTAAGGAGATCTTTATCAAGCGATCAAGGGCAGCAAAAGTGACTTTATGGATGACACCAAGTTGATTGAGAGTATTGATCTTCTGGAAGGTAGGAGGGCTCTACAGAGGGATCTGGACAGTCTGGAGTGGTGGCCCAAGGCCAGTCATGTGAGGTTCAACAAGGCCAAGGGCTGGGTTCTGCTCGTGGTCGCAACAACTCTATGCAAGGAACCCCATCCAGAACTCCAGGCTTGGAGATGAGTGACTGGAAAGGTGCCCATTGGAAAAGAAGCTGAGCCGAGATGGCCAAGAAGATCAATGGCATCCTGGCCTGCAGGACCAGGGCAGGGATTGTCCCCCCCTGTACTCGGCACTGGTGAGGCTACACCTGGAATGCTGTGCCCAGTTCTGAGCTCCTCACTTGAAGAAGGACATTGAGGGGCTGGAGTGTGTCCAGAGAAGGGCAGCAGAGCTGGGGAAGGGTCTGGAGCACAACTCAGGTGAGGAGCAGCTGAGGGAGCTGGGGGTGTTTGGCCTGGAGAAAAGGAGGCCCAGGGGAGACCTTGTCACTCCCTACAACTCCCTGAAAGGAGGCTGCAGCCAGATAGGGTTGGTCTCTTCTGCCAGAAAACAAGTGACAGGGCAAGAGGAAAAGACCTCAGGTTGCACCAGGGCAAGTTTAAGTTGGGTTTTAGGAAAAATTTCATCTCTGAAAGGGTTGTCTTGAATTGGAACTGCCCAAGGAAGTGATGAAGTCACCATCCCTGGAGGAATTTAAAATATGTGTAGATGTGACACTTAGGGACGTGGGTTAGTGGTGAACTTGGCAGTGTCAGGTGAGTGGTTGAGCTTCATGATCTTAAAGGTGTTTTCCAACTGATTATATGATTTTGTCAGTGCTAGGATTTCTTGATGGTAAGCAATATGTGGTAACGTCTTAGACATGGTATTGGCATCTTTGGCCTCCACCCTCCTTTAAAATACCTTTCCATTTTATAAAGTTTTATTGAGGTAATTTCACTAGATCAGACTTGGGAGGTTCAAGGTAGACAAGTGTTCTGCTGGCTTAGCACAGAAGCAGGTGCTTATCTCCTTTCAAGAGTTAATCTTTTATCTGCAAACTCCACTGTGCAAATTACTTTCTGACATGAAAACCAGCACTTTGTAGTGACTTAGTGAGAGCAGTAAATGTTGACACATGCTGTGTCCCTGTCTCTGCAGAAAGTCTTATATCTATATTTAATTGTCCCTATTCTTTGTAAGGACTCTATACCTTTATACAGCAGATTTTTCTTTCTGAAGATGATCAGTGCATTTTGTTTTAAACATCAAGACACATGATGCAATTGAAAGTTAGTTATAATTGTGGATGTGGATTAAATATCTAACAAAATATTATCTCTTGCTTTTGTTAAAAAGCTTTCCTTCTCTTCTAAAATTGCTGTGAATAATGAAGTATGTGCTGCTATATTTACCTTAGATGTCCAACTGGTTATGATTAGCTGATTATGGTTCACTTGCAAAGTGAAAACTTGCCATGTATGTGAAATGTACTCTTCCTTAATTCAAGATTCTCTTTTGAACCCCTTTCTTGGAAATATCAACTGCAGATAGAAGCTTACAAGTATCATTGAAGCATACCATAAATCCTTGACTTAATTGATCATATGCTTTCTTCTCCAAAATCAACACATATATTTTTTAAAACTTTTTTTAGTTAATCTAAAACCTGAATCACATCAGCTCTTGGATATATGCAAGCTTTCATTATGATAAAAATTATAAAACATCACATTTTTACAGATGATGCCTTGATTTATATCAGTAAAACACAAGCCTTCAGTTAGTCTATGATGTCCTGCAACGCAATTTGTTTTTTTAAATCCTGTTGCCCCTGTGCTGATGCCAGGCAGAAGCACTCAGTTGTGTGGCAGTTCCCATCTGTAGGGAACTGTAACCTCACCCACAGTAATTCAGCTGCTTATGCTAAATCTGGAGACCACTTTGCATATTTTTCATTATTTTGCCCCTCTAAGAAGTCAAAGAATAAGAACTTTGTATGTAATTGTATAAACCCCGAGGTCCTTAGTATGTCAGCTTCTCATTGTGCTCTTGCAGTTGTCTTTATCTACAGCAGGAATGGATTTGGTTTTTGAAAGAGCCACATGCTTTATGTAAATAACATATGAAAAATTCTTTTCATATTAACTATTGAATTTTATTTTTCTGACAGAGAATGGGTTTCAGTTATTAACAGCTGAAAAAAAAAAAAAAAGAGTGATACCCAGATGGGCCTTTTCATCTTCTGCTTCCCTTGCCACAGACTGTACTTTCCATACTTTATTTGGAAGCAAAGAAAAGCAGTTGGCTATGTTCTGTAAACTTACTAAATTAAAGATGATAAATCCTCATATACAAACCAAAAAGACTGCTAAATGTGTGTGATTCAACACTGGCTTTTCATGCTAGAGTAAGTAATGTGTATTTGAAAATATACTGCAAATAGATGGCAAACTGGCTGGAAAGACAAAATGTGTATAGAAACACGTATCTGCATACCTAATTTAAGGCAGCAGAAATAACATGTTAATGCACTGATCAGAACATACCCCCTCAATAAAAACGGGATACTCTGAATTTCAGTTCCCAAGGAACTTTTTGACAGTTTACTGTAATCCTGGTGCTTTAAAGACAGTATAAAAGCTGTCTAGACTTTCTTTGGACTACATAAATATGCTACAGTTCATTGAAATCCCTCCCTAGTTATAGCTCAGAGAGCTGCAGTTATAGCATTGCTTTTTTTTCTGGACTTGCTTACAGTTCCAGGACCTATTTATTTCTGGACTGACTTCACCCTTAGTAGGATGAGCTGGAACAGCTCTCTGGTTTTTGTATTACAGGGCCAGAATCTGCCTTGCAGTTTTATACAAGAGGATCAGTGGAAACAAGAGCAGTTCAAGCTTAGATCCATTGTCTGTTCAAAGTGAATTCCTTGTAATCCAAATAAGAAAAAACACTATTTACTACAGCTGCACTGCCAAGAGTTTAATGTGATGGTTGAATACATGCACAGGTGGGCTTATCTATGGTCTGTGTAGCATATAAACATTCATAAAAGGTGGAAATGCAAGTGTTGTGTTTATACAGTGCAGGGAATCCAAGACCCAGTCCAGGACCCTGTGCTCACTGAACATCTGTAGTCTCTCTCCCTGGATTTGTGGGAGATCCAAGCAGGTGGAATTCATCAATGTGTAAAAGGAAACTAATCTGAATAGGTGCCATGATTAAAATGCATTTGCAGTGCCAGATTAGCAGAAAAACAGGAAGGCTTTGAGTGGAGTGGGAAAAGCATTGTCCAGTGCTGAATAAAGTGCCAGTTACTCTCCTCCAGGCACACGTGTGTCGGGGCAGTGGGAGAGGGGCAGCCCAGGGGTGGCTGGGGGCTGTGGCAGAGGTGGGCACTGGGGCTGGGGGCTGGCTGAACTGTGGCTGGGTGGGCACTGGGGCTGGGGGCTGGCTGAACTGTGGCTGGGTGGGCACTGGGGGCTGGGGGCTGGATGAACTGTGGCTGGGCGGGCACTGGGGGCTGGGGGCTGGCTGAACTGTGTCTGGATGGGCACTGGGGCTGGCTGAACTGTGGCTGGGTGGGCACTGGGCCTGGCTGAGCTGCGCAGCTGCCCTGCAGCTCTCAGCAGCGTCGCTGTTTGCCAAGCCCATGGACTCACCGTTGCTTTGTGAAAGCCAAAGTGGACACACACTTCCACTGTTTCTCTGGCAAGGGACCAAAACTATGTTGGCCAAAGGCCCGAGGCACAGAGGAGGCTGGCTCAGCAAGCTGTGTGCTATCCATAGAGAGAGAAATTTTTTTAAGGAACTTGTATTTTATGTGGTGATTTGTTTCCTTCCCTTTTAAACACTGGTTCTGCTTTGGAGAGGGGAGGGAGAAAGCAAAATTACATGAAGGGGGAGCCAGACCCTTCCCTGGGCACACTTTGGGTGCAGGTGGAAGCAGCTCCAGCTGTGCTCTCCTTCAGATAACCCCCGAGCCCCTGGCAGCCCCTGCAGCCTGTCAGTGTATGTCTCATCATCCTGCATTTGTTCTTGGCATGATGTTGTTCTTTTGGGGTAATATCCTGCCACTCTAGAGGTCAAAACTGATATGGTCATCTGTGACTGGCTGTATGAAGGCACAGGCTATTTCAGCCAGTAATAGTGAAAGTCTAGAATGATCTCCTGCAACTTCAAACTGCATTTCACATTATTTTAATTGAGGAAACTACCTTGTTAAAAAGATAAAGTGTACTTTTGAATAGACTGGGGCTGCTGCCTTGTGCAAAGACTTGGAAATGTGTTGTGCACTGCTGGAAAGAGATCAGTGCTGCTTTTGTGTTTAAGTGGAGAAAGATATGACATATCCCCACTGAAAAATCCATACTCTCTGCTCGTGTTTATAGCCTCTTCCTCTTAACCCTAGCACAGGCACACTGTCACACAAACAAGCGCACACTTCAACGTGTCCCTCTGCTCTCTTGAGGAAAGCTGCTAAAAGCTGCTCATCTGGCTCCCCATTACTTTGATCTCCTTCCCACTGCTCCCTCAACATGGAGCAGCCTTTCCCTGGCTCCAGCCGGGAGCCTGCTTGGTGGCAGTGCTGGTTGTGGGGACGTGCAGAGCAGCTGGAGTCCCTCACTGGATGTGTCCTGCTGGGGCTGCAGCTCTCAGCTGGGAGAAAGCATTAATCACCACGGTGGAGATGTACACAGATTATCAGCGCTAAAAATCATGGGGAATTGAAGTGGTGGGAGGGATTTGGGGGAAAAGCCAGTTATGAAAATGGCCTGATTTTTCAGGCATGAGTCATACCATTTATTAAAATAGGCTTTTGTACTTTCTAAAGCTCCCTCGGTCCTATGTAATCAGTGTAAAGCTAATATTTCTATCTCTGCTGTGCATCAGCCTCCTTGAAAAAGTGGAAAAGAAAAGGTTGTTTGAGCTCCATGCAGATCCTGGGATTTTATGTCAGAATCAGAAGCTGAAAGAAGATTTGCATGGATGTTACTATTTATATTTTATGTATCTGAACAGAAACTGTGAAGCAGCCAGGAAGTAGAAGCACCAAAGCTGCAACATTAAATGCTCCCAAACAGAGGAAATCCAAAATAAATATTCTGATTTTTCTCATCTTAACAGTCACATAAATGGTGAATGACCAGCTAAAATCCTTGCAAATGAAATTTGCAAACTGTAAGGATATATGAGACAGTAAACAATTAATTGAACTGAATTAATTAAATTGTCAGTACCTCAAAAGAGATTTTTTTTTTTTTATAGCTAATAGTATAACTACAATGCAATGCATCTAGGAAATGAGAATAAAGTCTTCACTTCTTGCTGTGGAGCTGTGCTGTGCAGGGCACAAATTATTCCTGTTTAATGCTGTTTGTGCAGTACAGTGCAGTAATAATGGCTGGCCTGGGATGTACAAAAAGAACAATACCCAGTAAGAAAAGGAGAGTGAGGCTGTAATTGTGGGCATGGCATGCAGTTCTGATATGTGGATTTTTAGGAAGGATAAAGAAGTTCCAAAGAGGACTCCAGAAGGGCTAAAAAAGGTCAGAATTTAGGGGGTGGCATTGATTTAGCTGATCAAAGATATGTTTGAGAGTCGGCTTCATCTCTTCATAAATTTCTTTGCTAAGATTTTTGACCAGATCATGCATAACTTTCTAATGAAGGCGTGACAAAATCCAGGGATTGGCAGCTAAGGTTAAGCAAACTCAGCTTTGAGTTGAAACTTTATTTTCTGTCAGGGCAAGTGACTGAAGACTCGAATAGCTTGTAAAAGGAAGAATAAAGTGGTCAATAAATGCTTTAAAGCATGAGTAGACTAAATTTTTTGTAAGATTAAAAGGTAATTGTTAAATTCTTTTTCTGGGAGAAATTTTGTGGCCTGTGTATGTGGGAGGTTAGACTGGTGGGTTATGACCCTACATCCAAAGTTTGACATTGGTGAGTATATGTTAGTATTGGTGCCTTTCCTTCGAGGACAATAAATGCTCTTGTGTACTTGGATGGTTTTGGAGGTTTCTAGTTGCCGTATTTTTACATTGCTCTCTTCGGTGCATTTCTTTCTGTTGCATAAGGTGCACACTGTAACACGAACATGTTGCCACCTGAACAGCCCTGAATTAAACTGGAGCAAGAAACATGAAGCCACCCCACCTTGTTCTTTGCATCACCCTCATAATGTAGGGGTCCTGACACTCATCAGCCATGGCTTGGCTGTTAAAGACAAACTGAAATGGTGCCAGTTTGCTTTTCTGTGCTGCACTATGAAGGGCAGTGAACTAATTCAGGAGTAGTAATGTTAATCCTTTTCTAGAACAGCAACTTTCATGAGAGGTACCTGGAGCAAGAGCCCTGTCAGCTGCCACAAGTTTATCTGCTACTGCCTCTGAGTCAACACCCAGAGGTAACAACCTCTAAATTACCTTTAAAGAAACTGCTTCTGGGCAAGTCTGTGCAACCCTCTCACACTGTGCCATTGGTTTGGAAATCAGTCACTCCCACTTTTCTCCTCTGCTTGCAGCACAGTGTGGGCTGCTGAGCACCCGTGACTGCACCTGCACCTCTCACCCAGCAGCTGCCAGTGTGACAAACCCAACCTCTGTGAGTGCTCTGCATCCAGCATTCCCAGAACTCTGATTTGGGCATGTTTCACTTCTCCTGGCCCTTGCTTAAAGCCAGCCACTACACCTGAGGAGTGCTTTCAGAGGCAGCCAGCACACACACCTGCCTTCCCCTCCTCAACTTCTTCCTTTTGATCCATGGGGTGGAAATTCCTTGTTCCACACCTTTCCATATACACTCATCCTTAGGCAGAGTCACAGCCTGGACATTTAATCACAAATCATTAATAACTCAGATGATTTAACAAAAAAAAAAAAGAAGCCCCAGGAGACACAGTAATAATTTTGGTGATTTTATTTGAGATGTATGCACAAGGAGACAGTCTGAGCTATATTGCTCCTATTTATATTTTTAGCTTATTTTTAAATATGCAAAAAATTTCATGATGTTAGAAGCACATGATATGTGAACTATCCTTAGAAATGAGGAGGTTAAAATATGAAAGTCAAGGAGCATGCCAAATTCTATACTGATGCTACATGTCCTAACCATTTTAGCTACAAATCCTTTGTTGTGTAAGTCACATGCAAATCTTCTGCAACAGACAGTCACTGGACTTAGCTTTTCTACTTGCACTCATCTATTGTATAAAAATTTACCCTTCTATGGACTGAAATAATTGCAGCATAGATTAATTACTTCAGTGGAAAACCTAAGCCTTGCTAGTTTAATTGTATAAATATTACAATATTTAATTCAAAACAAGTATTGTTATTCTAAAATGTGTTCAGTATCATGGCATAAAAATGTTTACATTATCTAGTTTCATGGTCAGTAATTCTTGAATTTCAGAGTGCTTACAATGTCTGCAGCACGAGTGTGTGTTTATCTCTGATTATCATAATTTCTGAGTACTGTCAGAGCACTTCAGTTAATGATACAAACAACAGAATAATTTTTATTAAAAATGGTGGTGTCATAATATTTAACCTGACTCAGAAACCCTACTTGAAATTTCTTACATTGTGAATGGTTGGCCACAGCAGCTCTATTTCCAAGGAAGCATTTGTGGAGTCCTCTTTCATTTAAAATTATGAATTGCAGTAGTGCTGAATAAATAGAGCTTGCCTTTTTAAGACTGAGTTTGTGATGGCCTCAAAAATTTTTTTTGCCTTTAAATTAGGTTATTCTAATAATGTGGTAAGATATTGATAGATATTGCTACTTTTACTTATGTCAATGATCTTAAAATGAAACTGGTAGCTGCAAACACCTACACACTAACTCTGCCTCGGATAGCAAATCCTTTGGGGCATGTAGGCAGATTGCCAGATTTCTCCTCCTCTACTTCCGTTCTTCAAAAATAGTGATTGTTAGTAAGTGCTGTTTAATAGTATTGCATATGATATGTATCCAAAATGGGGAGCACAGCAGCAGTGTGTGCCTGCAATAATTAATGTGTCAGAACACAGTAACAAGGTACTTGTGATGCTAAATTTGACTTAACAAAGTCATTTTGCATCCCTGAGGACCCAACAGATTCAGCCTCAAAAGGAAGCAGACAAAAGCCAAGGGAATTTGGAAGAAAAACTCTGAATTCCCAACATTTGTGTCATTTTTTTAGGGAAATAACTTAAAAATCCCAATATTTGAGGGAGAAGAATCCCCAAATTCTAACATTTTGAGGGAATTTGAGGATAAAAATCCCAAACTGAGGGAATTTTTGGGGAGAAAAATCCTAAATTCCTAATTTTTGCTGGATTCTTTGTGAGAAAAATACCAAATCTCAACATTTGCTGGATTCTCTGGGACAAATTTTCCAAATTCCTGACATTTGGGACATTTCTAGGGACAGAATTCTCAAAAAAATCATAATTTGGAGCATTTTTGATGATAAAAATCCCATAATTTGGGTCATTTTTTCCAGATAAAATTCCAAAAGAAACCACATTTGGGTTGTTCTTGCAGTGTTCCCATGTGGGGCAGATTGCCTGGAATGGAAATATTTTTCTGGAAATTGTTACCATTTCTTGCTGGCATGGCTGAGTGGGTGCAGGAACAGTGCCAGGAGTGCCACGCACACCTTGCCATTGTCATCAGTTTCCCCGAGTAGGTAATCACAAATCCCGATCCCTGATCCTAATCCCTTAACCCAAATCCTGAGCCCAAATCCCAAAGGGAATTCCCAAGTGCTGGGAGTGCCCCACATGCCTCGCCATTGTTGTCAGCTTCCCAGAGATTGGGAATTTACCCAGAGATTGGGTAAATTCCCAGTCTCAAATCCTGAAGGAATTCCCAAATCAAAAAAATCCCAAATCCAAATCCTGGTCCTGAGCCCAAATCCTGAGCCTGGATCCTGAATCTCAAAGGGAATTCCCGAGCCCACATCCCAAGCCTGAATCCCAAATCCTGATCCCAAAGCCCAAGTCCTGAGCCCAAATCTCAAAGGGAATTCCCAAATCACAGATCCCAAATTAAACGTCCCAGTCCTGAAGGGAATTCCCGATTCCAAAGCCTGAAGGGAATGCACAAATCCCCAATCTCAAATCCCAAATCCTGAGCCCAGATGCCAAAGGGAATTCCCAAATTTCCATCCCAAATCCCGAGTTTATCTTCCAAAGATCTTTGACAGAGCCAGGCAATCTAAGGGATGCCTTACAGCCTATGCCATGTGACTGGGGCAGTGGCCTGTGTGGCAGCTTGGGCACCAGCATGTGCAGTTCAGAACGTTCTTGTGTGCTGATTATTCCTTGTCCCAAAGGTAGAAGTCCACTTGTAGAGGCAGTGGTGTCTCTGCCAGTGACCCAGGCAGGCCAGGGACGCGCTTCTTTGCAAGATGGTCTGACCTCATAAGGCAGTTTCTGCATCCACATTAGGGACAGTGCCCTGACTGTCGTCATCCTTATTGTCTGGGTGACTTGACATCCCTGGAGATCACTGGGATGGACTCTTTCCCCTTGGAGCTCACAAACATCAAATGGCTTACTGGCAGTTTATGTGTAAATACAGCCTATTTTGGAAAGTTGTCATGTGTGGTGTAGTTCTGTAGTTCCATGGAGAGCAACCTGATGCATAGGGAGTGTTCAGAAGGGATGAGAGCAAGGAAGACTGTGTTGGAGATGTGAATGAAAGGAAAGCAGCCAGCAGGGCTCCAAACTCTGGTTTTTGTTTTTGTGTAGCACCTTGGACTCTGCTGGTTTTTGGACCCCATGTATAGGGCAGAGCAAAGAGCAAGGCAAAAGTTCTGTGTCTGCAGTAGGAAGCCAAGTGACTGAGACAAGTAATCATAGACTTGACTGACCTCAGTGCACTCCTGTGTTGCTCTTTACACTTTAAATATCTATTGCCCACCAGTTCTTACAATTCAGTATTGCAAGAAATGCAATTTATAAACAAGGAAAATCCAGAATTGGGATTCTTCATTGAAAAGGTCAACTGTGGGAAATTATTTCTGCAAAATGTGATCAGAGAAGCTGCGTAAAAATGGAGAAAAATGCTGCCAAACACCTACTGCAGCTATTTTACATGCAGAGTACTCCAGAGAGATTTCCTGCAATCAAGACCTGCAGGAGTCAAAGCACTTTCAGGACCTGGCACAGAGCTCCATCCAACTGCTGCATTTTTCATCACAGTGTTGGTGGCAGTGAAGACGTAGATGTTATAGTGATGTTGCACTCTGAGAGTAGGCTTGGTGTTCCTGCTCTGACACCAGCAGCCTGGGGTTTGCTCTCTGTGTCAACACAGGTTGCAATTAAGATTTTTCTTCATTATGTAAGAAATTACTTTTGGCCAGCTGCCTGTTCCCAAACCTTGTGTATCTCTGCAAAGCGGGGAAGTGGCCTGCAGGAAATGTCTGGGACACAGTGTCTGTGGTGAACAAGACAGAGGAAATACACAGGTCTTGATTCTTTACTGCCCTGTAGCTCTGGACAAGGTAGTTGGACAGAGCTCTGGGGTCTGCCCTAGATTGATGAATTTACACAAAACTTGACATAAATGAATTTACTGATGAATTTACACAAAACTTGTAAGGAGCTGATTCTGTCTATGGGACCAGCAGCAGCAAGGCTTACAGAGGAATCATGCACAGAGATGGGCCGTTATGCAACCTGTCACAGAGAGGTAAAGTACTTTTATTTCCACTGGGCAATAGAAAGTGCATATCATTAAACAAAGTAATGTAAAAGATTCTTCTCAGCATTTGCCACTACAGTTCCTAGTTTGCTATTGCTGCTGTAAAGGGTGTATATTGAAGCCACCTGTGTGAAGCTGGCCACCTTCCTTCCCTTTCTGAGGCTGCACAGGGGAAGAGGAGAGCTCTGAGCATTGCATCCTTACAGCAAGGTCTGTAGTGCACAAGTTGCACATGGGTAGGCTTGGATTTCTTTCTATGCCTACCAGGCATAGACTTTGTATCCATCTCTTTCCCTAGTGTCCAACAAGCACCATTTTATGGACAGCAACTTGCTCTACCAGTGCAGAATGAATTTCCGGCGGCGGCGGCGATTAATGGAGCTCCTCACTGAGAAATCTCGCCTGATGCCAGAGAGCCATGACAGCCCCTTTTGCCTGCGCAAGCAGAACCATGACAACAGGAAACACACCAGTTTTCTCTCAGGTGACTCATTAATTACACTGCTGCCGGTAGAGTGACTCCATGGAGTATTAAAAAATTGGTTTTGGACAAAGGATTTCAGTGTTAAAAAAAAAGCAGGGCTGAGTATTATATGTCCCTGTTCACAGGGATTGTCCATTCACGCATTTTACCAAACCTACATCTCCCTGGGATGTATCTGTATCAACAGCATTTCAGATGCTGAACAAAATTTGGTGTCCATGTTCAAACTGAACTGATTAAAGTCCCCCAGACTCAAAATAATTTGTCATACATTCTATGGGGAGTTTTCAAGAAGATTAAAAGAGAGGGGAAGGGGCCCTGCAGCATTTATGTACAGCAATATTTAGTAAGAACTGAAAGAATGAAAAGGAAAACTGGAAAAATGTAGTTCCCTATATTGGAATGCCTCTTAGAAGACACTGCAATGAGAACAGTTCAGCCATACTGTTAGTTATAGCATTACTCTCATGCAGTGACTTCCAACAATGTAGGACACACTAACCCATTCCCAGTGTTGTCAGTGTAAGCATGGCTTGCTGCTGGTTTTGGTTTTTTAACGAAACAGGGAAATGGCCTAATAATTGGTACCATCTCCCTTTCTCTCAATGTTTTCTCTCTGCTTGCAGTGAGTCCCACCAAGGAGATAAAGATCGTGTCGGCAGTGCGGAGGAGCAGCATGAGCAGCTGTGGCAGCAGTGGGTACTTCAGCAGCAGCCCCACGCTCAGCAGCAGTCCCCCCGTGCTCTGCAACCCCAAATCTGGTGAGCACCAGCATGGTTTACCATGCACAGCAGGCAGGGTGCGACATCTCTGTGGGGAGAAGGCGACGTGAAGAATGCCTATCGTCACGCCTAAGCCTCTGCTTCCAAGAATACAGTAAAAATTCACAGGTTTTGTAGGCCAGAGGGAACTATTATCATCTTCTAGCCTGAAGTCCTGTTGAACACAAGCCAGATGTCTGCCTCCAGTAATCTCTGTGTCAAGTCTATAATTGTGGTTTGAGCTGCAGTTTATCTCTTAGGACTACGTGCAGTCAGAGGCCTAGATTTGCCTCTTCACTGCCAAGCTCTGAACCAATTCAAATCTCCTAGAGACATTCCTTTGGTGCAAGTCAGAGGAGAATTTAACTATCCAGTGACTGCTTAAGCTGCTATGGAATAACACCCCTCAGAAAACAGCAGGCTCTAAAAAAAACTGAGACAGCATTGTTTCAGCGTGTCAGAGACAATTTGAACATTTTAATTTGTTTTAAGTCTTACACTCATCTGTTTCAGAAGGTAGAAATAGCATTGAAGCTTATTTTCCTTTTGAAAGGATTTCCTATCCCACGCCGGAAGGTTAAACACACCCATTCTTCCACAGTTCACTTAAAATTGTTTCTTACTGTACATCGGGGAAGGGAAAAACAGACCAAGATAGATATTGTTTCAGCCTCTCTGTTTCCCTCAGAAATAGCCCTGAATATCAAACAGGGTCCCTGCTGCCCTTTTAGCTCCTTATTTTTTCAAATTCACCAAGTCCCTGCCAGTGATGTGGGAGGAGTACTGTACAGCAGGGTAAGGCTTCAGTGGATATGTGTAATCTTTGCTTTCAGAGGGATGCTGGCATTTGAAGTGGTTACAGGAGACTGCCTCAAGCACGAGGTGAATGCTGTTCAAAACATTGACCATTTACTCTGGAGATGAGTGAACTAAAGTGCATTTCATTCCTGCTGTGCAGAGTGGCCATCGAAAGGGAAGGATATTTTCCCTCTCTTTTCTTTTAACACATTTCCTTCCCTCTGCTTAAGCTCTGCTGGGAATTCAGTATGAAGCTCTGAACTAAAATAACTGGAAGAACTCAGTAGGATTATATGCTCAGAAGCCATAACCCCTCCAGCAGACCTGCTGCCCGGCAGAGGAGATGCTGTCAGTTCTAGTGGCCATTGCATCCTCAGAATGTGTTGTTGTTGGGTGCTCAGCACCACCTTCCAGTATGCTCACCCCTTCGTGCAGGGGCTTGCCCCTAGATAAAGGGTGCTACAGTATCATGTTTTGGCAGAATATCTCTCAGGTATAATTTGCAGAAATGTTCTGATAGCTTTTGTATGGGGAGCTCTTTGTCCCCAGTACATTAATTACATCCTGGAAAATTTTCTGGGACAGATAAAATAGCATTCATGTTCTATCCATAAATGTGTGTGTTATCTAAAGTATGCCAACTGTTCTGTTCATTTATGGTTCTGATTTTATATGAAGTGTCAGCCCATGAGTAGTGAGAACAAATTTATTTTAATGCAGCTGATTGCACAATACTGGAAGAAAAAGAATAGGCTGATGTTGCTCTTGCATGAATTTTTTAGAAGAAACTTTCCCCTAGGACTAGTTTTCAAACTGTGAATAGCTTTAACAGACTCATATTTGAAAGAAGACAGCAGTGGGCTTATAAACAGACTGATTTTTAAGAATTAGAGTATTACTGGCAATGTAGGGTTATTTCTCCCAGAGCACAAGTACAGATCCACACATCAGCTTGCATAGGTTAACATAAGGCTTTCAGATGTGTTACAAGGAATTCTTAATCCTCTGCTCACTATAAGGAGACTTTGTTCACAAATAGCTTCCTGCTAACCAGACCCAGAGCGTGTTGCTGAACTACGTGCTGATAAACACAAGGCAGAGGTGTAGTTGTTGTCAGATGAGCTTGCTTGCAGGCAAGCACTTAAAAAATACCCAGGTCATGACTTGACCAATCATGTAGAAAAACAATCTTCAAACAAAAAAAAATTCTGGAGGTATAATGAAGAGAGGCACATAAGAGAGCCATACATGGATGATTTATCAGATTCTGGCTTGTCAAATGAGCACAATCATTCAGTTTTTTCACATTGACCAGACATGCTCTGTGAAGTACAGCACTGGCTAAATGACAGTTCATCAAAATGCATGGGAAGGTTAAAAAAACCCAAAGATATTGGTTTGTCTGCTAGAATTCTCCCTGCTCCCATGAACGTCATTAAGAAACTCAAGAACATCTTCAAATACCATCTGTGTGAGATTTTGTCTCCCACTTGTGACTGAAAAGACAGACACCGTCAAAATTATTTATCACTAAAAGAAAAACAGCCATAATATTAAGGGTGAAACAGGCAAATGGGGGGAAGAGAATATGTCTTTATGTTGTGCTTTGTATTTGAAGCATTTATGGACAGATAAGAAGTGGTACACAGGATGGTATTGATTTGATCTGGCAGAACTTCAAATTTAATTTGTTTGGAGGAAAATTATGCCATTACATGGGAAGGCAGTGGGGACCTGCAGAAACTTACTGGTATTTCCTTTCATTTAAAATCCCAGACACCTGTAGGTTACCTTGTCTGTCCCTGGATAAGATGGGAGTAGTAGGTCTGTTGCAGAAGTCTCTTGAGATAATTCCTCACTCAAGCAGGATTTTCTTGCTATTCAGTTCTGTGATTCAAACCCAACTCAGATGAAATAGCAGAGAGCACCCAACAAGCACACAGTGAGCTGTGAAGGAAAGCTGTTCTGTACCAGGAAGGTGGGTCACTTGTTTCAACACTGGACACAGGAAAAGCCACTTCTGAGTTTTGTGATAGTGTTTAGGGAATTTTGATGGCAGACAACAAAGTCCATTGGCTAAATGCCCCAGTTTTCCAAAGTTCTCAGCATTTATACTCAGTGTTATTCTGTGGGCTTTTCCTTGGTTCTCTTACTGCTTTCAAGCAAGTCTGGAAGAATGGAAAGCATGTATGGGAAGTGGGGCCAAAAAGATGTATCCCAGCAATGTATCTGATTTATCAGGAGAGATTCCAGAGGAGTGTTTTTATTGAATATTCATTTCTGTACCTCCACAGTATTAAAGAGACCTGTGACTGCTGATGAGCTCTTGATGCCTGGAGCCCCATATGTTAGAAAAACTTTTACGGTATGTCTCCAGTGTTTTTCTTTTTTTTTGCATGTTATATGCATACAGGCAATCCAAACAGACATTTTCTGGTGGGATAATTAGAGCTTATTTGTTTTTGCTGAGATTTATACTTCAAAATCCCAAACTCCATTATCAGTACTTCCACAAATTTCAGGTCTGATTCAGCACTTGCTTATTCTGTCTTTATGCCAGTGTGATACTTAAAAGGGGTGAAAAATTACATAAAGCAAATACACAAACTCATCTGGGCCTGGTGCTCCTGCTCTGCAGGACTGGATCACCTACCCAAACTGAACTTTTCTAGCAGGGTCTTTCTACATGACGGGACAGAAAAGTTGACTAACATACATTTTTGGAGCCCTTCATTAAAAACATTCTTGAACCTAGTCATTGGGAGCATTGCTTTTACAGTCTCCAAGTTCAACAAAAAACTTCAGTAAAAGCAAGAGGAATCACTCAGGTAGAGCCTTTCCTATGAGTGACATAGCAGCCTGTACCCTACTATGTGTTGGAAGTACAGAGATGTTGAAATGACGTCTTGGACCATTTAGAAGTTGCCCCCTTGAATTTCATGGAGCTGTTTGAAAGTGATGATGTCCTTTCTTCTTTCCAGATCGTCGGTGATGCCGTGGGCTGGGGCTTTGTGGTGCGGGGCAGCAAACCCTGCCACATCCAGGCTGTGGACCCCAGTGGGCCAGCGGCCGCGGCTGGGATGAAGGTGGGTTCTCAAAATGGGATGATTTCCCAGGGAAATTTGTGCTGCTCAATGAAGGTCTTGGGCTGCCTGTATTAGGGGAGGGAGAGGTGCTTTTGTTTCCAGTGTTGAGTGCCTTTGTCTCAGTTTCAGGCATTTGTGCGCAGTGAGTTCTGTTGTCTTTAAACCCCCTCCTAATTTTTTTTTCTGTCTTTGAGATTCTTGAAGTCTCTTTCACATGAGACTCAATTATCCTTTCCAAGTTGTTCTCTTGAACTTTTCCCTTTTTGAGGTGGGTTTTCATTCATGTTATTGTCTGGTTTTGGTGGTGGTGGTGTTATTTTTTAATGGATTTTTTTTTATTGCAATGTTTTTTCAACTCTGCACAATTTTAGCTTCCCTCTTTACAATTTACATGACTGCTGTTATGCACCTTCTGGACTTTGCATTTATAGGAACAGGCAAAGTCAGACATACCTAGTAAAAGTAAAGCTAGCATAGCCTATTGTTCAGTGTAAAGCAGTTAAGATTCAAGACAATTTGGAAAGAACAATGGATACTTTCATAAAGAGCTGAAATAGCTTCATAAGTAATTTAAAAATCAATAAATATACATCCCACTTTTAGCTTTTGCACTGCAATGCAGAGCCCATTGACTTACCTGTGGGCTTGGATCACATCCTGCATATATCTGTGAATTAATCTCTGCCTTGTACAAAGAGAAAAATAAAGACATAGTATTATGTTAAGTACAGATAAAAGCAAGAAAATTAAGTTAGCTACTACACCTGCTCCAATGGCCAGAAAGATTAAACTAGCCATTTATGCCATGCTTTATTTTATAGCAGCAACACAGATGAAGGTTTCAGATGTATTCCACATGTACCCCACTTTGCCATGAATTTTGTCCAGCCTTCTAATTCGTCTCTCATTCCCATCACACTCACCCCAGTTGCCTCTCACCTGTCTATCCACACCCACCAAGCTGGAGGCCACAGATCCAGGGATGCACATCCTGCCCATTGCACAGTGCCAGACCTGCCATGGAACCCTCCTTAGCGAGTGCAGGACAGGGGTTTCTGCTCTCTGGCTGTTGATTCTTTATTTTAATGGAAATTCCAAGAACATACTGTCTTTGAAACTTTTTTTTTAGAACAGGTAGGCAAAACCCCTGGGACAGGGAATGGCAGCTGCAGAGCTTGTTGGTACATGCAGCACCCAGACACATCCTGCTGGGAAAGAAGCTTGAGTTCCGAGGGAGCTGGAAATTTTTTAATATGTTTTATACAACACAAATATAAAATACAGTTACATTTTTTATATGAAGAGTGTTATTTTCAAATAATGATCCTGCCTAAAATGTAAAGGGTCTAAATTTAAAAATAATTTATTACTTCATGTGTACATTCTAGATCCTAAACTTGGGACCCTAGTATTTTACAGAAGCTTTTATTCTCTGAATATAGAAACTAGCAGTACAGTGGAGCAATTCTGAAACCTGAGTTGTAAAAGTAACATATGGTGTCATATGTAAAAGTAACATATGGTGTCATATGTAAAAGTAACATATGGTGTCATATGTGTAATCCCATGGGGTTGCAGAGGTCTACCTGAACCATTCAAGACTGAAGAACACCAGCAGTTCACTGTCCTGAGAGGAACATGTCATGTTGTAAAACTGGGATATATTGCCTTGATTTTACACAAGGACAGATCTTATTGTTTTCAAAGCTGTTATCTTTACATGAAATGGTTTTTCAGAGCAGAATTGCACAAAAAAATTTATAGCTGTATATGAGATAAGCTCTTCTTTAGACAGAAAAATTGTTGCCCCATTTTTGGAAATGCTGAATACCTTTAGCCTAGTGAAGAGATGGTGTTTTTCTTTGAAATAAGGGCTTTTGTTAGATGTTCCCATAGCAATAAGTATGTAAATCATAGTGCAGTATCTGAAATTTTAAAAAAATCTATGTCACTTAATCCATCTGTTTACAGAACTCCTCAATCTGTCAAATTTAAAGAAATCAAATGACAGGCTTTATATGACAGCTCCTTGAAATTAAACATTCCCCTGTGTGGAAGCTGCAGGAAGGGCACTTTGAAAACAGGCTGGGCATGGTAACTTCTGGTGGGCTGGTGCAAGAGCTTTTGTCTGCAAGAAGAGTGCTACACCAAAGAAGCACTAACAGGGAAAGTTGGCTATGATGAAAAGGGCAAGAATTTGAAGAAGAGCCAAGCCTTGGCGTTGCAGTTTGTAGAAAAGTTCTTGGCAGTGGCAGCAGGAATTTTCCTCCTAAGGAGATGTATCCACTGTAATTGTTTTTTAGAATGTCTTTATTTGTAAAACTTGTGATTTTGCACTTGTCTGCTTCGGAGAGCACTGTTTTCCTGTCTTTGCATTATGCTGGACATACTATTGAGAGAGGACTGCTGCCCATGGTGTCATTGTAGGACCTTGGTTTGTGCATTTAAAATTCTACCATGTATCACAGAAAGCAGTAAACATTGCAGGCTCAACCTTCCTGCTGGACTTAGTGGTGGCTTGCCTTCAGTTTGAGCTTGTCTGGGCTCTTGGCCTGCTCCAAAGTGCTGTGAGTTGGGAGTCTAAGCAGAAAGCTCAATGAGCTGGGGACAGAGCTCTGGCTGCCCGCAGTGGCTGTGCCTGGGCATGGCACTGGGACACGTGGGCCCTGTCACACACGTGCACCTCAGCGTGGCACCACTTGCCATCTCCTTATGTGTGACATCCTCTTCTGAGGGAATTTTCAGACAATTTATTTCTGGCAAAATCCCTTCCAGCATGATCTGCAGAAGATGTGTGAAGGGCTATAAGCTTTAGGATTTGATACCTGTTCTGGGGCTGGTAAATAGGATTACCACTCACAGTCTGAAGTTTCAGGTGTGAAGCTGAGAAAATAATTCAATAAATATCTAGTCAATTAGCTTTATTAAAGTATTTTTGGGCCCGGTTTGCTGAGGTGTGTTTGCCTGTGGCAGTTGTGAGGAGAGTGGTTGCTGCAAGTGCATTAACAAGTGGGAGCTGGAGGCAACAAAAGGCTATGAAAGGAGTCAGTGTTGTGGTGCATTCTTTAAGTTATTTGCAGCTCTGCTTAGCTGTCTGCTGTCATCAGCAGTGCAGACAGGAACAGCAGGATTTTGAAGTTCCCAGGTTGCTTTAATATTCATTATTGACTGGCTGAAAAATCTGGTTCTCTGCAGATTACACTGCTAAATGTTGTCAGCTATTGTCAGTAAAACTCTTTTTCTCTTTTTTTAGTGATTTATTCTATAAGTTCATTTCTGTTTTTAAGGTGCAAGTATTATTTGAAAAGTTACAACTTGACTTCAAACTAGTGACTTAAATTATGCATCACATTGCTATTTAGTATGACATAACTGCAAGAGAGTGTGATAGAACAAGCAGACCTAGCTAAGTATGAGGCTTGTGAGAGAGACAAATTAATCACTCATTTTGCTGATCATCTGTTCTTACCACTGGCTGGAGAAATCAGTGCCCTACTCAAACTGTTAATAGAAAGCTATCTGATGCCTTGAACTGATTCTTAGCAAATTACTATTTTTATCTGTGACACCTAAGGTCCTCAAATCATACAAATTGCCAGTGGCTGCTTAAGGTTTTCAAGCCTAGTTCTTCATTTCAGCAGCAGGGAGTCAGCAGCAGGGAGTTTGAAGGACCACATGTTGCCGCTGGTACCAACATCTTTTGTTTGGAACTCAGCTTGGGAACTGTAATGTGCAGCCAGGACCCTTTCAGCATGGTTCTGCTCTCCTGATCTCTAAAAGCTGGCACAGGGGGGAGATCAGCTTTATAAATTTTCTGCCTGTGCATTTGTTTTCTTCATTCACAAATGATTATTTCAGGTCCAGTTTCTCAAATGATTTCACTAGCAGAATAAGAACCAACTCTCAAGTGTAATTGAATTGCCACTGTGTCAAGAAGTCAATGGATGTCACTTCATCAGGGTCATCAAGCCCATTTCATGCAGTCAAAGGACATCTGTACTATCTGATTGCTCCAAAGGATTCAAGTACTGCCACAAGAACAGCATATTACAGGCTTGTAACATGGAAGACTAAAAGGCACACATTATAAGTGTCCAGCAGGGTGAAAACTAGCCCAAAACCATGTGATGTCAGAGGACTTGCCAATGCCTTATATTCCTGCAATTGGAAGAAATTTGAACAGTGAGATTCTCATGAAGTTGAATGTACCTCAAACTACAGAGAAACACAAAACCCGTTAGATGGTCCTTGCCAACCTGACCACAAACATGAGGATTGCATAACTGTTTGGCAAGCAAGATAAATCAGTCTAAAAATCCTAAAAAAACCCTTTCCCCCAGGAAAAAAGTATCCAAAGTCCAATTTCCCACTTTTACAGGATAGTGGGAAAGAGAGAAGCGTGGATATTGTAGGTGAGAAACCTCTTTGTAACTCCTAAAGGCACCCTAGAGGGAGCTTGAAAACTGGGATTTATATTTTATCAATAAGGCACAAGGTACATGCCTCCATTTAACCCTCTCTGTGAAGTTTTGGAAGGAGAAGATACCTCAGTGTTTGATGCTGGGCCTCTAGCCCTTCAAAGCACTCCAGCGATGCTTCAGTGCTAATTGAAGCTATCTGAAGGGTACTTTCATTTTTTTGTGGAATTGAGCTTTAAATGGAGAGAGGAGATGGGATAGGCTTGGATAAATATTTATGCTGTGCACTAGCATATGGTGTTGAAGCAGATGCAATTCAGTCTTAGAATTCTTATCTTATACCAACATGTTACTGATTGTAGAAAGGCATAAATTACACAAGTTGCCATCTGTTTTCAATTACAGCATGAAAACACTGAGGCAGGTTGGGATTTTCCTTTAGCTGTGTTATCAGTTCGCTGCCGAATTCAATAATTACATTAGAGTGAGTTGAGAATGGATGTATTTGGTAATGTGAACACTCAGAAAAAGTTGCTGACAAACTGCTTTCATAGCTTGTCCATAAATAGAGAAGCAGCAGAACTAAACATGCACTAGCACTACCCACAATGAATGCCACTGCTGTAGGGCTTGAATATAAATGTATATATAAGTTTCAAACACATCTCTGTAAGTGCCTCATTTTCTGATATATAAACTATATGACTGATAACTGATATATTATAAACTATAATATAAAGGTCCATTCTTCTCCACAGAATTGTGGAAGCTGTATTTAAGCATCTATGACCTCAGAAAAATCTAATTTTAAGAAAATTTGATTTACCACAAAATCAGTCCGGTTGTGCAAAACCAAAAAAAATTCAAAGTTATTTTGACTCTGTCTTTCACTTTATGCAGCAGTAACCAGGACCTCCAATTTTATCTGCTATTATCCATCACAGAGATTGGAGAGTAAACCGAGTCAGCTAGCATTAGCCTCAAACATCATTGAGATCATGCTTGAGAAGAGTGATTATTACATTACAGTATGAAAGAATGGGTCATGTTGGAAGGGACCACAGTGGGTCACCTGGTGTAATCTCCCATCTCAAGCAGGGTCATCCTAGAGCACACTGCACAGGACTGGTCCCATCCAGTAAAGGGGATTCCACAGCCTCCCTGGTCAGTCTGTTCCAGTGCATGATCACTACACAGTAAAGTCTTTCCTTGTGTCCAAGTGGACTTTCTTGTGCTTCAGTTTTCCTTCCTTGTGTTCAAGTGGACCTTCTTGTGCTTCAGTTTTCCTTCCTTGTGTTGTGCTTCAGTTTTCCTTCCTTGTGTTCAAGTAGGCCTTTTTCTGCTTCAGTTTTTGCCTCTTGTCCTACTGCTTGGAGCCACTCCTGAGAGCCTGGCCCATGCTCTTGGTACCCACCTTTTAGCTAGACATTAGAGTTTCATCAGTCATCTCTTCTTGAGGCTCAGCTCAGCTCCCTCAACCTTTCATTGCAAGAGGCATTCTCCAGACCCTTGACTGACTTTGTAGCCCTCTGCTGGACCCACTCCATTTTTTCCATGTCTGTCTTGTACTGAGGAGCCCAGAACTGTACACAGCACTCCAGATGTGCCTCACTAGGGCAGAGTAAAGAGGTAGGATCACCTCCCTTGACCTGCTGCCAATGCTTTTCCTAATGCAGCCCAGGATACCACTGGCCTTCTTGGCCACAAGGACACGCTGCTGGCTCATGGACAGTTTGTTGTCCACCAGGACCCCCGAGTCCTTCCCTGCAGAACTGCTTCCCAGCAGGTTGGCCCCCACCCTGTACTGCCTGGGGTTGTTCCTCCTCAAGTGCAGGACCAGGACATTAGGACATGTTAAAAGCATAGCAATGGTGAACATAATGTAGAACGCTTTGATTAACAGTTTGGATAGCTTTTTCATTATTATTTATTTAATCCTTAGTGGAAATCTTTCTAAAAGACCCTAAAGAAAAAATCAGTAAGGCTGTGTTAGTCAGTAGCATACTGACTCAACAGAAGTTGGAAGAGGTCAAATATTTGTGAATGTGAAAATAATAAGCTCTGCCATCAAAAATGACTTCTTGACTGGTTGTGCTTGACAAATTTTTAACATGTATAGCACTCAGCGTACTTTCCTGATCAGTGAATGAATCTGTGCCTGGGTGTTCCTGTTCTGTGTATGCCTTCTCCTTTTAGTCTGTGGTCATCATTTGCTAATGTACTTTGCTGATGAACTGTATTGATGCCTCCCTAACTGTCCCAAGGTTTCCACTTGCCCTGTGTGTATTTAATTAAACTCAATGAGTAGTTCCCAGATTTTTAGAGTGAATCTTTTTACCAGTTCTACATAGGTTGGACCTATCCTAGAACCATGTTGCTCTTACTGTACTGGGATTAATGCCATGAAAATTATCACAGTAATATAGTTCTGTGAGGACTTGGCAGAAAACTGCATTGCACATCCTCTTGTCTGGGAGTTCTGTGAATTCAACCCTCTCACCAAAGTAGAGGCTTCTCTAACTAAAGAAGAAGGTGGTTTTGAAAGCTGCATTGTGTGTCACTGCCAGAACTTTGTTTACTTGCCAGAAGGAGACAAGGCTTGGCAAATTTCTCCTTTGCTTTCATTGCAGGCTACTACAAGTGCAATGAAGTGCAACAACAGAGTCTTTATGTCCTTGACCATCCTTTGCATTAGCACAGTGTCTTTAGGTTGATTGAAATAATGGAAGCTTTTTCCTCAGTATTGGGAATCCCAGTGCAGGATTAGATCTCTCTCTTCTGCCCCTTCACTGCACCAGCTACTCTGTCCATTTTATTCCTTCTCTGGAAAGGCTTCTGTTGGAAGCCCTGTCGTTGTTGAACTCTGTGTCGGGAGACTCTTGGAGACACTGTTCCACTGGTGAACCTGCCCCATGGTGGCCACAAGGAAGCCACAGTTTGGATTTGCATTCTCTTTTCCTGTCACAAACCCTCTGTGCAATACTGACCATTTCCCACCAGAATTTTTGTAAAGTGGTTTGGGTTTAAATAGAGATGGAAAATTTCAGAAAATCTGACATATTCTCAAAAATAACCAAAACATTTGATGAGTAGATCTGTTTTGGCACCTGTACAGATAATTTTGCTAAAGTTTCTTTGTTTCCTTATGGGGGGGTGTGGTTCACAGCATAAGATCCAGGTTTTCCAGTCTCAGAGCAGAGATTTTGCAGACTGGGCCCAGTGACTCCCATGCAGCAAAGTTACAGCTCCCCAGGTTTCAAACATCAGTTTGTACAGCTCTCATCTTTCTAAGCCATCCTTCTCCCTCTCCTGAAATTTGTGTTTGTGTTGACTCCAGATATTTTCTTTGTGACATCCCACCTTGCCACCCCTGCCCAGGTTGTAACTACTCTGCAGACACTTTCTATTTCCAATGTTACCACATTCCAGTCTCTGCTGATCTTTACAAAAATTCTCCTGTTTTGCTCCATTTTTCAGTAATAAATCAGTAGGGTCTTCATTGTGAAATTTTCGTTCTTTTAAAGCCATAATAAAGCTCCTGTTATCTTCTGACACGTCAGAATTTCATCCTACATTCCTACTTTTTTGGTGGATCTCCGTTTTTTTCTGCTTGTTTCCTTGGTTTGCCTTGCTTCTTTGTCCACAGAGTTGTATAAGTTTGTTTTGAAGAAATCTCTTCTGAGGCTGCAGAACTTCTGAAGCAGTTTTGGAAGGTTAAGTGAACCCCACCCTTGTGCACAAGCCCCAGAGTGCACAGCCAGCACCAGCTGGGTCTGGGACTGTGCTTGCTTCAGTGGATCATGAGCCTCTGTTCTTCTGAGCCAGTGGATATAAAACTGACTAAAAAATCAGCCACCTTTATCTTGTGCTAGAGACCAGGTGCTTGCTGTGACTATCTGGAACTCCTCTATGATGAAGAAATCAAAACGTGGTGTGTGAGAAGTCACACACTGAGGTATGAGGGGAAAGACCCCCCACCATGCAGTTGGGAACATTGACGCAAACATCACGCCAGCAGGATGTGAGCTGCAAACTGCACACACAAAAGAAAACGGAGAAAAATTCTTTTCATGATCGTCAGACCTGATTTTGAACAACAGGATCCATGTTGATCACTATAGAGAAAGGAATTAAGACAGTGGGAATGCCCACTGAAATATAAAAATATAAGGTGAAATATAAAAATAGTGAGTTCAACTTTTTGAGTCTAAATTTCTCCTTTAACATCTTCCCCCCTGCCATACTTACAGAACACAGGTTTAATAAGGTTTTACTTGCTTATCCCAGACCCAAATTTTGGCCCGCATAGAAGTATTAGGTTTCCAATGCCTCTGTGTGATTTTTCCTAAAGACTCTTTTAACAGAGAGAGTTTTACTGGGCAATAAAATAACTTTTTTTCTCTTTACAACAACTGAAACCTTAAATGAGTACAGCAAGTTTCATAATATCTCAGAGCTCTGTTTTCCACATTCACAGTTGTGTGGTTGACTTTAGAACTGAACTTGTTTGTAGGCCTGTCACCTAAAATGGTCTTGGGCAACAAGTGACCCACTGTACTTGTGTCTGTATGTTGGCACATTCTCATCAACAGGAAATATAAATACAAAAAAAACCCCAAATCTGCAGCTTCATTATTGGAGATCAGTGAATTTTCTAAGTTTAGTCACATTATTTTAATAACTTATAATTTTAAAAATTCTTTTCAAGTAAGTGGTGTTTTATGACAGGATAATCCAGATATCTGAAAATCTTGCCTTTATCAAAGTGTTTTGTGTTTTATTTCTGGAGTCTTACAGCTGTAACCATTCAGAAAGAGAGACAGCAGTACTGTAGAACAGGGCTGTGCTTGTGCTTTGCTACGACTTCCAAGCTCCTGTGTGGTCTATAGGCCATTGAATGGGAAGATCCTGATGGAGCAGCTGGGATCTCCCCCTGCTCAAGCTGTCATGGGCTATTGCAGCTCACTCCCAGGTAGCCCAGCCTCTCTAAAGAGGCTGCTGTCATCTGAAAAATTGATCAGCAGAATGCCTGAAATCTTGAAAAGGTTATCCTAAGTGTCTGTAAAAAAGACATAGAATTAGAGGCTAGTTCAGCAAAAAGCTATAATTTTGAACTACTTCTGCTCTCAGCTGAGGATGAAAAACATTTTGTACTACTTGGTTTAGTTGCAATACTCATTTCAGTTGATTACTTGGAGAGTTCCTCGGATGCTGTTGTTTTTACAAGTCCAGGCTATCTCAGCTCTCTGCCCTGAGCGCTTCAAGGATGCTGCTGCTCCCCAGCTGCTGCTCTGAAGACTCTTGCCTGCACTTCTCTCTCCGTCTCTTTGCTTGCTGCTGCTCAAGACACAAAGTGGCTTCCTTTCATGGTATAAGGGAATGAATTGGGAAGCATGTTACATTAAAGCCAAGGCTCTGTTTAGCTAGCCAAACACATGGAAAAACAATTGCACTTTTGTCTGTGCAAACAGAGAGCAGCTGTTTGTCTCAAACAGCGTAGACTGTTCCTGCTCACAACATGCTGGATACCAGAGGGTGCTGAGGGTGCCTTGCATGAGTCTGCCTGCCCCTGCAATCCCCTTGGTTGCACTTCATTACTGTTTTTATCCAATATGGGACTTAAATGGACTGCAGTTCAGCATAATTATATTTGACCATGTAAGTAAACTGATACACAGTTTTAAACTTCTTTATTCATTATGCGCAATTTTGTTTTAGCAAATATGGTTTAGCTACAGATATACCAGAAAAAAAAGACACCAAAAGGTCAACCCAAGCATTAAAAGACATTATTTCTAAGCTTAGACTCTGTTCTTCTGAGACGGATGCAGTATTTTACCCAGAGCCATCTTTAGCCATTTGAGTTGTTTAACATATTCAGAACTGTTCTGTGGTAGGTATCAAATTGCACTATACAATAAAAATGCTTATAAAGTTAGACATGCAGTCACTGGTGTGCTTTCCTGATGTGGCCCAGCCTGGTCCAGCTTTACCTGTGGGTATTTCTCACTGGGACTCACATTAAGTCAGTGATTTTACACACCAGTTCCCAATTAGGGCCGTGGAAAGCAGTGACCTATATTCCCCTACTCCGTATTTATGGATGGTTTGTGTTTCAGGGTATTATGTTCTTATGTTATTACTCTCCAGATATGTACAGATAGCGTTAATTTACCTTTGTGAATAATTCCTGCTCAGTTGATCCGTCAGCAAAACTCCACCACTTGCAGAGCTGAGACTTGGGCAGCCCAAGAGACTCATGCTCCAAAGCAAGAGTTGTTCTCATGGGCTCTTTGGTCAGCTCTTTTTCTTCTCTAATTTGTCCACTCTGTTTGTGGAGTTTGCTCAGCAGTGGTTTAATTCTCTTTCTGATCAAGAAAAAAGGATTTGAATTCCCAAAGATTCCCATCATTTGGAAGGGAGGAAGGAAGGGAGAGACTGTCTGAACCAATGATGAAGCCCTTGATAATCTGACTTTTTATATTATGTGACTTACTCCATTATGTTATAAAATAGCTATTACTATATTACGTGGGGTTTTTTTGTATTATGCAGTTTAAGAATTATGTTGTTTAATTCACATTGGGGTTTTTTTCAGTTGGAGACAAATTTTTTTGGAATACTATAAAAAATTCAGCCTCTTTTTTAAAATGGAAAGAAATATGTAATATATATGTATTGAAAATGTGTAATGAAGCCTTGCTCAGGCAAGCCATCCACACCACTCTGCAGTCACAGATCAAGATGGAGCACAAGAATGATGAAGTTATATTTTAATTCTGTAAATGGAGCTCATTTTCTCTGCTGTGAGTTGCAGTGTGCTCTGCAGATACCCAGTTTCTAGCCCCCTGATGGAACACTGGGTCAGCTTCACACTGCTGTACAGAATGAACAAGAAACACATCTCTCGAGAGACAACATCTTTTTTATGCAAAGCCTGGATACTTGCCTACTCCCACACCACCCACTGCACAGCCAATTACACTTTCGCTGGAGATATTTACAGAACTGAACACACATCTGCAATTTATTCTGTTCCATCCAGTAACCTCAGTTGTGGAGGAAAGGCCATGGTATGATTTTTTAACCTTCCAGCAACATGCAGTTGGTTGTGAATTGTGAGGTTCCAGCTCAACTTTACTAATCCTATCAAGATTGCATGAACTCTTTAAAAAAATACCAAAGATAAGAATCTAAGTGGAAACATAACTTTTAGGACCTCTGATTTTCATCTCTTTTCCTCATTCCATTGTGACAGTGTAAAGCTTAGCAGAGTGAGAGCAAAAATTTCAGTGCTGCCTATGTTTACTTTTAAGTAGAAGTTAGTCTTAGATCTTAGGCTCTTCTGTGGTACCACATCCAGCATCTCTGTAGCCTGGCTCTGCTGAGCATGGGGATTCCTTTGCTTTATGGCTATGGGTGACCTATTAAAACAGAAGAAATCCTGTATCAACATAAATGCAGGCTGGTTGTGTAAGTGTGTAAAAGAAGCTGAGCTCTGTGCTCTCTCTCCTCCACTGTTGTTCTCCTGCCTCAGATTTCTCTGCACTTGTTCTTGGTACCATAACATCCATCTTGCCATTGATTTCACTGAGACTTTAAGTTATCTGAAAACTTTAGTTTTCTGGTCTGTGTAAGCTCTGCCAAGAAGGCTGATCCTATCTTCACCTCCTTTTCATCTCCCTCTTTCCCTTTGCCTTCAACCAGATATGTGTCTATTGCCTCCTTCCTCCATCCATGTCAGGCACATCAAGGAACTTACTTTGCCTGGAGACGAGTCCTTTCATTTATTTATTTTTGCTGGCACAGGATGAAAAGGATGAAAAGGGAGCAGTGTCTGGCTTTGGTGTGCTGCTCCCAGAGCCAGCACAAAGGGACAGAAGCATCTCTTGGGACTGCAGGTACCAAGTTCTGCTATGAATCTTCCTCCCCTTTAAAAGGGGTTTGACATCTGAATCCACAGATTCCTTGGCAACTCAGGTTGAGTGTATCCCTCTCTGTGAGCAGAGGTCCCAAATCAGATTACTGATCCAGCTTTTAATAAGCAAACACTTTTTTTCCACATTTCTTTTAAAAGTAAAATTATCTTTTTGCACTCCAAAGAGATGAAAACCTCATTGTCACTAAGAGTGTTGTCACTAAGGGTCTTGTACACAAACCCATGATGTGGTATGTGAGGTAGAAGGTGATGATGTGGTAATTGTTTGGGAAGATTTATTCAAGAGATCTGGCAAGGCAAACCTGTGTGGTTTTCCACTTGTAAATAGCTCCTTTCTAGTTGGTAACAGCAATGAAAAGTACAAATGGTGTAGTTTTTTGTTCCTTTGTGACAAAATAACAGCCTTAAATGGAAGTTTTTACTTTCACTCATTTCTCAATTCCTTCACACTTCATATTTAAATTAGATTTTGAAAAGTGACATCTTGAATTCCATCTGTTTGCTTGGAGGGCAGTGGTGCCTGGGAGGAATGTTTCCCAGCATCTGCAGAGGAGCAAGGGGCGTGCAAGGGGGAAAGGATCCCATTGGAAAGATACCTCTTCTTTTACAATGTTGGAAGCTTGGATGTCCCCTTCCTCCTTGCAGAAAGCTGGAAAGCTGTGTTTCAGATGTTATGTTCTTGTAGCACCTAAGCCTTGCCCAAATTTTGCTGAAATCTGTCAGCAAGACAGGAAAAGCCAAAGCAGCTGTATTGACTCTTGAAACAAGCAATGGTAAAGGCTGCATTGTTTTTATTTTTGCTTTGTGCTTTCCTTCTCAGTTTCAGGAGTTTAGTAACCTTCCCAGATGAGACCTGTGGCCTTATCACAGAATCAACCAGTATGTTTTCAATTTTGGAACTGGCCCAGAGCTTTCAAAAGTATCTGAAGTGTGAAAAGTTTGATTTGTTGGGTATCCTGCTGATGACATCTCCAGGTCACTGACAATTGCAAAATGCTAACCCTTCAGCCCTGATTTCATGGGTGCCCATAAGGAAGGGTTCTTATTGAGAGCATGGCCTGATATTTAATAGAAATCAGGATCTTGTGGATCTCTCATGCACACAGAAAACAGATGGGTTTGCTAACCACATATGGAGGACTTTCCTCTGGAAGACCACAGTGAATTTCAGAATTGTTTCAATAATGAAACAAAATTATGAGTTTGAGCTATTCAAGCGTCCCAGCTGATCCTTGTCCCTGCCGGATTAGTAGGACATGAAAAAAGCATTTATTTATAATTATTGAGGGTGTCTGTATAACAGAAATGTAAGCAGGCTGTCTCTGTAATGGATTTCATTTTAATTTTCATTAGTAAGAAGAAAAGCAAAAATATTACCATTGGGATATACTTTTCTTTTTTAAATAGTTATATTGTCAATTCTGGTATGAATTCTACTCCATAAAATAGCCAAATACACTTTTGTTTGAACAGCTCTGAAAGAAGTTAGACTTAGAACCTTTTATTTTTGTTCTTAGGAAAATGACTGAACAACTTTCCAAGGTTGAAAATAACTCCTACACTTGCCTAATTCATAATTTTTACTTGATGCTAATAAGGTTTGTTTGTTTTTTTTTTTTTTTTTAAAGAAACTGAAAAGAAAGCAATACATTTTTTCATGCATTTTGGGAATGCATGTGTGACTGGGAATTATCTGTGTGACTGGGAATTATCTGTGTGACTTTGGCTTCACATCAGATGATAAGAAGAAATAGTACTCAAGGAAGCATGTCCCAAACTATCCAAGTGTATGTAAAACACTGTGGATACAAATGATGAACAGAGCAAGGGGGTAAATCCAGTCTGTCTCCTGCTGGATTACTGAGCCTGCCTTGTTTCAGACACAGCTTTCCCAACAAGCACAACTTGTTTCTGTGCAATGTGCTAAGAACTTCTGAACTACCTTGGTCTCAAAGGGATGTGCTTTGCTGCAGAACATGGGCCTGCTTTGTGCTGTCAGCTGCTAGAAATCTGTTTTGGATCCACACAGAGTCCAGGAGTGAAATCCTGGCTACTCCAGAGTGAAAAGATTAGTGCAAGACTGGATTTCACACTCTCTCCAGCATTTTTATATATTTTCCTTCATACAGTTGCCATGTGTACAGTAATATTCATACTTTCAGTGGAAATTAATTGGTGGCACTATTTTCAACATCTCTTTATGCTGTTAATTGCTGATGTCAGAGCTGCTATCAGTACCAAACAGCCCATCAAACCTTTTTGTTTGGTTTACCTTGTTGCTGTTGAAGGAGAAGATTCGAGTGCACTGGCATAGACTTTGTGCTTTGCAGTTTTAGATCCTGAATATTCTCATTGCTGCCTAGAGAATGAGGTGAAGTATCAGTACTGCTGCAAAACTGTATTTTTGCCACTATCTTTACTGTGTCATTGCATAATCTAGCTTTGAATTTGAGAACTTCAAGCCTGCATTATTTGGTAACATTGCTTTGGTACCTATTTGATCTGCAATTTTAGTCGTGTGTGTATTTTCCTAAAGAGCAGTTAACAAACTAAACACCAAAAAAACCCACAGTCAAACAAACTAAACACTAAAATCCCACAGTCAAACAAACAAACAAACAAACAAAACAGAGTAGATTCCAGACACTGATGCTGGCACTGAAATGTAAATGATAAATCCTTTGAGAATGAGCACCTCACCCCCCAGCAGCTGCTGGAGTAAAGGACAGTCCCTGCCCATCCCAGCCAGGCTGCCTGGTGGCAGTTGTATTCCTCTTAATTTGGGCGGGTTTTTCAAAATTTATCTCAAATTAAACTGGCCGTGTAATCATGGTGTTGTCCTACTGTTTTGAGATATATTATCTGCTGACTGTGCATGGCTGTTACTTGCTTTATACCAGAGATGAATAGTTGGACTCGCTGCATCTATAAATTAAAATGTAATTTTAGGGCTGTCCCAAACAGCAATGATCACTTAGGTCAAAGTCTGCAGTAGGAATTTCCAGCTCTTTATAAACTTTCACAACACCCTTCTAAAAAGTGTGCCTAGAAAAGAACATTTTTAAAGGATTTTTAAGTATATTACACTCAAAAAAGTCCAGCAAGCAAGGCTTGGCTCCGCAGGGAAAGCTAACTAAAGCTCACAGTGCAAACAGCATCTGAATATCCAAGGATCTAGGCTAGCTGCCTATCCTGTAACATTCCTGTAGCATTTATAAATATGAAGGTCATCCTGAGGCAGAACTAACAAAGAATTACTGACAGGTATGCAATGTTTTTGTTTCATGATTGGCTTTAAGGCAGTTGCACAGTTCCACTCCCATGCCTGCAGCCAGCCTCTGCCATCCCTTAGAAGGATCCCACAGTCATCCTCAGCTCAGCTCCTGATCAACACCAGCTCAGCTGTCCAGCCCGGGTGCAGGCAGCCCCCTGCGAGGGCAGGGCCTTGCTTTGGCAGCAGGCAGCTGTCCCAGCAGGAAAATCAGGGGGTGTGGATGTACATCTGCAGGGCAGCTTGGCAGGACCGAGGAGGGGCAGGCAGCCAAAGATTGCCGTGGAGGAAAGAGCAATTACCAGTGAGGGGGAGGAAGGGTTGGACAGTTCCAAGTACAGCACAATCCCGATTTTGCCAGTAAATGTCACGGTAACAAATTATTCTCACCCCTTCTTGCCATCTTCAGTCCGATGATAAATGGCATGACGAATCTTTGCTAACTTCTTTAAACTACAGGCTTCCAGATCCTTTTTTCAATGTAATGTTCAAATGTAAGCTGTAACTTGAAGTTTATAGGGGGGCACCTGGATTTGGTTAAACCTTCTGTATGCATGATGGAAAACCCACAGAAAGATAGAGGTGCTTTTTCTGCTATTCCTGCTTCCATGAGCTGCTGTTTCCAATGGCGGGAAATTGAAATACTCAACAATAAATGCTTACTGCTGTAATACTTAAATATTTTAAATCACTTAAGGGAGGGGTTTTTTCATTTGAGTGTTGCTTTATTTAACTATTATTAGTTCTGTGGTTTTTAGATCACCACATCCTGACCAACAAAATAGTCGGAATTTATTATGGGCTGTGTCATTTTTTGAAGTCTGAGGGATGAAAAGGGATGGTTATCTCTTGTCAAGCTCCTTGGAGAGCAATGAGGAAATGAACAATAAAAGGTTCTTTGAGGTTCTTTTAACTGTAGTTTGTCATCTATTATAGTTACTGATGTGTGGAAACCAAGAGAAATACTTTACATGTTTGTAGTTACAAAGCCCTTAACAGCTGCAGCTATGAGCTGAGCACTTACAGCTTTTTGAAATGTGTTTTTATAAATGTAATGTTAAATCATTGTATTTTTGTAAATCAGTCTCCTGAAGAAAATTCCTGCAATAATAAAATATGAATTGACTCACCAGTCAGGGCTGGTGAGTGGGTGCTCACTTGCTCTTGCTTGTTTTCTCACTTCAGTAGAGCAATACACAATATGAGCATTTTTGGGGCAGGATTGATAGGGACTAAAATGCACAAAGCAGCACTGCATTTCATTTTCCCTTGCTGGATGCAGTGAATGGGAAATCAGGGTGGGGAGAGGAAAACTGAGTTGAGGGCAGTCAGCATAACAAAGGGCTCAGGACTGTGCAAACCTCTTTCTCCTCACCAGGACTGGAGGGCACAGCAAATGGCTCCTCATTTCTTCGTCCCTGAGAGAGCCAGGTCCGGAATTTGCAGAGACTCAGCCCTCAGGAGCACTGGTCAAGCAATTACTATGGAGAGAGCTTTCTAGCCCCAGGATAGTTGGCTCTTTATTACCATCTCCTGCTCCTCATGGGTCTTTTCCTGCAGTTTTAGGATGGGACTGTGCTCTTCGGTGTATTGCCCTCCCCCCTGCATTTATCTTCTCATCTTGCCTGGGTGGACTTCTTGCATCTAATCCTCTCCACTGGGGATGATGAAATTAATAAGCCATGTGGATCCACTGCAAAGGAGGGCACGAAGGGGGCTGTTCTCAGCTGTACACATTGCTGGTTAATCGTGCTGCCAAAGGCATGTGATAAAACAAACACACTGAGAATGCAGACGTGTCAGCTCTTGTCTTCCACAAAAAATTCACTCCTTGGCATCCAGACTGCTGTTCACGTTGTGCCTGTGCCATCTGTATTTACGCCATTGCAGCCCTGGTGTGGGTCACTGGCTGGCCTGAAACTCTGTTCCTCTGATGGGGCGTTCCCCAAAGGCACCTGAATGCCCCTGCCATGATCCAGCATGCAGATTTATCCATTGAACCTGGCCAAACATGAGTCCCATGCACTGGGATTCCAGTAAGTCAAGATGACTGAGAATATGCAACAGTAAAACAAAGATCGGCCATTCAACTTCCAAAAATTGCTTTAAGCCAGAAGACACAATGTTGTTTCTGTTGGTCTGTTTTAAATCAACCCAAATATTATTTTAGAGCCAGAGCTATAATTCAGTAAAACTTGATACAACCTTGGAAAGCCATAGAAAGTATTAGGAAATACCACTGGAAGTTGAAACCTACAGATACTGCAATAATCTGCATTTTTAACTGAATAGAGATGCCAGTTAAATACTAATTGGACACATTGCAGAGGGTGACGGGTTACCTTTTCAACAAAAATCCTTAAAATTTAGAAGGCTTTGTCTGCATGCAAAAACTAAACCATTTTCCCAATGCTACTTGCAGCTGAACTATTCATATACAGGAAAGATTATTGCCATGGGAGTTGTATCACTGATTGCCATATTTTGGTGATCATTTAGGCTGCCAGTAAGGCTACTTCCACGATCTTCAGCTCTGCAGAGGAGTTCTGAGGGTAAGGAGTAAGGTGCAAGAGTTCACCATCCCTTCAGGAGCTGCTGCTGCCACTCTTCCTCTGCAGAGGCTCTAAGAAGCAGAGATTAAAGTAATTGGTGACATTTTAAATGAAACGTTACATTTTTGGATTGGGTTCACTTCCTCTATAATTTTTCTTAAATTGATAGCTACATTCTGTCCATTTTGCAGAAATACAAATTGAGTTTCACCACACATTTTGAGAGGGAAGTTGCTGGCACACAAAAGTTAAGTGACTTGGCATGTGAGAAAATCTGCTTTAGAGCTAGCATTGAAGGACACCAGAGCTGCTTCCCACCTCTCCCACACCCATTTCTGTCTTGTGCTTCTGCCTAAATAGGAAAGTGAAAAATCATAGGCTGATAGAATTGTTACTGCTGGAAAAGACGGGTTGGTCTAATAGCGTCAAGTCCAGCCATTAACGTGACACTGCTGCGTTCACCACTAAACCAAGTTCCCAGGTACCACATCCACACAGGGCTTTTAGCACTTGCAAGGATGGTTGTTCTAACCCTTTCCTGGGCAGCCTGTTCAAATGTCTGACCTCTTGTTCTGTGAAGAAATTTGTTCTCATATCACAGAATCAAATCGTTTGGAAAAGACCACTGAGATCATCACATCAAAACTATGACCGAACACCAATGTGTCAAGTAGCCCCGGCACCAACCCTCCCCTGGTGCAACCTGGGGCTGTTTGCTCTGATCCTGTCCCTTGTTACCTGGGAGAAGAGACTAACCCCACCTGGCTCCAGCCTCCTCTCAGGGAGTTGTAGGGAGTGACAAGGTCCGCCCTGAGCCTCCTTTTCTCCAGACCAAACACCCCCAGCTCCCTCAGCTGCTCCTCACCTGAGTTGTGCTCCAGACCCTTCCCCAGCTCTGTTCCCCTTCTCTGGACATGCTCCAGCCCCTCAATGTCCTTCTTGTAGTGAAAGGCCCAGAACTGGACACAGGATTTGAGGTACAGCCTCACCAGTGCTGAGTACAGGGGGACAATCCCTGCTCTGGTCCTGCTGGCCACACTGTTTCTGATCCAGGCCAGGATGCCATTGGCCTTCTTGGCCACCTGGGCACACTCTGGCTCATGTTCAGTCACTGCTGACCAGCACCCCCAGGTCCTTTCCCAAGGGCAGCTTTCCAGCCACTGTTCCCCAGCCTGCAGTGCTGCAGGGGGTTGTTGTGACCCAAGAGCAGGATCTAGGACATTGCCTTGATGAACCTCATAAAATTGACCCCACAATTGATCCAGAGTGTCCATATAAAATAAAGCATGAAAAATTCTGGTGATACTTGTTTCATAGCTTCTTTCTTACAGATTCAAGGGGACTTATGGGTAAAATAGTCTTCTAGTGAATGTATTGTTTCCATTGAAACATCGGGACAATATTATTATTCACTTAGGCTCCATATTTTTATCATTAAAAATACAGATCTAGACACTACACACGTTTTTTGACCTTTTTACCAAACACTGTAATGTTATGATTAGATGCAGAGAAGTCTTAACGTCCTTGAGGAATCAGTATTATCTTTATTTTCCTGCATTTTTTACAATGTTGATGTGACTTTTTCTCTGTTTAAGTGTTTTAAGATGTACAGTGATGTTGGTCAGTATATTTCTATCAAGAATATTTTCCTTGAAAATGTCCTATGATCATACAAAACCTCCAATATTTCTTATAGCTTTTACAAACAAAATACTAGCATATTTGAAATTTATTAATAAGCCATACTTGATGAAGGAAATCAAAACAAATCACATGGAAGTGACATTTTAATCTGTCCTAGTACTGACTTCATCTTCCGTGATATTATGTCTCAAAATTTGGATCCATTTGGTTCATGTTTCACTGTTGGAGGTTTTGGCACTGAATCTAGTGAAGTCATCATTCAGACCTTGCCCTGAGCCTGGAAACATGGTGCATATTTTTTCTTGGTGATTACCAAGAGCTGACTAAAATGATTTCTAGGAAAGCATTTAAGACAAACTAAAGATAAAAGACTGCAATTGCCAGAGCTGTCTTCATAGAATCATAGAATGGTTTGGGTTGGAAGGAAACTTGACGACCATCTCATTCCCGCTGCTGTCAACAGGGACACCTTTCACAAGGCCAGGTTGCTCAAAGCTCCATCCAACCTGGCCTTAAACAGTTCCAGGGATGGGGCATCCACAGCTTCTCTGATCAACCTGTGCCAGTGCCTCACCACGCTCATAGTAAAGCATTTCTTTCTGATATCTAATCCAAACCAACTCTGTTCCATCTAAAAGCCTTTCCCCCTTGACCTGTTACTCCAGGCCCTTGTGAAAATAGTCCCTCTCTGTCTTCCTTGCAGGCTCCTTTTAGGTACTGGAAGGCCACAATAAGGCCACCCTTTTAGGTACTGGAAGGCCACAATAAGGCCACCCACCAAATCTCATCTTTTCCAGCCTGAACAAACCTAATTCCCTTAGCCTTAGTTCCTTATCGAAGAAGTGCTGCATCCTTCTAACCATCTTTGTGGCCTCCTTTGGACTTGCTCCAACAGTTGTCCTTGCTCTGCTGGGGACCCCTTAGCTGGATGCCATATTGTTTGCAAAGCAGCATTGATACTGTACAATATCACCGATACAAGAAAAAATAACATTGCTGTAAGAAAAAATGATTGATATTGATAAATGATTGATGAATCTCAAAAGTTAAAAGATTGGAAAGTTGAATTCCACTGATTTGTAAGTTGAAGTAATGTTTCAAAACAAATTATGGAAAATTAACTTGCCAGATTAATTCTAAGAAATGTGGGGGCTTTTAAGGGGACCAAATGAGATGATGTGAAGAGTTCTGGAGGTTTTGTCTGCCCAGGAGTTGATAGTACATCTGTGTAATTGACCTTACAAAATAAATTCTAATGCATAACTCGTTTTGCTGCTTGCTTTCTCCTCAGGTTTGCCAATTTGTCGTGTCTGTCAATGGCCTCAATGTTCTCCATGTGGATTACAGGACAGTAAGCAACCTCATCCTCACCGGCCCTCGAACAATTGTGATGGAAGTCATGGAAGAAGTGGAGGCCTGAGAAGGCACAAAACCCCTACTACTGGACATTTTTGTGAGACACATAGCAACAGCCATGGAGTGTCATGACACAAGGCAGCAGAATGTTGCTGTGTCTAAAGAGATGATTTTGCTTTTAGGGGAGGGGGCTCTCTTTCCTTTAACAATAATAGCAGTGGTGATTATGCTAAGATGTGAACAATAGATACCAGCTTGTTTTCACTATGGACTTCTCTGTGTCCAACAGAGACAAGATCAGGGCCTTCAGGTGGTCTGTCCAGCCATGGCTGCATCAGTCAGAATGGGTTCCAGCCTAAGAGGCCATGCATATTTCCTCACAGTCCACTGCTGGATCAAAGCACTTCAGGAGGTGAAAGAGCCAAGCACCGTGGGTCGGGGTGTCACAGATGGTTTCCATGAGATACTGACATTGATAAACGTTGTCCTGGTGTCCAGCTTTGTCCCTGGAGCACAGGCGGTCACAGGTGCTCTCTCCTTGGGCTGAGGGACAGCTGATGAAATCCTGGCTTGATTACAGTCAAACACAAATGAACTGCAAATGCATGAGAAAAGGTGTCTGTGCTCTGTAGAGGATAGTCTGGTATGAATGCTTGGGCCTTACTGATTACATGGGTTAGTCTAGAAAGAAAATGGAAAAATGCGTGGTCTTTTACAAAAACCACCTTTAAAAACTGGTCTTTTGGTTTCAATGCTTGTGTGCTGGATTAGGTGCTTGAGTATAAAATATTGATTTTGAGGTTTTTTCCATACCTGTAAAGGAAAGGTGCCTCAGTCTTACTATTCAAAACTTTGGAGAAATTTTGGACACCTTAATTCCCAGAAGAGGAATATTTGGCAGGTTGTAGTGGGAAATTCACAGTGTTAGCATAAGGAATGATATATTCAGATTCTCCAGTAGCAAAAGCACACTTCAAATTGAAGCAATGTACTTGAATGTACATGAAGTTTATCAGCACTTTCCAATCATCTGATGTTTTGCAAAGAACCAACTTCCCTCATGAGCTGCATTTGACACTGTTACAAATAAAACATTGTATTTAACTGAGTCTTATTGTTTCTCAAACAGTAGGATTTTTTCATTTATGAATTCATGAAAGAAATATTTTTAAAAACATATATAAAAATTCCATGTTCTGCAGTTAGGTGACTCTTCAATTCAATGTTAAAGGGACTGCATGGGTTTTATTTGATCTTTGAACTGAATGAATACATCCTGTTCCACAAAATTATATATCTATTTTGCAGGCTTTCTCTGCTGTCTAAATTTTACAATCAAAGCTTGACTTTCTATATGCACATACCACAAATCATCCAATTCTGGGGTGGGGAAAGTATTTTTCCTCAAATAATTTTGCAACATGCTTTGTATTAAAAATTGTTCTCACTAAATAAATTGCTCTTTCAGTATGTTTTTCATTCACTCAAACACTTTTATTTCAGAGATATAGCAAGTCTTCAAAATCATGTACTCCTGCAGCTTTATAGGAAGAGGTCCATGGGTTCTTTGTTTCTCATTTTGTATATCTGTGGTTGTATTTTCACCGAGAAAACTTTTCATATTGCACTAATATGCAGCAGTGCAGGGAGGTGTAAAACTGCAGCTATTTACTTGATACTAACCAGGCACCCAAGTGTTTAGAGGGTTTGTTCAAACTGTCACCTATGACAGTTCTGAATACTCCCCAAAATTTTGGTACACATGTATATGCCTTAGCGGGTTACATTTTACAGGTCATCCAAAATAAATAGCAGGGCACACATTGTTATATTAGGTTGTAACAACTGTCCATGGTATCCACTCAGAACAGTGGATACAATCTTGTTGTCCCAGAAATGTTTCAGTATGCTATAAGTATTTTGAGTTTGTGAATCCAGGAATGCTTCTCCAAATATGTTTATTTAATTTTATTTTTTAATTTTCTTTTTTTTTTCTTTTTTTCCTTTTTCCCCCTGGGTTGTTTTAGTGGCTTAACCCCTTTAAAATATAAATTCTGCATGTTAGGTTAAGTTAAATATTACAGATGAAGGATTTTCTTAGCAAAATGCTAATGATTCTCTCTAATGCCGTCATGGATTTGTCTGTATTACATCTCTTGCCTTAGTTAATATTCTGCTAGAAGTTCTCTGTAGCTTACAGATAATTAAGAAACTGGGTCAGAATTTGGCTTAATAATGCATTACAGAGTGCACTTCAGACTGGAGCAAAAAGAGTGAGAATGGGGGCAGGGAAAAATCTGTGCATTTCATTATGTTACAGATTGGAGATGGCATCTTGATTCACAAGATACATTAGTCTCTATCACAATTTGAGCACAGCTACTTGCCTTCTGTTTAACAGGGATTTCCATATTGTGTTCTCAACTTGACTGACAACCCGGGATTTAATTAATTCTTTCCCTCTTCAGCATGACAAAGGCATTCAAATTGTGTCTGCAATGAAATTTTGTATTTTGGAAGAAAGAATGAAAAGTAGACAATTAAGCTATGAAATGTATAATTTCCAATTAAATTGCGGTCTGTCTGCACATGGTCCTGCATATGCTCCGAGACATCCCACAGCAGTCAGAGTCAAACTCTCATGCACTTCAGAGGGCACAGAATTTTAAACATAACAGAGCACCTTGCTTCCTGCAAAGTGCCAGGGGAAATGTAAGATTATTCACGGAAGTGAGACATTTCAAGAGATGCATGAATATCACAGTGTAGAATGAAGCAAGAAACCAGAAATTAAAAGATGAACCTTGGCATCAGCAGTAATAGCTTCATTAAAAAGATTGGTGTTTTTGTAAGACTTACTCTCTTCTGTGATCTCATTTTGGTTACTACAGATCTTGCAAGATCCTCTAATAAATCTTTAAGCCTTAATCACTCAAATTAGTGCCATTCCTCTCTACATGTACATTTGCAAACCATTCATGGACATCTTCAAGCAATGTAATATTTAATTAAATTCAAGTAGCAGTTAAGCTAATTGGAGCATTAAATCAGTGCAATATTGATCATATTTTTCCTGTTATATTTCCCTAATGATAAATTATTTTCATTATCTTTTTCAAGATCAAATACCCTGTGTATGGTATTGAACACAACTGGTTCCATGGGACAACTAGTCCCATGGAAAGCATTTCATTCACACAATGATGCAATAATCCACTTCAGGGGCATCAGAATTTAATTGTCTGCATTTTAGGTCTGTATAGAAGATAAAAATAAAACTTTCAGAATTAAAAAGACATTGTGTCATAGCAGCATCTGAAATATGAGTGGGTGTAGCCTGCCATACTTCTATGAGATTACATTCCGGAAGAAGTTTGGAATTAAAAGGCCATGCAGTCGGAGTGTTTTTCAAAGTGTTTTTCTCAATTTTATCTCCATTTTCTGACCATACTCTCACTAATGATTAGAGTGATAGGGATGTGTCAAATGCTGTCCCAGAATTACTGGTTTAATGGTCAGCTAGTTCTCTTAGCATGGTCTGGATCTCTGAGAAAATTGCCCCAATGTAGTTCAGAGAATAACATGAGATCTGAATTTGGTTCCTCTTAGCCTTCAGACCAGAGACAGTCTCTGCACTGACTTGATGTACTAACATAGACATAAATAAATGAGAATAGTCTGAGGTTTAGGAAGAAGAGGCAATTGACTCCTTTCTTCTGTGCTGTTAGCTATAATGCATGGAGGTTTCCTTTTTCTTATCAAATTATAGAATAACGCTCTAATAATTTCAGATAATTCTGGGAATCAAATACTAATTTTAATGTTATTTTTTTTTAGATAAGTATTATTTTAATTTTAGAGGCAGGAGAAACAGAAACAATATGTTTTGCAAAAGTGTTTGTCTAATGCAAGACAGACTGAGAAATCAAGTGTTGCAATTATTTTCTTCCCAGTGTGTAACTGGAGCTAGACTGCTTGTGTAAGTGAAAAATCATGTGTATGTCACATATATAAATACAGTTAGACCACACTACTCTTCAAATAAAGTGAACTATTGACCTTTTACAATAAAATTTTCATTAAAGCTTTTCATAGGTCACCCGTTTTAAATGTCTTTAATTGGTGAGTGATGTGGCTTTTATTTTTCACTTACAGGTGTTACTTACAAAACAAGAATTAGTACCTGCCAATACAGTAATTCCCTTTGTATACTCACAGTGCAGATAAAAATATCTTTCATATTCCAGAGAGGCTGAGTGATTTTTAAACAATTGGATTTCTCTACAAACATGTACATAAATAAATATTTATAGCTTAATTTTTAAAAAGGAGCCACTAATGTAAGAGACAATTTAAGAATGTCAAAGGATGTCACAGGAATCATTGATACAATTAATTTATACCATACAGACAATGTTTCATGTATAGCTACATAACCTTTGTATTTGCAAATCCTCAGGAAAATTCTGAAATATTCAGAAGGGAGCAGCTATAACTGTCAAACTGAATGTCCTCTAGGAAAACAGCTGTTGTTTTACACTTGGGTATCCTCTCTCATATTGGCCATGGAGCTCTGAATTTCCAGTACTGTTGAAACTCAAGTTTTATAAGCACACAATTAAAATGCAATGCTTACCTTTAAGAGCAGGGGTTGAAGGAGACACTGTACTTTAGGTAGCACAAATTATTGTAATGCCTCTTCTACAAAGATGCTGCCATATACCCAAAGGTTTCCCATCCTGTGTCACTATAACTCTACTTGAACTTTGAGTACAAGTCTCCTACTGCCTCTTGTATGAACTTGTCAAATAGTAATCATAATTTCTTTCCAGAATTTGCAGGTGATTTCCAGAGGAAAAATCTCTTTTTATGTGCAACCTCTTGCTTCTATTCCTAAGGTGCTTCTACCTAAAGACATCTACAAACTGCTCCCTAGATGACAGTGCATAGTCAGCTGTTCTGACCACTTCAAACAGTGATTTCCATCATGCCTGAACAGCTGAACTCCTCCTCTCCAGGGAAATGCTCCCATCCAGCAGCTCTTGCTGCTGCTGCTGCTGCGTGCACCCAAGCCAGCCAAACTGGGGAGCACTGGTCAAAAGGACAGCCCACACCTACCAGACTGTTTTGCCTTTACCAGTGATTTATGGATATATTTAATTTTCTTTCCTATTCTACTTATTTTGCTGCATAGTTGACATTGGTCCTACTTTATTGTTCGAGCTCAAAGATCAGTTATGGAAGATCTTGATGGTCCTGCTTCTTTGTATTTTTATTGGTCTGTTTCTGAGAGCCCCTTTACCATGATTACCATCACTAGCTTTTCATGAATTAGCAGTGCTTATTTAGCAAGCCTAATATTTCAGAGAAACTGGTGAATTGGATCCTGCTTTACAATTAAATGTTAGTTCACAAATTAACAAAGTCTCAAGGCAAGAGAACAAAGTAAGAAAAAGTTACCATTAATGAAGGAATAAAATTCATTTTAATATAAAATGACACCACATCTACTCTTAAAAAAGCTGTGTACAATTCTTAATACAGATGGGCCACATCTTTCATGGTCCTTCAGAGGTTATGGAGACAAAAGAGGGGATCTCCAAGGAGTGGTGTTTCATTTAGGCCTCTGGGTGAGCTCCCCATGACTTTCCTCCCTCCCATACCAGCTGGAGCACAGCCTCCCAACCATAGCTGGGCTTGGAATCGCACAAACTCTTATCTTCACTGCTAGCTGTAAATGACTGCAGATTTTTATTTTCCGTATTTTGTTTTCCACTTCAGGTTTTGGAGTTTCTCTTATTAAACAGAAAAACACTCAAGTTCTCCATCTATCTGGTAAAGATGTGCTGCATTTTTCCCCCTTATGTTGCAGTGGGATGTGTGATGAACAGAAATACTTCTCAGTTTGCACTCAAGCCTGACTCAGAGAATACTTGTTCTTACCTGCCCTTCTCAAGGCAAAACTCTTCTGGGAAAATTTCAAGAAAATTTAATGAAAACCCAAGGAAAACCCGCAATATGATGCCTATTAGTAGATCTTAGCTGGAAAATACATAGTATGTTCAAATTATTAAAAAAAAAAGAAGAAGAAAAATGAAGATAAGTTACTTGTTTTAAAATTCTTGTTTGATTTTTGATGATTTTAAATTACAAGCAAAAATAAATGTAGACCACAGAAAAGAATCTATCAGACAGGTGCAGTGAAGGGATGCAGTATGGAAAGGTTCTGTGATAGAATGATAGAACGGTTTGGGTTGGAAGATCATCTAGTTCCATTTCCCTGCCATGGGCAGGGTCACCTTCCACTAGACCAGGTTGCTCAGAGTCCCATTGAACCAGCCTTGAGCACTGCCAGAGATGAGTCCTATAATGTCCTATTAAGTTTCTTCATAACACTACAGAGAGAAAAAAATATTGTTCTTCTATGGCTAAATTTAGAATTTATGTTCTTAACCCTGCTTTTTCAATAAGAACAAAGTTGTAATTAATGATTTAAATTTATGAACATTTAATCCTAAAACGCAGTACATAAGAATGTAGTAAGGATATGTTTTTTGGGAAATATCTCCCTTTCAAATATAACAAACTACCCAAATAAAACATACCCTTTAACAAAATAAGTTCCATTTACATTATTAAGTAATTTAAACTTCTATTTATAAAGTAGAATGCAAAGACTGCATGCATCAACTAAAAATAAATACACATGCAGGCTTGACTGAACAACTGTTTTGTCAATGGAGCTATGGGGCTTAACTGAGTGCTTCAGGTTTATTAGCAGAAGTTTAATTAAGCATGATGTTGAGCAAAGCCTGGGAAATATTAAATGATTACACTCCGAAGTGCTCAGTAGTTTGCAGGGTCAGGAACCCATTTAATTTCTCAAAGTGCCCTAACAGCCTTGCTTTGCCTGCAAAACATTTCTAGAACCACTATAAGATTTGCTTAAAACTCATTTAAAAATTGTAGATGGGATGTACTAGCTTTTATGGCTTAACTTGGAAAGGAAGAAACATGAAAGTATTTAAGACCTTAATGTTACATTTGCTCAATGTCTGTTTTATAAGCATTTTCAGCTCAAGTGCTTTCTGAAGATAATGTTATGCACCCTTTGTTTGTTACTGCAGCTGGAAAGTGTGTTTGGTTTGTTTTGACAGAATAAACAAGATCCTGTTGAATATTAAAATATTCAATATTTCATTTTCTATTACACTCCATCAGGCAAATAGTCTATTAAATGCTTAAAAGATGCATTTACAAAAGACTGCTGAGGTACCCTCTTGATGTTTGATTTTCATGATAAAATGTGTGTTATTGTGTGTTACATTCTTGTTTCATTTCCCACTGTTCATGATTGTATCATTGTTCATTCTCCTAAGAAATTATTTTCTGGGGGTTATTGATTCACATTCCTTATAATATTCAGCATTCAGTTTAAATATAAATCCCCTGGACCATATCTACTATAGTTAGAGAAAAAAAAATCTCTTCTGGTTCAGAAATTTTAAGCTGGAAGATGAAGGCACAAAAAACATTGATCTTAACTCTTGCTGACTACTGCTTCTTTCTCAGAAAACAGACAATGCTGTCTTAATGTGCAGAGCTCCAGGAAGTCGTGTAATACAAGAATAAAAACTTCATGATTAGGATCATATTGTCCACATTTTAAAGGCTCTTTGATGATACCCTTTTCCAGTAGTTATCATGATTAACTCCTAACAATGGGCCTGTGATTGCAAGGATGACCTCTGGCACAGTGGTTAATGCAGTGCTCTTTTCCCAGCAGATAGTCTGAACAAACATCACAGCAGAATGATGGCATCTACTTCTACTTACCTAATTGGAATCGGAGCTCAGAAATGTGGGGCTGGCTTCTGTTGCATACACATAAATGTCAAGTGCCATTGCAGATGCTTTTGGGATATTTGAGATAATCTTCTGTAGCAGAGAGCAGCTTCAGGGAAGTCTGTGACCCCTCAAAATTACATCTAGAGATTAAGTCCCAGAGGACGTCTTAAATATTGTAGGATACTTCAAAATGAGTTAGACACCTATGTGTGAACAACTGAATGACATCCCCAATAATCACCACTTAACATCTGCTGATTCAATTGTCTCACTGCTGGTAATTTTTTTGGAGTTACCCAGCTGTATATTTAATTAGCACTGTTGATGGAAAAGAACATCCTGGTGATCCAGCCAATTCTCAGAGAAGCTGCTGCACACTTGTATCATGCAGAACTGACTATGATGATGTGGTGTTATTAAATGTCTCAAGAAAGATGTCTTCTTTTTTTTACCTCATGCTTTTAGTAAAGATACAAAGTGGCCTCTCACACAAAGATCCTTTTGCTTCTGAATTGTTTGTTGACAGTCGAGAGGACCAAAGACATTTGTCAGCTCAGCTGTAATCTTTGTATATAAATGTTCATGTATAATTACTTCCTGCATGTTTCAACAGATACTTCTGCTTTTTGGGTGCTACTGTTTTAAAGTTGCCATTAAAAGTACTCATTTCAGCCAAGGAGTCACTGCCATTAAAGAAATGGGATTATAAGAAGGAGTAGCAGCTGCTGCAGACCTGGCAGATAAGAACAGATGCAGCAGTGGCTGAGTGTTTCCACATAAACCTGAGTTTTACTGCACTCTTTACAATATGGCAGCTATTGTAGCTCCTGGGTGCCTTGAGGTATTTATACACTACCCTACACTTCAGTGATGGCTCTCTCTCTGCTATGTCCCTTCCATCACAGTCAGTCACATCTCAGTGTCTGACATCTCAGCCTGTGCTACAAGAGGAGTTTCTGCTGAACCCTGTAGCAGAAGGGGACACAGGCAGCATCCAAACATACGAAAGGAAATCAAAGTGAAATTGACATAAAACTTAAGTGCAGACATTAAAAAAAAATCAATTAAAAAAACCAATTAATTCACTTGGAGGGGAAGATATCAGGGATATGGAACGGACAATGAAAAAAAAAAATGGAATTTGCCAAAGTACAAAGCCATGAAACCACCTGTATGCCAACAAGTGCAGGGGCATGAAGCAAAGCTTGTCAAAATTCTCCTTCAATTTTATTACGACGATGAAGGCCAAAAGAAAAAAGAAGGAATTCTGAAAACTCTGGACTGGAGATACCATCAAAGTAAATGAAATTGCAGGAAGAAAAAAATACTCTGAAATTTACCGACTGCAAGAAAATGTACCAGAATTACATCTGGTGCAGTACAGAGGACAAAAGCAGGCAAAAACTAACCTCACACATGATGCATAAGCAGGGAGAAAGTCAAGGAGGAAGACACAACTTGGAGGGGAAGATATGAGGGAAATGGCAGGGATACATACCAAAAAAAAAAGAAACATAAAAAATTTACGAAAGGAAAAAGCCATGAAAAGGCCTGTAGGCTATAAGGTGCAGGTACATGCACAAAGCTGGCCAAAATTGACACCTGCTAAAGGCTGAAAAAGCAAAGAAGAACTTACGTACACTCTGGGGAAACAAGGACTTACAAACATTCTGGAATGAAGATACCATCAAAGGAGATGAAATTAAAAGAAGAAAAAAGAAATTCTGAAATTTCGTGACTAGATGAAAATGGACCCGGATTGTATCACGTGTGGAGAAAAGGACCAAAACATGCCAAAGCTAAGCTCACAGATGTTGCAAAAGCGGGGGAAAAAGTCAAGGAGAAGACACAACTTGGAGGGGAAGATATGAGGGACATGCCATGGATACTTGGGAAAAACAGAAAAAATCAAAAAGATCTTGTGCAAAGTCAAAGCCATGAAAAGGCACGGCATGCCATCTAGTGCAGGGACATGCACCTAAGATTCCTCTATTGGTCCCCATTGAAACCGCAAGATTCCGTTTCCCTTCCCGAAAGGAAATGAAATTTCCTTTCGGGAAGGGAAACGGAATCTTGCGAACCCGAAAAGAAAGACTAACAAACACTCTGGAAAGGGGATAAGATCAAATGAAATGCAATTGAAAAAAAACAGAAAATCGAGAGATTTTGTGTCTTCAAAAAATCGTTTGTGAGGAAATGAGCTGCAGTGCAAAGGACCAAAACATGCCAAAACAACGCTCACAGATGTTGCAGAAGCAAGGGAAAAAGCCAAACAGGAAGACACAACTTGGAGGGGAAGATATGATGGACATGCCATGGACACTTTGGGAAGAAAAACAAAAACCAAAAAATTCTTACCCAAAGTCAAAGCCATCAAAAGCATATGCCATCAAGTGCAGGCACATGCAGCAAAGCCTGCCTAAATAAATCCCCGCTGAAGGCCAAAGCAAATAAGAAGGACTTACAAACACTCTGGAATGGAGATTGCATTCAAGCAATTGCAATTGGAGGAGAAAAAAAGCAAATGTGGGAAATTTGGGAAATTCTTGGACTACAAGGAAATGGACTGGGATTCTATCAGGTGCAGTGCAAAGGATTAAAACATGCCAAAGCTAAGCTCACAGATGTTGCAAAAGCAGGGGAAAAAGTCAAGGAGGAAGACACAACTTGGAGGGGAAGATATGAGGGACATGCCATGGATAATTTGGGGAAAAAATAAAATAAATCAGAAAAATCTTGCTCAATGTCAAAGCATGTCAAAGCCATCAAAAGCATATGCCATCAAGTGCAGGCACATGCAGCAAAGCCTGCCTAAATAAATCCCCGCTGAAGGCCAAAGCAAATAAGAAGGACTTACAAACACTCTGGAATGGAGATTGCATTCAAGCAGTTGCAATTGGAGGAGAAAAAAACCAAATGTGGGAAATTTGGGAAATTTAGTGACTACAAGAAATTGGTCCAGGATTCTATCAGATGCAGTGCAAAGGACCAAAACATGCCAAAGCTAAGCTCACAGATGTTGCAAAAGCAGGGGAAAAAGTCAAGGAGGAAGACACAACTTGGAGGGGAAGATATGAGAGACAAGCCTTGGATAGTTAGGAAAAAAAGAAAAAATCAAAAAGATCTTGCTCAAAGTCAAAGCCATGAAAAGGCATGGCATGCCATCTAGTGCAGGGACATGCACCAAAGATTCCTCTATTGGTCCCCATTGAAACCGCAAGATTCTGTTTTGGAATCTTGCGAACCCAAAAAGAAAGGCTAAGAAACACTCTTGAATGGAGATAGGATCAAATGAAATGCAATTGAAAAAAACCAAAATATCGGGAAATTTTGTGTCTTCAAAATTGGTTTGTGAGGAAATGAGCTGCAGTGCACAGGATAAACCTTGCGAAAACTATGCTCACAGATGTTTTAAAAGCAAGGGAAAAAGCCAAAGAGGAAGACACAACTTGGAGGGGAAGATATGAGGGACATGCCATGGACAATTTGGAAAAAAAAAAATGAAAAAAATCTTCCACAAAATCAAATCCATCAAAAGCATATGCCAACAACTTTAGGCACATGCAGCAAAGCCTGCCTAAATCGATCCCTGCTGATGGCCAAACTCAAAAAGTACTTACAAACACTCTGGAATGGAGATTCCATCCAAGCAATTGCAATTCGAGGAGAAAAAAACCAAATATGGGAAATTTGGGAAATTCTTGGACTACAAGGAAATGGACTGGGATTCTATCAGGTGCAGTGCAAAGGACTAAAACATGCCAAAGCTAAGCTCACAGATGTTGCAAAAGCAGGGGAAAAAGTCAAGGAGGAAGACACAACTTGGAGGGGAAGATATGAGGGACATGCCATGGATAATTAGGGAAAAAAAAAAAACCACAAAGATCTTGCGCAAAGTCAAAGCCATGAAAAGGCATGGCATGCCATCTAGTGCAGGGACATGCACCTAAGATTCCTCCATTGGTCCCCATTGAAACCACATGATTCCGTTTCCCTTCCCGAAAGGAAATGAAATTTCCTTTCGGGAAGGGAAACGGAATCTTGCGAACCCGATAAGAAAGGCTAACAAACACTCTGGAAAGGGGATTGGATCAAAGGAATTGCAATTGAAAAAAACCAGAAAACCGGGAAATTTATTGTCTTCAAAATCGGTCTGTGAAAAATGAGCTGCAGTGCAAAGCACCAAAACATGCCAAAACTATGCTCACAGATGTTGCAGAAGCAAGGGAAAAAGTCAAACAGGAAGACACAACTTGGAGGTGAAGATATGACGGACATGCCATGGATACTTTGGAAAAAAAAAATCAAAAAAATCTTCCACAAAATCAAATGCCATCAAGAGCATATGCCAACACCTGTAGGCAGATGCAGCAAAGCCTGCCTAAATTGATCCCCGCTGAAGGCCAAAGCAAATAAGAAGGACTTACAAACACTCTGGAATGGAGATTCCATCAAGCAATTGCAATTGGAGGTGAAAAAAAGCAAATGTGGAAAATTTGGGAAATTAATGACTACAATAAATTGGTCCAGGATTCTATCAGGTGCAATGAAAAGGACCAAAACATGCCAAAGCTAAGCTCACAGATGTTGCAAAAGCAGGGGAAAAAGTCAAGGAGGAAGACACAACTTGGAGGGGAAGATATGACGGACATGCCATGGATAATTAGGGAAAAAAGAGAAAAAACCCACAAAGATCTTGCGCAAAGTCAAAGCCATGAAAAGGCATGGCATGCCATCTAGTGCAGGGACATGCACCAAAGATTCCTCTATTGGTCCCCATTGATACCGCAAGATTTGCGAAGAGTGCGGACTCGAAAAGAAAGGCTTAGAAACATTTTGGAACTAGATAGGATCATATCAAATGTAATTGAAAAAAACAGAAAATCGGGGGATTTATTGTCTTTATAAAACGGTCTGTGAGTAAATGCGCTGCAATGCAACGGACCAAAACATGCCAAAACTATGCTCACAGTTATTGCAAAAGCAGGGAAAAACGTCAAACAGGAAGACACATCTTGGAGGGGAAGATATGAGGGAGATGCGTTTGATACTTAGGAAAAAAAAAAAAAAAAAAAACTAAGAGAAAGAAAAATCTTTCCTAGAGTGAAAGCCATGAAAAGGCATGGCATGCCATCTAGTGCAGGGACATGCACCAAAGATCCCTCTATTTGTCCCCATTGAAAAGGAAATTTAATTTCCTTTCCGGAAGGGAAACGGAATCTCGCAAACCCGAAAAGAAAGGCTTAGAAACTTTCTGGAAAGGAGATTGGATCAAATGAAATGAAACTGAAAATCACCCCAAAAAATCCAGAAATTGGGGAGTTTTAGTGTCTTCAAAAAACAGTCTGTGAGGAAATGAGGTGAAGTGCAAAGGACCAAAGGAGGTAAAAACTAAGCTTACAGATGTTGCAACAGTTGGGGTAAAAGTCAATGAGGAAGATACGACTTGGAGGGGAAGATATGAGGGACATGCCATGGATTTAAAAAAAAAAAATTATCTAAAGTAAAAAGCCTTGAAAATGCCTTTATGTCATCAAGTGCAGGAACATGGACTAAAGCTTGCCAAAATTGGTCCCCGGCTGAACCTGAATTAAGGACTTAGGACCACTCTGGAACGGAGATATCATCAAAGAAATTTATTTGATGGAGAAAAAAATAAATTTAGTGACTATAGTGAGTATAAGAAAGTGTTTGCAACTGTTTCCTGAAGAAAAGCAAGTGCAGTCTGCATGCTGAGCCAATGTAAAGGGAGATCTCCACTGTCAGGCACCCAGGGATGATGTTTTGGGATTGACTACAAGCACGTCTAGGGCCATCAGAGCCACACCAAAGCTTCTGTTTCACTGTATTCTCTAAAATACCCTGTATGTAGATACAGGGAGTGGATGATGCAAAACTAGCACATTCAGCCTTTTTACCAGAGGCTGTGCCCACTGTGGCACAAGTGTCTGCTCCCTTAGCAGCAGACTTACATCTGCTTTACAGTGTGATGCACCTGCAATGGACACTTAAGGGACTGAAAGGACATCAAATTCTGGGACAAAGGAAAACTCAGATAAATCTGCTTCTCCAATTCCAGCTCAGGTTGCTGACACAGTAAGAGAGGCCATGAGAGAAAAAGAGTCATTCCCATTTCCTAGTTGTATTGATTGGTGTGTTTTATCACAGACTTTCAGTTCATCCTGAGACTCCTATGCTGTCACACAGTTGCCTTTTTTCGGGAACACATCCAGGATGCTTGAAAACTCCCTTTTTTTTTTTTCCAGAAGAGTAGATTACTGCAGCTACTGGTAGCATGAGGATATGCAAGAGCAGTGGCAGAGTACAAATATAACATCCATCTACAGGAAGGGTTGGAAGGAGCATCCCAGAAGCTACAGGCCTGTCAGTCTGACCTTGGTGCTAGGGAAGGTCATGGTCCAGAGGAGGTTGAGTGCCATCATACAGAACATAAAAGACAAACATGGGCTCAGGATCAGCCGGCATGGGTTTATGAAAGGTAGGTGCTACCTGCCTGATGAGCTTGATCTCCTTCTACAACATGGTGTTCCTGCTTGGTGGATGAGGGGAAGTCTGTGGATATTTTCTACTTGGACATTAGTAAAATCTTTGATACTGTCACCCATGGCATTCTCCAAAAGAAACTGTCACTGTCTGCTCATGGCTTAGACTGCAAAAGCAAAGCAGCAATTTTAAAGCAGATTCCCCAATCCTTTGCAAGGAAAAAAAACCCACCAAAAAACATCAATGCACCACTCCAAGGATTTCTTCTTTCTTAGTTCAGTAGTTTTGAAACTGATGGATAAAGAAAATAATAAAAAAACACCCTAATCCATGTAGCTGAAACTCCTGAAAGTGTTCCTTGGGAAGGAAACAGAGTCCATGACAAGCCTCACTCCAAGGCAGGGCAGACCATTTCTGAGTTGGATTTGGTCTGTGTTTCCCATGGAAATGCAAGACAGTCCGGAAAGAAGTGCCTGAATTGGAAAGATAAGAATTTTAGCTTTTGAAAGCTATGTTAAAAATACTGAACTCCTGCAAGTTGAATTATCCAGTCATTGAAGTAGCAACACTGAGATGCAGAAAGCATGGGCTACATGACATGCATTATAGTCATGTAAGTTGTCTCTTTTTTACTAAGCTAGACCAAGATTATAAATAGTTTAAGTAACATTTTCACCAGTTTAGATTATGAGTTTTAATTAAGCACAAATGAGTCCTGATTTCTAAACAGTTTTGTTTTTAAAGCATCTAAAGTAAAACATACAAACACTTGACTAAAGAGTATTTCACAGGTACTTTAGGCCAGCTAAAATGCACTCAGAGGTTATGTATTTTTGTCTTAAGCACTGGTCCTGATGCCTTTTTGTCATCAAAATATGGGCACTCTCTGTGTGACCATTATTAAAAAAAGACCAAAGCAGTGTCTAAGATAATCTTTGTAAGGTAACTTCACAGGTAAGAAACTGAATCAAAATAAACAGGAAGAACAAATAAATCAGCAAACCAGCACATCCAGATGCATCAGCTACTGAGGGAGGAGGATCAAAGGAGCTGAACTCGGAGCTGGAGCCCTGGAGGAGGCTGCACCACAGCTGCCTACGAGGCGGCAGTGCCACCCCAGCCTGCCTGCTTCTGCACCCTGGGCACTCAGGTGCCTCCTGACCCGTCCCCGTGAGGTGACAGGGCAGCCAGAGCCACAAGTGTGTCCTACTCCTGGCCCCTCAGCTTCTCTTCACTAGAAATAAACTCGAAGCAAAGAAAAAAATAAGCTATTCCAGTGTCTTCCAGTGATAAAAAATATTTGGAAGGTTTGAGACAACAGCAGGAATCAGAATCAAAACACTTTAGAAGAATTCTATGCTGTTCTCTTGAAAAGAAAACACTGTTGTCGTGAAACGGGTTCTTTGACCCAGTGTGCAAAAGACTGAGCCATACAAAGTAGAGGTATTGGATTTATTTTCAGTTCTGTGCAGAAAAGGGTGGTAGGCAGTGAATCCACAAAGCCGGCATACTGATTATCAAAACTTTCCAGACACTAACGTTGATTGGCTCCCAATTACACAATCTTCCTATTCATTAATATTCAATCTTCTATTGGTTGAATGATTCTCTTGCTTCATATGCTAATTAGCCCACATGCTCCATCTTTTTTCAAGCTGGTGCCTGCTTTTCTCCAGCTGATGCCTTCCCTTCTTCAGACAGATCCTTTCTCAATCCAGTGGGCATGATCTACTTCTGTAATTACCTAGTTGAATAAACTTGGCTTGTTTTGTTCCTCATACTCTGGCATTATATTGGTCATTTCACCAAGTGTCACTGGTTCAGCACTCCGTTATGTCAGGTGTCAGTTACATACTTAGCTTCTTTCTTCTCATCTTTTTTCCTATAGCTGTTACAATTAGTGAGACATGCTAAATATAACTTATCTATTTGGGAGCCATATATTACAGTGTGTCAAGTACACTGACGCCAAGTATCACAGCCAACTCAGGGCTGCAATTTCTTTCTTCATTTCCTAATAACAGAAAAAAAAAAAGACAAATTAGAAGTCAGTGCAAATACAAGCCTGAGAACCCTGATAACTTCTTCATCAAAAGAATCAAGAATCTGTACATATGTGTTAGTGATATTTAGCCAATATATGTGCTACCACCATCACAATTCCTTTCTAGCCCCACTAGCTTCAAACAATTCTTTAGGCACCCAAAGCAGAGAGTAGGCCAGAGAAACTGCAGGGATCTATCTCAAGGAACAATGGATCTCTATCAAGGTGCTTTCTACAATAAAAAAGAATACAGTTCCTGAAGAGCCACTACTGAAAGCTGGAACTAAAGCTAAAAGTAGAAACAGAAAATGAACAAAAAAGTCAAGTCCAGTCACAAGAGCCCACAAGCCCTGGTATAACATAAACAAATCCTTCCTCATACTAAAACACATTATTTTGCTAGACGAGAGAAGGGCACATTTTCCAGGAATGGTCTCCTTGACTAAAGAGAAGAGGCTTCCTCTTTTTTTTTTCCTTGAGGCAGACTTAGAAGCATAAATAATTTTACGTAATTTCATGCATAAACATCTGAAAGACAAATGGATTCAAGGATCTTAAAGACTGAATACTCAATCTATCTAAAACAACTTAATACTGAGAATGCCTGCCTGGGACCATGGATGCCTGTGGAAGATTTCTGCTGAGCTCCACAACTCAGAAATACTCTCTCAGTGGAGGAGATGAGAGAGTTGGACTCAGTAGCATCAAAGCACTGTAGGCAGAAAGTTCCCCACATATCATATTAAAGATGCTTGAGCCATGCCAAGTTAAAAAGGAAGTCTATTGAGCCTACAGAAAATACTGAAATTCTTGTAATGTTTCACATTTAATTTCTTTTCAAGAACGGAATGAGTGCTATCCAAGTAGTGGCAGACTGAGAAAAGTGCTCTCCTTTCACAGCCCCCCATCTTCTTTATAGAGCTGGAAAAGTTCTTCAGAAAGACTAGTGACAGATAAACTGGTTTGAGAGGCCTGTGTAGGTGAACCCATTGCCTTTTTCTACCAAAATTACCAACAATTATGCAAAAGTCAATAATGGGTTTGCAATATGAATCGATGTCTTCTATCCAGAAATGAAAGCCTTGTAACACAGGCAACTAAGCAGTAAAGAGTGATAAATAATTGTGAGCACATACATATGCATAACATACATATACATAATACTATGTGACAGAAAGTGCTATAAGACAAAAACAATTACCTCCACTAATTTGGTTTTGTCTGGATTTTCCCGCTGTTGATAAATGCACATGCTAAGAACAGAATATAGTTTTGCCATGCTCGATATACTGACATTCTCAGTTGCTGTGACGACAGCATCCAACAATTTCTGAAGACAAAAAAGTGGAAACTACAATTCAGAATAGGACAAAGTATGTCCTACTTTTGTATCTTGTGAAATAAAAGTGGCACTTTGGAGAGCTAATTAAATATCTCACAAGATTTAACTGGAGAAAACAATTTCTCACACTTCAGACAAAAGGAAGGTTTAAAGTTCAGACAATATTTTCTTACTCATCAATCTATGACATCAATGATCCTAACTGCCAATCAACTGCCTCCAGAACAGAGGGGAATGACACAATCCACTTTGTTATAGAGTAGCTGCAACTGAGAAGCCACGGTTGTATTTCATTAGAAATGCAATACAGGGCCCTGGAAAATATGTCTTTGGAAGACAAGTTACAGATCTTCCACGTACAGCTGTGCCAGCTGGAAATAGCAGCTCCTTAGGTGCTCACCCCTACCCATTAGCTGGATGTTACTGTGCCAAACACCAGATAGCTTCTATCTTTCAACTCAGAAGTGGATGAACTAGCAGAATGACTGCCTGTAGCAAATTGCCAATCTGGCATACAGTTCCTTCTGTTGTGGAGATGTGAATGTGATAATCTGTGGAAATGCAACACTACCAAGCCAGAGGCACCACTGCTGTCCAGTAACTCTGTGGTGTGTGAGGTTGTGAAGATATAGCTTAAGAAAGCAGCTGCATCAAATGAAAATATTAATGCCTCACAGCTGCTTGCCATTAACTCAGCCCTTTTCAGATTAGCTAGGACAACATTTGAGTATTTCCCTGAACTTCCTTCCATCCAACGTGCAGCTAGGAGGCACAAAACCCACACAGCTTTCAGCTGCTGCAAGCACAACACGTAGGACATGACAGCGGTGCATGGCCAAAATCTCCAGTGAAATGACCTCTAATTGCTGCCACACAGGTGAGTGCATGCTTTGCTATTTGTTCATCAAGTTGTATGCCTATTACCAAGCAAATAATCAAACAGAAACTGCCACTAATCACACCAACTTAACAAACCCAAACAAATAATAAAAAAAAATCCTATCCCATACAAAACCAAGCGGATATATTTTGGAGGTTCATGCAGCTTAATGACTTCAGGAAAGTTTCAATGAGGTTCTCCGGTACAAGTGTCAAGTTCCAGTGACACTCATGTTAAGGAAATAAGTCTTCTAAACAGACATGTTTCATGACTGTAGCTTTCTCCTCACAGCTGAAAATATATATAAGCTGAAATATCTTACTCTTTCTCCAGCTGGAAATAACTTTGGAGCACATGCTATTAGCACTCTCACTCTAGAAAAACCTATGTGGTTTCTCTCCATATGCAGGCAGATGTGAGCAACAAAATCCCCTAAAATTTGCTTCCTTAGGACACCAGCCTTAGAATGCTAGTTTCACTTCTACAAACTATGTCACAGCTTAAAAATGTGACAGAAATTGTTTGGATAAGCCCCTTCATCAGAGGAGATACCACTCTGGTCATATTATCCCCATACAGAGGAAACATCCAAACAACACTCCCTTTCTCAGACAGATAAACACTGGCCTCCTCTGCTTTGACCAAACTCCAGGAGTTCAGCCAGCAACTACCCCAATTTTTGCCCAACCAATATTCCCTGAAAGTCACGTCCTTCTTTTATACCCTCTCCAGTTCAAGCAAAGGAACCTCTTTTACCCCCAGCAGCTAGGCCCACTTTTGACCCTTTCCCCAGCTATAGCCTAGGATAACAACTCCTCTCCTATAGGGGATTATAAAAACCTTGTAACTCTGTAACTGTAAGAACATAAGATTCTAACACTGGATTTTGAAAGAATTCTGCAAAAGTGGGTATTAGTATTTTATCCAGGATGTGCTTTGGGTCAACTGGCTAATTTCAGGTTTAAAGCCACAACTGCTAAAAATCAAGGTCCTTTTCTGGTTCCAAATACATGAAAACATGCAAACAGAAAAACAAAACAACCTTACCAGAATCCATCATAAAAACTGCATTAATAACTAACAGTAATAAAAGGTTGTCATTGGGCTATATTAAAATCTAACAAGCCCTTTTACATTAAAAATTAGGACGAGAACCCCATCTTCTAAAATACAGCAAGAGCAGCAGTTTACACCAGCTGCAGAAACAACTGTCATAGTCCCTTACAGGCTGAATTATTTCACAAGCTATATATCCCTCTTGTAAATTGTTTGAACTGGCATTGGTTAACAACTGACTTAATTCACAACCATAAAGAAAATGTCCTACTTCAGTATTAACAAAATTGAAGTTAGACTTACTCTGAGCTCAGAGTAATCTACAAACACTCCTCGTTTTAGAATTTTGATTGCTTTCTTGTCCAATACTTGTGGTTGCCCATCCACCTGAGAACATCTTGCAGAAGGGTGTACCTGTGAATCTGGAATAATGTAAATTTAAGTCAGGATTTCTCTTAATGTGGAAGAGAGTATCAGCTAAGTATCCTGTACCTGAAATAGGGTACCTCTGCAATAACAGAGAAAAATTTTAGTCAATTCATGGTGCTCAAATGCAAGTACATGAAAAATGATTGATAGAGAATTATCACCAAAGCAAATACTGTATTAGCTGTTAACTTACAGCAACAAAGTTGTATAGGTAGAAAATCCTTACCTGCATTGTTTCTTGATGCAGGGGGTTCAGCAGCTTGCTTCATAATCAAGTTCTCATAAAACCCTCTCCTTTCAGCACAGGTAGGCCGCGGGATATTGAAAACTTCTTCACGATTAGTATTAAACAATGTTTTTATCTAGACCATGAGAAGAAAAGAGATTTCAGATATAAGGCCACAAAGACTTTTTGTTTTCTATTCCAAACAGATGAGTGTATTTCTAAATTACACTGAATACTCATCTAGATAAAACAAGCTTTAAAAGTCAACTTCTTGGCCTTAAAAGGCTGGATTCCCATAGCACTGCAGACTAAAATACCTTCTCTAATCAACCTTCTCAAGTTTAAGATCCATGAGAAGAAGTATGATAAACCAATCAGAAAGGGGTGACATTTACCTCCCCAAATACTGCTTATTGTACATTTACCCAGCTTGATGTCCTTCAGCTTGAATATTTATGACAGTTATAGAGGGAAGAGGCAGGGATTGGCAGACAAGTGACAACTTTTGGTAATGTGGGATTCTTGTTTTTTTTTTTTTTATTTTATTTTAGAAGGTACTTAATAATTTTATAAAAACTTTGCTACTTATACAAAACAATCAGAGCAACATATTAATATTTTAAACACCTTCCTTTAATGAACACTCTCAGATTCTAGAAAACACAGCATGTGTTCTTAATTAATTTCATTAAGAAATACAACTAAAAATTGTTTTCCAAGTTGCTTAAACAGAAGTTTGTCCTTAGCTTTTTAATTTGCCAAGTTTCCACCCAAATGAAGAAATTGATTTTTTGTGAAATAATTTAAATTAGAAATTACATTCTATCACTAACAGTATGACCACAGCACTTTTTCAGTAAAAATGTTTTCAGAAAAACAATCTTTTTCCGAGCTATCTTTCAAGCACTGTGTATTCTTCACTAAGTACACACCAAACCATCTCAAAGCTACTGAACTGGCTATCTGAAGTGTATCTATATGTCTGTCTAGTAAGCACAAGTGTGTGAGAAGGGAAAAAAATTTTGGGTCAAAGTCAATCTCTTCACTCAGAAAACACTTTAGACAAATGCTTTCAGCATTTTTTATTCTAAGAAAATTTTAAGAGGTTCTGGTGCCTGAGTAATAACAGCATAAATTGGCTTAAGAGCAGCAGAGTACTCCAGCATTTCAAGAAGTTGTAAATTAGCAAGAAACTGAGTAACAAAGAAAGAAAAGTATTGGCAGAAATACCTCCTCAGGGAGATCTTCATGTGGCACATCAGATGTTGCAAGGAGCAAAACTGGAGCGAAGTATGGAATGTTATTCAGCAATCCTGTAAAACCAGCTTTCAGTGTAGGTCCAACAGCCTCCCACCACAATGAGATTTGTGGGATATAAATGATACTTGGTGCTGTCCTTTGAGCTTCTCTTATCAACTAGTAAAATGAAAGCTTGGATAAGAAAATTGCATCATGTAGAACAGGCCACTGAGTAACTACGCATCAGTCAGACTATCTTGTGAAATAGGAGTGCATAAAGCCAAGACATCAAGACAAACCAATGAATGAACAATTCCTTAACAATAAGGTAACATTTTCACTTTGAGTCAAACATAGACATCGCTATGCAGACAGAAACAGAACTGAATCAGATTTCAAAACTACTTAGGGGTAAGGTAACTCCTAAAGAGCCTCAAAACTCAGATGATGTGATGATGTGCCTGAAAAATCAAGACTAATCCTTCAGCAAAATGTATTAGCCTGGAGAAATCACTACATAACTGTGCCTACACCATTTCCATTTCAATTCATTTGCCCGTACCTATGTTAAACTGGAGCACAGCCTGAACAAAGACCTATGTGAAAAGATGAGGGCTAGCACAGTAAAATAAGACTGGTCACAAATCATAATTTCAAGAACATTTTATAAGAGGTCACTAGTCCTTAGCCTGCCTGAAGAGTTAAATCACTCAGAGCCTCTCATTCCCCTCATTATCAAAGCATCCACCAGACCAGATGATGTGCTTTGAAAGACCACAAACCACTGCCTACAAATGGCACTTCAATCACAGAAGAGGACACAAATCTACTTCATGAGGGAAGTGCAACAGTCCTTTCACATGGCAATTTCTCCATGCATCATTTCGGAGTAAGAATATGTAGGGAGTCCCTGTCACAAATGTGTGATATATCCATGCAGCAGTCAGGGTATTTACATAGCCATAGGTGCAACCATGACATAAAAAAAAGAGAATTGCTCCTCCTGTATGGCAAACGAGTATCCAGTCACATGATGAGTCTGTCCTGACTTGTACAGCTCTAAAATGCTGCTAACAAAGATAAACATATTTTAATACAGCATTGCCAAGTAATTAAATTGATTTCCTGCCTAAAAGTAAAAAAAATGAAAACTGCAGTAATCTGCTTATATTTTTTTTCTAGTTAAGGGACACACATCAGTTTGCACATTTAAGCATTCCATTAATTGGAATACTTTCATTGCATTTCACTGCAGTAGTACAGACTGCATATGTATATTCAAAAAAACTTCTTTTCACAAAAACTTTGGCTGCCTTACAAATACAATAAAAAAAAGATTACAAAAAGTGCATGACACCATCAGGCTGATGCAGAGCCAGCTACTGGGAGCAGAGAGACCTAAGAAGTAACAAAACCAACTTTCTGGATCCCATCAAGACAAGCAGGATCACTTGCCACAAAGAGGGGCTTATTAGCAGCACCTCTCACCTTCCCAAGCTGCTAGCAACATCCTCCCTCTTTCATTTCAAATAGAAATGAAACATGGCTATGTAAAAATCTCCTTATTCAGTACCTTTCCATCTACAAGAAAAGTGAATTTTCAGACAAAAGTAAACACATAACAGCAAATTCAAATCAGGCCAACTCCATTAACAGTGATTTGTGCTTATGTTACTAGTTTATATACAGTTCAAGAATCCTATGAGAACAACAACAGCAGCAAAAAAAGATACCTGTGAACATGTTTCTTCCTGTGATGTGGTGCTAACAAACAAGGTGGGTAGATCTAGTGTATAAGCTGGAAACTTTTCCAGGGCATGTAATATGGCAGGTGCCAAATCAAAAGCCTGCCCACATCCTGGCTCTTCAACTAGTAAGAACCGTGGCCTGAAAGATGTTGGCTGGTAAGAAGGATTTCTACAACAGTAAGAAGAAAACAAGTTTTAAAAAGTGTGATGAAGATGCACAGAGATGTTAAATACTTTTCCCTTTTTTTTTTTTTTTGGTAAATATGTTCCATGTTCCACTAAATAATAAGCTGCTCTGTGATTCTGTGATCAAGAAGACCAGTCTATTTATCAAAGTCTATTTTCTCAAAAACTGGTATCACTCCTCTGCTAAAACATCCTGTCAGTTCCCAGCATGTCTATTATTCCTTTGGCTGGGTTAAGTAACAGTTCTTAAATCCCACAGGGGGAATGTCCAGACAAACACACACAAAACAGCTGGTCAGTAACCTGATAACAGGGCAAAATAACAATTCTTACAGCTCAAACCAGTCTGAGTCTCTTTACGGTCCATACACAGCCATTTTCTGGGTGTCTTTACTGTCCATACACAGCTTGTCTTGACTTTAAGTGAGATCTCTACACCTGTCAAATTTAGCTAAAATTTGGCCACAGTTCCTGGAGATGGTGGGAAGAAAGGGGCAAAACCACATTTCTAGGAAAAAACCGAATGTGGATAGTGAAATACATTATATGTATCTGAAGAAGAACATGACTTGATTGCTTAAATTACAGCACTACACTAAATATGTGTAAGATTTATATTCATTTTATTCAGTCATTCTAGTTGTTTCATCTTTGTCTTGGACATTAATTTCCTAGTCATCTTGCTTTACTTGCATGAAATACACTTGTGAAGAGGTTTGTGCATTTTCCCACCACATTACTATTGTACCTTTACTTGCTGAAGTAAAAGACCCTAGAAACCTAACCAACCTCAGCAAGTCATATTTCCTGGTCAGCACAGTGATAGGCAGGGAGAAAAATATCTGACAATAATCTATTTTTAAAGCTATTGGACTACACAACTTCGACAATTAAAATGTCAAAAGTTCACAAAAAATCAGTAGGGTAAAGGTAAAAACTGGAGGCATCATTTAAATTTTTCTCCCAGTGATTTAACAAACTACTTCTTGATTTTGTTTCTGATACATAATTTGCTACTGGTTCAACCATCTTGGAAGGTAAAAGATGGCTACATAAATCCATGGAGGTTTTTTAAGCTAAAAGGACAGAATGAGCATTTTTGGGTCTTTGAAGGAATACTATGGATTAAACCAGCTTGCTTTAATGGTATGTGAACCAGTTGGACTTAGTAAAAGAAGGCTGGGCTGATCTGTTTTACAAGTTAGGGCACTATAGTCAGAACAGTTAGATCTAGTACCCAGCTGGATCTTCATGGTTGAATTCTTGCAAATATTGATCACCCCTCCACACACTCTTAACTCCTTCATCTAGCAGCCCTCAAATATTTACATAACATTTTACAGAGGCAGCCATCTCAAAAATGTCACCATAAAGAGGACAAACATGTACCGGCTCAAAGTGCGGAATTCTGCCTTTTTGCTCTCAGGCTTCTTTTCAGAGACTGATGGTGAGTCATCATCATCACTGTCAATCCCATAACTCCCTAAAATAGTATTTAAAGACAAGAGAAATTTGTTATCTTTACTGAATAGTTCATATTTCGCTCTTGCTTTAATACACCTTTGAAACCAGTGCTGGAAAACATTTCTCTTGCATTTTGTTATTTGAATGCTATTATCTGAAGGGTACATCCTACCACAGATCTAAGGGCATTGCACAAACTTATGCAAAGCTGTCCCATGTCCTATGATTTGCATCAGGTATTATCTCTCTATTGACAAACACTTGGGAAGTTTTTTCCTTAGAATGAAGATGATCAGGAACAATTTCTGTAGTTGTTAGGTATCAGAAAAACCCTTCTCCCCTCATTTAAGCATTTATTTACTATATTTATAATAACTATTGATTATATCAGTGGACAAAGAAAGGGTTACAGATGTCATTTATCTGGACTTCTGTAAAGTTTTCATTTTCATCATTCCCCACAGTGTCCTTCTCTTTAAATTGGAGGCAGATGGATAAGTGATAAGTGGACTATTAAACGGATAAGAAAGTGGTTGGATGGTCACATCCAGAAGGTAGTAATCAATTGCTCAGAGTTCCAGTTGACATCAATGACAAGTGGTGTCCCTCAGGGGCGCCTACTGGGACTAGTGTTATTTAATATCTTCATTAATGACATAGATAAGGGAATTGAGTGTAACCTCAGTAAATTTGCAGATGACACTAGGCTGAGTGACACACCTGAAGGATGGGATGCCATCCAGAGGGACCTGGACAAGCTCAAGAACTGCAACAATGGGAATCTCATGAGGTTCAACAGGTCCAAGTTCAAGGTACTGCACCTGAGTCAGGGCAATTCCCAGTACCAACACAAGCTGGGGATGAATAGATCGAGAGCAGTCCTGCCAAGAATGACTTAGGGCTGCTGGTGGCTGAGAGGCTGGACATGACCCAGAAATGTGCTCTTGCAACCCAGAAAGGCAATTGTGTCCTTGCCTCCATCCAAAGCAGTATGGGCAGGAGGCCAAGGGAGGGGATTCTGCCCTCTGCTCTGGTGAGACCCCACCTGAGGGCTGCATCAGCTCTGGGGTCCCAGCAAAGAAAGGACATGGACCTATTGGAGCAAGTCCACAGGAGGGCCACCAAGATGATGAGAGCGATGGAGACCTTTCCTATGAGGAAAGACTGGGAAAATTGGGTTTGTTTAACCTGGAAAAGACAAAGCTTCAGGTTGACCTACTTTTGAATTTTCAGTACCTGAAGAGAACCTACAGGAAAGATAAGGACTCCTTACAAGAGCATGTGGTGGGAGGACAAGGGGAAATGGATTCAGACTAAAAGAGAGTTAGTTAAGATTGGATAATCGCAAAAAATTCTTTACTCTGAGAGTGGTGAGGCATTGAAACAGGTTGCCAGAGAAGTCATAGATGCCTAGTTCTTGGAAGTGTTCAAAGCCAGGCTGGATGGAGCTCTGAGCAACCTGGTCTAGTGGAAGGTGTCCTTGTCCAAGGCAGGGGGGTTGGAACTAGATTACCTTTAAGGTCCCTCCAATGCAAATCATTCTATGATGCTACAATTTGGAAAGAAGTGCCTCATACGTGAAACCTTAGATCCATCTCTGAGATTACAATGGGATGTGAGCTACTGTCAGTAATAGGGGGCTCCAGTAGAGAACTCAGAGCTCTCCACTGAAACACAGCTCCCACTCTGCACATGCAAAGTATAACAATTAGATGTTATTGTAATACCTTGAGTCTTCAGTGCAAGCTTTGCATGGGGAAATGGTCTCTGCAAGGCTTGTAAAATTCTTTCAAGGGTGTTTTCTAACAGAGGCTTTGAAATAGATGGTAGTGCTCTCCCAGGTGAAGCCCCAGCTCTCTGTGATGCTGGAACAATCTTCTGCATGGCCGTGGCAAAATCCTTTGCTGTTACTTTAATCGATCTGGCATCTATCTTCAGTCTTTTGTCACTTTCATGTATCTGTGGATAGCGGCGGCGCAAAGCACAGAGCCCAGCTTCAACACACAAGGCTTTAATATCAGCACCACAGAATCCTGACAAACAAAACAAGAACCAAATGTTACATCAACATATATTTGTGTTATATAGGTTAAACACTGCCTGGATGGCCTGGCCAGGAGTGTTGGTGAATGATGCTACATCCAGTTGGGAGGGTTCACTAGTGGTGTTCTCCAAGGCTTAGTACCGAGTCCAGTCCTTTTAAATATCTTTATCAGTGATGTGGATGAGGGGATTGAGTACACTCTCAGTAAGATTGTGGACAACACTACGCTGGGTGGGAGTGTTGATCTGCTGGAGAGCAGGAAGGCTCTGCAGGGGGATCTGGACAGGCTGGATCAATGAGCATGAGGTTCAGCAAAGCCAGGTGCCAGCTGCTGCATCTCTGTCACAGCCCCATGCAGTGATACAGGCTGGGGGCAGAGCGGTTGAACGCTGGCCAGGGGAAAAGCACCCACACTGCTTTCAAACTCACCAACACATTTCTCAGCCAGGTCTTCAAGTATGTTGTCTGACGGCTTCAGGGTCCAGTCTCGTGTGTGAATTTTGAAAATTTCTAATCTTGCCTAGAAACAAAATAGTTGCATTTAGTTTGCCTTAAGTTTTCTCTTAAGAAAACAACCACAACACAAAACCCCCAAACCTCTCACAATATCACAAATACTTTTGTCTGCTAAACTTCTAAGTATTTTAAACATCAGTTATTAATACATTCGCTGCTTCTTCAAGCAGGAAATTTAATCATTCTTAAATTCTTACATCAAACTCTTGTAGGAGAAAAAAGGCAGGTGCATCTTCCATAAAAAGTGAGTTTTATAAGCATGAGACCTAATGATTTTGAAGAACAAATTGTAGTAAAAGCCTCATCTGTAAATGGACATTTTGCATCGAAGAAAATTCTCTCAAATTTAGCAAAATTTCACAGTGAGGTTTCAGTAGTTCATCAAATTTGCTTTTCTGCCAGTTGATTCAAAGAAAACAGTCCTATTTAAAATTGGTACAGTTGCTACCAAGAACAAAAACTATGACTCAGACTACTGTCACTCATCCAGAAAATGTCAAACATGGCCCATTATCATCTCTGATCTGAGCAAGACTTTCAGTGAAGTATCTTCTGGTTCACAGATTAATTATGGCACACTTCTAGAATTCTTCCACAGCAGGGAATTGTGTATTAGATCTGTTTCATGGCACCTTGTCTCTTGTTCCTGAAAGCACATAGATACTGTATACAAAGGTTTGTGCTAAATGCAGTGTTTCATGCACTTTTGCTAGCCTTCAATACAACTAGCCTTTTACCTTTGCTCCAAAAATTGCCAAGAAATACCAGTGATAGTCAGAGAAAAAACACAAAAGCAGGGTTACAATTTTGTACACCATCTCTCCCCCAAACATCCCCATCCCAATATTTTTGTTGCTATAAAACAAATTTCTTCATTGCTTAGCTATTGCCACTGAACTCAAAGTGCTGCACCTGTGCAGTGTACTTCATATCTTTGTCCAAGAGAGAAGTAACTACCTGTTGACATCATCTTACTCCTATATATATTCAGTACCAGGTTTGCCCTTCACAGTACAATGGAAAGTCTCCAGATATCCCTCTTGTGTCCAAGCTGTACACTACAGATGGAGACTTGCACTCCTCCACGATGCTGCCTTGTTACAGGGGGTTGGTACAAAGATGGACTTTGTCACATAAGACTGCTTTGAAGGTCTGACCTCTTTGTTTGGCAAGTTGAAGCGGAATTCTCGTTCAAAGCGCCCAGGTCTTCGTAAGGCAGGATCTATGGAATCCAGTCTATTGGTCGCTCCTATTACCACAACCTCTCCTCTGCTGGCTAAGCCATCCATGAGTGTCAGAAGTGTCCCCACAACAGAGCTAACAGAAAAACATAATTTTCATTCACTGGTTTAGTAAATTTTCTTGAGTCCCACATGGTGATCATTCAAAAACGACAGGTTTCTATTGACAAGACACTGATCAGTGAAAGAATTATTTTAGTACAGCAAAATACAGGTAAGGTAACACAGACCTTGAACTGATATCAAGCTTAGTGAATTGTTTCCATTTATTGTTTAAAAATCATCTGAAATTCACTAGCACTGAATTACTAGTTTTCAGGTAAAATGAAGGTGTCACATCAAGATAAACAGGTTGTGGTCTTTTCACAAAGATCAAACATGTCCTACCTGTGAACCTGATCTTGCTTGCTGGACCGTACAGGAGCAAGAGCATCGATCTCATCAAAGAAAATAATTGAAGGTCGCATCTGGTAGGCCTACAAATAAAACACAGGAACACGGACATCAGGAAAACATTACTACTTGAAAGAGAAGAAAGACATTATGGTTGGAAAGGCACTGGAACTAGATTTTTTAAATCAGGGATCTCTATTAATTAGCCTAATGTGAAACAGCAGCTTGTCAACAGAAAACAGCAGCCTGTCAACCCACTGAGACTGGGTGACAGGAAAAAAATCATACCAGATTTTTTTACTGCTATTTGGCAACCATGAGGACAGGGCTCAAAGTTTCTGGAAGTGACTTCCCATTACTAATTAAAATGAACATGTGCATCTGTTTCCCTGTCACGTAAAGCTACCATCTCTTGCTTCTTGAGACCATTTTTATGACTGAGTTGTGTACATGGTGAAGGGTGGTGGTGATTTTCTTGTTTGCTTTAGTAATCTTTTCAATACATCTCAAGAGACTCCACTGAGAAAGGGAACACTGGTAATCCCATTTCAGTGGAAGATTACAAAACATGAAAAAGAGTGAGTTCTTGACCACAAAAAGTTAGCTACAATTCCAACAGAACACATGGCATATTTCAACCCTACCTGCTCAAACACTAAACGCAGCTGTCGTTCAGATTCTCCTACCCATTTACTCATGCAGTCGGCAGCACTTCTCATAAAAAAGGTCACTTTCCTGTCACCTCTGCTACATTCATTAGCAAGTGCACGAGCAACCAGGGTCTTTCCAGTACCTGGTGGACCATAGAATAAACAGCCTCTACAATTTAAAAGAAAGAATTTTTTTAAAAATTCACATAAGAAAAAATGTAATAAGCAAAGTATTTATTTCAACCCCCATCCCTAAAATACACAACTCTGCACTCCTAGGCTGAACACTTCATGGATATTTTAGTAACAGCTGAAGTGCGAGAAAAGTCAAAAGTGTTCCTACACAATTCTGCAAGACAAAGGAAACAAAATTAATACAGAGAATAATGCAGATGTACAAAAAGATAGTAGCATCCCAGTTCTGACAAACCAACAGAGATGGTTGCAGTAGAGTGAAGCAAAACAAGAGCAAATTTCCAATGCAGAATCTGAGACTGAGCTATCTTAGGAATCATCAGTTCATTTTTTCAGAGATAAACTGCATATTCATTCTTGTTTTCATAAAAGTCGAGATTTGAGAGCAAAGCATTTCATTCCCCCTTAAAAAGCTTTGAGTTACTGGATTTGGTCTCCCTTTGCTGGTGATTAAGGAAGAGGAAGTAGTCTAAAAATGGGAAGGTATTCTGCATTTCTGTATTTCCATCAACTAGAAGAGTCAATGCACTGCTGCTTCAAAAAGTATTTCAATGAATAAAGAAGCAAAACACAGATTTTCTTTTGTTTGTAATACTTTTAAATTCACTGGAAGCAAATAATTTAAAGTCCTATTTCAATATACCATGAGCAAAGATACATAAAGCCAATGAATCTCCTATAATTTCATTTCATAAACACAGAACTGGCTTAGCTGGGTAAGAAGGGGACATGTGGAGGGATACAATGTAAGAAAATAGTGCAGGAGGTAGTCGCACACCTGAGGAGTTGCAACTGTACTAATCACCAAAGATTAGGAACAGGCCTGCCCTTAATAGACCACAGCTGTGTCCCATAAGAAGAGAGTGCTACAAAAGAGTGGTTTAGCTGGGTGAGGAGATGTTGGAGTTTGTTGGTTGTGCTGTGAGGGGAGCTGCAGTTTGTTGGCTATGCTGTGAAGAAAAAGGACTAAGTGTTATGAGGACCTGCCCATGAGAAATCACTGAGAAGGTGTGGGAGCTTTGCAATAAGATGACAACAGGCACAGACTGTTATTTTAGCTCAAACATAAAAAACACTGCAAAGTTCTGGCTGCAAGTCCCATCGATTGTAAAACTAATACCTGAAATACTTGAGGGAAAAAAAAAGAGTTGGTGTAAGACAAAACTGGGCTTCCACAAAACAAAGTACAGTCAACCAGCAGCAGATATTGCCCTCCTACTCACAAACTGATCAAGTCCACTTGCATGCCAGACTCTAAAAAAAAAATAAATCTCCAACTCCACCTTTTAAAGACTAGTTTTGACACAGTAAATCTCTGAACATACATATATGCTATATTCTATCCTTTCTTTTAAATTACTTTTTATTAGTGCCTAAAAGAATCGTAAACACTGCTGAAAACTTTGAAGCATAGAAACATGTTGATACCCCAGCTGGATATTCTCCTGAAAATAACTGAGTTAAGAACTTACAGTTTTAAATGGTGTCTCTTACCTTGGAGGCTTAAATTTCAATATCTCAAAGACATCAGGATAAAGCAACGGCAAAATGACCATCTCTTTTAAAGCTGAAATGTGGTCAGAGAGACCACCCACACCATGAAATTGTGCCTAAAGATGAAGTCAACAGAACGCATGTTAAAGAAAGCTGCAATAGCTGTAAGGTTCCATCACAAATTAGATGTCAGCACAAAGAAAATGTTAGTGGCAATTTGAAATTGCTTTAGAGAAAACTGTAAGTCAAAGGAGCTGCAGAGAGCCCATTACTGGAAGCTTCCATAAATACTGCAAATGTCCCACTGACACCATGAGGTAAAAATACTTACTGAACCATCTATTTGCATTTGCTCCACACCAGCCAGGCTTGCTCCAATTTTCAAGTGATCCTTGTGAACTTCATTGAAGTTGCCTTTCCGAGTTGCTTCTGTTTTTATGTGATCATTCAGAGGTCCCTTTATTCGGAGTTCATCTTTCTGAGAGTTGGCTGAAGGAGACCTAATTTGAATTAAGGAAAAAGAAAAAAGTGCTTCCTAATCTATGATGCAGTTAGATAATTTTTGATTTTATAATGATACCAAGTAAATCCAAAAGACCTTATAAATGATCATAAACTTCCTAAATAGTTATTCATTCCCACAGTTTTATGTTTAATGGCCATGACTAAATAAACAACTTTAAACTGAGCTAATTATTTTAACAACTCTTAGCACCTACAAATATGAGTATTGCAACTTATAATTTAGAATTTCATTAGGCATTTTTCTTGTTTAAAGATAGTTTTATAAAGAAATGTGAACTCTCTTGAGTGATTGAATAAAAAATCCATTAAAACTTCCATACAGGCTCTCCTTGTAAGTTGTCCTCAGTTTTAATAAATTGTACCCTTCAAGATTAAGTCTTAAATCTTAATTTGTGCACTCTTCAAGTCTAAGATTTTCAGAGAGACGTTATGGCTTCCATTCCAGAAAAATGAAATTTCAGTTACACAATCTTAGCCACAACTCCCCTCACCACCTCATTAGTGACCAAAAAATACAGCATTTTCAAATAAAATCTAAGGACTAGTAAAAAGGATGTCCTCCCCTGCAGCGTATGTTTTCCTTATACCCTCAGACTACTACAGCAGTAATCTGCAATTATATTAATCTCTAATTATCACCAGTCCAAAAAACCTTGAAAGTATTATTCAGTCATATGAACAGCACAACACATATCAACAGCAGTCTTATAAAGGAGAACTATCATAAACCATACACCAACCTTTTAGGTTTTTTGCTTGAATCTCTCTCTTTGACAGGTGGAGTATAGTTGGACGAGCTTACGTTACGTTTTCTTAGATCTGGTAAAAGCAAAAAACTTAGAATTTGTTACAAACAAGTTTCAGAGAAACCAGGATAGTCAAAGGCAGAAAATGGGACATGTATTATCCATCTCTAAGTTCAGGGAAAGTTTCAAGGAGGGGATGTTGGGTGGTTTAATCAGTGCACAATAGAAATAAAAAGACACACCTGATTTTTAAGAAACATTGAAAACCACAAGAGTAAGACTATTAAATCTCTTTGTTATTTTTTTAAGCGTGGATAGGTAATTTTTTAAATAGAAAAGCAACAATAAGGATGCCAAATTGCAAGAAAAAAAACAGAATGCACACAGGATACATGCCTTCAATAAAATTTACTGGCAGAATGAAGTAAGAAATATAGAGAAGTTGTGTGCATGTATTTTCATTTAGAAATAAAAAGGAAACCTAAATCAACAACCCCTCACTTTCATACAAGAAATTAGCTCTCAAGAGAAACTGTATAATATATAGTATTGTACAACATACTGTATTGGGTCTGGCTGGGATAGAGTTAATTTTCCCCCCAGCAGCTCTCACAGTGCTGTGCTGTGCCTTGGTAGCTGGAAATGTGTTGAACACACCGGTGTTTTGGCTACTGCTGAGCAGCGCTGGCACTGCATCAGGGCTGTCTCCCCAGCATTCCACTCCCAAGCAGTAGGCTGGCAAGACCCTGGGAGGGGGACACAGCTGGGATAGTTGACCCAAATTAACCAAAGGGATTTTCCATACCATATGACGTGAGCTTAGCTATAAAAGTTAAGAAAATTAGGAGGAAGGAGGAGTATTTGTTTCTTAAAATGTTTGCGTTCTGGAGCAATCACTACCACGTGCTGAAGCCCTGCTTCCTGGGAAGTGGCCAGACATCGCTTGCTGACGGGAAGTAGAAAACAAAACCTCTTTTTTTTCTTTGTTTGTGCACAACCTTATTTTTTTGCTTTGGTGAACTGCTTTAACCTACAGATTGCCTTCCATCTTATTTTCTCTCCCCAGTTCAGCTGAGAAGCGAGGGTGATAGAGCAGGCTGGTGAGCACAGGTGTCCAGCCAAGGCAGCCCAGCACACCTACTTTCCAAGGGAGATTCGTAGCGCTCAACAGCTTTCCTCTGCCGGAAGGAGCGGCGCAGGCCATCACCTTGTCTTCCTTCACTTCCTTCTGGTGAAACCACTGCACATCAACACGATGGTAAGTTGTGTAAGTACTGTTGCAAATGTGATGTATTCAAAACACACTATATGACACATTCCCACCTGTCCACAACTTTTTATCTTGTAAGCATTTCAGAAAAACAAGTGGATTTTCTTTTTCCTCTGAATACCTGTTCTAAGCTCACTACTGTACAGCCCTAGATTTTGTAATGGCAATAGCAACATAAATTCTTTAATAGATGAAAAACAACAAGTAGTTCAGCCCATCTCAATTGTTAAAGACAAGGCTTTTGGCTAGCATGTAGTCAAGAAAATTTAAAGCAGAAATAGCCTGCAATGCTACCTGGATCATCAGGATTTTCATTGTTAGTTCTTTCCATATTGAGGCTTTCCTAATACAGAGAAACAAGAAAGATCAGTCAGAATTATGCAAAAAAACTGTGGGCATATTTGGTATTTATATAGTAACATTCTCAAGGCACTCTATATACACAAAAGATTGAATTAGGCACACGAGGAGAGAATGGGAGCATCTCTCTGCTACCCAGGATTAACAACAAGTATTTCTGCTCTAAAATAGGGTTTAGTACATGTGATAGTTAAACACTTCACCAGATGCAAAAAATTGTGCATCAATTAATCCCAGGTAAATAATCCAAGAGTGTAGCAGAATCTAGGACAAAGCAATTCCTAGCAGGCAAAAAAAAAAAATCATCCTGGTATTTTGGAGATGATAAACAAAGTACTGTGGAAAAATCTGATTTCATTAAAAAGCAAACAAAGAAACAAACAAACAAACCAAAGAAAACATAAAGGAATTCATATCTAAACAAAAAAAGACCTATCAAAGCAGGCTATGAAGATGTTCAAAAAACAAAGCAGCTGTAATAGAGGAAAACTAAGAGGGAATTTGGCTGCTGAATATAATTTTAACATGAGTTCCTCTCACAGCAGAGGACTACTTGAGCTCACAGGCAAGGCCGGCACAAAACCAAACACAGATACAGTACTCATCAGTTTTTAGTAGGATTTGAAGTGAAATCTCAAGCCCTGAAACAGTTATTCATAAGCAGAGTCCATTCAAAAGTCATAAGGCAATTCAGAAAGCATAGTTTATGGCATGTTTGCAGCATTTCACTGCTATTTTTGAGTTTCTTCTGAAGAAGATATTCCTTCACCCTTAGAGCGTAGAGATGTGCCATGACTGTAAGGTATTAAACTATAACTGGAGAGCAAAAATAAATAGTTTTCTAGACTAAACTGCGCTTTGGAAGAGGTTTGTTGAGCTAAATTAAAAATACAACTAAATAATTCCTCTACATGAAATACCCTACAAATCTTTTCCCTGTCATCCACTTTTTTGCAAGACTGCTTCTGAAGTACTATGATACAGAATTGATATGTAAGAACAAAGATAGTCAGGTACAAAAAACTTCATTGAAACCAGCACACATAATCATATGATGTTTCAATACAGCGTGCACAAAGCAAGTCTTTGACCTCCAGCCAAGTTCTTCATCACTACATAAAATTAGGTCCAAAAGTTCATTTTTTTACAGAAAGATTTAAGAACAAGTGGTTAAGCATTTGCAAACATGTGCCATTTTCAGGTCTACTTTCCCCTCTTGCTGAGCACAATTAAAAAAAACTAACTTAGCAATTTAAAAATGAATTCTGAAGATCATATTAAGATAACAAAGAAATTATGGAAGTTTGTCATCACAGTTAGGTTGGTGTGCATGACGGCATTAAGTCATTTTTATTTCACAGCCTTCCTCAGACAGTAGACTCACAGAGTGTGGTGGAAGGAAGTGACGAGGACCATCGACTTCAACTCTTAAGATTGATTATTCTTCTTGTAACTGGAATTAAGGTCTTGCACTGATTTTCTATGATTGTATATGGTGGAAAAAACATCTCATTGCTGTTACACTTTGCAAGCCTTTCTGAAAACAATGTCAGTGTGGGCTTCACAAAGGGAATTAAGATACAGACACACAGACAGAAACACTAGTACTGCTTCACTTTGTATCCAACTTTTCACCATGTCTTAACTCGACCTGGCATTACAAAATTAGTTTTAAGCATGAAAGAAAAATTAATTAAACATCAAGGTGCTTCTGATGCAAGAAAACTGATTTAGAGGAAAAGTTAAATCTACTCAGTCACAACATAAAGTCACTGTTTTGGAGCACAAGAACCAGCCTACATATAACAGAGGCTCAGGTGTGATCTCTCTGCAACAGGCAATCCCAAAATGAGGACACCAGCAGCCAATTAAAACTTAGCTGTGCTCAAATTCTTTACACATGAAACACCTGCTAAATATATCCTTCTGAACATACTCTCAAGTCTTAAACAACCTCAAGAACCTGTTGCCAAAAAAACCTCAGGTTCAGAAGAGCTTGGCTGCAAAGTACAAAGGCCAACACTTTATCTAAACTAACACTTTAACAATAATGACAGGACATACCCATGCAGGCAGAGTGAAAGAGAGGGACCCTATGTGCCGACTGCAGCGGAATGTTTACGGAAGGGCTGAGGTTGCTGAGCAACAGCCCCTCGCCAAAGTTCCAGCCCTGGCCACACCCAGTCCTGCTGCCACTCCGCTGTGGAAAGTCCCACTTGCAGCCTAGAGCTTGGCAATTACAGAATCTTGGAAAGGTTTGGGTTGGTGAGAACCTTTAAAGATCATTTGATTTCAACCCCTCTGTCATGAGCAGGGACCCCTTTCACTAGACCAAGTGGCCCATCCAAGCTGGCCTACAACAGGGCATTCACAGCTTCTGAGGGCAGCCTGTTCCAGTGCCTCACCACCCTCACACTAAAGACACACGGTACATGTGGTGGCACCTTGGAAAGTCTCAGCCCAAACACATTTATCCCTTCCCGCCAGGAACAATACCTTTTTCTGTTGTCAAAAGACAGGGAATATCCCTAGCCAATATTATGCGCAAAGCCTTGCTAATAGGGCTAATTTAAGTAGCTTTGCAAGATGATGAAAAATCCTAGTCGCTTTTAAATCTGCCAAACAAAACATTGATTTGTAGCGGTGTAACTACTTTGTCAAGTCTGCAGCTTTGGTGGACCTCAAAATCACCTTTTCTTCAGCTTTTATCCCAGCCCATACTATAGAAAGTATAGAGTGATACTGGTTTCGTAGGAATTTTTTCCATAAATACAAATGAACTGGCATTAATTCTGCTACTCGCTTTTAATTCATTATTAATTCAGTTTCATGTTATCTGTTCCATTACTTTTTCCAAGGAATTATGTGACACTGTCAAGTCTATAATTTCCTGGTTAATTTCTTTTATTCTGTTTAAATATTAGCATGTTACCCTTCCTTTGCAATGCAATCCTGAAATTTCCCGTGTAGCAAGAGTTACTGAAAATCGACAGTAACAGTCCAGCTCTTCAATAGTGCCTCTAAACCTGTAGGATACAGCTTATTCAAACCTGCTCATTTAAAATGTTTCATTTCCTGTTCCAAAGTAAAAATAGTTCCTGAAGCAGATACAGCTCTTATCCCTCCAAATCAAGCCAGTAAGAATGGGAATGCCCAGGATCCCCCATCACTTGAAATAAACCATAGAAGACAATGACAGGAATAACTTCTGTGATACAGAGGAGAACACCACCACTAACAGGCTCTTTGACCTGTTAGTTGTTAAAACACAGTTGTTTCTGGTTTGGCATATGTGGAAACTGAGATATAGTGAACCTTACCAATATCCACAGTGCATGTAGCAAACACAAGAACAGAAGTTGGGAGGTCGGAACAACTCATGGCCTAACAGCTACAGGCAGCTCTTCATACATCCTTCACTATTAACCTAGAGGTTCCAACCAAATATCACCACATCAAAGCACAAAACATCATGTACAGCTGTTCAGTGTTAGCTCTGATTCCATCTTTTTATTGGAATCACAGTTAACATTAACTATGAAAAGGAAAGTAAAACAAGTAATTGCCGTGGTTTTTCTTTCTTTGTACAATTTCTGGGGTTTGCCTTAGGGCGATTTTTTTTGTAACGCAGTCAGCACATGTGGAATAAGCATGATGTATAATTGCAAGTAATTTTTTTAATAATATTGATAGTAATTTTGTATTTTACATTGTCTTTTTAAGAAGATAAAGGATCAAAAAAAAAAAAAAAAAACGGCAGTGCAAACATACATACAAATATTGTGTTAGAAATCTAGAAAAACATATAGGGAGATTAAATGTCAAAATGGACCAGTCAGTACAATATCGATAAAAAAATTATTTAATTGTTGTAAGGCTGAAGTTCTGAAATATGCAAGCATGCATAAGCATAAAAGAATTATGAAGTCAAAGACAAAATAATTACAAATGTGAATAAATTTCTGATATAGTCTAGTAATAAAAGTCAACTTCCATATGGCATTTTCTGGGATATACTCAAGTAGGAAAGCAGCTGAGACCAACTGAAACAAGCTATAATGTTAAAATATTGATTTGCTCTTGACCAGAGTAGCTAACATGAGTTATAAATTTGAATTCTATTCCTTTATGCTTACTGCTTGGAGATGTGGAATGAGCCAGCAACAATAAGAAATCTTTATACATTTAATAGTGTATTTGCCTCTTTGTGATTTAGCGTTCTGAAACACTCAGACAAAAAAAAATCTGCATTAAGAGAACATCAGTGACTCAAATTCAGGGGATGGGCAATACCATATCTGGGATTGCTTTTATGATGCTAATTCAGCTCAGGTGTGTGAGTCCCTTTCCAACAGGGGTCATTTAATATGAGCATTCTTTTTCAGAAAATCCTGTCTCTCTTGGATCTAGGAATAAGTCAACATTTGTGTTGAAGAAGATGCTAAATGTGAGGTGGCCAATCCCTCATTTACTGTAGAAGAGGAGGAATTTGATGTAATGAATGATGTAGCACTTTAGGAATTAAGTATGGCCCAGAATACACATTATTCTTTCTCTATAAAATTCCATGGCCATACTGGAATAATTTAGATCACAATTTTTGAAAATTGAAATTAATTCTGTATTCCCCATTTTCTATACCAAACTTTAAATCCTCATGCTTAATTTGTGGAATTTAAAAAATCTCATAGTTGTAATTTAACATTTAGTAGACTGTAAATCTTAAAAGAATTGCAGCTATTCACAGTTAAGTCAGAAGTTGAGCTAAAGGATACCAGCTATTCATCTAAACCAAAGTAACTGTTATAATTTGTCCTATTTTCCTTTTTATAGTATTCTTGGAACTTAGTTCCAGGGGACTAAAGGCATTCTGAACTTACTATGAAAAATCAGCTCCAAGGTACCCTGTCTTAAGAATCCAAAGTTAGTGAGCAATTTTGGTTATGCCTCCTTTGTTTCCATCTAAAAACTGGAATGAAAGGAAATGGAAATCTGTATATAGTGTCTGAATAGTGTATATTCACCAATTCCCTGGCTCTTTGCCCTGCTCCTAAGATAAACATCCATACTTGGACTCGAATCTCCATAAATGGTTATCCATCCAGGTATTTGATGTGAATTGAAGGATCTCAGGGAACATCACAAAACTGATTTCTTGTGCAACCTACACATCAGCTTAACTTACTTTCAGCAAGCAAAGATGATACCACTGACACAGCTCATAACAGTCCAGAGAAATTAGTGGTTGTTTGTAAAGGGCCTAGGTGCTGACATGAGGAACACCATAGAAAAGTCTGTAAGATATCAACAATGTCTGTCAAAAGCAGCATTTGAGCATAGAGTGACAAACAAAATGCAAGATCACATGCTGAAATGGGGAGAATATGATAGTGAATTATTTGGCACCATCCATTCATTCCAATAAATGAGGTAAGGGTATATAGAAAGAACAGTTTATGATCTAATAATGCAAGGCCATTGAAAGATGCCTTTGCAGAGGGGCTAAACTTGCATGGACATTTTTAATTCTGATCTATTCTAAATCTTCTCATCTTGTACATTTACGTGCCATTTCCTAGATTTTTGTTTAAAAAAAAACTATCTACTTCATATTCCAGAAAGATACATAAAAGCAATTTTTTTAATATTAAATTTCTTTGGGACTTTTGAGTTCCCTGATTGACTGGAACTGCTAAACCTTTATATTTGAAGTTTGTATCATTAACAAATACATGCTCCAATTACACAAACATACCCTGACATATGTTATCAGTGGGTACCCAACTCATTAGGGAATTAAATAGATAGTTGACAAACTATCTATTTAAGAAGATAAGAAATAACATGGAAATAACACACCCAAGTGAGTAATTTCCCCCGATGCTTGCTTTTTCTAATCATTTGGTGTACAATATATTATTATTGTTACATAAACTTTTTTCCTTAAAACTTCCACTTTTCTTTTATATATTAAAATATAGATTTAAATAAATTACTTGAAAGTTCATTTGAAAATCTGTGGCATTGCCACACCTGTATTTACAAATCACTGATGGATGCTTTAGTCACAGTACAATAATTTCTTCCATTTACAATTCAGTTTTTAAAATATAACTCCTCTACAATGTTGATGAGTCTCATGATGTTTTGAATTTAAACAGCAAGAGAAATGTTTTTCCAATAGCACTATTAAGTGAAATTAAACATTGATTCCTTTCTTGCATTCAGCAGAATCCAGTCTCCAGTTCAGCTGTATACATTGCAGTCCTCGTTTGTATGAACTTCTCTTCATAGAGCTTGTTAAAAGCTATAATGTGTTCTTCAAATTTTCATTCTGTGTCCATTATCACCTTGAGAAAAGCCGCTTGCTACATATATTTGTTTTAATTTGGGGGCTCATTCCAGTGCAAAGTCAAATCCTCTTAAACCTTCAGTTGATTCCTGGTTTTATTGATGGCCACCCTAGACTTTGGGTAGCTATGAAGAACTCTTTATTTGTCATTGTTATTTCAAAAATTGTTATACATTAGTGAATCGAGTATTGCAGCAAGATTTTTTCATTCCACTGTGTTATAATACAGTGCCCTGTAAGACAATTTCACCAATGCAACACCCATCAGACCAGAGAGATCACGGTGGAGAGTGATCAGCTGGGGCCATCTGCTGGTTGTGTTGCTGATCTTTCATTGCCAGATTTGGAAAATCACTTTATATTTGTAATTCTATTGTAATTATAAAAATGGCAGCATATATTAATAATCCCCTCCAAATGATGGTTTGTGTGTACTTTTAATTTATTTTTAAGATTAAATATTCCATGAACTTTATATGGCCCAATTATAAGAAGAAAAAAGAATTCAGTTATCTTGTTTTCATAAACAAAATTTAAATGGAGGGAAGGGGGCTGAAAAAAGCTTTTACTTCTCAATAACACCAAAACTAAAACAAGGAATAAAGTAATATTGATGCTAAGATGTAAATGATTTAATAAAGGAATCTACATATCTTTAGCTTTTATTTCTGTGATGAAAAGGATAAATAATTTTTATTGTCTTGATGCATTGTAAGATTTCACCTTGAATTTTTGTGTTGTTCTAAAATAGCTAAGATGCACCATGTCAAATTTTCTTGCTATTTAAAATGATCAGTCAACTTTATGATAGTCTTCAAGGTCTTTAATAAAAATAAATTAATGCCAAAAAAAAGTAGCAGATGAAGAAAATATAAAGTCTTTAAAACCAAAAGTTCTAATCAATGAGCTACTGCAAACTAAGAATAATCCAGACAATTTAGTTCAAAGTGTGAGTGTATTTTTATAATTATGCTATTATGTATTTATTCACTTATTGTATGATAATACTGATAATTATTTGTGTTTGTGTGATTGAGTCTTATTTCCATTTTTGCAAGACTCTAAGCAACTTTTAACTGTGTTTTCAGGAGCAGCAGAGAGCATTTTACAGATTTTGCAAGTTTAAGAGAGATCCTTTGGACATATTAAAATAGTATACATATATATTTATGTATTTATACAAACATATACATATTAACTTATACTAATGCCATGATTTATTTGATGAGGAGGTGTTTGGTCATAGGTTGGACTTGATGGTGTCAAAGGTCTTTTCCAACCTAGTTCATTCTGTGATTCTGTGCCCATACATACATGTATGTGCATGTTTGCAATATATGTGTATACATCTGTAAATGTATATGCATGCACGCACACCTACGTATCACACCAACATCTAAATTGTACTGTTTATAGCCTCAGTTAAACAAAATCCTCTGTTGGCTCTTAGTTGTACTGAGATTAAATATCTGCCATTATTCACATTTGCCCTCAGCAGGTCCATCAGCAGGACAGACTTCTAACAGGAGCTGTAGGTGGCAAGTAATTTTATCAAGAAATGGAAAACGCAATTTAAAATGTATAAAAGGCAGATAAATAATGAGACTTCCAAGCATAAACAGGAAAGCGTAAACATATTGCATGTTTGGAGACCAGACCATGGGAGCTAGAACTAGGAAGAAAGACATTGCCACCATCATAAATGGAACTGGTAAAAACACCTGTAAGAGAAAGGAAAAAAAAGTGGGTTAGGAAATAAACGAACCAACTTGACTTTTCTGCCTCATTCATTAGAGTAACAATGTGTTTGTCACAGTACAGTACCACCTCTCATGCTGCTATAAATTCACCCAGGACAAGAGTCATCTGACTCAAATTGCCTATAAGAGAGGAATCTTTTTAAAAATATTTGTTTAGGCTCCTTCTTTTGTCAAAGGGGAGAGACAGGCAGTATTGGGAATCCATTTTTATCACATATGATAATGTGGGTTCCCATAAGACACTCAGGGCTGGGTGCCTGGAAGCCTTCACAATGAACATGCACTTCTAACCCAAACTTTCTGACTGCTGGAGTAAGAAGAAATTCAACCTATCTTTAATGCCTGTGATTATGTCAAGGAAGATGAGAGCAGATCGAAGTTTAATGAACTAAAGGGCAATGGGTCCTAAACTGTTCTTGTTATTGCTCCACAGTGGTATGGTTCCACATTGTTTGCACATCTCCCCCATTCTGCAAAGAACCATCTCATGTGTTCACCTTCTCTGGGGCAGAGACCATCTGTTTGTTTCTCTTCTTTTTACCGTGAAGCAAAATTTTCAAATGAGGCTCAAATGAGGCATTGAGATTATTATTTGTAATTTTGTGACGATCCACTTTAGATTTGCACTTCTTCTATAACTTTTGCATGCTACCCAGGACTCAAAAAATAATATATAAAAATATTTTTAATTTAGATCCATTTACTTTGTATGGTCGGTGTAGATGAGGTTCCCGGTATCGAAGTACAATCAGGCTTGCACAAGTCAATCCAGTCATAAGCCAGGCAGAAAATCCAAAGTAATTTGTTAGCATAATAAGGTCAGAGGGGATGATAAAAATGGATGCAATGGTGGTTGAAAAAATCATGGCTGGTGCTGGCGTACAGGAGTGGACATTAAGCATGGATATTAAAAGAGGTAAATGTCCTGACTGACTTCCAGCATAGCTTAATCGACCGAGTGTGAACATGCTGCAGTTGAGGGCACCAAATATTGAGACAGCAACAGAGAAAGGAATGATCCAGGCAACGGAGGGGATCACTCGATCAGCCCAGGTGACTGCCACAGCAACTGCAAGAAAGCAAAGAATTTGTGTAGTACAAAGACCATCTTCTGAATAAGAGACAGACTCAACAGGAAAAAAACTTAAAATACAAGAAGCACCTATTATTTACCAGCAATGCCTGCTTTTTCATTGCAGTAGTCAAACACTAATCCAATCCTAAAGGTATTTCATTCAGGAACTAAACATTTCCTGGGAGGATGACAGCAACAAGTGCTGCCTGCCAGAGCAAGCCAGGGAAACCTGCTGGGGCCAATACCACAGTCATGGACTGCCCAGCAGGAGTGAGTCACATCTCACATCCTTCATCACAAGCACAGACACCTGGGCAAGGAAAGAAAATTAACTCCTTGATCCCTGACATAACCATGGTGCTGACACAATCTGCTGTTACAGGAAACTGCCAACAGGACCACATCTACAGTCAGTACAGTCAGAGTTGAGTCAACAAATGTGCTATTAATGAGATTTTGCTTTGGGTGGAACTGGGAAATGTGAAAGATTGTTTCTAAACAAGAGATATTCAATATTGCTTGGAAATTAGCTACAGCTGATATTGTAGTGAGAACAATATTTAGTGGGTCTATAATCAAATGCCATGAGGAACATGGGTCTTGCAGTGTCCTGTGCAGTGTAGGAAGTAGTTAGAGATGGAGAAAACAGTGCCCCCAAACTCAAAAAAAAAAACCTAAAAATAGTGAAGGAACAAGAAATGTTTAAAAAAGTGCTATCATTTTAAGGTTATCTTCTGAGCTGGCATAGGTAAACACAGTTCCCCTGGTATGCATGAAGCTGGTCATGCCAGCTGGCAGCTGTAGTTCATGGATAGTCTGATATTTGCTGCCTCCTTCATTGTAACATACAAATGATCCAAGTCTCCCAGCAGACAGCCTGACAGTGGCTGAGCGACAATATGAGGTTACTGAGTGACTGGTACACTGTTCTCATTTATATTAGTGAGCTTTTATAATAGGAAAAAAAAAAAGATTGATCCATTCAAATGAGGTATGGTTTTTGTCAGGCCTGTAGGCAAGGTCTGACAGCTCAGTGTCATTACCATGGAATTTAAAATGTGCTGCTTGGACAGTCAAGGAGAAATATAGTTCCCTTTGGAGCCTTACATGGCCAGTTTATTGATACAGGATCTGAGAAAGGGTTTATACACACTGGATTTTGTATAGACTCTTCTGAGAAGTATTTATCATGAATAATACACACCCAAATACACACCCAATAATACACACCCAAAATGGCTACATTTTTATGTCCATAGTCTTTTCTATACTCTTGAACATGTTAGACTTGTCCACCTCCTAAAGAGTGATGGCTTTAGTCTGAGACTCAATGAGACAGAGAAAGAAGGAAGAGATAGGATTAAAACTATCTCTTTATAAAACAAAGGAAAACAAAGATCATCTCTATACTTGGGACCTGACTTTCACCTTATTTTCCAGGTTTTAATACACTTCTGATTTCTTTTTAGACAGTGGAGGACAAAGCCAACAATTTCAACAATCTGCCTGCATTCATCCCATTTGTGTCATACACTAAAATTAAAGAATTCTCTGTGAAAGGAAAATGAACCCAAATTTCTGGACTGGGAAGTTAGGTGAGCGGAAGTAACCCAGGGCATTGACATCAGATGGATATGTCAATGGGCCAGTTCTTTTTAATTAAAAAAATATTAAATACATACCTGAGGAGACAATTTCCTTAGGTGTGAGGACAGTCAGATATGAGATGTTCACTAGTAGATAAAAAACAATTACTGCAGGAACAGCAGTCATCACAGTTAAGGGGATATTTCTGCTGGGACGTTTCATCTCCTCTGAAAAATACAATTTAAAACAACAAATGAAGCAAGCAGTGTAGCTTCTGCAAGTGTTTTCCAGTGGTGAAGCTGTGCAGTTTGACAAACTGATGCCAAACTCCTGCCCCAATCCCTAATCATGGCTGCTAAATTCTCTGCTTGTGAAGTCCTACATGGTTCTCAAACAGGTTAATATCAAAGATTCTTAAACAATATTGTTTTACTTAGCTATTTTTAACTATTTTGGAAGGAGGGCTGGATGAAGAGCCGATTGATTCACAAAGTGATAAAAATGAGTGATAATTTCCCTTTGATTTGATTAATCACATCTTTGACTTACATTAGAAAAGTGATTTGGTAGAAAATTTTCAAGTAGCCTTACCTGAAAATCACTAGCTTAAACATGAGACTCTTAAGTCGCATTATTTATTCTCATGTCACCTCATGAATCCTGATCTTAAACTTAGTGAGCATATTTGCATATTTCTTCTCAAAACCTTTCTCTTTGCTTTTATATCAGAAGTAACAGAAAAAACCAAAGGTATAGACATAAGAGCAATAATGCAGTGGCTTTAAAAGGGGGCCATTCCCAGATGGATTTTGATTATTATCATCTTTTCCAGGGAAAAGATGGTGGAGGAAAACTGTTTAGTGCTAAGCCTGATAGCTTAGAACTACTCTTACCAAACAAGAAAAAAGCTGAATTTTGCAGGTATATAACTCAGACACAGGCACACATTCTTGGGCATGTCACAGTCCCAGCAAAAGATGGAGCTGGTTTCCAGAAGCTTAATCTCAATCACCCTCAATCAGAAAGGTTTGTTTAAATTTCTTTCACTCCTTCCTCCTGTTCCCTCACCATTTCCCACTTCCCTCAGCATTTACAGACAATTTCCTGAGTATTACCAGCATATAACTGATAAGAGGTAAGAAGTGAAAAGTGAAATGTGCAGCTTACTTAAACTCTTTTTAGGAGACAGAAATCTGCTTCCTGCTTTACATTTGATTTCTATCTTCTGCTCAGGACATCAGCCTTGAGCCATGATCCCTGTGCTGGCTGTAGTGCATGGAGACAAGACTGAAGGACCATCTGAATAGTGAAATTCAGATACTATCAGAAAATTTGGGATTTATTTCAGATATAAAAAATACACTTAGTAATTTTGAGCTCAGAAGAGAATAATCCCCAAAATATCCAATTTACATTTATCTTGCCATTTGTTTTGTTGTTTATTGCAGTCTTGCCAGCCAGCTGACACCTGATGCATCAGCTGAAGCTCACAGAAATGAAGGTATTGTTGAAGCATAGGAAACTCAGGTCAGTTTGAAAAAATTGCATATGTTACATCTGTCTAAACAGCTGTGCTGCCCAATGTATGGCATTTATTAGTACTGCTAACTGATCAGAATAAATCTGTATTTTACCAGAAGTCTTGCATTTTCTCAGGCTTACAAAGCCAAGTACTTGTCTTTAAGGAATACCTAAGGTTTCAAAACCACACTTTATTGATTTATATACATTTTTTTTAACTGCAGCCTATTTTTAAAGCTGGAGTACCTGGATTATAAAGACAACAGTCAGGTTTTTAAACATTAACCAAATTTTCACACTATCCTCACCACTGAACTTTGTGGTATGCATTTAACACATTCCATTTATTTAATATTTTACATGACAGAGGTCAATGGACACAAATGGTTAAGGATATAACAGCAATATCCGCTTGCTTACAATATAATTCCATGAATCTGATGATACTATAAAACTCTATTTATTTAACTTGTGATGTGAATACGTAACATAATGAACATCACCTCTGTAGCTTTAATGAAAAAGTTTATTACTGCCATATGTCAGCAGATCCAGAATAGGGAAGTAAACAGATATTCAAAAACCTTTTGAATTTTAAAATGGAGTACAAATTCTATGAAAAAATCTATGCCACCTTGCACAGATCTCTCTTTACCCTCTACTGGACTTCAATATTTCCCAGGAAAATATATCCCATAAAATTACTACATTCTAACAAAACTCAAAATTAATTTGACCCTGTTTAAACCAGCTGCATAACCACAGATAAGGCACAGATATTTAAACAGAAATTACCTATGCACACGTAGTTTGGCATGGATAACTTGACACTTTCCTAAAAATACATTACATGGACACTGAGAAAGACAAAATGCAAATATTTAATGTATGAAAAAAAAATTAACTATTATGATTTCTCTTGTACTTTCTTGAAAATGTCAGCTTCATTCTGCACAAAAAGCAGGAATTTTTCCTGGAGAGGAACAACGCCTCTTCTACCAGCCCAAACAAACACTTACGTAAAATGAGAAGGACCCTGTGGTCTTGAAGCAGAGACAAGTTCTCCCAAAACAAGCTAAGGAACACAAGAATGAGAACTGCAGAACTAAATCTAAAGAAGAGGAGCAGAATACCTGCCATGTAGTTGAGGGACCACCAGCCGCCGTACGCGTACAGCCCCTGGAAGAAGGCTTCGGCAATCTGTGAGGCGTTGGGGATCTCTGAGCTGAACATGTCCTCAAACCTGGCCAGACTCTCCTTTTGCCTGGTAACGAGGAGAACTATGCCACCAACAGCAATCACAGACAAGGCCATCATCTTCAGCAGAGTGAAAACTGTCTGCACCCACGCAGACATTTTGACGCTGAGGCCATTTAAAATCCCCAGGGACCAGAGAACGGCCAAGGCCAAGCACTTCTTCAGCACATCTGGTGCAGGACAAATGCCATAGAATGGCTGTGTGGCATATTCAGCAAACAGCAAGGCTCGAGCAGCATTTGATGCTGGCTTGGTGAACGTTGCTGTCCAGATAAACACGAAGGCGGGTAGGGATCCAAGGCCTCTTTTAATGTGGCTGTACTCTCCTCCGGAGAAGGGCAGAGCGGTTCCCAGCTCCGCATAGCAGAGGGCACCCATCAGAGAAACCAGCCCAGACGCGGTCCAGATCGTTAGTGCAACGCCAACATTGAGTAAGGAATGTTTTAACACCCCTGTGGGAGACACAAAGATCCCAGCTCCAACAATTGATCCTATAATAAAACTTACCCCATCAAAATAACCTATATTTCTTTTGAGTTGAATCTTGGCTTTTCCTTTTCTTTGCACATCTTTGGGGTCATTGTTTTCTTCTTTTCCCATTTTTTTGTGTTTTTTTTTCACAGCAGATTTCACTTTGTTGTCAGCAGTCTGTCATAGCCCTGCTTGCTAGTGAAATGTTATGGGAAGCTTGGCTTAATCATTCAGAAAAGAAAGCATACTTTGGGTTTGATGTCTCCTGTGTGAAGATAATTAACCAAATACTTCAAGAAACACTGGCAAATCATGTACATGTTGGTTTAATATGTACTTCAGAAATTATAAGGCCTGCAGGTATTTTTGAAGAAAACAACATTAAAATTAATGCATGGCAAATTCTCATTTCTCAGATGATTTTCATCAACAGATTTCATTTTGTTTAATGTACATCTTCAGAGACAACCACAGAGGTAAGTAAATGTGACTTCTACATCAACCTTAGGGAAAGAGGAAGGATATGGCAACATGAGGAAAGAAATCAACCTTCCATATATTATTGACAGTGACATGGATGTTAAATGAACAGCCTGCCTCTATTTTTCCACCATCTACTCAGAAAAGGGACAGTGATAACCAATAATCACCAGTATGCTTTGCCAAAATCTCATCAGTCACTGGGTATATTGGAGCTTGTTTATACTTCACTCATTAAACATTGCCCTAGAAAGAAAATTACCAGTTTTATTCCCAGTTTTTTTCTGAGCACACAAGGATAGACTAGTATTCAAACATGTCCTAAGATGGCTTTAGTCTTCAGACATTGATGTGAGGGAAGGAAAGAAGCTGTATCATAATTTTCATTTGTGCATGGGACCTGTGGAACAGAAAGAAGAAGATTGGAAGTTCCCACTAGTGTGGCATGTGTCTTTTAAGGTGTGACTGCTGATTTTTCTACATACTTATCTGTTGCATATTTTGTGTTAGGAGCTTCTCTTCAATCAGATGTGGAGATGCCACAAACAAATTATTTTTGTACCAAAAATGTAATTTTTTTTTTTTAAGATGCAGAGAAAAATGGGCAGAAAGAAGAAAACTTACTGAAAAGAAGCTCAGCATGAACCCTAAGGGCTGTGTAAGTGCCCAAACTCGTAACTGCAAAGTTCTTACTTTTTGTCAGTAAAGTGGCAGAACCAGTTTTCTCCTGCAGGTCAAAGCTCAGCAGTGCAGTGAACAAAACTCATGCTTTCACAGGGGCCAACTTGAAAGACAGAGTGGTTCACACCAGTCTTGAACAGCAGGATTTCCACTCAAATACAAAATAAATTCATCTGAAAATTAGTTTATATAATATGCCATCATGTAAGAAACCTATGGCTAAAATAGGCATGTGCATGGACTGCTCTTTTAATTGTTTCAATGACCTGAAGTGAGTTTCCTTCACCACAAAGAAGCTCTGCAGCGTGGTCAGTGACAGAATCTACAGCCCCAGAGCAGCCTCTAACCATAAGAAAATTCTTCCATTTTCTCCAAATCCCTGCAGCACTCTCCAAATACTTTCATCTTACAGACGACAAAAACTGTAGTTCTACAAGAAGCACACCTCTACTTACTAAAACTTGCATACATTTTAAACTGCATTTATTAATTTCCTAAATTGTAGTATGTATTTAGGTATGCATTTACCATGCATGATTAAAATTCATAATTAAAATACTAATAATCTAGCATTCATGATTGGGAAATTCAGCATAGCATATGTTTTACATGGCTGAAATAAGTAACTTTTTTATTTTCTGAGTCTCCTTTTCTGTGAATGCACACATATTATGTGATATCCAGCAATCTTCCAACTCTCTTATTCTGCCATGTACAGCTGGATTTGGATCACTATCTTAGAACAAATCAATGTTACGCTCAATGGAATCCTAAAGTACAGATGCAACTTTTTTCACTGATCATCCTAGCGTTTGATTTCTAGTACAAGAAAAGCATTCACAGAATCTCCCAAACAGCATCTTAATAAGGATTTTTTTTTTTTTTTTTAATTCCTGACAAAGCTGCCTAATCTCAAAAACCTCACTGACATTATCCCTTTGTGGCTGGGCACGGGACAGGCTCCCCAGGCAGGTGGCCACAGTTCCAGGCCCAGTTCCTGAGAGTTGCACAGCGCTCTCAGGCACACGGTGTGACTCCTGGCGACGGCCGCCGATGATCCCTGTGCGTTTCTGCCATCTCAGGATGTTCTGTGATTCTGTGACACTCTTAAGCGCTAACAAACACCAACGCCCCCTCCGTGTCCCCTCGAGAAGAACGCAAAGCAGTCCAGTCTCTAAACCCGGCCCCTTCCTGGGCCCATGGCAGGGAGCGGCAGGGAGCGGCAGGGAGCGGCCGGGAGCGCAGTGGAAGCACGGAGCTCGTCCCCCGCTGCCCCGCGTGCTCCGGCAGCGCTCCCTCCCCGCGGCCGCGCCTGCCCGCGGCGGGAGCGGACGCGGCGGCGGCGGGGCCATGAGGCGTTTTGTCCCGGCCTAAGGCGGGCAGTGCTGCCGTGGGAGACGAGGGAGCAGCGAAGCGAGATGCAGTCAGCGCGGGGGCCCGGCGGCATGGCAGGGATCCCCGGCGAGCTCAGCCTCATGGATAAGGGCGTTAAGAGGTGAGTGCGGAGGGGCCGGGAGAGGGGAGGCCGCGGCGCAGGGCCGAGCTGCCGGCTGACGGTGGGCTCCTCTCTCCGCAGCCTGAGGGATGTGTCCCTGAGCTCGGACCTGCACACGCTCAACGCCCACTGTAACCTCATCGCCAGGATCCAAGGGCTCGACCACCTCCGGAATCTGCAGCACTTGGATCTGTCATCGAACCAGATCCGCCGCATCGAGGGGCTCGGTTCCCTGGCTGAGCTGCGCACCCTGAGCTTGTCCTGCAACCTGCTCACCAAAGTGGAGGGTCTGCAGTGTTCATTTCTGTCCATTTAGCAAGTTACGAAGGTTTTTCTAAGAGTGGCATTAAGGTTTACTTCTGGAATGTTAGCTTATAATTAAGGTTATACCGAGTTAGTATGCTAGCCATTTTATAAAGTGAATTTTAAGATGAGTATGGGTAGACTTTATAAGCCTTATCATAGCAAAATGCCTTAACTTAGAATTAAAACCTGTTTTTTGTAATATGATTACAGATTAATGTCATAACTTGTAGTTATGATCTTTAAAGGTTCACTTTGCAAGTTTTGAATTTGATGAAAAAATGCATTTTTCTGAAAATCTTCCTGTTTCTACTTTTCCCTACATTTTTTTTTAGGACTGGAAAAACTCTTTAATTTAACTATGCTGAACTTGTCATATAATCGCATACATGATCTGTCTGGTAAGTGATGTTGCCATGTGCTGTGCAATACAAAGCATTTGTCTCACTTTAATTTTGAAACACTTGACCAAGTGTATTTTGAGAAGTTTCTAGCACTTCAAGTGCCAGTTCACTGAATAATACTAATACAGGTGGCAATTGCTGCTCTTCTCAGCTTTAAAGTTTTTAACACCAAAGGTTACTCTGAACTGGAATTTATTCTTCTATGTTTGGTGAGGCCAAGCTTGTCCAGGAAGTAGTACAGTAAACATTTCAGACTTAGTTCCAAAATATTCATATCTTTCATTTTTATAGAACAAAAATGCAATTTTCCATATGATATGGAAGTTCTCATATATCTCTGTTGAAGTGGTCAGTTGTTCTTACGATTTCATGCTACAAAATCATGAGAACTTGTAATGGAAAATCAAAAGAACATTGGTATCAATTTTGTTATTGAGCTTGTGTTATAAAATGAAACTTGAAGGAAAAGGTTTATTTTTACATGCTTTTTAACAGTCAGAGATTAATCTGTTTCTTTAAAGTTAGCTCACATAAGTAGCTTAAGTGTTGTACTCTGTGGTAGAGCAGCATAGGTAATTAACATGTAGAGAAGGAATATGGAGCAAGTGTAGTTCTCTCATTTCTAGTTATGATATATTATTTACTGAATATTTTTCAACAAGATGCCATTTGTTCTAAACCTCATAGTCTAGGACTGTAGCAGAAAACATGACTTTGTGGTTTTTTGGGGTTTTTTTCCTGAAATTTCCAGGATTTCGATCCCTTCATGGAACCAGACATAAGATTAGCCACATTGACCTTCACAGCAACTGTGTAAGCAATATCAATCACTTACTGCAGTGCACGAAGGGGCTGCGCTGTCTGACAAACCTCACGCTGGAAAGAAATGGAAAAGCCAATCCAGTTTGTCACATAGCAGGTATGGATCTGGTCTTGTGTAGATAATTTGTGCTCATTAGCTCAGTGATTTCCTTTAAGCTGTGAGCTGTTTTCTGAAGCTTGCAAATTCATTCGTAAACTGGCCAGCCTGCAGAAATCTAAATTCTGTCAAAATGATTTCATTTTCCATTTTAAAAAATCTTTTTTTTCCTGACAGCATATTCTCAAAACTGTAAATTGTATGCTTTGATAAGGCTCAACACTTTCACCTGTGAGCCCAGAGGAGGGCCACCAGCATAATTGGAGGGATGGAGCACCTCTCCTGTGAGGAGAGGCTGAGAGAATTGGGATTGTTCAGCCTGGTGAAGAGAAGGTTTCAGGGTGACCTAATTGTGTCTTTGCAGTACCTGAGAGGAGTCTAAAAGAAGGAAGGAGAGAGACTCTTTCCAAGGGCATGTAGTGACAGGACAAGGAGGAATGGCTTCAAACTGGAGTACGTTTAGATTAGTATTAGGGAAAAATTCTTTACTGTGAAGGGTAGTGAGGCACTGGAGCAGGTTGCCCAGAGTAGCTGTGGATACCCCATCCCTGGAAATGTTCAAGGACAGGTTGGATGGGGCTCTGAGCCACGTAGTCTCGTGAAAGAACAATAGTATTAATATTATAAGCTGGAAAGGTGGAGAACTCAAAGAATGTATGTAGAGATACTGAACTTTTAGGCAGAGGGCAGACACAGGAAATAGGTAGTCTGCTACTGCTAGAGACTGCAAGAGAAAGATAAGTACCAGTTAGCTTTTCCTTCTTTTCCCCCTGCTTTGGTTAGCAGTGACAAACTCTGGATACTCTGCAGTAATTAGCATTGTCATCCAATTAGGTGTCAGGTGTTTCACTAGGCAGCTTGGAGGCAAGTTAGAGAATGCATGTGGATGCATCACTTTCAGTTGCATTTGAGCTTCTGCTTTAGGGGTAGGTTTCGCAGGCCATTAAAATGTTATGGTTCATTAAAATGTCTAAGTTCAAACAAGTTAAATTGTAGCATTTTATATTTTCTTTGTGTATAAGAGAGGAAAGTCTCTTACAGGAAGGTGGAAGTGGAGGATTGATGCTTTTGCAAGAGTTCAAATGTAATTTGAAAGAGTGGGACAGTAGGAATTACAGCCATACAAAATAGCAATCATATGAGCATACAACTGATACAGGTGTAATGTATGTACAGTTAAAAAGAAACACCAGGTGTTACTGAGGAAAGCCAAATAAGGTTTTAAGTAATGTTTTTAAATGCACTCATCATGTTTTACAAATACATTGAGACACTACAGAAACAGTAACAGGACTATTAAAGTTATCTGATTAACTTAGAAAATGCCACTAGTTTTCTTCTGCAAGTGTTTATGTACCTCTTCATATCTGTCTTCGGTGACACTTTCAAAACTGTAGTGTTCAGCAGCCCAAATTCTAATCAATTAAAAGTGCTAACTTTGGTGCTTTACAGTTTCATAACACTTTACTTCATTCACTGACAAAGGATGAAGTTGTTTAAGCCCTTTCAGAACTTGTTTCTCTATTACATTTATCTACCCTTCCCTTGGTACAGCTGTTTGGGTGCAGTAGGCTGATGTTGAAACCTTGTCTGTGCAATTGCAGTGTGCTGATGGTGGCTGGGAAATCCCTGTGTAGATCAGGACTAGGCAGGCAGCTTCCCAGTTGATTTAATTTGTAATGTTGTCTGTTGAAAGCCTTGGGAGGGGAAAGGTGAGACAATTGTAGATAACTCACCACTTTTTTATTACCTCAAAAATGCAGTGAATCGTTTAAGATTATGAGGTACCTAAAATACACCAGGTGTCTTCTTGGAAGGTTGATTTCAATTTAAATGTGGTCTTTTTCTCAAGGTTATAGAGAAACTGTTCTTCAGTCATTGCCCCAGCTAACAGTTCTGGATGGAAGAAATACTTCTGGTGAGCCAGTGGACCTGGCAGAAGAGAACCGTTCGGATTTGCAGTGTTCAGAAGACATTTTGGGCTCTTTGGTTTCATCTGGGTGCCCTTCCACCCGAGATCAGGTGCCATAGTTTGTGTGTACTAGTTTTAAAATTGACACATTCTATTTTTATGTTGCATGCAGCATATTAATGCTACAAGAGTTGTCATATCTCCTGATAGAGCAATGTTCCCTTACCGCTGGCGACACCACACATTGACCAGGCGCTGGCTCAGTTTCGGCAGCGTTCAAGGGTACCAGTGCAAGGTGCCACCAGCTCCTCCACAGAGCTTCTCTCATCTTCTGAACCTGAGAAGACCCAGCTTGATAAAATACACAGTGAAATGAGGATTAAAAAAATAGAAGATCAGATTTTACAGATACTGCAAAAGGTGATTTTTTTTTTTATTTCTGTGATTGCACAGCAAGTTTTGTTTGTAAGATAAGGTGTGCCTCTCTGATAATGAAAAATTTGCTGAACCAGACTAGAGCATTTTTACTGGTATTATGGGCTGACTGTGCTAATGTGTTCTTAATCATTTTGAGGAGCTGGGAATAAAATAAAAATGAGTCTTTAAAATTGAAGATTGCATTTTGTATCATGAATCCTAAATCATTCCATACAGAATAAAAACCGTAGTGTATGGGACTAGCAGAGCTATCCGATCATGTTGTATTAGAAAATTATTTTTATGTTGTTTTTTTTTTTAAATCCTGAAACCATCCATGTACTAGCTGAACCAGAGTAAAACATGAAGTGCACCAAAGTGCCTGGATTATACAGTTGGTGAAAATTAATTTCACCAATAGGTCAACTTGGTCTGATATGCTTCTCATGTATTAGTTTCTGTTGTTAACATAGACAACATAAGTTTGTCAGGTTTGCTTGGTATTGGTGTTTGCAAGGCTTTTTTGGTTTTAAGTGCTGTGTTTGTTTCACATTTTTCCCCAACTGCCTAAGGATTTTACCAAACTTCAGGTATTTCAAATGGAAACAACTATATGTTCTCAAGCATCCTGGGTTTACTTTAGCTTTAAAACAATAAAATATTTCAGCAAGGAGGGAAGGGATTGTAAAAGTAAAGAACTGGAAGCAATTGTTCAGTTTTTGTCAAAATTATTTTGTATGAACTTTTTTAAAAATTGCACCTGAATAAGTGTTAGCCAATCAAAAATTGTAAAATTTATATCTAAAACTTTGATCTCTTCTTAGGTATCTGATAGTTCAAGACAGGAAGCTGCTCCAAGTGCTCTCAAAGCTAAGAGAGACACAGATCCAACTTCTGAGAGTGACAATGAAAGTGGAAAAGAGAACAACAGAAAGGTCATGAAAGGAAGCAAGATCCCCACTTACCGTAAAACTGCCTTATCTACAAAAGGTCATGCAAGTCATCTAAAGAAAAAAAATACTGGCAGGTATCTCAGTGTTTACTATATAAAGCCAAAATTAATGAAACTGAATATTGTCAGCATGAACACTGAAAATTGAAACATTTCACTGAAAGTGGTAGGTTGAGTAAATTAAGTCAATTAATAGTACCCTGAAAATGAGTAGCTACTGAGGCTTCATTCCGTTGTTTCTCCACATGAGCTGTTACTTTCTTCAGGTGAGAAGGAAATTGAACTGAAGATTCCTAAACACTTTGGAAATCCTAACAGCTTATGTTTATGTCTTTATTTTAAATTGTGGTGGCAAAAGAATTCTCCACAGATGGAACTCAGTAATTAAAAGATTCATGATGTCAGAACAGTAGTCAAGAATATATATTTTTGATGAAGCTAAGGATGCCATAGTGATTAGTTTGATTTGTACAGTAAATATCAGAAGTGATGAGTAGAAGACAATACAAATTGGATTATATTTGTTCAGTCAGCCACTGCAGCTCTACAGCTACTCTACTCTTCTAAAGTTATTTTGTGACTGTGTGGTCATGAGATGGCTTTAGGCAGCATCTGCTAGTTCTAAGTATCTTTTTAGAGCTGAATATTTGAATTTAGCTGTTTCTGTGGTCTGATTGCAAATTATTTTCTAAATGGTTTTGAACTCTTTAGTATTTAACTGCTGCACTAAACTGTAATTTTTTTTTCATTTAAAAGTGTCTGAATCCACTGTTACTCTTTAAGGTCTACATATAGGGAAGAGAAGAAAAATTCCTCAAAGTGTTCATGCTCCAGTGAGAATGACTCTCATTTTAAAGTAGTGGGAAGAAAAGCTGAAATACTAACTGGAAGACAGAGCAATATGGAAAAAGTAGAAGAATGTAATTCAAATCACATAGAGGAATCAACATACCGAGTAGGTTTTGCATAATTTCCAGTTAAATATATCTTCATCTGAAGCCAAACATATGTCTCCTGGTCAAACTAAAACTGTAGGTTACAAAAATAATTGCATGTAGATATTATCAAAAATAGTGGAGTTCTTGTAGTGCCAGCTTGGGAGATGTGTTTTATTTCACTTTTATGGGAGTTTTTGGCCTGGTCACTTGCACTTTCTTCTGTCATCCATGAATTCCAGAAAGACAAAAAAAGTCTTTTTCTACAATTATAAATATTGTTTATCATTTTTGGCTATGTTTGAATGTTTCCTAGTAAGTTGATGATTGTCACATTCTTGCTAAGGCACTGATTCAAGAACTGGATCAAGAGAAAGAAAAGAGGTGGAAAGCAGAGCAAGCAGAGAAGAAATTATTAGAGCATGTCAGTGAGCTACAGAAGCATGCAAAAGAAGAAAAGAATATTCAGAGTATGGCTTTATTCACTAGAGACAGGTAGGGAAATAATGCTATAGTCTAAGAGTTGGTTATGGTGGGTTTTTTTAGTTTCCAATAATTCATTTTGTAGGCTTAAGAAACAAGGACAGCTTTAAACAATATACTGGAAAATAAGGCATCAAGAAGTAGTGCTAAAATTTCTCTGAGTATTACCTAGTGAAATTCTCTTCTGCACCTTTCTTCCTGTTCTTGTCACAGAACAGTATCAGTATGCCACTTTCCTCTGTTTCTAGCCATTACTTTGCAAACAACCTGTATCACAACTATACCTTCAGTTCAAGCTCTAGTAGCTGTCCCATATCATACTTCTGCCTTCTGTGTCCCAGTCTCCCTTTCCACATACATCTAGAGCATTCTTTGCTTTTTTCTGCACGGCACATTAGAACAAAAATGTTTCTGGCAGGCCTAGAGTTAGCCCATAGGCAATGTATTGTGCAGGCAGGCCTAGCACATCGTCAGAGAGGAAGATGTCGTCATCCTTGTGTGTTCTGAGTGGCAGCCTTTCTTTTCCAAAGATCTCCTTATTCTTGGAGATGTCTGCTCCACTTGGCTTTTTCTTCGCTGTATTGTATTTATCAAAGCCTCATTTTCTTTTAGGAAGAACTAAATCATGTGCTTCCTGAGTTACCATCCATAACTGACTGTGAATATTTGCCTTTTTTCCCTTTTTGTTTTAGGTTCACTTCCTACCTTTATTTTATACCTATCTACATCTATACCATCTTCTCTAAGAGGCTTTTTATGTTCCTGTAAAGAAATGTAATACTGGAATGTAATTTCCTAAAAAATACATCTATGAGGTTGTCTCCCTCTCAGGTTTTTGAGAATGAATCTCCATATAGTAATGCTACACATGACTCTATTAATAGTTTTATCTCTTTAAACAGTTTTATATGACAGTGATATAAATAGTAAAACACAGTAAAAAACAAGATGTGTAGCTACAACAGCTACGAATGCCTTTTTCTCAATGTATTTGGCATGAAACTTACAAGTAAAACATTTATAATACAATTTCACTGCATTTATTCTCAGGTTAAAGGAATTGATATTGAAAGAGAGAGATGCCAAAGCAAGACTGCAAGAAGATGTCCAACAGTTGAAAGGTGAAACTGAAAGGCTTACTAATGAGCTAAATCAGGCAAGAAATAAAGAAGCAGAATATCAGAAGGCCATGCAAGCTTTAGAAGAAACACTATCCAAGATGGAGACACAGAGGTTGCAGCAGCGAGCAGCAGAGGTAAATATTTTCATGAGTGAATTATGCAGTGGCAACAGGGTGGCTACCATAGTCCTGAATACAAAGAAGTACTAGATTTTACCAACATTGAGTCTGAGTTTTCCAAAATAAAACCTGGGACTTTTTTTCTGCATAGTAGTAGTTAGTAACAGGTATCCATTTTAACTGTCCATTAATGTATTTTATAAATATAAATGTTAAATATAAATTTTATGGTGGCCTTAAGATAAAGGAGAACAAGTCCTATGTACTTAACACTAAGAGTTGATATTTTCTGAAAACAGAGTGATAAAGACAAGTTTCTAAAGTTGCTAAAATCAACAGACGTCTTACTACTGGGATGGAAATATGGTGGTTCTGTTTGTTTCACTGGCCTAAAGAATAAGATGTTTTTAATTGCAACCAGAGCAAAACAGTAATTGCTGAAAACATGAAAGATTCTGGTTAGTTTTTGTGATGTTTTGTGTTTGTTTGTTTGTTTGTTTGGGATTTTTTTTGTTTTATTTTTACAGCTGGAGAAGATAATGATGCTTTTGTAGTCAGAGGCTCTTTGTTAAGTATACAAATATATAAGATCAAGATGCTGGACCAGATACTGCCACTATTTCTTTGTGGGAAATTAATTGTTGAATTTTCAGTGTCCTCCAATACTCCTTTTGTTTGTTTATATTCCTGTGTTAATCCATTCCTATGGCACTTAATTTAGAGAAAATGAATCTTAACACATCCATCCTGAAAAGTCTTTGAACTGATAGTGTGGTGCTCTAGGAAGTGTTGATGTTTAGGTTCCCTGAAAGGAATGAAAATCAGGGAGTGTCCCGACAAACCCATCCAAGCACCCTCTACTTTAGGCTCCTGGTGGGGACTTGAGTGGCTCTTCCATTTCTTCCTTAGCTGTAGACACCCTGGAGCTATAATGGAATCTAGAAGTGACCTTCAGTTTAGATCAGGTGTCTGCCTGTCAGTTTAAAATGTACTAAATTTAGTGTGTGTGTGATTTTTTCTATCCCATAAGAATGAAAACACCTCATTGATGTATGAGGCTTTTTATTTTTCTTTTGATGAGTTTGTAGAAATAAGTCATCTCTTTTGATGGTAGTAACATTGTTTTTATTAAGGGAAGATCTTTTTTTCCTGTCCTTAAGATCCTGTAGCAAATACTCCTTAATAATTATGTTTTAAAGAATAATCATGGTGCTCTCAAAACTAAATCCTCTTTTTGAATGTTCAGATTTAATATACCTTTGGCCTATTCTATCAATTCCAAGATTAAGAAATTCTAGAATATTCCAGAGAGCTTTCTCATTGTATATTTCAGCAATTATTTTCAGAGGTAAATTACGGTTACTCCATGTAGCCACCACTATTTAAGGCCTTCAGTCAGCATTACTAGATGACTTCTTGAAGAGATTCAAGATGAGTAAGTTTACTATGCATCTAAATGTGTACCCTATTCCCTTGTACTTCCTTGACATTTTTGTCAAAATGTGTTCTTTCTTGTCATTTTTAAGTGCTTCAGTTTAGGAGAGAATTCCTTCACTTCTTCCACAAAACAAAGGAATACAGTGTGATGTGTCTAAAAGTTACTCATTAAATTATTAATGAAAAGGCTTAACATGTAGAATATAAAAACTTAGCCTTCTGAATTGTCCTGATTTTGAATTACCATTTAATGAGTAATCAAAACCTTTTTTATAACTTTTTTTCATATCTTTTTTCTTCATGTTGAATCAGAAAAGAGTTTCGTATTTAAAAGGCTTAAGTCTATAAAATGGAATTACTCATAAAAGCTTGCATCGAATGGAAAAGTGGAGTATGCCATCTGCTGTTTGTACCAATTCTGCATTTTTTGTAAAATCATTAGAAAGCAGCTCTGTTCAGCAGCTCTAAACTGTACAAATCAGAAAGATGGAGATTTTTGACAAAAGCGGAGTGTTAAAATGAAGTTAATGTTGAATACATCAAAAAATGTATTGTTTGAAACTAATACAAGTACTATAATAAAAGAGTTTCCAATTGCAGAAATTGTTCTGCCAATGCCCTTCTTCTTCCACGTCTGCAGGACACCTTGAAGTTCTTTACAAATTAAGTAAATGCCATTGGTTCTTTATCAAGGTTGCTGTTTGAGTTGTAGGAAGTTAAGACTTTATTTTAAACGTCTTATCTTAGATTTCTTCAAGTGTTACAATATATTAAGAAAAAACAAAACAAAATCAAACAAAAACACCCAAGCAAAAACTCTTAGAAGGTACCTGTTCCTTTGTGTTCTAGTAAAAAACGTGACAATTAGATTACAGTTTTAAGAAAATCTTGCTCTTGTCTTTTTGACATAGATGAAACAGTTGCAAGAAGCAGAGCTTAAAGCATCAGCAAATGAAAGAGAAGTACAGTTACTTCGAATATCTGTCCGACAACAGAAGGAGAAGGTAAAACAACTCCATGAGCTTCTTGTATTAAGAGAGCAAGAGCAAAGGTATGGGGTCATTATTTTCTTTTCACAAGTTAGTAGAGACGTTTGTGTTGCCAGCATGGTTTTTTGAATGTGTTCTAAAGTATGGATGCGTTTCTGTTTGGGTTTGGTTTGTTTTGGGGTTTTTGATAAGTGGGAGAGATGGTCATTGTGAAAACGTAGATGTCTTCCTACACATTTTCTTGCTCATTTAGGAATATCTTGTAGATTCCTGACTCGTAAGTTCATGTAGGCAACTTCCAGCCTTTCATGTGAAAGGTTTTTCTCTTACAATATGGCCAAATTCTTTATTTTAAATACTTGATCTGTAATCCAGGAATAATCAGATAAAAATAAAATCATATTTGAATTACTGACTGAAGAGCTGCATATGCTACAATAACACAAAGTATTCTGCAGCCTCTGCAGAACCTTGCTTGTTGGGTGGCGTGTGAGTTACTTGCCTGGCTGTTTTCCTCTTTGAAAATTTCCCTTTTTTGGAGAATACTTGAGGCTAAGTTCTGTGGTGTTCAGCTAATACAATCAGATGTGTGTAAAAACTATATCAAGAATACCATAAGGTATAGCATTATATAAGGGAGGTTATTAATAAAATAAGCTATTTAAATTTGCTAATTGTACAAGGGAAAATGTACTGTCACCACAAAAATGGCAGGTTTAGATAGGAAGAATCTTACAGCTTTATTTTGAGAACTTAAAATAATTACCTCATAAAACTCCAAAAGATATAATGTGAAGGACAGTGGGTTTTTTTCTTTTGCTTTAAAGTAGATGAACAGAGTAGCATTGAAGTACAGGGTACATTTTTTTCAACATTGTCCTTTTAGGTCCCTGTTGCTGCTGCTTTGCAGGTTTTGGGTCTGAGTGAATAGCAGCAGTTGTTGGGTTGTTGGTGACTGACTGCAGAGTAGGGCATCTGGCTGTACAGGGCTTTCCCTTATTCCAATGTCAGTTCCAGACATGCTGTTTGTTAACAGCAAAGCATACAAGTGCTAAATCCCAGCAAAAGCACAATTGAATAATTTCTACAATGTTTGAATTAAAAAGTAAGGATATTCCTTTGGGTGTTTTTAACAGTAGTCAACAGAATTTTCTTCATGCTAGGGCCATTGTCAGAGAAGACTGAAGGCTGTCTGTGAGATGACAGCCTTTATTATGTATTTATTTATTATGTAATTCATTATCCTTGTTCAGTAAGACCAAGGAAATTAATTAAAACAGCATTGTGAGATCCTGCAGTTCATATCTCAAGTGTATGCTTGGTAATTTCAGGAAAGAACTTGGAACCCGAGTTGCTTTGAATGGACCTGAATTTCAAGATGCTTTGTCAAAAGAAATGGCTAAAGAGGAGCAGAGGCATGAACAGTGTGTTAGAGAATTGCAGGAGAAAATTAACATGTCAAACCAGAAGTACAGAGAGTTAGAAGATGAATTTCGTTTAGCTTTAACTATGGAAACAAAAAGGTTTAAAGAGGTAAGACTAAGAGAACATTTTATCTCACACTAGGTGGGGTTGTAGTTCTCTTAAATGTGTTGGGTTTGGGTGGATATTCTAGGTGTGGTTTTTTGGTGTTTTGCTGGGTTGGTTGTTTATTCCTGTGATCTTTGCTCCAAGGATTCATGCAAGAATACTGGTAGAAAGATTTGAAATATCAGTGATTAGAACAATGAGAGCAAATGCCAAGTGAGCATTCAAAAACCCCAACATTTTTGTTCATATGAAGAACTCAATCACTTAATCAAAAGAAATTTTAAGAACCCCTTCTGTCTGATGTTACTAATTTCTTTTAAAATATGTTGACCTTCAATTAGAATATATTCAATTACAGTAAAACCTCTTTATTGGTTTGTGTTTTGATAAGTTTATCATTAAATATATATATACAAGTGTATTTAGTAATATAGTTCCTTATTGTGTAAATTTTCAAAATTGAATTTTAGATATATATTTTGAAACTCAAATTCAAAACTTGCTTGCTAAATTCCTCAAGGAATTTTTTTCTGTGGCTAGTATTTACATTTTTTCATATGTTAAATAAAATATTAAATTCTTCACCTTAAACTTGGTTTTCTTTGATTTAAATAGATGGGAAATTGGGAGAAGACAGGGGTTTTACCCTTCAAAACTTTCTGTTGCAAGAAAGAAAAGTCTTGAATTAACTTTGTCCTTCTTTTGTGATTTTAATGTCAGTTTTAACAATGAGATTAAATCAAGGCATTGTTTTTAGCTCCCAAGTATGGTTTTTCTGCTCTGCTTCCCATCTACCCATAATTTTTTTTCTGTGTGTTGGGGTTTTTTTTTTGTTTGTTTGTTTGTTTGGAGTTTTTTGTTATGTTTGTTGGGTTTGGGGTCTTTTTACAAGTACGCAGCTGGGCAGAACCAGTTTTTCAAGTTGGAGGTTCACAAATAAACCAGAAGAAAACTGGTTCCAGTCTATCACTAATTTCCTATAGAGCTGATGAATTTCTGTGTCTTCACTTGAAATTCGAGTGTCAGTTATGTTTATATATGCACCTTTTTTCCAAATAGTAGCATTTTTCAAGTCTTGTCTTCTAAAATTTTAGGTAAAGCAGGGGTTTGAAAAAGCTTCTGCTGATTTAGTTGAACACAAACAAGCCCTGTTTGAGTTGGAACAAAGGGAAAAAGACATGGCAAGTCTGATCCAAGACCTGACAAATTTAGTGGAAGAACAGAAAGCAAAAATTGCAGAATTAACAAAATCAAATGAAGAAGCTACAGCAAACCTAAAGGTATTTGTTTCAAAACATTTCAATTACCCAGATTATTTTTTGTGATGTTTCATCTGTAAAAGTTAATGATTCCATACAAGCTTGATTAACTAAAACACACAGGTTTCCTATTGTACTTAAATGCAGTAGTGCACACCAGCTTTTATTCTTGCATCTTGCACTTCTGTTTCTCACAAACACTGCTCCCCATATAGAACAATGTCAACTCACTCATGTTTTGGAAAGTGAACTCCTTGCCCTTTGAGCAGTAGAAGTTTTTACATATCAGTTGGGCTACATTAATAGCCCTTATAAATTCAAAGAAATGGAACATGCTTCTGCACTGGTCACTTATACGAAGTAAAACTAATTGAACAAATAATGCAATGTAGTTATTAGCAGCTTAGTATCTCCTAGTTGTATAATATTAGCATTATTTGTTATCTACTGAGTGTCAGATTTTAATCTTAAATCCTGTGGGCACAGTTGTTTTGTGATAACATATTCTAGCACTATTATCTGTAAATATTTTTTTTTAATTTAAAGGACATAACTTTTGAATGGTTGTGTGATCCAGTCTAGCTTTGTGCTAAAACTTGGGTGGAATAGAACCCCTACACAGCTGCTTCTAATCTCCCCTCTACATGTTGTTGTTGCTAGGATGCCCAAACATTTTGTTGTTGTACAGAATATGATTCTGCCAGTCAGTGATGCTTTTAAGAATAAAATTGAAAAATACCTATATTAAATAGCTGTAATCTGTAAAACAACATGTGGCTGGGCTAATTGAAGATACATATTTATCTTTGGAAATGAAAGTATGTCACAGCTTCTGTCTTCTTCTGATTCAGTGTTTAATATCTTTATTTTACTTTGCTTTTCTTGACTTATGCAGTTATAATTCTAAACTGCTTTTTATTATGACATTAATACTTTAGAGTGGGTATTTAGAAGTCAGCTTTACAGTTTTCTGGGACTGAAGTATGTCTGTTTGAAGAAAGCATTTGTGTTTCACTACTGGAATGAGGTGCAGATAGAGCCCTGAATGCAAGCAGAATATTTCTCAGTTAACTTAATTTGGTGTATATAAGGATTACTTTCCTAATCCCTTAGTATTGATTTGAAATTTTGCATATTGCTTTAAATGATCTTACTGTCTTTTCCCAATGTTTGTTTGTACAGTGTCGAACTGGAGAACTTGAAACTGTGATTGAGGAGGACAAACAAAAGGCTGTTCAAGTTGAACTTCTAAAAAAGGAAAATGTTAAACTTGTTTCCCAGCTGACAGCCCAGGAATCTGTGATTGATGGATTAAAAATGGAAAGAAAAATATGGGGGCAGGAGTTGGCAGAACAGGGTAAAATAGTGTTTTTTTTTCTTTTGCAGGAGAAAAAAAAGGTGTTCAATATCTTATGTTTCAGATAAACACTCCAATAGAGTTTTAATCATGACAAGGTCCTTGGATGCATTCCTGATCTTACCCAGTTGTAAAGATGATGTGCAACAATAAATGTTCTGTGGCACATGGGCTGATACAGGATCTGTAACGGCACTTGTGGGAGTCAGCTGTGAATACAGTTTATCTGTTTCCTGAAAATGTGAAAATGCCATGAAGTTGTACAAAGAACTTTTAAACATGAAACTAGCAAAACAAGGATCTGTAAATAATGTTATGTAATGCTTTTTGTCTAGCAGGGAAATCTAATATGGAAATTTCAGTATATCTCTTAAAACAGTGTTAAATGCTAGGAGAAAAAATGTTTGGGCATTTTTCATTTTTCTCTATTCCTGTGATTCAGCACCACCTTGTGGTCTTTAGTAATAATTATTGTCAACTATTTTTAGAGAAGTTTTCATAAAGGATAAAACACAGACCTTCAGTTCTACATTTCCTCTTAAGTGTTACCTACCTACAGAGTAAATCCCTACAGTGTTTCCAGTGGGAAAAACAGTCAAACCTTTGGTTTGTAAGGTTCTTACCTTTGCCTCCCCCAGCCCAATCTCCCAACATTCCACATCTTGACATCAATATCCTGTTTTGTCCAGGAGCTCATCTTGCACAAGATCGGGGGAGACTGGAGGCAAAAATTGAAGTTTTAACAAATGAGATTGACACATTAAAAAAGCAAAAGGAACAAGACAGTGATACCATAAAAATTAAAAACAAAATAGTGGATGATCAGACAGAAACAATTAGGAGACTAAAAGAAGTAAGTAAATCTGACAATTTGTGTGCTTAACTTTCACTGCAAGTCTTAATTTTAGCTATGACAAACCCTTTGATAAAAGCTGGGTCTGCAGTTAGAGTTTTCTGACTCACAAATGACAATCAGGCTGTCAGTGGCAATTCATTTCACTGAGAGCAGAAGAGGGCTTTTTATTAAATAGATGCACAGTGATATTACTTTGAATCTCTCATTGAACCATATTTATATACAGACTTTCTTCTCTTTGCTTCAGTGTATTCTTGATAATGATTTTGCGAGGGGTGAAACTAGGATAGCATTATTCTGAGTGTTTAAAAGAAAAGGAAAAATAATTTTTAAAAGTTTGCTTCACATTTATTTTATAACATAAATATTTTTTATTTAGTTAGTTCTTGTAAAATAGTATTTTGGCATCAGAAGTAATATGTTTTGTCCCAGTAATTCCATTTGTCTCATTTAGAGACTTAAAACTTTAGCCTAATAATCAAAGTTTTATAGCATGTTATGCCAAAATTAGATGCATTAGTAATTGTTACACAGATTGTGAGCTCAGTAGATTACATATAAGTTGTTTATTCAACTCTTATGTAGAATAAGAGTTCAAAATAACTTTTTTCTTATCTTGCTTTCAACTTCAGATTTATGTTTTGATGACTTTTTTTAAAATTCAGACTTCTTTCAGATGAAGATGAAGTAACTGACTATCACTTTACTAAGTGTTCTTCATAGATTCAGAAGACTAAACTTTTATGTTCTTTGCTTTATTCCATCATAGACTAAACACATACTCTTAAGGGGTAACAATAAAGTTAAGGAAGTTTGTGTGTTCTAAAATACTTGTCTTCTAAAGGGCTTACAAGAAAAAGATAAACAAATCAAAAAACACCATGAAGAAAATCGGGAAGCTCAGAAATTGCTTCAAATACAGTTGGATGAAAAAGCTGCTGAATGTGAAAACCTAATGAAAAAATTAGAAAGGCAAAATGAAAGAAAAGAGGAATTAAAGCAACTGCTAGAAGAAAAAGAAGTAGAACTTGATGACATTAAGAATGCACACAGGTAATACATAAATATCACAATAATTCTTTGGGATCATTGTATGCAACACTGCTCTGAAGTTATTCTTGCTTGCTATAAAAACCCACAGAAATGAGGAAAAATGGAAGCATGTGAAACTCTTCTGCCTTCCTAACAAGTGGTATTTACATTCATTGTAAGTATGTGCATTTTCTTTTCAGTGCACTGAAAAAGAGGTGGCAAGGTAAAGGAGAGCTGTTAAGCCAGCTGGAGATGCAGGTTAAACAAATGAAGGAGAACTTTGATTTCAAAGAGAAGAAGCTGATTGAAGAGAGAAATAAAAGTCTTCAAACTCAAAGGTAAACACTAATAATTTATTTTGTGACTACTCAGTTACTGTAGAGTTGCACTATTAATAACTGTGCAGAAGTGCTTGATTATGGGGTGAAACAATATGTAATACCTTTTTAACTACCTGGTGAGCCCAGTTACAAACTGGGCCTAGAAGGAATTCTTGCTGTAGAGATGGAATGGAATTGGCATTCAGTTAGAGCAGCTCTATGGAATTGGCATTCAGTTAGAGCATTTGGCATCTGAACATCATTATTTCCATTTTCTTTGAAAATGACCTCATACAATTGGCCTTGTCCCATCAATCCAAGCTGCCCTGATCCCTTCTGTAGAGCCTTCCTGCCCTCCAGCAGATCAACACTCCGGCCCAAGTTGGTGTCTGTTAATCACTGTTTCAGTCTGTGACAGACTGTTTCTAAATTACCCATCATTCTTTTCCCATACAAATAGCAAGATTAAAAATTTATTTTCTTGTTCCTCTTACTGTCAATTTCTTCAATTAATTAATAGTTAAATATGAGATGATACAGAAACTAGTACTCATAATCTGAAAAATTATTTCATATGCTTCTGGAATGATGGAGAAGTTTACTAAACTGATGATTTTCACTTTATTCTTTGGCCCCCTTCTCATGTTTTTCTTCCTTCCTCCCAACTATTCTTGAAAAAATACCAGCTAGTTAATAAGACTGCATAAAAATTAAAAAAAACAGAACCATAACAAATCAACAACAAACAACAATAACAAAAAAGCCAAACAAAACAAACCACCTCAAACAGTCAGTAGTATTGGGGTTTGAAACTTGCAGAAGATCAATAGTGAAAATGACATTTTTGTTCTAAATAATTCTGGTTTGTTTCAGAATTTTCTTGTAAATTAATTGTATAAAATTGCCTTGCATTTTGTTCCTGCATATTTAAGAATTATCCCTTATGAGCAGAATTTGCTTGCAGTTAAAGAAATGCTTCTTTGTGGTGAAGGAGACACTTTTCTATTTCTGTGAGACACGGGCTCACAGGCTGTTCACAGGATCACACAGTTCATTCACTTCTTGGGAACCAAAAGCAGAAGGAGATATTTGAAAATACGTGGAGTTCTTGTCCATGTTGACAGTAGCAAGCCCCAATCTTCATATCCTTTGCTAGTGATTAAGTGTCTCTCCTTAGAGAATGCCAGAGTGCATAAAGCTAGAAATTGTACTTGAACAAACAGGACACTTCTGATGCCAATACGTAATTGTATTCATGCTTATGTTATTAAAACCTTATCAAAGGCAGAACTGGACAGAGCAAAATACTTCAGTTGTTTGCAGGACAGTGATTTTTTTTTTCAATAATTTTTTTAGGATTGCTGTGGAAAAGCTTCATAAAATGGATAATGCCTTCAGAAAAAAACTTGAGTCAGTTTTGGCAGCACATCAGGAAGAACTCTTGCACCTGGAAAATGAAAAGGAAAAACAAATTGAAGCAGCAAATGAAAAAGTAACACTCAATTTATACATTTTTATTGTATTTGCATTTTATTCTACAGCTGCTACAAGAGTGGTGCTTGGAAGTCTCCTGTTTGAATCTGTCAGGCTGACTGGATGGAAACAGTCCTGGTTTAGTACTCAATCTTTGCACAGCAAGAAAATCTCTAGACTTGTGCCTTTGTAATGTTTTATATTCAAGCAGAGTAAAGCTCCATGCTATGCAGCTATTATGAATCAATAGCTAAACATTTCCTTATCCATACAGGCAAGAGTAGTGTTGACTATGCCAGATAATCCATTTAACTCACCTGTGCCAACCTCAACTGTTACTGTTTCTGTCATCTACTCCATTCTTCCTTAGCATGACAGCTGATGCTTTTTTTCCTTAATAAGTTTTCTGTATTGATACAGTACTTGCTACCTCCTAGCAGATTAATAATTTTTTTGAAGAAAAAATTCTGCTTTTGAATCCAATATCAAGAGTAATGCATTGCATATTCAAACATAAGCATGTAACTCTTGCATTGCTTATCAGTGTTAAAAATTGCCAAGATTATATGGGTTTAGGTGTATTAAGAAAAGCAAGAATTCTACTTCATCTCTGTGTGCTCTTTCAGGTCTATTCTGTCGAAGAAGAAATGCGGGAGCTTCTGCAAGAAATGGCAAACAATAAAAAAGCCATGGAAAATAAAATACGACGACTTACAAATGCACTGAATGATATTCAACAAGACTTTGAGGATTATTGATATTTATATTAAAATGTATGTTACTGTTTCATATTCCCCAACAATTACACAAGCAGTTTCATCCACTACAATGCATTTGTCCTTGTTTTCTAGAGAATTAAGTCTTTGTTGTATGTTTAATAGTTCAGGGAGCAAACAAGTGTTTTTACATTATTTTCATAATAAATAGTTATTTCTAACCTTTGTTTATTTTTAACTGCTTTCAAAATAGGTCAAAACACATATAGATGAAAAGCATCATATGAAATTAGGAATTAGCATGTTTAATAAGAGAAAAGAAACTTGGAAAGTTCTAAGCCAAAAGCTTGAAGCTTTGCTTCAGTGAGGTAGATTCTTGTAATAGGAGAACCAAGAATACTGAATCACAGACGGGCTTGTTTTGAAAGGGACCTTAAAGATCATCCAGTTCCAACATCCCTGTCATGGGCAGAGATACCTTCCACTAGACCAGATTGCTCAGAGCCCCATCCTTCCTGGCCTTGAATACTTCCAGAGATGGGGCATTCACAGCCTTTTTGGACAACCTGTTCCAGTGCTTCACCACCCACACAGTAAGGATTTTTTTCCTATCCGGTAATCTCAACCTGCTGTCTTTCAGTTTAAAACCATTCTCCCTTGTCCAGTCACAACACGCCCTTGTAACTAGACTCCATCTTTCTTGTACCTGAAAATGTCTTTAATTTGCCACTGCTGAAGAATGTGCAACTCCTGCACTTCAGAGTGGCTTTTCTGGAAGTGTAGTTTGGTTTTCTCCACAGCAATAGGCTCCCTACCAGGCTTTTGAAATAGAGGACATAATAACCTAAGAGCTTCTTAAGGAAGCAAAAAATAAGGGTTATGTTAATATATTGTTAGACTTATTTCATGGTGGAGTTTTTACCATCTCTGCAGTACTCAGGTGTTTACTTCATTTGCTTGTTCCCAGAAGATCCTAAACTGCTACTAAACAACCCCATCCTCAAGCACTTTGATGCTGCTGAAGTGAAGGGAGCCGTGAGCAGTAAAATCACGGGAACACGCCGGTACACCAGGTGGAGCTATTTCCTCTCCCCTTGCACCTCGCTGTAGCTGCAGCAGAGTCCTGTTGCTCCAGTGACCGTGGCAGCCCCTAAGCTGACTTTGCCATCAGTCGTTTAGAACCCAAGCTTCAGTGCATTAGCGCATTGGCACAGTGCAACTGATGGTGCATTTCGGTGCACAGCAGCCCTTTAAAAGTACTTTATTTAGTGCTAGTAAAAAGCCCTGGCCTTTGGGTAACTGTGTTAGGCCTGCTGGGTTTGTTATTAATTTGTTAATGAAAGCTTGCTGTGTGAACCAGAGCTTGATACCAGCTGCTTCTTGTTATGAGGTGCAGCTTAAGGGACGACAAAGGCCTTGAAAACATGGCCACAAGTTAAAAGCAGAAGCCATGGCAGTGAAAACAACGTCCTGATGATCAGTGACTAGTCTTTAACAAAGCACAACATTGAAATCCGGGAACAAACTCTGATTTAAAAATGGAAGTAGCAGTAGCAAAGCAAAATTTTAAAAATGGCAGCCTGACAACAGAATGAGGTGCCTGCAAGAGCCTGGGAAAACACCCCCCCACTCTGCTTTGCATGGGGGGAGGTGTGTAGGGCTGGGACTTGGCCAGAGATTGCAGCGTCTTAGAAAAGGGTAAACTTCCAAATTTGTGGAAGGGACAGAAAGCAGACACCTGCTTCAGCTCTGACTCCCTGCATGGAATTCCCACACCTCACCCATGAAAACACCAGGAGTGAGCCATCAGCAATAATGGGGTGTCTGCAGTGTGGTATCCTCAGGTAAGGTAGAAGAGAGCTGTTAAGAGAGCTTGGAATCTGTGCCATTGGTTTATAATATGTGAAAATTAAGAAATACTGGTAATGGTTAGCAGAGTGTAAGAACAAATCCTAACTATAAGTTTTCTAAAAACAGAAGAATTCTTTCTTACTGTTGTGCTCTATATACTCCATCCACAATATGTGAGGGAAATGCTCACCTGGAAAGCTGTTCAATAGTACTTTCATGGTTATCATTGCTGCAGAAATCATGCACCACTTCAGAGTGCTTTTCTGGCATGTTGATCAAGTGTTTCCTGGGGAACTTCTTTTTCTTTGCTTATTATTTGACCAAGCACTTTGGGTGAAGTAATTGAATACCTGGAATGCACCAGGAAGTTAAAAGAACTTATTCTTGCCCTGATTCAATTTCTTAACATCTCTTCTGAGTTTTAACTCCAAAATTGTTGTTCTTAAACTTTCTGATTTCATCATAGGGAGTTGTTAATAGTTTTAACATGAATTCTTTCTATTCCTTGCTCTTGGCTCTGGAATTTCATATTACAGTACTTGGGAACATGCATTTGTTATTAGTACTTGGAACATTTGTTTTCCTTGCAGATGACTCCATCTTTGGCATTGTTTCCCTCTTTACGCTTACATGGCTTCCTTAGAGCTTTTTAATAAGTGTTGAAATGATTTTTACCTTCAAAATGGTAAAATAATAAAGATACGGTGCAGGTGAAGGCTGCACTGAATTTACTTAATCACAGTTTCAACCCAGCATAACTGAAAGAGATAACTTAATAAAATCAATAAATAAATTTAATTCAATAAAAATATAAACAAAATGTGAACACTGATCTTGTCAGATGCAAAGCATGCTCTTATGCATTAATCGTGACAATTTAAAATTAATTCCATTACTAGACTTTGTTTGCATTTCTCGACTAGAGAATGATCTGTTTCAATCAATGTGAGTATGGAATCAAGAAATCCTTGGTTACTTGAGACCAGCAGGGCTGTGGTTCCAGGTCCAGAGTGTGTTACCACGCACATGTTGCCCTGAACATGGGATTGCCTGTGCAGCTCAAGCGTGCCGTGGCACACCCAGGGTACCGTGCCCCACTGCCGTGTGTGATGGTAGCTGCGGGTCTGCTCTTCTTGTACATCCCCGAAGTTCTTACACAGTACAGACTTTAAATCTTCTTTTATTCGACACTAACTGAGGGAAAGAGGTGGAAGGGGCTAGGTAAGCATCCAAAATTCCCTGTTCCCCTGGCCAGATCATCAGCGTGTCCTGTACCTGGTCTGGGAGGTGTGAAGAACAGCGTCTGCAATTAATCTAAGTGTTTTTATATCAAATGCAAACGGTGAAATGAGGGACAAGGAGCTATCGAGGCGGGGATAGGCAGACTCGCGGTACGTATCTGGCCGACTCCAGGCCTGCGCTACCCGTCCGGGGGCCCTGAGCGAGAGCCGGGAGCAGCCCGAGCCAGCCAAGGACTGCAGTCGCTCTCTCGCAGGCCGCGGGGCCGCCCACCCCGCTCCGGCCGGAGGGGGCCGGGCCCGTCCGCAGCCGCAGCCCCGCGGCCGGACCGCGCCGGTGTCCAGGCAACGGCGGCGCCGTCACTTCCGGCGGGCCGCCCCTCCCGCCGCCGCGCTGGGCCGGGGGCCGCGCTCCCGCTCGGGCCGTTGCGGCGGTCGCGACACGTGGCCCCGCCGGCGGCATGGCCGCGGCGGCCGAGGCGGCGGGCGGCGGCAGCAGCCGCCACGAGAAGAGCCTGGGGCTGCTCACCACCAAGTTCGTGTCGCTGCTGCAGGAGGCCAAGGACGGCGTGCTGGACCTCAAAGCGGTGCGAGGGCGGGGGGGCGGCCGGCGGCACCGCCGGGCCCGGCCGGGCACAGGGCCCGCCGCGCTGCAGCCGGGGCGGCGCAGCGCTGGGGCCGGGCAGGGCCGCCCGCTCCCTCCTTCCTTCCTCCCTTCCTTCTCCCCCTACCGCCCGCCCGGCGTGGTGGGGCCTCCCCCGGCCGCTGACGGGCTGCGGGTGCCCGGTGATGGCTGACAGCCGCCGCCGTCGGCTAAAACACGCGTTCCGGCATTTTATAAAGGGGTGTAAGGGGCACCGTGTGTTAAGTTTAACTTGCTGAGAGCGGTCTTATTTACTATGCCCTGTTCTGGGCTCTTCAGTAGAAAAAAGACCCGGAGCAACTGCAGAGGGTCCAGCGGAGGGCTGCAAAGGTGATGTGGGGTCTGGAGCATCTCTTATGAGAAGAGACTGCGGGAGCTGGGCCCGTTTTGTCTGAAAAGAAAACACTGAGAATAGGTCTCATTAGTGCATATCTATATACATATATATATATATATATATATATATATCTCCTATTGGTGCATGCCAAGAGGATGGTGCCAGATTCTTTCATAGTGCCCAGTGACAGGACGAGGAGCAATGACCATTAACTAAAGCACAGAAGTTTCGCCTCAACATGAGGAAGAACTTCGCTGTGTTAAGGGTGGCAGAGCACTGGAACAAGCTGCCCAGGGAGGTCGTGGAGTCTCCCTCTCTGGAGACATGGAGAACCCACCTGGATGAGTTCCTGTGCACCTGCTCCGGGAGCCCATGCCTTGGTGGGGGTTGGACTAAATGATTTCCAGAGGTCCCTTCCTGCCCTAACAATACTGTGATTTCTTTGACTGCCCTGTGTTGCTGTCTGCACTGACTCAGTGTATGGGCTGCTGTTTAAACCTGTTTCTGGCCCACCCCCCTCCTTTAAGCAAGAGAAAACCATGTTAAAAAACAGACCATAGCCGCCTTATGCTTTCTATTATGTGTAAATGAAAGACGCTGAATTGGCATAGGAGTGACAAATGATTGTCACCCAGCTCTGCAGCCAGCCTACTGCCCTTCAAGGCATGCCTTGGGGTGCAATGTCTGGAGCCTCTCCAGTGATGCCCTGGGACCAGCCCACCTTGGTGGGGCCCAGTGTTGCAGGAGGGATCCTTGCCGCTGTGTCCTGCCAGTTCCCTGGAGCTCGGGCCCTCTGGGCTGTCGGGTGTGCAGTGCATTGAAGCAAAGGTGTTAGCCTAAGTGGTTAAGGTCGTCAGTGAACAGCTCAGGTGTTAGCAAAGTGCAGCAAGAGGCTGGCTTGGTGCTCTGCTTGAAGTCCTTTCTGGAAAACTGACCTATTTTTTGATTACTCTGCATAGGCTCCAGGAGGTGAATGGTGTTCTCAGAGCTTTTTCTGCGCATCCCTGTTCAGAGCAGATGTACTTTGATGATGTTACTCTGGCTAATGAAACTTCAGGGTGTACAGGGAAGGACACTGATAGGTCTTATATTCTTCATTTAGTTATGCTGTGGTCTGGACAGGTTGATGAACTCCTTAATATTAGTTGTGTCTGTATCTAGCAAAACAGAATGAAGATGTCTAGATCTTTGGGATTGTTGTGCAGCTTCCTTTAGTGTCTGTCAAGTCCTGAGAGATATTCCAGGTCAATGTGAGAAGCAGAACTTCGGTTTGAAAGACGTCAGGCCCAAAAGCTTGGCTTTAAGTGCCAGAGAGAATTGACTTGAACAATAAAGTTGGACTGTGTAGTGGGATGCAGCAATGCTTCTTGTTCTCTTTAGTGAGAAAGGTACCTGCTCACAGGGAATGAAAGGGTTGATAGCCACAGAAGAGTTAAGTGGGCTCTGCAGCCAATCACAGGCATTTCTGCTCAGGACCTATTGGAGACTGGTTTCTGAATTAAGTGTTACAATTTGTTGTGCATAAACTGTTGGTACTTTCATAAGCAGTGAGTCAGAACTTATATTTCTGAAACTGGTTTTCTCCTAAATAAGCCATATATCTCAGCAAAAATGAAGACCAGTTTGTGTGTTTGTGTTAAGCCAGTGTGCTCAGGAAGCTGAAGAACAGGACAGCCTTGAAATGGAACAGAGCATTCCAAGAAATTATTCATGCAGTGGACTCCTTTAAGTGTGTCCCTGCTGGCTGGTATTGACTGTCTGATGTTGTGCTGCTGAGTGGTATTTCTGTAATAAAACCATCACTAGAAAGAAAATAAAATTTGGAAACAGGTGGATTTCCAGCTTTGTGATTTAGCAATTGAGAAGGAAAATCTGTTCTATAGGACATTTTGTAGTGATTTTTAATACCTCTATAATTATAGTTTAGCAGGGTGTAAGAGGAAGCTGTGAAAATGTTTTAGTGCTGGACACTGGTAGCATCTGAGAAATTGTGGGAATGGAAATGAGAATTTTCTTCATTTGAAATTTGAATTTTGTATTTACTTTAAAATCCAACAGCGGTTCTAAAATAATGATATACTTGTCATGGAATAGCCCTACATAAAGAGATTTAGTTATGGAATTAAGTGTAAAACGCTATGGAGTGATATAGAAGGGAAAGAAAACTAGATTTCTATCTGCAGCAACCCATGAATTGCAGGGAAGAGAGAAGAAGAGCAAGATGAGTGAATAAGGGATAAGCTACCTGAATGGATGCTGTTCATACTGTACAATACTTGTGCCCTAATTTCTTAAGTGGGCTTCGTTTCTGTCATACCATCCCTGCTCTAATGATGGTTAAATAGTGTTTCTGATCATGAGATAAAACTAAAATCTACTTGTTTTAGAAGTGTGCTGGTCAGGAGCAAATAACTGCCTTACACTTGCTGTACTCCACAGAAGGAGTCTGTCTATTAGATTTTACATTCCCTTAGTCTTTATGTTGCAATGACATTCAGTACTTCTACATGCAATTTGGCAAGAGCACCATTCACTTTAAAACTCTTCACCAAACTGTTGACAGCCCTCTTAGGGAGAAAATGTTGTCCTGTGGTACAGGCAGAGTTCAGGAGATGCAGGACCTCTTTCCTTTGACAGACACATGGAGAGAGCAAGCAGGCAGTGCTGGCCCTTGTGCTGTGTTAGGGTTCTCAGTAAGGACTCTGCCTGGTGCTCTGAGTTCCTCCTCTCTCTAGGGCTAATGAAGCACATTGACAGCTGATGATTTCTGCTGCCTTTTGTCAGCTCCCAGGGAGCAAACGAGTTGGTGGGGCGGCTACAAGCCCTCAGTTTTCCTAGGTATGCTTATTTCTGGGTATGTGTGCCTGCCTGCAGCTGAACCTGTGCTGTACAGTGTGTTTTCTGTGTTCCAGGAGCTGCACGATTGGATGTATGCAGAACCATAGCTCTGTGCTTAGATACTTTATTCCAGCTCTGAACCTGTCTATGCACTCATGAGTGCTTGGCTTGAATGCATATTTAATCAAAGTATTAGGAGATATTAGAGCAATAAGGATAGACTTCAGCAGCTTAACATTAGAAGAATTTTATAAAAGAGCTCTGAATGTGGAAGCTATGTCCACCCATGTTAGCAGGGCCATTGTTGCAGATGTCCCTTTCTTGACACAGGCTAAGAAGATATGAGTTATAACAGTGTTTTTTGACAGCAGATTTGTGTCATAAAGGTCTTTTAATTATTTAAATTATTACTGAATTGTTTCTGCGGAAGACTGAACTTAATTTCTGATCCATGTACCTGGCAGATGGTATCACACTGAAAACTGCTAGGATGTCAAGGAGGAACTTCTCAATTGCTTTTTAAAATATCTGTGAAATTTTTAAAAGATAATTAGATTACAAGGTCTGTACCAGAAAGCTAGTGAATGTCTGGATTAAATTTCTCAGCTTGGGAACTGGCCCCAGCTTGTGTTGGAACTCTTGTTGTAAGTAGTTGAATTTCATAGAAGTGGTTGAATTGTATACAGGGATAGTCAAGTCAAATACCTATGTAACTGTGCTGTTCATTTTCCTATGACATGAGCCCCTGTCCTGGGGATCTGGAGCTGGTCGTGGTGAATCTGCTGCTGGTGTTCATGCATGGGAGCTGTGCTTTGGGCATACAAAATGCAGTAGCATTTAGAGTGGAACAATTACTTCAACTTTGAAACATTTGAAATTTGAAATTGGACACTCAGAAGAAATAACTTCTTTTTTCTTTCTTTTTTTTTAATATCTTAAGCTTTGGTTTCATAGCTCCAGATTTGTACATTGGTATCTTTTGCTACCAGTACAGTTTGAAAATACATTAAGATTAGTAAAGCATTTATATTTTGTAGACAGGCCTTTGGGAAAATTTCAAGAGGTAATGAAATCTGTCTCCAGAGCAGTTTCTTTATTGTTCAAGCCATGAGTAATATACTAAGTTCTAGGTAAATATGTGGAGCAGTGGGAAAAAAGCAGGAAGTTGAATAGCATCTGTGTGTGCTGTCCATTCCTTGCACCGAATAATGTAAACAGCCTCTAGAATAACTGAAGGCTGTGAGATGTATGGGGTGCTGAGAGTGTACATATGCACTTGGAAGCAGGGTGTACATATGCAGCAGAAATAGCAGATTAAGATAGCAGGTGCATACCTACTGAAACAAGTGATCAAAGAGCCTGCTTCCTTGGAGGGAACTAAACTGCAATATGTGTTTGCATGCATCTTTTGTTAGTTAAGAAAATGTTTTAAAAGACTTATACAGAAGACCATACAAAAGATATATGCTGCTAATGGTGTCAGTGGAAACAGTGTTTAGTGGGTACATTACTGTCACGGAGGAAGGGCAGTGCTTATAATAACTTCATGGCTATAAGAGTATTTTTGATAATCTCTGTTCTTTCTTTTTATCCTTTCAACTTTATTTCAGTTGCAAAAGGTAATTGTACTATTAAGCAAAGAAATTTCGTTTTCCTTCCAGGTTATGGCTGTCTCAAGCTGTACCTTTCACATATACTTACAAAAAGCGTACATTTATAGATTGTTGGGACAAACTGAAATAAATCATTATGTTCCTGTAGCAGAAATTATTTGCGTTTTTGCATTAGTTCAAATTCAGAAGTCTGCCTACTCTTCTCTTTATTTTTCATCTATTTGTTTAATATATACAATCCTATGTAGTGTTTGTATTTAAGTGTCCCAAGTAACTACAGCTGTGGAAGGCATGAGTAGCTCACTTGCTTATTTTATCTTAACTCCTTGCATCAGTTGCACAAAAGGAGAGAAGGAAGTAAAGCATGAAGTGGTTGCCTCTGCCTGATGGTGCTTTGCTCAGAGGGGCGAGGTGTGGCAGCCCTCAGAGGCACTGCACAGCTGGCTGTGTGGCAGCAGCAGCATCCCTGGCGGCTGTACCAGGCTGCTGGTGCTCGGTGTGGCATCAGGGGAGCCCTTGTGCCCTGCAAGGGGCATTTGTGCAGGGACAATGCTGGCCTTAAATACTGCAGCTCTCCTGCAGCCACCTTGTGAAATTACAGCCGTGTTTCGTATCCTAGCACCACTGAATCCAAACAAAGGCTCTAATACCTTGAATGTCAGTGGAAGGAATGATAAACTTATTATGTCCTTCAAGCTTCAGAGGCTTGCCCCACTGCAAGGTGTTGCTGCCTGCCTTCCATACCTTTTCCTGCCCTCCAGAAAGAGCATGGCAGGCTCCTCCATGCAGTTGAATATGTTCCAGATACAGACCATGGTCTTTGCACCCCTGTGAGCTCCTTTCTCTGTTAGGGGATAGCCTGTTGGCCTTCAGCCAGGGGACTGCTGCCTGTGCTTTGTAGCACTGCCTGCAGGTGCTGAACTTCAGAACTCATTGTTGGTGTTGGGCTCTTGTAGAATGGAGCCTTCTCCTTTGGAAATTACATTAGATGGCATTTTTCCAAGGGAGTGGCTTTCCCTCAGCATGCAAGTTGCTGATACTTGTTCTCTCAACAGGCTGCCGATACGCTGGCTGTGAGGCAGAAGAGAAGGATCTATGATATCACCAACGTTCTGGAGGGGATTGATCTCATTGAGAAGAAGTCAAAAAACAGCATTCAGTGGAAGTAAGTTATGTCAGTTCTGCAAATTTTCACATACTTAAGAGCAACAAAAATTAACTCTACTTCTTCTGACTAGATATGACACCATAAAATTAACACTGCTAATCAATGAGCAATGTGATGTTGTAGAAGTACAATAAATTTGCAAATTAACTGTATTTGTTTTCCCTTTAAATTGTTTCTGTGATATATAAAACAAAATTTAAAGCCCACAGAAGGGAATCTTTCAGAAATCTTGTAGTGCTACTTTATAACTAGCACTTGTAGTTGAAAAATTCTCCCTGAAGGAATTTGGGAGACCTATCAAGACACACTGTCTCTGCCCACCTGCCCTACCACAGTCCATGCCTGTTTTCTCTTAGGTCCTGAAGGTAAAAGCTCAAGATAAGGATTCTAGGGGAAGGAGCTAGGGCCTGCAAAACAGTTCCAAAAGAAGATAAGTTTTTGTAGAAGAAAATTCTAAATTTGATCTGAATTAAAGAATTTTCATTTTCCTGTCAAAAAACTACTGGGAGGTTAAATGTGCATTTCCTTCATATTTAATATTAGTAGATTTTCCAAATGTTGAAAATAGTCTTAAGAAATTATCATTGGATGTTTGCATTAGATTTTTACCTATGGTTTCATGAACCCTTGTACCTTTTTAAGAGGAGTAGGTGCTGGCTGCAATACAAAAGAGGTCATAGACAGGCTGAGGTATCTGGAAGCTGAAATTGAAGATTTAGAGCTAAAAGAAAAAGAATTGGATCAGCAGAAATTGTGGCTTCAGCAAAGTATCAAGAACGTCATGGATGATTCTACAAACCACCAATATCCTTTTAAATTAATTGTGTGCATTTTGGATCTAGAATGAAAGCAACAGTTAAAGTGTAGGTAATGGATAAAGCATAATGTAACGCATTTAGCAAGGTAAGGCAAGATTTTTTCAGGTTTTTCTTCAACAAAAGAAGATATAAATCTTATTTATGTGACTTTTTAACTTCCATGACTGTGATTGGTAACATGAAAATAAGTTAGCGCATATATATATATATATATATATATATATATATACAGCAGTAACTATTAAGTCAATAGCATAATCCTAGTGTCTTACTTGAAATTAGTGATACTGCTTTCCAGAACTTAAATTTATATTTTGTTACCAGTGCTTTACATTAATCTTTTTTGCTGCTTCATTCTTTTGAAAAGATTAAGCTATCACCCAAAGATAAATGGAGTTAACAAAGTCCTGAAGCTTGTTGGGTTTCAAACTGAAAAAAAAACATGCTGTATGTAAATAGCAGAGAGTTGCAGCTGCATTGCTTGTACGCATGTGTCTAGCTGTCTTGCAAAACAGACACCTGAGAATGGCAGCAGTAAAGTGCCCTTCCTATCTATAATACTACTGATAAGTACTTAAAAATTACTGGAATTTCTGTTCAGAAACTGTTTCTGTAAAATGGATTTTGTAGCAAAGGAGACTGAAGTTAAAGGTGAGGAAAAACTTCTGGTAGAGCTGACACTGGAATTGATCTGCCAGGGAGGTGGTGGAATATCTGTCACTGGAGGTTTTGCAGAAGAGGAAAGACAAACATCTGTCTGGAATGTCTGAACAGTGGATTGATCCTACCCTGAGGCAGAGGATGGTAGATGAACTCTGAAGTTCCCTCTAGCAGTATTTTTGTGTGATTCTGGGAAATGCTGATATATACCTGAATTCTGTGTTGTCAAATTAGCCAGGTAATGGTATTCTTCAAAACAAGGTTTTACATGTTCTTCTTTTTTAGAAAAATCTTTTCTTGTTCAAGCTACACAACTATTTTTCTTTCTGTATTTTATCAGAACTCTTGTTATTTGTAATGAGCCATTCTGAAAGTCAAAAATAATGCCTTGATTACACCTCTAACAATAATCCTCTAACCTTTAATAATGCTATAGTTTAGGCTTAGGTTGGACAAACTTCTGAAGGGCAGCAAATACTAGTTTTATATTGTTTTAAGAAAAATGTTCCTTGACATAAATTACATTTTCATATGTCACCCATGAAGATATCTGCAACTGCTTCAATGGTAAGTTGCTGCTAGACTGTATTTCTAAAGTGAGCGATTTCTTAAAAAATAACTTGCTAACTAACTCGCTTTTTTCCTGCAAGTATTTTGAATTAAGAAATACTCAGTAGTGATCATTACTAGGTTGAGGTCTCATAATGTTCATGGCTACCAGGTTCTGGCATTTTCTAATTGTAGTCATAGATTGAATAGAATGGAAGCTCAGCTGGAGTCCTGGTTTTTGGTTTCTTTTTTGGTATTCATACTTTTCAGCAGCTTGCCATGGGCCATTCATGGAACCAGAGACAGGACTTGTTGGTCCAATCCTCCAGAAGAACCAGGAAGATCTAAATTTTGCATCATTTTCTGGTAGCAACTGTGACCAGACAGAGCTTGTGATGGTGTAGTATAAATAAGCCAGCAGAAGGTCAATGATGGGGCATTGCTACTAAATCTAAAGGATTCCTGTCAGGTGGTTGGAAGAAATTGCTGGGAAGTGCTAGCAGAGGTTACTTCCCTTGACATCATCTCCTGATCCTGGGGCACCCAAGGGAAGATTGTTGTTCAGCCTCCAGCTAGGCTCAAAACTGTCTTTTCTTTGCCACAAGGAAGACTTTTTAAAAATAAAAACGCAAGATTAGAAAACTACTGCAGAATTTAACAAAAATGGCCTGTTACTGAAAAGGTGTTAGTCATTACAAAACATGGAGGCAGTTGGCACAATGCTCACATAGTACTTCACCTAAGTGTTTCTTAGGAAGCAGAGAAAGAAAAATGTTACTCCAAATTAGTTATGAACAAAGAGGAAATCATGTGCAGGTAAGCAAGTAACCTGCAGTATTGTGCCAGTGCTGTGCATATCAGTGTGGTCCCCTAATTTTAACCAACACATTTTCATGTGCATAGTAAGCCACAGGTGAGTGTGACAGACAGCTGTTGGATCCCAGTTGTATGTGCTGTGGAAGACATGAGCTTAGATATTTGGAAGTACTGGCACTGAAGATGAACATTAACCCCTCTTCTTCCTTTTGTTAAATCTCTGTAGTACCACCAGTCATCAAAGTCATAAACTGAGCTAGGCCAGAGGGCTGGTTTAGCTGAAGTTGTATGAGGAGTGGCTGAGGGAGCTGGGGTTGTTTGCCCTGGTGAAAAGGAGGTTCAAGGGAGACCTTATCACTCTCTACAAGTACCTGAAAGGAGGCTGTAGCCAGGTGGGGGTCAGTCTCTTCTCCCAGGCAACCAGTGATAGGACAAGAGCATATGGCCTCAAGTTGCACCAGGGAGGTTCAGATTGGACATCAGGAAAAATTTTTTCAAGAAACACTGATTAAGCATTGAATCAGGCTACCCAGGAAGGTGGTGGAGTCGCTATCCATGGAGGTATTCAAGGAACAACTGGACATGACACTTAGTGCTGTGGTCTAGTTGACAAGGTGGTGATCAGTCAAAGGTTGGACTCAATGATCTTGGAGGTCTTTTCCAACCTAAATGATTCTTTGGTTCTGTGAAAAAAGGAACTAGTTAAATATTTTCACCTTTTGTTATATGTACAACTAGAAGACAAATGGGTAAAGAATATGGTAAATCTTGTACTGTTGTGAGTAAAGGTTTTTGCAGCTATGATCTTAGTGTTGGAATTCCCTGATTTATACTATGCAATGTACTTGGATCTTAGAGGGGCTGCACATGTCCTACCACAAGTTTACATATGCTAAATAACACAGTACTTTAAGTGACCTTACACAATTTCCAGATCTCATTTGAGTGGATACTATACAAGACTTGGGAAAAATACACTTAACACTTTCTTTAAAATTGCTGTTTAACCAGGAGATACACTTCTAGCAATTCAAGCACCTTGTGGTACACAATTAGAAGTACCTAGACCTGAAATGGTATGTACTGGTTTCTCGTTTACCTAAGTGTTCTAGAACAATAGTGGCAAAGAAGAGTTGTTTCAGAGCAGAGGATTTATCTCTATCCACGTCCAAGAGGAGGGGAGAAAGGAGTAGCATTGTTTAAGTTGAGAAGAGGGAGGCCAGACAGAGAAAAGTGAGTTTTGTACACTTAGATAGACTAATGGTAACCCTGCCTTCTATTAAAACCAAAATACACAAGTGGGTTTCTTCTTCTCTCTTGCTTTTAAAATGTTGCAGCTTTCAAAATAATGCATAGTTGTTTTGAATTCTCTTGAGAACTCAGTGACTTTTATGTGTCAAATTTCTCTGTTATATTGTTAAAATGGATCTCTTTATGGAAAACGCCTTTTTGATTTAGTTTTAATATAATTTAGATTTAGTCTCATGGTACTAGACTGGATAGAGAAACAGACTGCAATCTCACTTTAGCCAAAAGGATTAAATTGGCAAGATTAAAGTAGGAGGCCAAATTATTTACTTCTGTCCATCTTTAACTTTTTTTGTTGTTGTTGCAGTGCTTGATTTTAAATAGTGTTTACATAGCTGGGAGAGAGCATGGTAGGAAGCGTGATAGCCACTGTGCTTATAGAAGGCTGAAATTCACTTGAGAAGTTTCACAAGCTATTTTTAGCGAGGCTAAGCACAGTCTTAATATCAGTAAAAGCATTCAAGGCTAGAGCCATGAAGCTGATCAGTGGTACTGTCTTTGTCCATCTCTGCTGAATCAGTTCAGGCAATGGTAAGGTTCTCTGCAGGACCCACGTTAGCAGCTGTGATGTTGGATTTTGGTTTTTTTTCTTTTTGTTGAGGACTAAAACAGCTGATCTTAATCTTCATCACTTTGTAGAGTTCCAAGTTCTCAAAGAACACTAACTTTCATAATACACCATTTTTACAGGGACAGAATGGACAGAATAAATACCAGATCAATCTTAAAAGTAGTTCAGGACCTATCCATGTGCTGCTTATAAACAAAGAATCAAGCTCCTCCGAGCCCACGGTGTTTCCAGTTCCTCCACCTGATGACCTTGCACAGCCCCCATCTCAGCCTGCAGCTCCAGTGACTCCACTTAAACCAGCTGCAGCTCCTCCGAATCCCCCAGAACAACGTGAGCTGAACCAAGGGCAGGAGTTACCACCAGCAGCAGCTGCGGACACACCATCAGGTGGATCCCCGGGTTTTCCTGTCTCTGGTGGGTGGGGGAGGAAGGCAGCCGGAGGGAAAAAAGAAAGTGTTAAGAAAGGTGGTAGACAAAGATCAAGAATTATAGCAGCTGTCCATTAAAAAACTACTCCAGGGCCTTTTTAACAGCTCTCAGGAGGTTACAGACACCTCTTCTGTCTGATGAAAGAGATGCTTCCCTCACATCTTACCATCTTACACTGAACAGGTTTTGGATGTAATCCTGTTAATTATTCTGAGGTGCTTCTCCAGAATGCATTATGAAGCAAAATTGCAAACCTCTTGACGGAGGAGGATATGATTTGAACGCGTACCTTTTAATGAGATTGATAATGCAGGCACCAGTTCCAGCTATTGTACCACAAGGTCGCTTACCTTCTTCCACATAGCCACAGTAAGAGGCTGCCTGAATATCAGGTACTTTTTTCACAGTAATAGTAAATTAATAGGTAATAGGAAAAGATTTAAGAAAATGCTGTATTGCAACTGCATTCCTGAGGGGTCCTGATTACCTTCACTGACCTTTAATTGACCTTCAATTAATTGACAATTAATTAAATTGTGACTGTGACTGTAGAAGGGGAAGACTCCTCTCACCTGATCTCAGACATTGGCCATGTTCTCCCTCAAAAGACAAAGCTGGGGGCAGGTGCTGCGTTCTGTTTCACTGTAACAGACTTTAACATGCCTTCCTGTCCGTGTAGATGGCAGCGCCCAGCAGGACAGCACAGCCCCTGCCGCCCCTTATTCCAGCCTTCCGGAGCCAGAGCTCTATCCCAGCCTGTCTGGAGACAGTGCCCAAGCCTCAGCCAGCTCCAGTGACTACCAGAGCTTGCTGCCTCTGGATGTCAACTGCATTCTCAAGCCAAACTCATTTGACATTGCAAAGATGGAGGAGCCTGCAGGTAGGAAGCAGTAGTTCCTGTTTAAAGATTTCCCTGGTTCCCTGAGCCCTTCTTTGTGACCAAATTACCAGTGAGTTACACAGAGGAAAAAACCAGGTCTCTGTTTATCTTCTAATGAAGCAACTGGGGAGCATACTAATTTTGAACAATTGAGTTTCTTTGCCACCAGATAAGCCTCATGGTATACCATGATATATATAGTTCTTGAGTTTTAAAGAGTTAAGTCAGAAAAATGTATTGGGGGGAAAAACTGAGGGAGACAAAGATAAGTATATTTTACATGTACATGGCATACTTTCTCTGCAGCTCCTACACTGCACAAGCCATAGTGTACTTGTCAATTCAGTGTTTTAATGCAAACAATGTTTTGACTGCTATAAACACATAGTAAAAAACCCCACATCCATAAAGCATGTGCTCCTGTCTTTCACAGGAAATATCAGCGGAGATATTATTGATGAACTCATGTCTTCTGATGGTAAGTATTTAGCATCTTTTCTAATAATCACAAGTAGCAGCCTGATTTTTGTGTGAACAGCACTTAGAAGGCATCTGTTAAATCTGATGCCAAGAGTCAGTATGAAACTACTTCTTTCCCACGTTGCCTCCTCTGTCACTCTTGTCTTTGCTCCCCTTTCTATTCCCTGCAAGTTTTATTTAACAGACAAAACAGGAAAACCTTAATCCATAAGCACTTACTTGCATGAATAACCCACCAGTACTTAATTTAGGGAAAAAGAAAGAACAAGCTGATGACTAGTGTGCTGCCTTAAAATATAAATCTGGTTTAATTCTATTCTGCCTAAAGCTTTGTGCTTTGAATAAGTATTTCAGAATATAGTTCTGGATGCAGACTGATACATGTCTATCTGTGGTGCACTAACAGAACAAGTGTCACCCATTTCTGTTCTTGCACGTCTTTGGCCATGAGTGCAGCACTGAACCACAGCTACTACAGAATTCATGTGCTCCTACCTCTCTGCCACTGTCACTGATGTGGCAGGCAAAGAGGTGAACTCAACTTGCTTTTGCTCCTTTTGCCCTGTATTCTTTAAGGCCTGTAATAATATCTGCCCCTCAAGCAGACCACTTCTGGGCTCGTCCAGAAAGAGATGTGGTTGTAAGATCCAAGGGGCAAGATGGGATTCTGTGAACGTGCCAGTATGTGGTTAACATGGAAAGAGGCTGTGCTTCTAGAGCAGGGATATAGATAAAGAAATATAAATTATGGCTTGATGGTTAAAGTTTTCAAAAGCTCCTCAGGAACTCTGTTGCAGAAGAAATTAAACCCATATTCCACAGCTATCACTCCACTTCAGCAAACTGACCTAAAATACCAAGCCAAAAATGGCAGATAGATCACTTACTGCCTTAGTTTGAATACAGTACAGGTTTTCATGGTATGTATCTCAGTGAGCTTGTCAGATTATCAAGATTATTTAATTATTAAGACTAACCCTTATGACAAACGTACTGAAATGTGATAGGGCTGATTTTCCAAGTGTTTTAATTTAAACTAAACTGTTCCTGCTTTACAGTTTTTCCTCTCTTACGACTCTCTCCTACTCCCGGAGATGACTACAACTTTAACCTGGATGATAATGAAGGAGTCTGTGATCTCTTTGATGTGCAGATACTAAATTATTAGATATTATGTCAACCAGACTACTTATCTACCTCTAACTGTAACAATCTAGACTTCTTCATAACCTAAGTATTTGAATAATGAATGTATAACTTCTTAGTTCACTGACTCTGGGAGTATATTTCCTTTTGCTTCCTTTAACTACTTCACAAAACAAATTCAAGAACATTAAAAAAGGGCTCTTATCAAAAATTCTGGCACTTTTTCACCTGAGTGTGTTTCTGTCTAAGCCAACTGTTTGGAGCTTTCTTTAGTAAGAAAAGTGAAAATACTTCATAACTTTTTGATCATTTTTTAAAAAATGATTAGTCTTCTTGCTCACAGTTAACAGCATTTTCTTTGAAGCTTTACTGCCAAGAAGCTTTCTGTTTTTTAACTTTTCAAACAATTTTGAAGCTTTCACTGCCAAGTTGAAAAGTGAAGGGTATCAACTTGAGTTATGCTAAATTGTTTCAGTGAACCAATTTTGTGAAGTGCCTTCTGTTTTAGCACTTTAAGTTTCTCACACTGACTTCTGACATTCCACTTTCCTAGATGATAGGAAAGGTCTGTTTGTAGTTTGTATTGAAGTGTGCCAATACTTGTATATTAACAAGATTTTTTTAATAAAATTGTGCAAACAAAGCCATCAGTATTTGTGGTCTTTCATTTCTTGCAACCCCTTCATTGTCCATTTTGCATTACAACTGAGATAACAGGTTTGTGGCAGCATCCACGTTTGCTGGTTCCTCTTCCAGATTTGTGGAAACCTGGAAAAAAAAAGAGTTTCAGTTTAAAGCAGAAAACAACTTCTTTTTATTCTGCTTGGAAAAAAAAAAAAACAAACCAGACTAAATAAATATCCATTGGCCAAAAGATTAGACTTTTATATATTTAATTTCAGCTAATTTTGCAGTTATACTTCAATAACTTGGGGGGATTGCAGGATACACTGAAGTTGATATGTAAGCAGAAAATGCTTTGTGCTTTGGGAGCGTTGTACCAGTAACACACACACAGCCCAACTGAGACAGGCTCAGCTTTTAGAACACAACTGCTCTCAACACTTCTGCAGCTTTGGAGAAAGTACTGTAACAGCCTGAGTGGTGTAGAGCCCTACTAGCACAGGAGCAGTAGTACAGTCTGAATTCTTGGAGGAATAAATAACAAGCCAGCAGGGACAGGACCACTGGCTCCAACAGCCTTGAAATCCTGGCTTGGCTTCATCCTGTGCTGACAGCACTGTCACTTATGTTTCATTTTTCCCTCAGCCTCTCCTTAAGGTATTTGACACTTGTTTAGTTGCTCCCAGCTGTACAGAAACTTGATCACCTCAGGCATACTGACAACTCATGTCCACTTCTCCAAACTCCAGCTTCCCCCAACAGCAGGATGGATTCATCTGCATCTCATCCTGAAGGACTGCTTTCTCTCCCTGAAACTGTGCCTAGAGCATCAGTCAGCAGAAGGAGTTTACATGGAGGAACTTGTCAGGCATTAAACTTTTATGAATTAATTCTTGTGCAAGACTGCAGGTAGGCCTGCATTAAAAAAAAAAAAAAACTAGAGAAAGGCAAGAGAAATGCTGTCTTGAACCCCAGGTGCTGCAGGCAAAACCTCTACTACAGAAATTGCTGCTTCAGGTGTTGGTCCTTCTGATGAGGTAATACAAGGCTTAGGAATCAGGAACAAAGAGAGGCAGAACTGTTTGTTTCAAAGCACTGTCAGGAGCTTCAGGTAGGGAACAGCCAGGTTCGTCCTCCTTGTGTGTATTCATGTAGAGATACAAGTTTCAAATCAAGGGATGGAGTTGGGACTAAAAAAAACAGTAAGAAATCAGCTAGAATGTAATTTTAAAATATGCTTTTGAAGTGTGCTTCAGCATGGCTGCCACCCTCTTCTCGCTCTACTTTAGTAGTTTTGTAGAATTTGAACATGCTAACTAGGTTTCAGCATTGCCACACAAATGAAATTCATAAAACTGAGATTCTAGCTTTAAATCAACTGCATGAATTCACAGAATATTCTGAAGTGGAAGGGACCCAAAAGGATCATCAAGTCCAACTCTTAAGTAAATGGCCATTAAAAGGGTTGAACTCAGCACCTTTGTATTACCAGCACTGTCACAGACATCCTTTGTGGAAAATCCTTTTTTTAGGATTTTTCCCTCTTCTGGGAAGCTGAGGCCCCAGAAAGAGAATGTAAACAATGGTTATCTGCTGCTGTGGAATGCAACAGGTGCACCTGTGATTGGCCCATGTTCCATGTTTACAATTAAGGGCCAATCAGGGGCCAAGCGCTCTCTGGAACAGATCAGAGAGAGCTCTGTTGTTGATTCATTCCTATTTTATTCTTAGACAGCAAGCTTCTGAACTTTCCTCTCTATTCCTTTTAGTATAGTTTTAATGTATTATATATCATAAATTAATAAATCCAGCCTTCTGATCATGAAGTCAAGATTCTCGTCTGTCTCTTCACCCCTGAGGAACCCTTGCAAGCCCTGTAACACAGCACCACACTGACCAACTGAGCTATTGCCTGCAGCCTAAGAGACACATTATAATGCTTTAAACACACATTCTTTTCATTCTGTTCAGATTTTTACAAAGGGAAATTACCTGCTGAGTGTTCTGAGGTTCTGCTGTGGTACCTTTTGATAGCTGCCGGATTTCTTTCTGAACTTCAGCAAATGCTTTATTTATTGTGCTAACTTTTTCAGCATTTTTAATGTTTATCTGGGAGAGAAAAAAATACATACGTTAGTATTTTTAGCAAAAATTCCACTGATGTGAAACAGCCCCATTTTTGTGCAATTATTATGCAGCCAGTGTTACGTGCTTTTTGGTGTGTTTTACCTGTTACTTCATTAGGTCATCTAGCTGTGTACTAATAAATTCAAAATTAAGAGTTAAACTTGCTCTACGGGAATGGGAGCCCATAGTGATCCAGAAGGAGAACACAAAGAAAACAAAAGTCTACACTGCTACACCAGCCTCAGCTCCTCTTAGCTGGAATGAAGTCCCAGGAAGGGTTCCTTCCTTCCTCTCTTTGGTGAACTGACCCTGGCTGGATGCCAGGTGCCCACCAAAGCCACTCCATCGCTGCCTTCTCCAGCTGGGCAGGGGACAGGAAATATAATGAAAGGCTCATGGGTAGAGATAAGGGCAGAGAAAGATCACTCACCAGTTGCCATCACAGGCAGAACAGACTCAACTGAACTTGGGGAAAATGAATTTAATTTGTTGTCAAACAAATGCTGCAGAGGAATCTCAGCTCAGACACCTGGAGCACCTCTTCCCACTCCTTCTTCACTGACCTTGGTGTTTGCAGGGCTGTTTCTTTAAAAAATTCTCACTCCCCTATTCTGACTGCTGCTGGTGGTATGCTTCTGAACTACATCAACCCAGAGGCACTGCCAGTACCTGATGGGCTCTGCCTTGGCCATGGCATGTCCATCCTGAAGCCAGCTGGCATTGGCCCTTTCAGACATAAGGGAAGCTTCTGGCAGCTTTTTAGAGAAGCCAAGCCTGTAGCCCCTCAAACCAAATACAATTTGTAAATTATTTTAGTATGCTGAATTTCTTCCAGTAGCTTACCTTCACCATCACACCTTGCATCCTAACTGTTCATACTGTAGGTCTGGCCGACAGTGTCTACCAGGTTTTGCCACAGCATTGAAGGAAACTCTGCAGCTGTAGCAGAGTGGAATGTGTATCTCTGGGCAGCCTCTCTTTTAGCCCAAGTCTGCCTTTATAAGTTATTTCATCAAAGATTTTACTTTCAAAGAGGAAGTGCTAGAATATGGACATGTGTTGCACTCTGGGGACAGCTGTCTGTGGTAGAAGAGCAGGGTGGATGCAAGAGGGCATAAACTCTCACTACTGCAGCAAAGGAAGATTCAGCTGATCTGAGCCCTAGCACCTGTTGCTTCCAAAGTTTGGAACAGGATCACAGCCAGGTAATAACCTATTGCAACCCCAAATCTCAGCATACCTACTGCTGTTCAATGGGCATCCCCATAGTTCATCTCCGAGCAATTTAAACAGGCAGGAGCAAACTGTGAATGGTTACACATATTCATTTTACTTTCAAAGCCTCCATAATTTCAGAGCACCTATACAGTAACAATTCCATTCTCACTGACCACAAAAACCAGAAATAAGAAGCAGTGGGCAATGAGGCTGATAGAACAGGCCTGCTCAGATGAACACTTTCACTGGGACAGTGACTGGAGAAATACAGCCCCAGCTCCCAGCTCTGATCAGAGTGGATGGACTGTTGGTAATATGATGTACAAAGACCACGTGTTCAGTCAGGGCTTGTCACCATCTTCCAGCTTCACAGGGGTTTTAGAAGGTTCCAGTCAGTTTTAATGGTGATATCCTCAAGCAGTCGGGCAGGACTTGTTCACAGAAAGAAGCTCTATAGCTAGCATGGTACCTACATCAAAAGTTGTCTGAACAGTTACAATGAGCTTATAGCTATTAATGAGTAAATTCATTTTAGCAACTTTTTTTTCTGAGCATCTTCTTATACTGCTTAACAATAAGTAAATCACATTAAGCCCAAAGGCTTAATGCATTAAAGAACACAGAGAGCTTCAAACACAGAGAATAAAATTTTACTCCTAATAAGCTTTTCAAGACTATGAAACTCAGACATTTCATGAATATGATTTTAAACCTGTTTCTCCCTTTATTATACAGAACAGTCTAGACTAAGAGGAGATGTGACGCCAGCAACATGAAATTGTTTTTTGTAAAGTTTGCTCCTGTCTGTCCACCAGATTAATTTGTCAAGTGGAGCTTGCAGGAGAAAATCTGAAACGGCCTTTTTTTAAAAAGCCATTTACTTGTGTTTCCCTAGCAGACTGCAACTGCATCAAATGGAGAAAACAAGCCACTATCTGCTTTTATTATTTCTATTACCAGATGCTTTTCTAGAAGGACAGGTGAACTCTTGCAGAACACACACCTCAGGCTGGAGGCAGGCTTTGAGAAGAAAACATATAATGACTCACTGCTCACAACAGGAAAACTCTTGCCTAGATCACCCCCATCCCTCTTCCCCTGCACTGCTCCCTACTCCATGACCCACTCTCTCTCTCTTCTGGGCTGTGCTCTTCTACAGACACCAAAATAACAACATTATTTTTGCTTCTTTATTCTTCTATTGCTTTAATATGTTAAACTGGTGTACAGAAGCATCTACAGAGCACCACAGCCATATAAGGGGCAAAAAAAGGGGCAGAGAGGAATTAAGAGCAAAACATCCAGCAATGCACACTCCTAGCCTATGTTCACTGCATCTCACTGACAGTTTTACTTGACAGTTGAGGCAAATAAACAGCTACTGGATCAGAAAAGGCTCCATCCTTTCTGGTTCTTCCCCACCAAAATGCTTCTCTCTGCATTCATTCATTCAAAATTAACTTTGTTCAACTCACCAACCCAGCACATAAAAATGCAAAATGTATTTTTAATGCCTTTTACTGCTGATTTAGCGAGTTGAGTCACCTAGTGGGCGTAGAGTTCCTGAGCCAGCATCAAGGAGAGCTGTGGGAATGTAGCCCAGAGCCTGGCACAGGGATCCCTTCCTGGGACAAGGAACGTGATGGAAAGGAGCAGGACTTCCCCTTGTTAGTAGTACTAACTATGGCCAGTGGTTCGGATCAAGGCATTTTGTTAAACTCTACCCTGAATTACACCCTCAGCGACGCTGTGAATGCAGTCCGGTGAAGGCGAACTCGCTGAACTGCGGATGCGCCCTTCAGCATCGCATTCCCGAGGACAAGGCGCGACACTGTCAGACTCTTCCCAGACGGCACCCTCAAGCACAGCCCGATGCCTCCTGTGGCATATGCCTGCGGATTAGTCAAATGAACTTCCTGTGATCCTCTTTTTCCAGATGACATCCACGTACAAACCTAATTTTCGGGTGATAATCGTGCACTTTGCCGTTTTGTGCCCGGACGCACACTGCCCCTAAAACAGCTCGATTTATTCACTTCCGAGCGCTTGCTGCGCCGCGCACCGAGGTCGAAGGGGAGGAATCCCCGCCGGGCCGAGGCCTCCCGCGGCGCCGCAGCAGGGCAGGGGCCCTCCCCGTGGTGGGGCTGCCGCAGCACTCACCTGCTTCAGCCCGGAGGTGACGGGTCGCGCCTTGCCCTTGGCCTTGGCCTTGAGGACGCCGCTGCGGGCGATGCGGAACACACTGCCGGCCTTGGCGGCCCCGCCGCGGCTCTTGCCCATGGCGGCGGCAGCGGCGCGCGGGCGGGTGACGTCACAGGCGGCTGTGACGCACGGAGCCACCAAAGGCCCACAGCGCCGCGCGGGGCCGGCAGGGGGCGTGCGCGACCTCGGGAGGGCGCTGTGCAGCCGCACCGGGGAGCGGGAGTGGCGGAGTGGCGCTGTCCCTGTCCCTGTCCCTGTCCCTGTCCCTGTCCCTGTCCCTGTCCCTGTCCCTGTCTGGTCCCGGAGTCAGCCTCGCCCCGGCGCTGCTTGTCTCTCCCGCGCCTTCGCACCCAGCTTTTGCAGCACGGGAAAGCTGAGAGCTCCTTGGCGCGCGCCCGTAGCCCAAGCGCTGAGTCCAAAGCTCCGCGTTGCCTCAAGCACCTGCCCGCGGGCAGCTCCCGGCACACGCGGCGCTTGGATAAATTCCCAGTGCGTAGTGGGACACCCTTCTGCCTTCACGGCCCCACTTCGGAAAACGTGAAATCTTCCTGCGACCTATTCCAAAGGGAATTTGGTTTACACCTCTGGGAGAAAATCGGGAGGGGATGCAGCGGTTCGGACTGGCTTTACTTTCGGGAGTGGCGGGGGTGACCCCAGTAATGGGCACTGCCGCACAACTCGTGCTCTGGCGGGACGGGGGCTGGTGGAGCCACCTTCCCTCTGTTAGAGCGGGCTCTTGAGACATGGCACTGCGTCCCCCGGGCCACCCCGACGGTGCTGGGGGGAGCCTGGGGAGAGCCTGGGTGACGAAGGGCTTGAGGCGACAACAGGCACGGACAGGCCAGGAGGCCGGAGCGCTGCAGGTCTCGTTATCAGCGCCCGAGGATCGGGGCGTCGCCGCCCCGTCGCCTTCAAATCGGGCGCAGCCGCCTCTCCCGCCCCATCCCGTCCCATCCCAGCCCGTCCTGTCCTGTCCCGTGCCGTGCCGGCAGGAGAGCAGAGCCATGCTGCACTGGGGATACGACGAGCACAACGGTAGGGAACAGCGGCCGGGGCCGAGCCGGGGCCGTCGGGGCGGGCAGCGGGGCCCGGCGGGCAGCGCTTGCCGCCGCCGGGCTCGGCAGCCCAGCGCCCTCGGGAGAGCTGGATGAGCTGAAATGCTCTGCAGCGTGAGAGCGAGCCGATTTTTGTCTCGGCTTTCTGCAAGGCAGGCGGCTGAGAGGTGTCCATGCGTGCGGCATTGCCTGCAGAGCCGGGCCGGGCTTGGCTCCGGGTCCGGTCTGTGGCGCTCCCGCTTGCGATTTCGTTCGCTCCTTCAGCTGAACAGTTGCGTGCACAGATCGAGTACGTGGCTGACAGCTGCACTGATCGGAACTGCTGTTCCAGCCGTGCTTTTCTGACTCCAGCTCTGTTCTGCTTGTACTACACGGTGGGAAATCCTAGTTACTTGACTGGGTTATTTAAATATATAACTATGCACCTAAGAGGAGATGCTTTTGGACTTTAGTTGTTCAGTGGTTTCCTTCATCTTGTCAGTCTTTGAAGTCCCAAGATGGGCTCATCTGCAGGCTTAAAGACTTGGCTCTGTTTTGCATCTTCAGTCATGCAAACGCTGCTCCAGTGTGCAGACGGTCTCACAAGTCATGCAAGTAGAAATAAAAGTGTTTTTGTAAATTGTAGGCTCAACTCTGATAAAATACGTGGAATATCTTATGTTGTCTGTACACAAAGAAATGAAATGCTGTGACAGCAAAGTGAGACAGCTATATATTTGCATATACTAATGCCTATAAGAATATGCTTTGTGCATATTCTTAGACTTTGTGCATATTACTTAGACTTTGGAATACTGCTTGTGCATAGAAAGTACTATCTTTCCTTCCTGGCCCTCATGTTCCATCTTTTCTGGATGGATTTACTTTTCCTGAAAAACTGGGTAGTGGTGGTGGATCACAGGGATGTTGCAATGATTGGGTGTGTTATCTGCTGTTGTGCAGTCTACCTTACCCCTCCCCTGAAGACGTAAATGGGTCTTGTTTTTCAATTTTTTTTCTCCATGAGTTTCTATGCTTTGAGCTTCACCTGCACTGCCCAGATAAGAAGTCCACTTTCCCTCCCTTATCCTGTCTCTTCTTGTTTGCTATTCTCAACTTACAGAGAGGGGAAGCGACCAGAATTTCTACTGGGGTGGCCCTGGACCGTGCTTGGGGCCCTGTCTCTCCTATAAAACTCTTTTTGCTGCCTGCCTGGTAACATATTTGAGGGGGAGTTTGCCTTTCACTCCTTTCTTGGAGCCCCAGAGCAGCTGTGGGGCGGATAGTTCCTCATCAGTCCACGCCCTTCACCACACCTTTCACAGGACATTAGAGGAGGGAGGCATGGATATCGAACACTTCAGTGCTCTTCCCTAGCATCAGTTTTATTTCTTAGCTTTTTCTCTTCTACTGCATTTATTTTACTGATTTTTCTTGTTATTATTGTTTGATTGAGTGGCAAGTGAAGGAAATTTCTCTGATTCTTGAAAATTTTGTTTGCCTTTGTGGTCCTGAAAATAGTTTCTCTGAAACTAAGATTACTTTTTGCAATTCAGACAGAAATAAAGCGAAATAAATTAAATGTGGTGCAGTTATATAGTGTGGTTGACTGCCTGAAGAGTTGAAAAGACATCTGTGTTCACTCTGAGTTCCGCAATTGCTACTCACTACAGTCACAACATAAATCATTATGTGCATAAAGTAAACGGGCAAATATTAAAACATACATGTCTGCATATATGAAATATCTATGTTTAAGGACATGGGCTCACTGTTAGGTAAAGAATTAAAAGATTTAGGTATTGACACTGACTGGACACCAGGTGCCTGCCAAAGCCACTGTATCACTCCTCAGCCGGACAGGGCAGAGAAAATAGACTGAAATGCTCAGAGGTTAAGTAACTCTCCAGTTACTTTCATAAGCAAAACAGACTTGACTTGGGGAAATTAGTTTTATTGGTTGCTTATCAAATCAGAGCCAGACAATGAGAAAACAAAACACCTTCCCTCCAACCCTCCCTTTATCCTCGGCCCAACTTCACTCCTTCACTCCATAGGATTTCTCTGTGTCCTCTCCTGCACCAGCTGTGGTCAGTTCATCACGTCTTGTCTCTGCCTCTCCTTTTTCTTCAGCAGCAGGACTATTCACACTCTGCCCCTGCTCCAGCATAGGGTCCCACCCATGGAAACAGCCTTCCATGAATTTCTCCAGTGTGAGGGCTTCCCACAGGCTGTAGTTTTTCGCAAACTGCTCCAGTGTGGATTCCCCAGGGGACCTCAAATCCTGTCAGCAAACCTGCTCCAGCCTGGGCTTCCAATGGGCTCCTGCCAGGAGCCTGTTCCAGTGTAGGCTGTCCATGAGGTCAAAACTTCCTTCAAGACACATCCACCTTCTCCAGTTGTGACCCTCCATGGGCTGCAGGTGGATCTCTGCTTCACTGTGCACCTCCATACAGGGCACAGTTGCCTTACCCTGGTCTTCACTATGGTGCAGGGAATCTGCTCTGGCTCTGGGACCACGTCCTCCCCTTCCTCATGGTGTCTGCAGAGCTGTTTCTCTCCCATATTCTCACTCCTCTCTTTCAGCTGCTGTTGCACAGTAACTTTTTCCCCTTCTTAAATCTGTTACCCAGGGGTGCTAGCGCTGTCCCTGACGGGCCCAGCCCTGTCCAGCAGCGGGTCCATCCTGGAGCAGCTGGCACTGGCCCTATTGGACACGGGGAAAGCTTCAGCAGCTTCTCACAGGAGCCACACCTGCAGCCTCCGTGCTACCAGTATCTTGTCACACACCCCTAACGCAGAAGTTCTCTTTACTTTGATTACTTTTACTTTGATGCACCTATTTCTGAAATAAATGAAGGCATTATTTTATTTCTGTGAAAACCTTGGCCTTTGCTTTCTTGCCACTTTTCTTATCTCACGGTTTTGATGTTGCTTATACATAGAGGCATAATACTGAAATCTTGAAGACTGGCTTCAGTGTGGTATCATGCATGCTTTTCACTGTTGCTCAAGGTTCCTATCAGGATGGGAATATTCTTGCCCCTTGAGTCCTTTTTTGTTTACATGTTTAGTTAAAAGGCAAATCAAAGAATGAGTAAAGTTGAAAGGGACCACAGTGGGAAAACAATTGACTTCAGTTTACTATTCATTTAATGAAATATATGGTAATTATTTACATGTATTGTCTGTTACAGCAAAAATTTCTCTTGATCTAGTTACTACAGTAATGCTGAGGCATTTTATAAATAAAAGGGATATTAATTCATAGAATCATTTAGATTGCAAATGACTTTTAAGATAATTCAGTTGAGCCATAACTCCTTATACTTTTTTTTCTGAGAATAATTACGTCATTTCAATATCTGCTTTTTAAAAGGTGCTTAATTTTACCCATAATGAATTTTCAATTGCTTTTGTTTGAGCTCATCTTCCTGTAACCTAATATGCAATTGTATTACTTGCAAACCTAAGTTTATAAATTTAAACACTCTGTGATTGACAAACTGGGCAATGGATTCTCTTTAGAAATAAATGATGTGGTGGGAAAGAGGGAAGAGACAATCTTGACTCCATGTTTCAGAAGGCTGATTTATAATTTTATTATATATATTATATGATATATATTAAAAAAAATGATACATTAACACTACTAAAAGAATAGAAGAAAGAATTTCATCAGAAGGCTAGCAAGGAAAAGGGAATGGAATGATAATAAAATCTTGGGACTGCTCACAGCCTCAACACAGGTGGCTGTCATTGGTCATCAAGTAACAATTTTACATGCTGGGTAACAACTCTCCAGATCACATTCCAAAGCAGCAAAACCTGGAGAAGCTGAAGCTTCTCAGCTTCTCAGGAGAAAAGATCCTGGCAAAAGGATTTTTCATAAAATATGTCTGCGACAAAATGAGGATATGATCCTGTCAAGGCCAGACCATTCTAAAATAATGAATTTTCTATATATAATAAACTGTGAAAAAAAACCAAACCCAAACCCCTTTTTACCTGTACATGCTCCATTTATGCGCGTATAGAGGCTCATTAGAATTCAGCTGTATCCTGTAGTGTGTTCACTAGGCTTGTCTCAAGTTGTCCTGTTGATGAAATTTTTAATATTTAGCTTTAGCTGGATAAAAACGCCGCACTGTGAGGTGCTATAGTGAGTTCTGTTTCCTGCCAAATTCCTAACTGCCTTCACTGTGAGACCTGTTTCATGAATTGGCCGTGTGCAATGCTGGTGAGTGGTATGTGCAGCAATAGTCTGACCTAAAAGTGTCAGACAATTCATTGCCTGTGGTAATGGTGTGTAAAATAAAGGCATGAAATCTTCAGAGCAGATGGTTCAGTTTTTAGTCATAAATCTCAGTCACAATAGCTTTGATTGTTAAGAGCTACTAGAAAATTGCCTCTAGCAAGAGAACATTTTCCCAACAACAGGAGAGGATTTCATAAGTTCAAAAATTGGTATATTAATCACTTTCATTCAGTAAAGGAAAAAATGAAAGGAGGTGAATTAATGAGTTATACTCCCTGAAAGTACATATTTAGAAAACTGAAGTGTACATTATTTTAATATGGAGGCATCTAATTCAGAAAAAAATTTTCACCCTGGAGATCCCGCTGGCTTAAATCTGATTATAGACATGTATTTGAGTATCTCTTTCAATAGTAATGGCTTTTTTTTTACAACAGTCATACACAAAGTTTGCATTGGGCTGGGATCTGTAGAAATGAATTGAGTCACAGTTTTCCTAGAGGGACAAAAGCATGGTAATTGTACTAGATTGCTAATAGATTACATAGAAAGTAATACTTGTTGATATAACCTAGTGGTATAAAATGGGCTGAAGTTTCTTGATACCTTCCTGTATGTTTTGAAAGGTCAGATGTCTGGTAGTTTGGTTACTGGTAGATGTTTAATCACCATAGCAAACCAGTATTTTGGTCATCTGAGCCAAGAACAAGTGCCAAAGCAACAATAATGTCATTTTAGAACTGAATATTGTATTACTGTTAAGTAATTAGGCAGTGACAGAATCACAGCCTTGGGTCCTCTTTTTGGCAACTTTGTATTATTTCTGAATACAAGTCATCCATATAATTTAATTAAAGTAACTACAGTTATTTCTGAGACAGAGCAATAGGAGATCAAGTAGTTAAGCACATAAATATATTTTTGGCTTTTCTCAGTTAAGGATTGTTAGAATTATTAAAATTAAGTAGCAATAAACTTTTTCTAGGAGTTCCAAATCATGGTAGTGAGGTATAAATTATGGAGTAGGGCTTCTTCAAATAAAATTTTGTGTTGCATCCCTAACTACAGGGTATTAGGATCAAAACACAATTAAAATTGTATTCTAAACTGTAAGTAGTTAGAATATTGAATAGCTTTGATGACCATTTGTGAACTGAGAGGAATTAAGTTTAAACAGTGTTATGTTTCAAACCAGTAGGATTTTTATCTTCTGCCTTAGAATCTATTTCTTTATTGAGTTTAGTTAATGAAGTAATTTAAAAAAGTACTTTTTTTAAAATCAGGACTGAAGGCCTTTGTCTTTGTTCTGAGGTTTAAGTCTTAGGCTATTCTTTAAAAGTTTTTCCCCCTTCTGTTTTTCAGTGCTGCTCAGAGGAGAATCATTCTCTGCCCAGGTGCTGTGTGAGCTGCAGCCCCCGGCGCTGTGGGCGCTTCCTCCTTGATTTACTGCCGGGGTGCATGGGTGCTTTTAGCACCTGTGAGTTTCACTTCTACTGAAGTCAAGGAAAGAAAAATACCTAACAGCTTTTGACGTTAGGCTATTAACCACTGCATCGTACGTTTTCGTCCTTTTTTGTCATCATTTTTATTTAAGTGCTAAGCCATGCAGAAAGACCCAAACCCAATTTTTGCACTGAGGTCAGTTATCTTCAGTATAGGGAGTTAGTTATGAGGATTTCCAGTGATGCAGATTTTATTTGACCAGGTTCTGATGCTCATATTAAGTATTTCAAATATCCAGTCTCTCAATTGATTTATTATGCTTTTTACCCATTATAAGCCTGGGGGAAAAACAAGTTCTGTGTTCTTCTTAATACTGAAAGATCGTTTGCCCTGCAGACTTTCACCTTTCTCTTTTTCCTTTCTTCTTTCCCCTTGCTGTCCCCTCCTTTCCATCCTAAACCTTATTTTCTGTCTTTATAGAATATATTCCCCAGGCTGTTCATATTTTTCTTTACCCTCTTATCCAAATATAGTTAAACAATGGCACATATACTCTAATTGTGAATTATTGGGAACTCTCTGATGCTTAGTAGGTAACAACAGATAACTCACACATCTTATCAGTGAAGATTTTCTTACTGTTTTAGGATGTTATTTGCTATTTTCTCATATCCATATTATTGATTTATTAACTTTTCAGGTTTGGCTGAAAAGTTGGCTTAGCCTGCTTGGAGAGAGGAAGGTTGAGATGACTGGTATTGATTAACAGTTTCTTTAGTCCTATAATTTCTACCTAAGTTGGGTCAATGGCTCTGTGTCTGGAAGACCTACTCTCATCAGCTGAAGGCAGTAGAAATACAAACCTCATGCAGGCACCACTGTCCTGAGTGTTCCTGTTATTTGATTTTGGCAGTGCTAAACTTGTGTGTGTGTGTGTGTGTGTGTGTGTGTGTGTGTGCCTGTGTGCATGGACACTTCATGATTAGAGGGTGGCAGTCTCTCTTCTTTGTGACAGCTGGTGTGCACAGTTGGTGGGCTGGGAGGAGATGATCAGAGGTGCAGCAGTATGTTTAGGTTCCAGGCACTGCCATCAGGCTCCAGGAACCACTCAGCATTTTTTGACATCTCTCCATCTCATTCAGAGTGATCAGTGCAAGATGTGTTCTCAGGTCTTTTGCAGTAAATGAATAAGGCATAAAAATTTCTGCCTAGAAAAGAGGCAATCCTTAAAGACACAATGAGACTTGATATTTGGCAAAAGTGGCATGTCAAAAAGTTATTGGGACATAGTGCCCATGGATACAGGATGCCTGATTTGAGTGAGCATTTGTTGTGTCTTGTGCATAGCTGAGTCTTACCTGGGAATAATTGTCTACATACTGTGGCCTTGTTTAAAGGTGCATGCAAGGTACGTGGAGGGGTCTGGAGAACAGCTATTGCAACATGATGAGCAAAAGTAGCTGAATGTTTTATCTGTGTTTTCCTGATGCATCCTTTTTGAATTTAAAAGATGCAGATGAGGACAATTCAAGTAGAGTTTTCTTTTATAACAATGAGGTTGCTGTCAGCAATTTAGACTTCTTCTCCAATGCATTGCAGGGCCTGCCCACTGGAAGGAGGTTTTTCCTGTCGCTAATGGAGACCGTCAGTCACCCATTGACATCAAAACTGAGGAAACCAAGTATGATCCCTCCCTCCGTCCTCTAAATCCCAGTTATGATCCAGCTTCTGCTAAAATCATCCTTAACAACGGGCACTCCACCAGTGTGGAGTTTGATGACACCGTCAACAAATCAGGTTTGTTCCTTTACTCTTGCGCTGTAACTTTCTCCACCAGTTCCTAAATAGAATGCCTACAGCCTGGACACGTCTCACTGCTGGGTGTGAACTCCTAATAAACAGTAAGGTTTTACTCCTCTGGATGAGAGATTCCTTTTTCCCTGCCTTTCAGCATGATGCAGAGTGGGAACATATTTGGACACAAGTTCGAGGTTGTGTTTCTCAGCAAGTGTTGGGATTCCCTACTTACAGGAATGGTTTGATCCACCCGCACCAGCTGGATAGTGCCAGCTCCCGGTTTGAACAGTGTTGTGCACAAGTTTTCAAATGCTGCTCTCTCTTTCTCACTGCAGATAAATCCTTTGTGTCTCATTACAGGTTCATTCCAACTGAATCACTCAAATCTCTTATGTGAATTTAGCTGCAGGTTTGGTTATATGTTTTCCCCCTTTTTATCACCTATACTCGGCCTTCTTATGACAATAAGAGCGAATACAGAACAAGTGAAATAGATCCCAAGTAATCCCTTTTCTTCTCTGAAAAGTATTATTGCCCAAGTCTTTTCCAGGAGTATGTAGCTTCCCTTTTTGCAAACAATAATTCTTATTTAGAAGTTCTCTGATGTATTATAGTCTTTGTAATGTTACTGCCTTCATCTTTGAAACCTTCTCTTGGATTTTGGGCAAGGTAGCATGCACCTCTTCAAGCTGTAGGAGTGCAGAATCTTCAAGCAATAAAATAATTTTGTGGCTGTGTGAGGCTTAGCTGAGGATTCAAGGCCATAGTGCTTTCATAAAAGCATCAAAGCCAGAGAGACACTAATTTTTTGATGACCCCTTAGTCCTGAGGACTTACTAGCTCATAGTGGCAAGAGGGAGAGACATAGATGAAGACAGCATCATGTTTTTGTTTCCTGAACAGTCTTAGGTTTAAACTTTCTGTCAACATTGGATGTTGCCTGAAAGCCACCAGCTGACCATCAATGATCAGTCTGACCTTGTGTCAGATGCTGCGGAACTTCCCAGAATTAATCTCTGCTTCGAGCCTAGTAGATGCTGGTGAACTAAAGCACATCTCTTAGAAAAATACACAATCTTGATTTCAAATTTTCCAGCGATGCTGAACCTACCACAGCCTTTGGTAAGTTGTTCTAATTGTTAATTACCCTCACAGTTTAAAAGAAAAAAAAGTTAATGAATGTGAATACACCAAGAACCTCTTCCACTCTCTTAACTCCTTTCATGAAGTGACAGGGCCTGAGCAATGTTTCCGTAGGCTTCTCCTGGTACCAAAGCAATGGTAATGCGATCCTCCTCTCACTGCTTTCCCCAGGTCGTATCTCCATGGATGTAGTTCATATTGTGTCAAAGCACTGACAGATGTTGATCAGATAATTAACAGATGGAATACCCAGTCTCCTTCACTAGACTCCATGTCTTCTATGCATGGACCAGATTCTTCAGTCCACAAACATAAATGGAGTAATTCACTATTTCCCCTAGTATTTGTCACTGACAAACTTTATCAGTATTGTTTTTGTTTTCTTTCAGGTCATTGCTCAAAAAATACTGAATTTTCTAGGGCCCAAATTTGGCTTCTGGGGCACCTCTGTGAAGTAAGAACTCCTGCCATGTGTTGGTTTCATGAAAACAAAATCAAATTAATTGGTACTAAATACATTAGCATCTCCTAATGCATTATTAACTGACTCCCATACGAACCATTTCCTCACTTTGGTCAACACTGGAACTGGGCTTTGAAGTCTGTAACTGTTTGTGTAAGTCTGTTTATGCTGTTTGGTACCACATTAGCTCCATTCTTTGAAATTGCTCTATTGATCTTCTTCCAATATTTTTAAAAATTCAAGATACTGATATTTGCCTTAAAAACTTCTGAGTACCCTCTTCCTTAATTACTGTTGAAATTAAATGGTTTTACCATTGCTGTGTGATGCAGCACAAATACATCAACAGGCCATTTTCCACAGTTTTCAGCATAAATATTTCATGCTGGTGCATTTCTACATAATAGTTTTTCCTCAGCCAGTTAGAACACTGATCTTTACACTTTTCTGGGATCATTTGCATCTAAGTTTACAGTCCTTAAAAGAAAGAATTTTAAACTGCCACTGCCCCATCTCCTCTGTTTGCTAAGTTTATAGGCTGTGTAAACGCATGTTTTTTGAGTTAAAGCTTTAAGGAAGTTAAATATTTTTCCCCAGAACAAACAGTCCCAGTTCTTTTTCATTATCCAAGCTACTTGTGTTAGCAAATAGGCAACTTAAAAATTCTTCTTTTATCTTTATTTGGTTGATTTTGTTCCTAAGAAAGTGTAGGTTTTGCACTAAACCTAGAAGAGAAAAAATTGCTATTGTCATCCCTTCTGCTCTTAATTTAAAAAAAGCATCTGGTTAAATCTCCCCTCATTTCCCCTTAAAATTTCTGTAATGAGCCAGTAAACTATTCCAGACTGAATCCCAAACAGTCAGAGGACATACAGAGCTGGGCGAGTGGAGTGATTTGTTTTGCTGTGAATAAGGAATCTCTCTGGGTACTGTAATTCACATTCCAGGCTCTGTGAGGAGATATTTTGATTCTAAGTCTGACAAGAAAATTGTGAGTGCTTGCAAAAGCAAAATAATGAAAAACCCACCCATATGCATGTTAGTTTGAATAGAACAGAACAGAATAGAAATAGAAATAAGGAGAGGAGAGGAGAGGAGAGGAGAGGAGAGGAGAGGAGAGGAGAGGAGAGGAGAGGAGAGGAGAGGAGAGGAGAGGAGAGGAGAGGAGAGGAGAGGAGAGGAGAGGAGAGGAGAGGAGAGGAGAGGAGAGGAGAGGAGAGGAGAGGAGAGGAGAGGAGAGGAGAGGAGAGGAGAGAATTCTTTCAGTTGGAAGGGACCTGCAATGATCGTGTTGTCCAACTGCCTGAGCAGTTCAGGGCTAACCAGAAGTTAAAGGATGTTGTTAAGGGCATTGTCCAAATGCCTCTTAAACTCTGATAAGCCTGGGGCTTTGACGGCCTTTCTAAGAAGCTTGTTCCAGTGTTTGACCATCATCATGGTAAAGAAATGCTTCCTAGCATCCAGTTTAAATCTTCCCTGGAACAGCTTTGAGCCTTACCCATGAGTCCTGTCACTGGATACTTGAGACAAGAGACCTGCAGCTCCCTCTCTGCTTGCCCTCCACAGAAGCAGAGAGCAGTGAGGATACCCCTCAGCCTCCTTTACTCAAAACTAGAAAAACCCAAAGTACATAGCTGGTCCTCATACGGTATGCTTTCCAGCCCTGGCTAATTGTCAGTAATGTTGCAGTTGTGTAATGCACATGTAGCATTGGCTTAATTTTATTTATGTTGATATAAACTCCTTTTCCTCAGACTTCAATCTGATATAACTGGATCTAGTTGCAAATGAAGGAAAGAGCCCTGAAAATTTAAGCTCCTCCTATTTTCCACCAAATTTCAAAGATTAAAATAAATTCTGTTGACATTAATTTTTTATGATCATGCTCCTTATTCATAAAACCTATATTTTGAGCTTAATTTCTTAGTGATTCTTTTGAATATAATCAAGAAAGGAAACTCTTGAGTGTTGAAAAATAGAAGTATTTTCCCACTCTCAGAGAAATATCCAACCTTGACAATAACAGCATACCCTTTAGTGGACCATAACCCACTAATCTGCCCATAAATGCAATTTTCATAGTCATATCCTCGACAGGTGAGGGTTTCTGTAGCACTTCCAAGAAATGGAAAGCCATCTGAGACAACTTATGAGCAGGAGCAGAGGAGTGTCCGAAGACTGAAGTCTGGTGTGAGGTTAGAGGATATGGATAGAGACTCCATTCTCTCAGTGAAGCCTTTTCCTCTGTTTGGATTTCTAGTGCTGACTGGGGGGCCACTCAGCGGGACCTACAGGCTGCGCCAGATCCACTTCCACTGGGGGTCCAATGATGAAGCTGGCTCTGAGCACACGGTGGATGGGATGAAGTATGCGGCAGAGGTAAGGCTTTACATGGAGTCATCTGTACCTCTAAGCTTGTGACTAGTTTTCCATTACAAGAGTAATGTTGCCCTTCCTCTTCCTGCTTTTCATCTTCACCTCATTTTATTGAAAAGTGGTCTTCCTGAAGTGTTGCTTGTTTGGTCCTTTCTCAAAGGAGAACCTCTTTGAAAGCTTTGCAGAGGATTAAAAAAGGAGTACAGAAGACAAGAGCTCGATAAGAGCGAGACTTAATGTTCAAGAGTTATTTTAAACTTTGTCTTTCATTGTTTCCTCCTTGGAGAATATTTTCAAAGTCATCTTCAATGACAAACCACAGAATTATTGGATTTGGGGCCTATGTATTGTAAAGTTTATGCAAGGCATAGGAATGTTGCATTTTGTCTTAGCAATGTGGTGGTTATGACTTTGAGAACCATGGTTTAATATCTGTGGGATGCCTGCTGTCTGTGGGGATTGTGCTTCAGTGGAGGTGGTGTGCCAAAGGGAGAAGTGCACCATCTGCTCTGGCATAGAGCATTCACTCCTGCTCTGTCTCCTTTGTATCTGAGTAATCTGCAGGAGGAAGTTCTCAGTATGACATTCCTCTTTGCAAATGGAAGTACCATGGAATATTTTCAGGAGATTGAGGTCTTTAAAAACATGTGATTCAGACAGTGTCAGAATTTTCTGGGGTTAAAAAGTAAAAAGTATAAAAATAAATGGCCAAATAAAAGGCATAATACTACAGAAGAAATAAATGTAATGTATGCACTGTGGTGTGATCAGATTTTACGGGAAATGCTATAAGAGATACTGGTCAGGAAAAAAAGATCGATTTTCTAACACTAATGGGGAAAAGTGACATTTGCAGTGTTTAAAGGCTTATGTTTTCCACAGGAACCAGGTGAGATGGAATATAAAGAATTAATAGAGGTGCTTTAAAACCATTAAGTACCAAACCCAAATTTCTAGCTGAGAAAATACATGTTTCCCATCTAAGAAACCAAATGGAAGGAGAAAATATCTCTGAATTTCTAGCCAGTCTAAAGGCCTTTCTGTTACCTGTTGGTTGGGTAACCCTCCACAAGAAGCTCTCTAGATGTCACTTTGGCTTTGGGATAAGAAACTCAGAATTAAAACCAAGGCTTCTGAATATTGTTCACACAAAAGAAAATACCTCAGAAGGAGACATGAAGATGTTTTCAGTGCTCACCTTTGTAAGGAAGATGTGCAAGGTTTGAAGAAAAAGCATTGGCTGAATTGAAGAAAGAATTCATGTACAGGTAAAGAAGACTGCAAGGTTTGCCCCTTAAGCCCTCCAGGAAGCAGAAGAGACCCATGGCTCCATTCTCTGTGACAACATACAGGCTGATCAAGGTCTCTTCACAAGCTGCAGTGACACCACGGTGGTAAGACAGGATATATTCCTTAGAGAAGTCACAAGCCATTGAGAACGTGTCTGTACCCAGAAGTGTTTCACACTCTGTTTAGGGGCTCTGGTTTTTGGTGGGTTACCTTCTGGGGGTTTTTTGGCAAAGCTATGAGGGAGTGGGAATTAGTAGCTGTGGGAATTTTCCTTTTTGCTCTTTGTTGGGTTGTTTTTGATGGTGTTTTTTTTTTTTTTTCCCAAGTCCACAATAAAGGTAATTTCTGACTGAGAGTATCTGTTTCCTTTTTGTGTATGAAAAAATGTAATTGCTTAAAAGTTGTTCAGCATAGGTTCTGTGAATTTATAATAGGGAGCAGTGCAGACACTGTGAACTCCAGGATATTAATGCACTTGAGAAAGGTTTAGTGGACTATGTTCTCCTCCTGGCTTAGTGTATAATATTCATAGCAACTTTCCTTCAAGGATTTCTGAAGCTGTGAGACAGCATGGGTGTCATCATAGCTGTACATGTATTATTATTGATGACAGTGGGATTCCTTACTTGCTGCAAGTAATGTTTCAGCACTTTAAAGCCCAAATGCTTAAAATATTGATGTCAAGTAAGACCAAGTAAGAGTTCCATTTTATAGATATGGAAAATTGAAACTTATAGAAGTTAAGCAAGAATTGATATTTAGAATAAAAGTCTTCATACTTCCAGGTCCGTATTTCAGCCATGCAGCCATGTTGCTTCATGTGGAAATCTTTTAAAGCAGATTTCAGTTTTCCTAAATTGTTCTTACTTTACTTGTCCTGTACGTGCTGTATTCCAAAAGGAAGTCCTTTTTTTATGGGTTTGTCCCAGTTTAAGTCATTCAATGAGTTGCTTTTCCTCATTCTTGAAGTTCAAAATCTGAAAAGATGGTCACCAATTTTAGAAAAGACAATCTCATGCCATGCTTCTGAGCATCTTTAACTAAAAATTATGTGTAATAAGATTTACTAATCCATTGAGGATTCGTGAAAGTAATTAATGTTTGTGAAATAGTCAGACCTAAGTGCTGTGTGAGTGTGCTCTCTCCAGTTTGGCAGCCAGACCATTGCTCAAGGCTGGAACAACCTGGAACTTCTTAGGAACCAGGAGCTCTCGTAATGAAGAGTGGTCAGGAATTAGGAAACCTAATTTTTAAACTTAAGTAGCATGGAAATAGACATCACAAGCTTTTCATCTTCCCTCCTGGCTGGGTGGTTTAAGCTTCTTAGGCAAATATCATGGGACACTTCCAGAATAATGCATGTTGGAAATGCAAATGCTCAAACCTGAGATAATCAAGCTGCTTGTAAGGGCATCACTACTAGTAGTCATAGAAAATAACATCTGAAAAGTGTCAAAAATGAAATGCCGATGTTCCCTTAAGCTAAACAAGGGAAAAGGGGTCAGTGCAAGTTTTATGTGTATTTGCCTATTTTCTAGCTATTTATGTGGATGATTAATGCTGCTGAAAGCTTGATTAAAGAAAAAGAGTAAAATAATAATGACATCCTCATGAATTCCAATCATTTTTTAAAATCAGCTGTACTAAAAATGGATTTTAAACCTCCAGTTATATAATCATTGGCTTTTTTTTGTCTTAACTTCTCAGTTCAAAATCTGGGGACCCAACAGCAATTTGATAGGCACTGTGGTATGCCGATTGCTACTAAATTTTTAATAATCTTAGCCACTGGAAATGCTTTTGCCGTTTGTGTGAACTACATATTTACTGATTTCATGAATTATCTGCATTTAGAACACTGAATGATTCTGCATACAAAAGAGTGAAATAGGGTGTCAAACCCAGTAAAGTTGTAATATTTATTTGCCACTACTTGAGTTCAGTGAGCGTTGATGCTGTCTGTGTCTTTTGCTTTCCAGCTTCATGTCGTCCATTGGAATGCAGAGAAGTATTCCAGTTTTGTTGAAGCAGCTTGTCAGTCAGATGGACTAGCAGTTATGGCTGTATTTCTGAAGGTAAGAAGAGAATGCTTCAGCCCTCATAATAAATCTGCGTTACAAGCCCAAAGAGATAACAGTGATGGTTTGTGTAAGCATCGCTAAAGAGAAACTTGTTTTATATTTATTTCCTTCGTAGTGTTTACCTGCCAATATAGAAAGCTGTGCTGCCTTTAAGAATAAAAATATCAGCTTAATAGATTTTTCAAGACAGTCAGACTCTTCAGTTTGCCTAGTCTGCAAGCCCAAACAACATTAGATGTGGAACTTTATTCAGCTGCCCCCATTTGGATCCCAGTAACTTGTTCTTGACTAACATGTTCAGTTAGGGGGATAGCTTGATTTAAATGGTTTTTTAATGGCTTGTTTCTAAGCTGGTCATTTCTTCTAGAAAATAATAATAACTAAATAATGCAGAGCCAGAAACTGGAGAATTTCCTAATAATTATTATATACCTTTTTGCCTTCTCTCCCTGTTCTAAGATTAGATTTGTGCAGCAGCTTCACTGAATTCTGTATGAAGAAGCAGATGGGGAATTCTCACAATCTATGGCAAAGGACAGGGCTTTGGTAAATTCTGTGGTTTCTGGTGGCTGACACAGCTTCCTGAGAACAGCTAGTACTGGTGCTGGCACAGTCAGAGAGCCATTCCGTGCCACAGTTGCAAAGAACTGCTTCAGCAGTTCAGTAATTCCATCTTTCCAGTTTGCATTACAATGACTCAAAGGAAGTGTCACTGGATTTCTTAGCACACAAATTCAGTTTGTAATGTTCTCATGTAAGAACATTGTTTTCAATGTTATAAGCAGTTTAAATTTCTGATGTCAGTCTGTAACTTTTAATGTCCCACATATTAAAACATGAAAGATAAATAATTTCTATACCCCTGTAGTGAAAAGTTTGTAATTCTTTTGTGGCTGAAGCAATTACTATGAGTAGCCAGAATACTATTAGCAAGGGACTGAATTTTCTTTATGACCAGTATTATTTCTAAGGACCAGCTAGTCACGGGTTTGTACAGCAGATGCATCAGATATTTCAGTCACTCCAGTTATATAAACTGTTTCATTATGCATTTGCTTTTTTATTAATTTTTATTGCTTTTCTCTGGAGCTCCAGTGTTTCTTTTTTCTTTGGTGTTAATAGATTGGTGAATGCAACCCTCAGCTGAACAAGATTACTGACCGCTTGGACACCATCAGAATCAAGGTGAGCAAGTGCTTCTAAAAGAATACTAGCTAATATTGGTAGTTGCTTTTGTTGGTCAGGTTTTTTATTTTTTGAAACCTGGCTGCTACTCCCTGTACCTTCATGTTTCCTTATCCCCAATGATTGATACCTGATTTGAGTCAGTTTATGTGCATTCTGTTTAAGTTGAAACTAAGTAGACAAAACATAGTTTTTACACAGCAAAAGATCAGAGGAAACAGCTAATTCCTCACAGAACCCAGTCTCTGATATATCTGTTGCTATGAAGATAGTAACAGGGGAAAAACATACTTTATGGAAAGCTATAAAAAAGATGAGGAAAATACTTCCTTCCTTGTTTTGCTGAGGTACAGGATGAGAAATAACCCATTGCTTGTGCAAGAGAAATTAGCCAGACTCCCAACATGATGTTCAGACAGACATCTGTGGTCTGGTGTCCAGTACAGGGGGAAACAGAAGTAATTCCTTGGAGGAGCGAGGAGGGAAGCTAGTGGCAGTAACCTGTGGGGTTACTCTGCCAGCCCCACAGAGACCATGTTGAAAGTCTAACATCTTTTGTCTTCTCCCCACCACTTCCATCTCATGGTCATCTGTAACTTAGGGGAGCCTGTTCTAACGTGACACCTCTCATGGTGTCCTGCTGGCATCAAGGAAAGTCACAGCAAAGCTGTCTCTGAGGTAAGACCTCATCAGAAGGGCGGTGATGAGGACCTCCTGTCATCACCCAAGATGCTGCCAGCCCACCTGATAGTGGAACAAGCTCTACCTCCTTTGGTGTTAGTTACCCTGGCCTCTTGCTTTTAAATAATATTGCCCTGGTATTTTTCTTTTATTTCTTTCCAGGGGAAAAAAGCACTATTCACAAACTTTGATCCCAGCTGTCTGCTTCCCACATCCCTGGACTACTGGACTTACTTTGGCTCTCTCACTGTTCCACCTCTTCTTGAGAGTGTCATCTGGATTGTTCTGAGAGAGCCCATAAGTGTTTGTTCTGAACAGGTATCATTGGATTTTTCACTGCTATAGAAGTGTTGCTTTTGTAAGAATGGAAATTGTAAATGCCACCCAATATTATGGGTGGCACTGCAGATGTTACAAGATTTTCAAAAGTCAAAATTTTTCTATCAAATTTATTCTGACTAGGTGCCTTTCTTGCTGTAACAGCTATTTATTATTAATTTTTAAAAAGAATCTGCATACACTAACAATTAAGAAACAAAAATAATTCATATGGAACCTAAAAAAAGAGTTCAGATGATGCTTAGAAATTCTGGAATTCCAGTTGATTTAATTATTTGTATATCCAGCTCAAACCTCGCCTTTGGCATTTTTATCTGGCAGACAAGTAGTAAATGTCTTCTTCCATTCTAAATACATATAACTTGATGAATTTATGTAGAGGGAATACTGTTGTGGTAAGTTGAAGTTTTAGGAAAGCTGTGATTCCACAAAAAAGGGTCTATTTGCAATTCTTGTAAAAGCCTCATGCTGTATCTTAACTTGGCAACAGTGACACCCAGCGGGCTGATCCTCTTAGGTGTAAGGTATTTCTGAGTAGAGAACACATAGCAGAAATGGTGACTTCAGTCTTTGCTATAAGTGTTAAGACAGTTCCCTGAATGGGTTGCTGGTTGGGAAACCTCAAATTTCTGTTTACAACTGATTGGAAGTAATTTATTTGCTCAATGTGTGTATTTTTCTCACCTATATCTCTTCCTTACTCCCCTCAATCTGGTTTTGTAAGGCTTGCTGCAACTGTTTGGATCTAGGATTGGAAACTTGTGTTAAGGTATCAACTTTCCAAAGATAAGCCATTTCTCAGGTTAAAAGCTTCCTATTTGGGCAAATCTGTAATAAATACATTCTAAAATGTGAAATGCTGCATACAAACAGCCATGTAACAGGCTCAGGAACATGGTGTGGGAAAGTGTCCAGTATAGTGATCCTTTATTAGTAATTTTTCATAAACTTTAGCTATATCTTACGTATTAAAGTAGAAATTGCTATATTCTTGTCAATATAAACATGCATGCAGCTAAAGTGTTTCCACTAATGTCCACCACTGTGATTGTTCAGTCAGCACCTGACTGATATTGTTCTACCATTTAATTTTATTCCTCAAGTTTGGATTTCTTTAGGGCTTTAGAGTTTACTACATACTTTTTGTCGCACTTTTCAGGTTGAAAGAAATTTAAAATAGATTTTAAGCTATTTAAAAACTTACAGGACTCTGAATACAAATGTTAGCTTCAGAATGGGGTGAAGCAAGGTAGCATTGATATTTTTTGCTCTTAATGTCATTATGATGCAATGTGCCATTACGACTAAATGCCGTATTATAATGGAATGGTTTTGGTACTGTCCTACCATTGGTAACCTAGGAGGGAAGTAAAGTGATATATAGAAATAGTAACTATTGTAAAGATTAGGAATTAAACAAAATTCTATACTTAGGTCAGAAATCATCCTCAGATTTCCCAAGGTTTAGACGTGGAGCTCTGATGGGGTTTCTGCTGAGAACAGCATATGCTGAGTTATGAGTAAGTGCTTGTCCTGGAAGTTATGAATAAGTTCTTCACAAGGGAAGAATTTAGAGTCTCTTTTGGTTTGAGTAAGTGCTAGTGGCAGAAGCTTTCTGTAGCACCACACCTGCAATTCCAGGTTAATTGTGAATATCCTCTTTGAAGAAGGAAACATATACAGAATGTTTGTATGATAAAGAAACATAATCTTATCTTTTGGCAAAAAGCATTTCAGAATCTCCAAACTATGAAATCCAGCTAAAACACCCCCTGGTTTAGATCAGGTTGTGGAAGACAAAGTGTGAATAAAGGAAACAAGTAATCCTTATACACAGTTTCATGTATTTTGGGATATTTTCTCAGTAGTAATCCCCCTTTTCATTTACAAGGATAGAAATGGTGAAATTGCCATTCCCCCATGACTTAATAAAATACAGTTCTGTTCTTTCAGGTGGAAAAAAGTTACAAATGTCTTTATTATTTACATGCTTTTTCATGAGTATTTGCATGAGGGTTTTCTGCTGAACCTGATGTGTCTTTTGGTTACAGCTGGCCAAATTCCGCAGCCTCCTGAGCACTGCTGAGGATGAGGTCGCCTGCTGCTTGCTGAGAAACTTCCGGCCTCCCCAGCCCCTGAGGGGACGAGAAGTCAGAAGGAATTGAAGGAGTAAATCCAGAGTAGGCTCCCTCTGAAACCAAAGACCAAATTCATTTTAATAGTTAATATACTTTGTGATGTTTAATTTCTTTTTGTGAGTTGTTTTTAACCAATAGGTGTTGTTTTGTCAGTGGTTTCCATGCAGTCATTTCTCACACATGTATGTCTGGAATTGTCACAGGTTCATTGATGTTAACAGGTCTGACTGGGTTTGAGTGCATTGTCTTGGAAGTACTGAGCCATCAGCATTGCATACACAGAGGTCACTGCTAAAAAAATGGTGAAGGAGTTGCCCAAATTTTGCCACCAAATTACTGAACAGGATCCTTGCTATTATTGACAATTTGGGATGTTCTGGGATTATTCCTCTGGTCTCTAACATAACATTTAGCTTCTGTATAAACCTCACATTGCAGTTCTCAAGGAAAAAAGTTCCAAGGATGATGTAATTTCATTGCTGACTTCTGCAATACTGTATTTACGTTCCTACAAAAAGTAGTAATGACTAGCAGCATTTAAGTAAGACAGATATTTATATGATCCTGTTATTCTGGCTGCTTCATAGCAGTAATCATGTAATGATTGATAGTTTTTTAAAAAGCAAATAGTAAAGGTTTTGTATATTGCAAGATTATGTCAGGTAGATTAGGTATTCCTGAATTTCACAATGTCACAAGATGAAATTGTCCTGAAACCTGAAAACTGCAAGGTGGAAGGGTATAGAGGGAGCTGTTTGTGCCTAAACCCAGTTTGTTGCACTTGGTGAAACATAAGGGATTATTACACTATATCCATGTAGCATCACACTTTTGCCCCTTAAAATCAAGAGGCAGGGGTAGCTGTTGTTCCAGACCATTGCACGCTGCAGTGTGACCCACATGCTGCTTACCTCTCATCTCACTGTGCAGCACAGTACTGCCCAGGTATAGAATGTGTCAAGGTGCTGGCTGATGTTCTGCTGTCATAGGTGAACTTCAGTGGTTGCACTTATATTCTAAGACCAAAGAGAATAGTCAGAGACAGCCAAAGAAATTGGAATCAAGTCAACATCTAATAAAAAGCTCAGCCCTTGGTAGCTATATGTTGAAACTTCTGTCTCTATAAGTTGACTTGAGCCAGTGTTTCTCTCAGGAGCCTTTTTTATCTGAATATAATTGGGGTTTTTTACACCAAATATTTTTTATTAATGAACATGCCATAGGATGTAGCTTAGGATAGAATTAGATTTACTCTCAAACTGTGAGAACTATAGTGAAATCCAGTGAGTGATAGCTGAAAGAGGCAGCTAGAGGTTTTACTGGCAGCAACTAACACCAATCCCTGTAGTACTTCTGATAAATTCATCTTCCATAACTGCTCTCCTTTAATTAATTTTTAAATAGGTTTTATATGCTCTGCCTTTTACCTCAATGGGTCATTTGATCTTAGATATACAAACATGAGGGAAATCACAATTGGGATTGACTTTATATGCTGTTTTAGAACAATAAATTAGATATAGAGATATAGGTATTTTATCGTAGTTGAAGATATGTGGAATTCTTTGTTTTCTCCTCCCCAGAATATAGCTTTTATATTCTGCAAGGCCTCCCAATGCCTTTTGAATATTTTCTGAAGAAAAGAACACAAACTTGAAAGAAAAAAAAAGGCATTTAGCAGCACTAAAAAGAAAAGTGAGCGTGTGTTGTATGTTTTCACTCTCTTTTTTAGACTTAGGATTGGATCTCATATGTTTCCCTGTTATGTGAGTAGCTACAGAATGTGGAAAAAATGTTTACAAATTGCAGGAAGGATACAAAGGATTTGTTGGTCTCAGAAGAGAAAGGAATAAGGCTACTTCTTCATATTGTAAACAGAAGTTTTACATATTTCTTACATATTGTAAACAGTGGAGTTGATTAATTCTTTTATATTTATAAGGGTTTTATCAAAATAAAATATGGATTTTATGAATGTGTCTTGTATTTTCTATTGAAGAAACTAAAGTTTTACAGAGAAGTCTATACTTTTATAATTAACAGCTGCAGCTTTAGGTTTGGAAAAAATTGTCACCCATCATTTGAAGCCTGTCTTTGGGTAGTGTAGTATTAGGTATGTCTTTATGTTCCAAATAAAATATTTTTGGTAGTGGTAAGACATGTAATCCATTCTTCAAGTTTCTGATAGTGCATTTTTGAACTATTGATGATTTTTATAGTTATGCTAATAAGTCTTAGAGGAAGTCATCGTTCAAGTAATTCCCCTTTTGTGGAGATTCCATGTTCATGTTGGATTGGCCTAGCTGAAAGTTAGTGGTGGCATCTGAAAAAGAGTAGAAATGCTCAGTTACCTGAAATCCTTTGGGAACAGCTTCTCAGGTTATCCATCCCCTACAACCGTAAAGTGAGAATTTGGACACAGTCTCAGCTCTGAGCCCTTGGTTGCACCTCAGTCACTAATTTCCTGTGTGCCCAAGCTACAACGAACCTCAAGCAGACTACTCAGTGTGCTCCCAGAGAATCTTATCTCAAGTATGAGCTCCACATTGTCCTCTACAGCAACTGAGGCTGAAATATGTCATCACCCCCAAAACCCCTGCAGCCACATGTCCCTTTGATCAACTCTTAACTCTCTGACACACTTGGAGCCTTTATATTAAGAAGAACGAAATGCTCAGTGACCAAAAAAAAAAAACAAAACATAGAGTGTATTTGCTGGAAATAGTAGCTGTCAAGAATTGTGGACTGCTGGAAGGTTGATCACCCATAAACTTATTCTCAGAATTAAATAAGCCACAGCAGAGCCCTGGGGTCAGCTCTGCTGGTTTTGGCACAGGAGGGAAGCAGTCTGCTCTGCTATGCTAATAGCATTTGCCATCATTCTCATTATGTTTTTAATGTTGCACATGTTTAACATCAGCTGGGAATTTTCTTTATGTCAAACAAAAACCTGAGAAGTAGCGCTCTTCCCTTCTGGAGTACAGTGGGCTGAAGATACACCAGACATCTCTTTGATGCCATACACCCATTTGCTATATACCTATGTTTTCTCTGCTGGTTTAGAGATTTGTCTCTCAGTTGCTTCCAGACATGAAATGTGACCTAAAGGAATTCTAAGAATGAATTTGAAGAAAAAAACCCCAAGTCATCAAATAATAAATATCACAGAAAAGAAAAAAAAGTGGAATATGGCATATGAATAAAATAACATCAATGAAATAGATATGTTATACAGTTTCTATAAACTTAATGGAAAGGAAATTCTGGATTTAGATTCTTGTAGCTTTACATAGGCAAGGGACAGATTATGAGATAAATCTTCAGATGTTAAAAGCTGCAAATAATTGAGAAACTTGGAGCACCTTTAGGTTGTAAGCTCAGTATGAAAGTATGAATACCAGAGGAATCTTGCTCAAGAGATGTAGCTTCTTTCTTTTACTGTCTATTAATTAGTCTAAAAAAACCATGGTGACAATTTCCCTTATCACTCTGTGACTAAATGGACTGCAGCTAGCTTCTGACCTACCTGTTACCTGTTACATTTTTTTGTTCTCCCACCCAATCTGATCTTGCTTTCTAGTTATAGATGCAAAATACAGAGATTTGCTCTGTGATTTAATCTCTTAGATACTGTTATTTCTGTGTATCTTATTTGTGAAGTAGCTGACTCAGTGACAGGGGACCTTCTCTGTATGTCTGCTGTTTTTGTGAGACAGGAGACAATACTGAAATGCTGAAACAAAAATATTTCTAAATTCATGGGGTTTTTTCTGTTTCTATCAACCTCTCCATCATTTATGCCAAGCCCAAGTTTTTACTGTGATGAAACATTTGCATGTGTGATCTGTGTCTCTTCTCCTGTGCAGCAGAATTTGAGGAGAGGGAATGTCTCGGACAGGAGACACTGGATTGTCATGTGAAAACAAAGATTCTCGGCCTCTGGTTAACAGAGATGATATGTTGCACTGTTGATTTCTGTGTCTGTTTCTATTTTATCAAATTTCACCCACATACTTGGGTAGATAAATTTGAATAATTTGTAGATACTACTGACAGTTTCATTCATCAGATGAAAATCATGGAGGTTGCATGCAACAGGTAGAAAAAATATATGTTTTGTGAATATCTGACTTAATTATTTCTCTGTCTCTGGTTTGTAAATATTTTGAATGAAGTATCAGCTGTTTAAATGTCAACACTGCTTCCATTCTTTTCCTTTCTACAGTTATATGAACAACAGACAAAAATGTGGCCTTAATATTTCTTCTTTTTTAGCAGCGCTTTGGTGATTTTGAGGAAAAAAGTTAACCAAGTCATTCTTGGTGTTTTTCTGAGAATTTTTTCTTGATTTATGTTTTCCCTTTGGTCTGTTGAAGCTTCCACTTTTTTTATGGTTTATGTTTTCATTAATAAACTGGCAAATGGTGCTGATTATATAAAATCTTCCCCTGTCAGAAACAGATGAATGATTGATTGAGAACAGGGATATTGTGTTAGAGAAAATGATAACAGACTAAGCTGTAGTAAGTAATCTAAAATTCTGAACTGACTGGGAAAAACTGAGTGGTGAGATTTGGAGATGATAAAGAAAAATGCTAAAGATAAAAGAGGTACTCTAAAAGCCTTTTAATAGGAAAAGAAGCCCTTTGCACATGGCTTTTGCCAATAGATGTCACTGTGAATAAGGCAATGGTCACCTGCCCACTAACACACATCCTGGATGAGACCCATGCTGTCCTGAAGGCTCAGCCTGTGAAAGAAGAGTATGCAATATAACTCATGTATTAAGGATGTGCTGTTGATAGTGATTTACTTCCTTTCTTAAAAGTGAAACAAGATTGTGAAAAAAAAATTGCATAACAAAAGATACTCAGATTAAAAAAAACCCAAACATTATTAGGTGAACCTATGCATTTAAATGCTCCCCTGTTTTCCATAAGCAATTGCTGTTACATAGTCTCACACATGCCTAAAGCCACGTGCCAGAAATTTCCCAAAGAATTAAAATAAAAAAAGAAATCACTCATTTGTGTGCAGGGAGCCTGGATGGTGCACGGCCACATCAGCACTACCAAGCAGGCTCTGTAGGTCTGGCACATTCTGGCTTAGCTGGACATCCCTGAGCCCATGGAAAGCTGTTGGGCAAATCATGGGCAGCAGGGCAGACTATGCCAGTGCCTTAAATTCTGGCTGCAAGCTCTGGGCAAGGACAAATTCATGCATACAGTAAATACAGCTGAACATAGGTAATCATCATTAACCAGTTGTGGGGTTTTTTAAAAAGGTTCAGTGAAGATTCATATGGAAAATCTGATCAGTTATTTAAACCAGATTCTGCTTCAGTTTTCTGAGTCAGATGAATGGTGGTGCTCATTTCAGCTATGGCACCATTGTTGCTTCACTCTCTGTGTGAGGTTCCACAAAGGGCTTCTCTACCTGTCTCTCTCAGTTATGAGATATTTAAATACCACTGTAAGGACTCAAGGCAGGCTCCTTGGTTCACACAAGCACACTGTAAATGTGAATGTAAATGTGTGTTAAAAGAGCTTTTTGGTATTTCAAAAGTCACATCAGTCAGGTGAAGTCCCTGGTGTCTGGAAAAAAGGAAAGACTGCACCCATTTTTTAAAAGGGTAGAAAGGAGCACCCCGGGAACTACTGACCTGTCAGCCTCACCTTTGTTCTAGGAAGATCATGGAAGAGATCCTCTGAGGCACAGGGAGGACAGGGAGGCAATTTAAGATGCCCAGCATCTAGGTTGAAGTGACTACATCAGTGAACTAGGGAGGAGCCATGGATGTCATCTATCTGTACTTCTGTAGTACCTTTGACACAGTCCCACACAACACCCTTCACTCTAAATTTGAGAGGGATTGATGGGATGGGTGGACTGTTCAGTGGATGAAAAATAGCTCACATATCATGCAGAGGGTATTGGTCAATGGCTGAATGTCCTGATGGACATCAGTGACAAGTGGTGTCCCTGAGTGTCTATACTGGGACCAGTACTGTTTAGTGTTTCCAGCAATGACACAGTGGCATCGGTAAGTTTGTGAATGACATCAAGCTGAGTGGTGGTGCAGTTGACACAGCTGTAGGATGGGCTGCCACCCAGAGGGACCTGAAGAAGCTGAAGAAGTGGGCCCATAGGAATCTCACAAGGCTCAGTAAGATCAAGTGCAAGGTGCTGCACCTGTACCAGGGCAGGTTGATACCTTTAGTATCAACACAGGCTGGGGATGAACACATCAAGAGCGGCTTGGCCGAGAATGATTTAGGGGTCCTGATGGATGAGAGGCTGGATGTGAGCTGGGAATGTGTACCCACAGCCCAGAAAGCCAAATGTGTCCTTGGCTGCATTTCTTTGTTTAATTTATTTGCATATCTGTCATTTATACTGCTCTGGATTTCCTCCTTTGTGTCAGCATACAGAGGGTATACACAGCCTACATGGCCCCTCCTCTGGGTTATGGCAATCAGGATGTAATCCAGCAATCTGCCCCTGCAGTGCAGCCATGGCCAAGTGGGAACACCCAGGATATCAGAGCTGAACAGCACTTGGGTAAACATGCTGCTTAGGAGTGATATTGCATAAATAATACAGAAGTCTCATGATTGTGCACTAGGTTTCCCTAGTGACTGGTGCATTGCATCCCAACATTGTGTTCAGAGGTGCCTGTAGAGGCATTCCCACTAAGTTCCTGCTGAACTGGGTTGAGATTTAAAAAAACACAAAACAACTCAACTAAGGTCTCTTGCATCTTGCATCCAGTATTTCATGCAGGAGGAAAACAAGACTGACTGAACAACTTATTATTGTAATAGAGAAAGCTCCATTTAGTTTTCCGGAAGAGTGTATATTCCAGTTTAGTTGTGCTTTACATACTGTTATTTAAATGTCTATAGTGAACTAATTTTCTTTTATGGCTTAAAGCCCTTTAGAATCAGTAGCCATCCCAGCCTGGGACAACTTCAGCCTGCACATCTTTGAGTACTAAGATGTGCTTCACTTCCAGTACCTGGCACTTTTCCCTAGCACTGTGGTAGGCATGGAACACACATGAGCTAATTCTTCTCACTGGCACTAAGTGTTACTTTTCTCATTTGGCTGTGGAAAAGCTATTTAAGCAAAAAATAAAAGCACTAACCAAAAGAGATGCTAGATGGCTAAAAATAACTATAATTAGTTGTATATTCTTGTCTGCTGACACTTTTTTTGAGTTGACAGCAAGGCATGAAATCACACTCACCATGTAAGTACTACCAAGTTACATCAGTGTCTTGACTGACAAAAAGACAGGTTTTAACAGTTCCTGTTAATAAACAGTGTAGCTGTTTCAAAAGCTGCCCATCAAGGCTCTTGCAGAGGCAACAGGGATGCCTCAGGCTGAGCAGGGAAGAGCCACCTACTTCTTGAATTAATGTGCTAGCTACCAACACTCCCTGCTTTTTCAGAGTGGAATCAAGAATGTCTGCTGTGCCTTGCAGGGAACTTATTATCTGTGCCTCTCAGGGTAAATAAAACAAGTCAGGACTCATTTCTGGTCCTGGAATAAGGGCCATAACATGTCCTGAGTTTGTGCAGCTGAATTTTCTGCACATTTTATTCCGTACAATCTATTAGAAACCATCATCTCACTTGGTTTAGTGAATTTAGGCTCTCTTGCAGAGAGCTCTAGCTGACATTTGCCAAAACCACACTGGGGAGCTTCCACTAGACCATGGCCAAATCCTTCATTCTCCAGCTGTTAGTATAGGCACTAACTAACTAAAATTTCTGGGAACTAACATTTCTGACATGTGCTTAGGGTGCCACATACAGCAGTGTGACCCAGGACTTCACCACCACCTCTCCTCTTTCTAAATCCCCCTGGAGTGGTTGTGTGACACCTTGTCCCCAGTCTGTCTGGGCACTTGGGTCTCCACAAGCTGGCTGCTGTGTGAGCAGTGCATGGCATTCCTGCACAACAGGGGTATTTAGATGTCTCATAAATGAGAGAGGCAGCCTGGTGTCTGCTTTCTGGAGTTCTCTACTGAATTTAGCCACTGGCATTCATCCTAACTTTCATTACAGGTGCCAAAATGCATCTTCTGGAACCTGTTGTATGTTTTCTTGTGCCTTTCCCTATTTGCAAAATTTTGCAGTTAATGCTTGTCCCATTCACTGTTGTCTAGCATGAAGTCATTCATGTTGACTTTCATCAGAAATTCCAGATTTTTGTGACTTTTGTGTCACAGAAGCCAGCACTTATGTGAATGCTGTTTACCCACTGTCTTTGTGAGGTATGCAGTCAAACTAGAATCAGCTGTTCCTGTGCTCTGAGCCAGGAGCATGAGGGTGGGACCAAGGATTAGAAATTGAGTCCCCTCTTCTTTCTCTTTGGGCAAAGGTTTGCAGCATGGAAAACTGGATATTTAGAGGGAGTTGATTATATGCCAGGACAAGTCACATACTGGTTTTAGAGAGAGCACTGAAAGGTGCTTTTAGAAAGCTGTATTTTAATGGTAGGTCTGCTCCAGGGGACTGAGCCATGTCTAGGATGGGAGTCTTGTGCAGGAATCCATTTCTGTTTCTAACTTTTCACCACTTTTCTTTGTAGTTTTGCAGGATTCACATTATGTCAGTACTTTCAACTGGATACTTAACTCCTTGTTTAGCCATTTAAAAAGAAGCTTTTCATTTCCTTGAAGTACTGACTACCTAGAAGATCTCTGAATTAACAGACACCCCAGCCCTATGGATCAATTCTGTTATGGTGTTTAGAGATTTTTAAGGCATAACCTTTAAGAACAAGAGCTCAGGAGTAGCTGCTGAGTCTTATTATTAGTCTAACCATCTCGCTGGAATAACTATATCCCTGTATGTTTGCAGATATATAGAAGAACATGAGTAAGAGCACAATATATGTCACAGCCTTTAATACAATTAAGTCTTAATATATAGTCCTTTATAATTATAATACTGTTGAATAATTTATTTGAATTCCAGCTATGTTCCTTTCACAACTGACACAACTTGCTGTAGTACCACAGAAATGAGATTTCAGAAGTATATCTAGAGCTTGATCTCCTGTACATAAAGGTCTGGTCATGCAACTGCTTGAGCCAAGTATCTGTTCTCCACTTCTCTCTCATCAATCAGATATTCTCAAATGAGTTAAAATGTCAGTTGAGGAAAGAAATATGTCTACAGCAAATGCTTGGAAGTAGAACTAAAAGATCACAGGATAGGACAGCAACATTCATGCTAGGGGAACCTAGGAGGTGAAGCAGGGCACAGTGAGTGAAATAGGAAACAATTCTGTAGGTCTTGGTGGAGCTTTCCTTTGCAATAGTTATCTAAAGCTGTCTGGAGGCTATCCCTGGAACCTTTCTCTCTCTTGACCCAATAACAAAAGAATTCATGCTACAAAGTTTGTGGCGGGATACGTAAAAGAAATGCAAAGCACCAGATTGTTGGCTGACAGCCTTGGGAAATCCTGCCTTAACGTTAACCCTGCAGGACTTGTTCAAGGGCTAAAAGCACTCAGAATAGCTGAGGGTGGCTGTTTTCAGGCATTTCTCTTAAATACGTGCATTTTTACAGACAGAAGACACAATGGATCCATGGGACCATAACTCCAAAATATGGAGCAGAAACAACCTGGATAATTCCATGAAGATAATTAAGAATAAAGGATCTTGAGAGGCTGTTAGACCACACTTCACAATGGTGCAGATCAATGCAAGAGCTCACAGTTTGGTGAGGGACAGAGGGGATGTGCAGATCTGACCTCCCCTGAGGAGTGCAGGGAAGCCTGATGACATGCACAGAAAGGGCTGTGGATGTCCCCTCCTTGCTCTTCCTCATGGGGAACCTCCTGATAAGACAGGGGTGGTTCTATCACGTCAGTTGCTGACAGCGGTTTTGCGCCACTACTACCAAATCTGTCCTAACACATTTTTAAAGGGTAAATCTAAACATTTCCTGGTGTCACATTGCAGGGGTGCCAAGGGTTAGTATCTTCTTATCTTGAGGAAGCAGTTTGGTTTCAAGGGACAGCCCAGATGACCAGATTGCCCCAGGCCTCAGCTGTCTCCTGGTTAACACCCTCCAGCTGAAGGATCGAGCTTACAGCAGGGCAGGAGAAGATATCCTCTGAGGTGCCACTTCTAAAAGTATTGGCAGTGCATGTCTTGATCTTTCATATTAGAATCACAGAATCATTTACATTGGAAAAGTCCTCTAATACCAGCAGTTCCAACCATTAGAGATTCATATTATAACATTGGTCTGGATGCTGAATGTCCCAAATTCACCTAATATTTAATTGCATTAGTCATGCCAGACTTTTGCAATCTTTTGGCCCCATTCGCTTCTTTATCCTGTTCAGCTGAGGCTAATGAGCAGTTTGCCAAAGACTCCAGTGGCAATAAGATTCCTTCGTGGCAACAAGGCCAAATCACCACCACACATCACATCTATGGCCTCAGAAAGGCACGTCCTTGTGCCACCGGGTTTTCTGTGAATAGCTGAGGCTTTTGTGATCAAAGGGTCAAAAATGGTGCTTAGGAAACTGTCTCACCTGGTGCTGACAAAGTCAGCACTGGTCTCCACAGGGTGGGCCCTGCAGGCTCAGCTGTGGCTGAATTCGGTGTTGTGGGCCTGGCCTGGGTCACCATGGCTGTGTGGCAGAGTTTTGGCAGATGTATGCTACTCCCCTGCCCTGCTATGTCTGGTCTGGGACTTTTCCCAGCTCAGTCTTAGATTTCCACCCTGGTGTGTGTATGTGTATGAGAAAATTAAGCGGAAGTTACGCATCACCCAACTCAATGGGTATCAGAGACATAATGGATATCCTGGGAAGTGTTCAAGGCCGTGTTGCATGGGGCTCTGAGCAACCTGGTCTAGTGGAAATTGTCCCTGGCCATGGCAGGGGGTTTGGAAATAGATGATCTTTAAGATCCCTTCCAACCCAGGCCATTCTATGATTCTAAGATATTCCAGCTTCTAGATTTTACAGATTTGTCAAATTTGAGCAGTAGCTCTCCAAAGAAAAAATGGGAGGTGAAGGTAATGGATATCTGAAAGGGGATCATCAGGTGGCAATACATTGGTGGTAAGGGAAGTGCTCATTTCAGGCTGCAGTTTTTACTTGGTTACCTCAGAGCATTACAAAAGACTTAATGACTTAAACAGTCAAAAAAAAAAAAAAACCCAATGTTTTTTTCTGAGCTTTCTGCTAATGCAGAAAAACTTCGATAAGGCCTGCAAGGAAGATAAAATGCATTACTATAACACAGGGAGTTGTATACTGGGAATCCTGATGGTATTTTTCCAGCTCCTCTCCTCTCCTCTCCTCTCCTCTCCTCTCCTCTCCTCTCCTCTCCTCTCCTCTCCTCTCCTCTCCTCTCCTCTCCTCTCCTCTCCTCTCCTCTCCTCTCCTCTCCTCTCCTCTCCTCTCCTCTCCTCTCCTCTCCTCTCCTCTCCTCTCCTCTCCTCTCCTCTCCTCTCCTCTCCTCTCCTCTCCTCTCCTCTCCTCTCCTCTCCTCTCCTCTCCTCTCCTCTCCTCTCCTCTCCTCTCCTCTCCTCTCCCATTCAAATTACTACACTGGGTAGTCTTCCTTTCCATCTCTTTTACTCTTTTATATTGCCAGTAAGTCCCATTAGATGTCAATATAGTGATAGCTAAACTGCAATCCTGTTTGTATTTTATCATCCTTCTTTGCTATAAAGATAAGAGACTTTATCTCTTATAAATGAGATTTATTCTCATAAATATTCTACTCTGTGAGTCAAAGTCTGGACATTTTGTGAAATTAGCTTGCCTTTTCTTGATCAAATTAAGGACATTTCCTTTTCCTTACTATTTCCTAGGCTGTCAATCACTTATTCATTTTCTTTGTCATAATCAGGTCTATTTGATTTTCAAAATTGTTTCTACCTAATGTTTGCACTTGTATTTTATTAAAGGTCATTTCTGAAGGAGTTACACTTAAGGATGAAGGGTGAAGTCTTTATGTTGGAAATTAACTTGAGACAAACCAGTAGGTGCAGCTACCTACTTCCTTCACCCTTGTGCACGCATGCAAAGGTTTTCAAATTATTGAACCCACAGCTCTGCAGCTCAGGTCCACTCTAAATCTGAGAAATTACAGGACATAGCCAATTAGAGACATTTTTAAAGGGGTTATAAATTAAACGGTTCTGTATAGAAAGCTGCTGTTCTGCCTAACAAATTTGTTCCCATTTGTCAATGGCGTTCCACTTGTGGAGTTTAATTTTTTTGCCATCATTAGGAAGGTAATTGCTTTGAAACCAGGCAAAATTATATACCTGCGTCCTGTTCTCATTTTTCCCACAAGCACCATCAGCTTTTTTTCTGAAGAACTGAGAGGCGTGAAAATGATCATTCTTTGGTTCTTGGCAGTTAAAGGGATGATGCTGCTGCAAGGCAGAGTAAAGCACTGTGGTTTCAGGATTGCTCATAAAGAAGATATCAGTTATTATATCAGAGAATATCAGAGAATTATGGGTATCTTCATAACTGTTTTTATTATGTTTTCTTACAAACAGAAAGAGGTTTTGCTTAATAAGGTAATAGGATGAGTATTGCAGGAATAGCTGACTGAATGTTACTTGTCTGCCTTTTAATTAGTATAGAAGTGGAGAATATTTATGAATACTGAGTTCCTCATTCCCATGTTCATAGATGAGCTCCCATTTTGTTCATGATTCTGCATCAGAGATTGATATTATTAGGAAAATACAATTTTTTTGACAAAAAAGGTGGAGGTCTAAGGCTAAGCTGAATTATTGCATTTCAGCTGCTATGTGTTTATCTGCAGTTTGTGCTCTCTCTTCTGCATTTCCAATTAACAATTTTTTTCTTTAATTCCAAGCCTGGAGAATAAGACTAAATGATCTCTCCTTTTCTTTTTTTCCAGGTGTAAATTATTTGTGATATCTCAAAATCTATTTCATATGAAAAATTATTCATAAAATAGTGCCTGTTTTGGAATAGAATAAAGACAGGGCACAGTATGATTCCATTGTGTATTTTACAAATGCATAACATTGAATTAAGTTATTATTGACTTCTCTCATCATGCTTAATAAGCTAATGGCACAGGACAGCAATGCTACACAAATCAACCAGATATAACATAATTTCATTCATTTCACAGGTTCTGCTATACCTGTGCTACTACATTGTGGTAGCATGTCTCTGGCCAAGGCATTGGTGGTCCAGTTGCTGGCTACATACACTGGTTAGCTGAAAAGGTGGTCCTGTGAGTATGGCTCACTGCGTGAAGCTTATTGCCGCAGAGGTGCTATTTTCTATTTAAAACAATTCAGCTTTTGAATATGTTTGGAACAGGAATTTGAAATTTCACTGTAGTTTATAGGGGAAGTGTGAAGACCTGTAAATGTTTACACCATGGCCATATAGTCAGAGGCATGCAAATGTAAAAGAAGTAGCTCTGTCTGTAGCAACACATGCTACAAAACCCTAACACATGGTGTTTGCTGACATAATTTAAGGCAGGTACTTAATTTCAAACAAAAACCACATCAATTACATAGCGGGGGGTTGACTAGAAATCTAATTTCTTTCTTAATGCTTTATGTTGTTCTTGTGGAGTCTGAGAAAGTCCATATTGTTGTAAATAAGGTGGAAAACAAACATGAAAGGTGTAAACATTTCTTGTTACAAAAGTAAATCAAACAACACAAGTTCACTAAAATCCATGTTTTAAAATACAGCTCTTCTTGAGGGGTCTGTGGGCATTTGGGTAAAACATCCATCTGGAAGCATGGGCAAAGGTGGAAATATTTGCTGTATCAGCATAAGAGTCAATCAACTCCCCCTGCTTAACACCAAGGTGTATTTTTTCTAGTCCTCATCATTGCAGCTTTGATAAGGAAAGGGAAGAGAAAGATATTTTTTTTCAGTATGTCAGTAACCAGCCTCCATGAAAACAGTGACAATTGCCAAGCTATCCAGCTTGTTGAAAGCCTCAGCTGCATTCAAATTCTTGTCTGCCTTCCAGTGAATGAGATAAAGCTAAAAACCAATTAACAGGATCAATTTTGCTGGTTCTATTACAAAGGAATGCCACAATCAGTGAGAAATAGAAAAGCCACTGCACTCTTAGGGTCTGAGGAAACTGAGAATGTGCTTGTGAATGCTTGCAGATTTATGGTGGTCAGATGAATTGCCCTGGCATTTTCAGGACTCACTCAGGCTTTGCCCTGGGTAGGCAGAACTGCAGGGATTCCTGAAGACGATTAAGGGGTAAGTACACAGAGATGTGGACAAGCACAGCTTACAAAAGACAGACATTTTTCTAACTCTGCTGCTAACAGTTTGCAGTGCATGCCTTTAAAAATGTAGCACATAAATAGCATTTTGAGGAGTGTAACCACTTTGCTACACATGGTGTCATATTTACCCACAATAGTCCCATTTACTGCAAAATATTGATGGTATGTCCATGAATGTCATAGAGTTTAAAGGAATTATGTTTAGTCTAGTGTTGTATATTGTATTATTGTATCTTGAGCTTTTTTTCCCCCCCTTTTTTTCCTGTGGAATATGAACTTTCAGTTTGGAAAGCATAAGAATTTCTTTAAATGCCATCTGACCTATGAATATGCTTAGCAATTCTTAGTAATGGCAATAGACTAGTCCTGGATTACTTGTATAATGTTTCAGCAATATCACAAGAGAAAATATAAAATCTTCTTAAAATACAAAGAGATTCTAAAATATAGAAACAGAACATGGGAATTATCATGTAATAGACATAATCTTAAAATTCTGATTTCAATCCCTTTTTGTTTCTAATTCTGTTTAATTTTAAATCAGAATTGCTATATTTTCAACTTAATATCTTTATTGTTTTAACATACTTTAAACTATTGATTCCAAACTAACTATTAAACACTTAATCATGCACTGCTTATACACAGCTGAAGTGCACTATCTCTTTGCAACTGAAAGCAATTCTAAGGGGACACCCCTTTCTTATCTTGGCTGTATCAAGTGAGATAACTTGATCACTCTGGCAAGAGAAAAGGGAGATGGTTCTCACTGTGTGTTCCTAATCCTGGATAGAAAATGTATAATCCATGTCTTTAGTTTCTCATGTTGGAATGTTCATAAAATCTAAAAAGCTGCCAAAGATAATATTACATAGAAAGAGCATTAATAATTTCTGTATGCTGATGACTATTAGCAGGACTTTAAAGCACTGGAAAACAAAACCTGTTATTTTAGAGATGGTTTTAAATTTTTGTAAAACAGACCTTGCTTCATTATCTGAAGATACATTTAATGTACTGGAACAGCTGCTGGAGCCCTTTCTAGATAACTTTTTTCCCCCTCTTTGCATCATTAATTTCTTCTGTGTTGCCTTCTTTTTTGCTCTCCTTGAAAAGCCAGGAGGACCAAACCAACAAACCCAACCACCTTGCAGTGATCAGCATGCTTGTAGCTTTGAGGAGCTCCAGCTCCAGTTATAGTGGGGCATCGGGTGGTCAGGCTCTCTAAAAAGCAGATGATGTAGTATCAAGCTCAATGTACTTGTACAGTGACCTTTAAAACATTTACCAGAGGTTATTTACTTTTATACCTGTACCTTACAGCCCTATTTCACTATTTAAATATGGATTAGATTATTTAAATTTAGCTTAATAAGCACAGTCAACATAGCCCAATTTGTTTTTGCAAGGTCATCGTTGCACATGCAGGGATGGTATTGCTTTTGGAAAATAAAATAGCTACCAAAGCTATCTAAAAATGCTTTTTTTTTTTTTTTCCCCATGGATGATGTATGTGAACAACCTTAAAAACTTGACTTTGTATTTTCTTTCATTGCCTCTGAGGCATATTTCCTTCCATCCACTGTGTGCTCTGAGTCTTGCTCATTAGTTTGGAATGGAAATGAAACTGCTGCAACATTTATGATCCAGAAAGGGGTCCTCCAGTCAGCCTTGCATGAAGTATGGTAAAAACTTTATCAATCAATAAAGTCTTTCTGACAGCCAAGTTATAGATTTCAAAGATTTTTATACTGTGCAAGGAGTTTTCTCTCTATTCACATTTTTTACATGAGATTATTTTTAAGTATCTAGAGAAAAAAACCCTGACAGTTTATGCAGTTAAGACAAAGTCATTGAAGTTTTTAATCCTGGGTATGTATATGAGTGCATCAGTCAGAGTAAATCTGAAAGTCTCCTTGACACAGTTTCCAAATTCAGGTGAAATATATGTGAATACATCTTCTACTCCAGAGAGTATGACAGTGGTTTAAAGGTCTGTTTCTTCACAGAGGTAACATTTATAGGTATTTGATGTTTTCTGAATTTAGAGTATGAGCTGCCCCAGGTGTACTCAGATGTTACTGACATTGCTTATTGGTTATTACCATTAATTCCTTCCCTACAAGCACATAAAAGTGTATTGATCTCCACTGCAGTGATAGGCACCTGTAATTGTGCATGATGCTTAGAAATATGTACCTGGAGTTGCATTTGCAACATCACACATCTGCAGAAAGAAATCTCCGTTGCTATCAAGGTAATAAGACTCTCCAAAGGGAAAGACACCCCTTAGTCCAGAGTGTTTTCTTATGGGTTAATAGTGTAACTTTTGCATATGTATAAACCTCCAGCTGTACATTAAAAAAAAATAAAGGCACAATTGAGTAACTATGTTTAAAAAGTCTCCTCCTATGTTCCCCCCCCCAAACCAGTGAATATCCTGGAGGTTTCCTACTGGGAAATTACCTTTTACCATTGACACAAGAACACTTGCCAACATGTCCTAGTCTTAAAGAACATAATTTGGATCTTCTCTGACATTTAAAAGGTGTTGCCAACTAGTATAACAGAATTAGAAAGCATTTCCTAATCTATATAAATACTCCTGAAAAGTAAATACTCTTTCTATATAAATTTTTTAAAAAGAGAATGAAAAAAGAAATCTTGTATCCCCCTTTTCAGGTCCCCTTTTTACAAACTGGAGGGGTTGTCCTTATCCTTAAATTTCATGTGGAATGAAAGTCCAACACCGATGATCTCTTTGCATCTGGAAGGTTTCCAAGTGATGCACAGAAGATCTTTTCTTTAACATATTTAGTTTTAGTATCTGTAGAAGACTGAAGGTCTCCACTGACAATAGAGTATAACATGTCTGAGTGCTCAGGTCCCAGGAAAAATAAGTAATTGAAGTTTTCTGCTTCTAATTCTGTACCAGTACTAAATCGATGTCACTTTCCCATGGAGTTGTATACATAATAAAGATACTTGATATATAATCCATGTAACTTATTATTGTTACAATTAAAATAAATAAATATATCATTAAAAATTTGGTTTTCTTTTAAAGATTACTTTTACCATTGTTGCCTTGATAACTGCAGCTCAAACTTGCCTTTTTTGCTCCTTGCAAGGTGCTGTCCTCTTTTAAAAAATACTACTGGTGCCAATGAAAATTGTTAAGAAAAGATCTCTGATTTGAATTTGTTCTGAATTTCTAGCTTAAGTAATGGGTTTTATATGTCTGCTCAAACAGTAAAGATATTAGCATTTTCTAACCAGCCTTTATTGATTTCACATGACTCCAGAATGGCATGAGAAACTATGATAAGAGGTTGTAATATGGTTGTAATAAGGAAACAGTGTGGTTTCCTTATCTTTATTTACAGAATATCTTTACTTTTTGATTCAGTACAAATATTAAAACAGATGTGAGTTAGATGCCAAATTAAAATACAAATCATTCTAACTGTTCATATACTGTCGAAAGAGCTTTACACTAAATAACCCAAAGGATAATTATGATATAAAAATGAAGACTACAAAGAAAGCAGTGGATGCTCAGCCTTTTTTAAAATCCATGCCAGTGATTTAAGAAATTTATAAGAAGATTTTACAATACTGATTTTGAAAAATCACTAAAAATAGTCAATCTCCGTAGCTCTTAGTGGTGGTAAACAACAATCGGTGTTCAAGAAAATGGTCAATATATTATTAAATACTACAGTAATACAACCAGCAATGCTCTTAATTAGAAAGAAGGTCCAAAACCTACCAAGTCCTACCAGCTTCAGATGATTTGGAAATTATCTCATGCCATTTTTATACTGCTGGGTATCTTCAATGCAATCTTTTGGGGATTGATACCTGGCAGTTTTAAAGCTAGGTTCTACTAACACATATGGTATTTTCCTGGCTAAACTCTGCCTCATGCATACTTAAAAGCAGGATTGCATTTTTGGGACCTTATGCTTGATAAGTGCTGCAGTGTAGTTAAGTGGTTGTGGCATTATCCATATTTGTAAACATTTGAACAGAGTGTATGGAGTAATTATTTCTATATAAAATAAAATTTATCATAGATTATGTAAACTTGCCTTGTCATCCTGAGTTGCAAAACTGGAACCTGTTGACATTTTCCTGTTTTTCTTACAGGCTATTCTCAGTAATGGGAAACAACTGATATCTGCCTTTGCAGATGTCCGCAGCTGACGTCAGGAATTTCAGGCCCCATTGTGCAAGTTGTGTTCTAACCTGTAAAACTTGTTGCAGTGATGATTAGGGATATGACAACTTTCAGGTACCTCTCAGTCATAGGTGGATTGCATTTTTCTGTTCTTTTTTTTTTTGGGTTGTTCAGAAATTATGTTTCATCACAATAGAAAATGTTCAAAGAAAAATTAACACCACAAATGTCAGCTGAAAGACAGCTTCAACTGCTTAGTCTCTGATCCAAGTCAGATTACTAAAATGATATCAGCTATTTTGAAACAGAATGTGCATCTTGCAGAACAGAAATTTTGACTTTTGACCAGATCTGATTTCAATTATCATTGCTCCTGATAATAATAGAGGAGAAAAGTTCCTTTACTTCTAAGAGAGCTAGAGCACCAAATCATCTGCAATTGTGCACACTCATGGCAGGGCGAGAGAGACCCCTCAGTTTCTTGTCTGCCATCAGTTGTCTGTAGACTGTTTGTTACTGTGAGCTGATTATATAGACTTATAAAAGTTCTATAGTTATGTATCTATCTATAACTTTATATATGGAGTTATATGTAGTTATCAAAGACCTTCTGCCTGCAGTCAAGAACTATCAGCTGAACTACTGGAAAAGAAAGTGACTAGTTAGATGGGACTAACCCAGAGAGATTTGAAAATTTATGGTTTATTTATGGTTTATTTATGGTTTGTCTGAAACAGATGGTGCATTACAGCATGATAGATGGACAATATAATATAAAGAAATTCAGTGACAAAGAATACAGAAGAGTGGGGCAAGGTAATTTTAATTTTTCTAAGAAAGGAATGAAGTTTTAGGAATAATACTAAAGGAAATATAAACATTATCTTGTTATACAGATGCAATGGGAATATAATTTGGAAATATTACCACAGTTTCTCTTGCTTGATCAGATAATCAATGTCAATTTTATGACTATGAAAAATATTCTTTCTGTACGAGGTGAGGATGGCAGACATTTGGTAAAATGATCTCTGGGAAGAGGAGCCAAGATTTCAGAACTGTGACCTTTTCACTGTCACATCAGCCTGGCTATAAAGTAATTCTAGACTCTGGTTTAATGCAGCAGCTTGTGTGTGACTGACACAACAACTGCTTTGCTTCTTGAAACCCAACACAACTGGCTTATGATTCCTGCCATTACTGTTTTCTCTTTCTACATCCTTAAGTGCACTTCAGCTTTTAGCCACGATCCTATCACTGTTGTTAAAATATTTAATTACAAGTATTTCTTAATTAAAGAAAATTAATTCTGATTCTGCTGATTTTTAGAACTTTAAATAAAAAACTGTCTGTCAACTCCTTTTCATTTTTCTTCCGTATGAATGCAGGGAGTAAGTTTAATGTTATGAAGGATCTCTTGACCTCATGCAAAGTCCAAGAGCCAGGATTCAAAGAAAAAGAGCCCTGTGTTTTTTTGAATAGACTTCTCAATTTTTTAAATTCTTGAAATTACAGTGTGGTTGTGCAATAAGACTTTCTCCAGATGGCAAAGAAATTGGGTTTGACTTTAAAGAAAGAAGTCCCAAGAAATGCAGCTTAGAAGGAGTGGCTGAAAGCTTGTTGCACAGCTCTTTCCATTTGGGCAACCTCTTTCAGATCCCTTATCTAGCTGACAAAACTAATTTCAAGGCTTTTTCTACAGCAACTTCACGCTAGGAGGAAATACCTGAACTCAAAGAGCACTGAAATATTTTTTCCAAAAGAAGAGGTTTATGTAAATTGCCATAAGGATGGAAGCAATTTTAAAAAATATTTAAGTTAAAATAGTATGCTTTAAAGCAGTTTATTTTTGTGGCTCTTATGCATTCTTCCACTGTTCTTGTAGTCCAGATGTTGTCATGTTTTTCCAATACATTAGAACTTATGGGACTAAATTGCTGAGACAGAAACCACAAAAAATGTCCCAGCAGAACAGGGCATAGAAAGGCAGAGGATAATGAATGTTAATACACTTCTTCAAACACAACCCTGTATTCCATCAACCACTGATTATTGTCTACACATTTTAGGCTACCCCACTCTGCAGGGAAATTGTTAGCACCCTTCCAGGAAACTGGGATTAATGAAATGTGATAGCCTTGGCAAAGCCTTCACAGTATAAATAGAAGTGGATCCCTGGCTTTCTGGGTGAATGTGTGCAAAATTTTAATGTCTAAAGCTCTGAACCTGCAAAACATTATAGATGTGTTTAATTTTATGCACAGCAGAACACCTACTGGTGTTATTTGAGAGTATGAAGTTAAAAATGAACATAGTATAGAAATGAATGAAAAGTAGTCTTATTTTAAGGATGCTAGTCAGGAAAAAAAACAGAAAGCTCTTCTGAAAAATATTATATTAATTATATTATATTATCATATTTACATTGAAATTATTTTTTCATTTTTAAATTTTCAGATACTACATATCTCAATAGTGTATTGGTTTGTGAAAAAAACTCTGCAAACATTCTTGCTAAATATTTCATTAGCTCTTGTAGTGACCTTTTTTATTTAACATTTACAGAGAATCGAGATACTGCTATTTGCAATGGTCTGGTCACAATTAAATATTGTATTAGACAATCTTCCCATACAGCTATTGTAACCAGTGGGGAAAAGTTGCAAAGTCATGAAAGTTCTGGGGTGAAACAGGAGGGTGCTTCCAAGCGACCAGTCACTGCTTGATCTGAGGAAGCTCTGGCCATCCTGGTGCAGGAGATAAGGATCACCTTAAAAATAAAATAAGTCATAGTAAACATTGGTCTGCAGCATAAAGGTGTGAGATAGGGCCCTGATGGTTATGGAAGAGCTGTTGTCTCATATTACCCCACACCTGCTGCATGCACTGGGCTTTGCTAATGTCAGAATACAGCTCAGTTTGTGTGTGCACAGCTGGCTATTGCGGGTAGGATCAAACCTGGCGCCTCTGTGTCAGGGAAAGTGTCTTCTTAACTGGGGAATTTTATCTGCTATGGCCTATAGTTTTAGGCTTTTAATGCTAACTGAGCATATATTTTAAGTTATGAAATATAGTACATCAATATATATAAAAACAATAGAACTGCAGCCTGTAACTCCCTGTCCCAATTAAAAGAACAGCCAAAGTCTGAAGCAAGGAATAAACTTGTGTCCAAATACTGAAGTATTCATTATCTTTTCTTGTAACTGGGTACTAGGAATATTAGTCCATATTTTCAAGCAAATAGCAACAAAACTTCATTGCTGTCATCATGCACCTCAAATTCAGGGAATATATTAAATTGCAACTAATATGTATGTTTAGATAACAGAAGAGATTTGTAGGTGGACAGGAAATTATAACAAAATAATATTTTGCCATATATTGTACTGACAAAACATTAAACAATATTAGAAATGACAGGGTAGTTTTATGTTTTTGTATTTTCCTTTTAACTTTGTATCTTAACATGAAAACATCATATATAGTGGAAACAGACTCACAGATTTATAGATATAACCTACAAAAGAGAAAGACAGACTGTTATGTTGGTATATTTTACCTTTCCTACATTAGGGGTTTTCACCAAGCAGGCTTGTCCTTCTTGGTTGTTTGTCACATTTAAAAGAATCCATTTTGGACCTGAAGTTGAAAATCATATTTTTGTGTCAGAAGTTTGCTGAAAATTGTTGCTTGAATGACACATGTTCATGATTTGGACACTTCAGCTGGAACTGCGGATGAGTTTGAACATAGTTTTGCCAGGTATGTATGTACATACATACATAACTACACACACACACACACACACACACATATATATATATATATATATATATATATGTCACTGCTATTGTTTGAGAATCTAATTGAGCTGTATCTGGGGTACTGTATGCATGGAGCAGATATTTGTCTAAGGTAACCAAATGTATTCAATTTTTGTAGTTCCAAAAATTTTAGTTCTTTTTTACAAGGATGTGTGGTGACAGGACAAAGGGAGTGGCTGTTCACTAAGAGAGGGTAGGTTTGTATCAGGTATTAGGAAGTACTGTGAGGGTGGTGAGGCACTGGAACAGGTTGTCCAAAAAGGTTTTGAATGTCTGGTAGTGTTCAAGATCAAGTGTTGGATGTGGGCCTGAGCAACCTGGTCTAGTGGAAGGTTCCCTGCCCATGCTCATGTTTTAAAGACCATCCAGTTCCAAGGGCTGGAACTGGATGGTCTTTAAAGTTCTTTCCAAACCAATCCATAATTCTATGATACTTCAGTGATTTGTGATAGCATTTATTCTGGAAGTTGCATTAGGCATTAACAAATCTCATTATTTTGTACAGAATTTACTGTTGAATAAATAGCAAGAGAAATGCCTTCTTTCAGAGGTGTCACTGACTATTGAAACTGCATTGTTTTAATCAAAACGTTGTTCCTGATAGAATATATTTTAATCAGAATAAGGCAGAGTTACACTATCTCCAGCTTGGAGAATTTCAGTGGGGAGCTGTGCCCTCTGCTGTTGGCTTGAGCACAGTGAAGGAATAGCAATAAGCTTCAGCCTGAATACTTTTGACCTGAAACATAGTTAAAATGAAACAGTTCAAAAACATCTTCTAGCATAACAATTTTTATCAGGTAATTTTTTTGTCCAAAACATTTTTGTGATATGAAATGTTTTGTCAAAATACTACAGAGTATTTAACTCAGTTTTCATTGTAAATTGCATCTGGTGGATAAGAATATTTTTTGTTTCTCGTCACCTGAGAGATTCATCATCAGTGAAAAACAGGAGCAAAGGAACTTTTGAGATGGATTTTTTTTTCTTTTCTCAGTGATCAAGCATTAAAATTCACAATTTCTTCTGAAACAATTGGTATAAAAAGTACTAACTCTTCTATCAAAACAGAAGTACAAAACCAAAAAGTATATGGTTACTGGAAAGGTTATTGTTCTTTTTATTATTGTTGAACCTTTTTTTTATCAAATACGGCTTGAAACCTAATTCAAAGCTTATTTGTCTATATTACTGGCTGACTATTCTGCCTGTAATTTGCCATACCTTTTAATTTTACTGTCCACATTGGTGATAGTCACAAAGAATAAAATCTATGAGCCAGTGAGGGATACAGTGCTTCTTTCACAATTTCTCAAATAGAATTCTTAATAACAAAGGAACGGGGGGGAAAAAAATCATCATTTCAGTTTCAACTGTTTGGTACTACTCTATTTTTCTCTTTGAGTTACTGAGCTGCTGGAAACACACCTTCACAAACAACGCATTAAAGTTTTGTTGCAAATGTAAAATGCAGATTTGTACCTATGCAAATAAGCATATTTATGCATCACAGTGGTAGTTTAGCTGATTTCTATTCTAAGATTTTATTACACAGGCAGTGTTCTCTCTTGTTTTGTTCCACATTAAACTCCACAAGCATAGTGCAAGTTGTAGAAGTATCCAAACTGCAAGACAGGAACTAGAGGAGTAAAATCCTTCTCATGGTTAGAGATCAGGTTTGTGACCACTTGAGGAACCTGAACATACAGTAGTCTATGGGATATTGAAATAAATTCCAGAGTCCTGAGGGAATTGGCTGATGTAGCTGCCAAGCCACTCTTCATGACATTTGAAAAATCATGGCAGTCAAATGAAGCCCTAAGTGACTGGAAAATGGAAACATCACACCCATTTTCCTAAAGGGCATAAAGGAGAGGATCCTGGGAACTACTGTCTTGTCAGCCCTACGACCTGGGAGTATAATGGAACAGACCTTCATGGCAGCTTTGCTGCATGGAGGACAGAGAGGTGAATCACAACCTCCAGCATGGTTTCACCAAGGGCAAGTCTCACCTGGCAGATATAGTGGCCTTCTGTGATGGAGTTGGCTACACCAGGGGACAAGGGGGGAGCCATGGATGTTGCCTGTCTGGACTTCTGTAAGGCCTTGGGGACAGTGCCCCACAGCATCCGACTCTCAGTTGGAGAGAGATGGATTTGGTGGGTGTGCTATTTGCTGAGTGAGGAATTGGTGGAACTATGGTACCATCCAGAGGGCAATGGTCAAGGATTCAATATCCTGATGTCAGTAAAAAACAGGTGGTGTCCCTCAGGGGTCCAAATGGGGACAAGTACAGTTTCATGGTTTTTAACAGTGACATGGGCTAAGGGATCAAGTGCACCCTCAACAAGTTTGCAAACGGCACCAAGCTGATTGGTAGGGTTAACACATCTGAAGGATGGAATGCCACCCAGAGGGACCTGGACAAGCTTGAGAAGCCAGCCCACAAGATCCTCAAGAGGTTCAACAAGGCCAAGTGCAACGTCCTGTGCCTGAGTCAGGCCAAACCCTAGGATTATATAAACTGGGGTATGAAGGACTGAGAGCAGCCTTGCCAAGAAAGGCTTAGGGCTGCTGGTGGATCAGAAGCTGGAAATGTCCCAGCAATGTGCACTTACATCCCAGAAAACCAACCATATCCTGTGCTGCATCAGATTGGCCAGCAGGGAGGTGATTCTACCCCTCTGCCCTCGTGAGATCCCACCTGGAGTCTGGAGTACAGCCCCAGGAACCCCAGCACATGGAGGACATGGATCTGTGGGAGCAAGTCTAACACAGGGGAGTCACAAAAATGAGTAGAGAGCTAGAACACCTCTCCTATGAAGAAAGGCTGGAAAAGTTGTGCTTTTTCAGTCTGGAGAAGAGACGGCTCCAGGGAGACCTCACTACAGCTATTCAGTACTTTAAGGAGGCCTATAGGAAAGATGGGGATAAACTCTTTTGTAGGGCATGTAGGAGTAAGACAATGGGTAATGTTATAGGTAAAAGATGGTAGATTCAGATTAGACAAAAGGAAGAAGTTCTTTACAAAGAGAGTGCTGTAAAACTGTCACAGAATGCCCAGAGAGGTGGTGGATGCCCCATCCCTGGAAACATTCAGCTTAAGGTTGAACAGAGCTCTGAGAAATATGATCTTGATGAAAATATCCCTGCTCATTGCACAGGGGTTGGAAGTAGATGATCTTTAAGGTTCCCTTCCAACACTGTGATTTTATGTTTCTATGATAAGTGTATCCACTTGTTTGATGGTGCATGGACAGCCTGGCACAATGTGACTTGTGGGTACCTTTCCTTTTTCACTAGGGCATGTTTGAAATCTACTGCATATGCAATCCAATAATCATATTTGTTAAGAACCAGAAATAGCTTTGGGAATGTCACAGAATTCACAAGTACCCCAGAGACATTAGAACAGCTCTGTCACCTACAGACACTCCATGTCTGTATTTGCACTAAAAACCCCTCCACCTTGGCCCTGTGTAGAGTTCTTATAGATGTGCAACTAACAAGATTCCCAATTGGGAAATTCTAGTATGTAAACTGAAGTTTGAGAATGTAAGGAATGATCAAGATTTGATGAAAATTGTAGAGAAATTGAACAAGGTTTTTGCAAGAAATCATACATATTCCATAACCATCTTCGACAGTGGGCATCCCACTGGGATGTGAGTGAGCTTTGTGATGCCTACTCCCTATCTTTGTGATTTCCCTTCCTAAACAGGAGGCAGAATTAATTGTTTTTAATCGATTAATCATGATATTTTTTCTATTCTTAAATGAACATCTGCTGTTGCAAATTTCTGATAAAACTGTGATGTGTCTCAAAATGTCAAAAAATATGGCATGTTTGCCCAGTTTCCCTGAGTTTCTGCTGCAGTATAAACTCTGGTATACTGCCAAAGCATCAGAGTGAATTGTGTGAGTCCCAGGTCAACAGAGCAGGCTGCGGGTCTCCTTTCAGTTTAAAGTAAGTTTTTTCATCTGTTTTCTTCTCAGAGATGGCCTTGAAAACCTGAAACAATGTGAACAGACTTAAGATGGAGGCAAGCAGCCAAGGAGTTGATCTCAGTTTGACAACAGACAGAAAGCAAAAGTGTTGCTGAATGGAGACAGGTGCATGATGGCACTCCTGCACATTCATGCTCCTAACTATTCAGAAAAGAAGAAATCTTGAAAAAAATCTCCCTCTCCCTTACCATCTCCCTGGCCATTGTCCATCCCATTGCAGGCTGACAGAGCAGGAATGTGGGAGACCATGAAGGGCTCTCCCCACCATTTCACTTCTGCTCTGAAGAACATCTTTACCTGACAGGACAAATGGTTAAAAAATCTTTAAAAAAAAAAAAAAGATTTGCCTTAGTGAAGAATTAATATTCTGTCTGTTTCTTTGCAGTTTACCCCAATTTCATGCTTCCCAGTAACAGTGTCTTGAAAAATGCCCACTCTTATTTGAAAGGACTATACCCTTGTGTTTCTTTAGTGGAAGATTAAAACCACTCAGATGATCTCAATAACATTAGTCTTTCACAGCTTTTTGAAGTGACAAGAAAACAGATCTAAATAAAGATATTTTGGCTTCTGTTTTTTAGAAACTGAACAAAAAAAAAAAAAAAAACAAGTGAAGAGGAGGCCGTAAGATGCAAACAAGAAATGCAGGATTTATAGGAAAGTATCTGTGTAGAATAATATGGGACCAGACTGGATCGGAAGATGTGGGAAGATAGAAATGAAATGTATGTTAGGACAACCTGGTGAGATCAGAGTTCTAACTTGTGGCTGCCTCACTTGTACACATTGAGTATCTCTAATGTATATACACAGAACAAGGTTATCGCAGCTTTACATTAATCCTTTTGTACTTTGATGGAGATACTAATTTTATATGAAGGATGACCCTTCTTTTTCTCATCTTTGTATTGGTCTCTGCCATATACAGCAACCACTGAATTTGGGTCCACTGTTTTTCTTACAGAAGTACTGCTCTCAATGTTTTTTTAGTTGGTCATATGAAGTTATTGTTGCCTTTGCCCTAAAACTAGCTGTCCTTGCAGGAAGGTTAATCTTGTCTAATTCAAGACTTTGGACTTCAGATATGTTATTTTCCCTTGCCGTTTTACTCTTATTAAACATCAGCATATAGTGTACATTAATTGTTCATATACATTAACCCCTACACATTTCTTTTTACATGGCAAACCAGTTTGAAAGTGTATTTCATCCAGAGACTACTGAAAACACTGGTTCTTCTACTTCTTTCCCAATTTTATATCAGTAAGTGAAATTAAATTTTAGCAAGCATTTTAATAATTAATTATGAAAGCAGCTCTTATGCAAAGTAAAAAGAATAGAAACGATTTTATTATATATAACAGTATATATATAATATTATATATAACTACTTATTATATATAACAAACACATTGAAATTCTGAAATACATGTGAGATATTTGGAGGTTGTTATTTCTGCAGGAAGTTGGACTCAGGTCACTTCTAATTATCTCAGGTCCCTTCTAATCTGAGTCTTTTTATGGTTCTGTGACTGGAATGTTATAAAATACTTCTCTGTCACTATAAAAATATTGGAACACTAGATAAGACTACTGAATTCCTGTTTATTCTATTTATTTTCTATGAACAGATTCAGGAATGTTAGATTGTGCTGTATGGAGAATATGTCCAGAATTAATGACAAGAAGAATGAGTCAGAGATGTGAGCATTGCCTCAGGAATTTTGAACATGGATGTGCAATGATTTTTATAGTTCATTAATTTGGATTAGAACATACATAGATAATGGCTGTTCTCTGAATTTTTATCTGTGGTGAAAACCATCATGTGAATAAAGTGAAACAGCCAACAGTCCAAAACTTATCATTTTGTTAAGATAAACTAATAAAATTGAGAGTTCAGACATGTATATTTACAGAATAAAAGAGTATCCAGTAAGTGATGGTGTGGGATGTTGCAAGATGGGGATGATCTGAGTTATTACAAACAGGAGGCTAGATCTAAATGAAGTGGATTATAAAAACTATAATTAGCTAATGCTTCCCAAAGGCCTAACTTAAACTGTTGAGGTTTTTCCATTCCAAAGTGCATTACCATTCAGAGATCACATATCATGTAGTAAGTACAGAAAAAAACCCAAATCTTAAACAAACAGTATTGTCTTCAATTATTTCAGAGCAATCTTTTAAACTTTCTGGAACAGATACTTTTCCTTTAATGACGCTGCAATTGCTGAAGGACTGTTTACTTATTATATATAACAAACACATTGCAATTAAATGTCACCAAGTTATGTTGATTTTATTTACATGCTTATAGATGATGATTTAATCTCTAGATTGTGCTGTAAATTCTGAAGAAGGCAGATGGGTTGGTGAAAAAAACCAGGATCCTTTGTCTAGTAAAAGCAACCTTAGTATTCTCAGGAGTGTTTTCAGAGCTGTTTTATTTATTGTTTACAAATATTCACGTTTTAACATAAAACCTTGAGGAAGAATGGCTGTGTCTCCTCTGTGTGAATCTTATTCTGTGTGTAGAGAGTTTTCAAAGTCTGCAAATATGCAAGGGTTCAAACCCTGACTAAGTGAAGGGGCATGGGAGATCTTTCTTTTCACAGAGAGCCAGCAAATGTGTCCTGCCCTTTACTGTCAACACATGGATAACAGAGGGAAGCACCAGAGAAGAAGGAGGACTATGAGCAATGCCAAGGCTTTTCAGAAGTTTGGTTAATGCTGTCTTACAAAGGACAGGCAGTTTCTACCATCTGCTAGAGTTGTCAGAGAACAAAGAGTGCCTTGCTGAGACATCCATAGAATAAACAGGGAAGCTCAGGCTTGATTCTCCCACATCTCCCCCAGCACACCCAAAGAACATCTGGTAAGTTAATTCAGTAACAAGACCAAGTTACACTAATTTTTAAAATAAATGCATAGTTTCTTCAAATGCAAAGCTTTATGCGACTTTAAAAACAGACAACTGCTATTTTAAAAAACCTCCAATATCTGGAGTAAGTAGGATGTTATTTACCTGAACCGTGTCTAAAAAGTGTAAAAGTATAAGCACTCCAGCTGAAACAAAGGATTTGGTGATGAACTTTAAATCCTTCATGTGCTTAAATTCTTGGTTAGGCTAGGCTTTTGTACTAGAACACTCAGATTTCCAGCAGCAGTTTGGAAGCAGAGGAAGGTCTTGCATTCATTTCATCCTGCACAGCACTGTTGCAGTGTATCACTGGTCCATTGAACTCCTCTTTCCTCCCCCATTGTACTACAGAAATGAAAGCTTCAGTTCTTATGCCATAGAACCAAGTGACTCACTGAATATTTGACTGTCTAGCAAATCTTAGTCTTTCTGAGTTGTTTTCTGTTTGAATGATATAAAATACAGGTTCTATCTGTAATCCAAAAGGAGGTTTCCTTCCACAGGAAGATGTCTTGCCTTCATGGAGGCACAAAAGCTATAGTGGTGACTGTTGAAGCAAAGACATCAGTTTCTAATGTATCATTTTTCTGAAAACCAGCAGAACTCTTGTAATACAAAATGGCTCATATTTATCTTCACTCTTGCCATTGGGATCTGTATATAAGCATGACTGACTATATAAAATATAAACCTATTGTGGAAAAACACATCCTGAATGTCTGTATTTCAGTATGACAGGATGTTTAGTAGCCAGTGTTATTAGATTTTAGTCTGTGTACTACCACCCAGAAAAGAAAAGTCATAATATTGCCAAAAGCAAAAGACTGCTGTCAAAGCTGATAAATCCAGAAGGGCTTAATGAAGGTGTTGTCTGTCTATGATGAAACAAGGAGACTTGGTTAGATCATTGCTAGCCCACATGAGAGTGCTTAAACTCTCAGAAATTGTGTTGGGTAAGGATTGCTTGACTTCATGGACTATGCATCCAGCTATTGAAGTGAAATTCTTTGTATTTCCTTGTGGCTTGGGTATATTATCAGTTATTTTACCATAATAAATATTTTTTGGTATTTTTTACAAGATTGCAATTTATTATTTTATTATACTCAAAGATATTGTCAAAGACATTGTCAGACCTTTAATGAGCTCAGAAAAGTAAAAACACAATGCATTCAGCATCTCTGAATGCATAGCTAAACAAATTTATAGCTAAACAAATGGTATTGGTCTTGAAATACACAGTCGAAAATTGTTGGCTTGTTGCCCAATTGTGTGTGTAAGACCTATAATTGAAACACTAGGTTCATTGCCCCTCTCAAAAAAGGTATAGTGATGCAAGGTTAGAAAAATATGTTCCGTGTCTAATGCCTTAAAATACTTTGCTGTAATTTATGTAGAGAGCCTTTACAAAAAACATGTTTAGGTTAAAGCTGGAATGCCCAGCCAGAAGCACATGGAAGAAGACTGAATAGTGAAAGTAACTTTACAAACACCAGTGTTTAGGGACACAAACTGACAAGTATTAACTCGAATTTCAGGTTGTTGTGCGTGCTTGATCTGCTGCTTGTTCCATCCAGCATGCTGCTTACCACCTACTTCTCTGCAAGAAAATAATGAAATAGGTTGGTGATGTTCTGTAATGGAGACACCCAGAATAGACCAGATTTACCCCTTCAATAAAGATGTTCCTGTAATGAGTAGTTAGCTAACATTTAGCACTTGTGTGGCTGTTTTGATGAATAACAGTTTGCAAGAATCATATCATTCATCTTTAACACAGTCCTGTGAGGTAGAGAATAGGGTGCTGTACTGTCTGCAAGGCTGCAGCAATGTGAACAGTGGCCTGGGACTGACAACCACAGCTCCTCAGAGGACATTGCTGTTTGAGATGGGACTAAATTTAATGGCTTCTAATTTTTTGTCATATTCCTTTTATTACAGTTGTGCTGTCCTGGAGGAATCTGTATTTTGAATAGATGAGAGACCTCTGTCCACATGGGGTGTTTGAGAAATTGGCAGATGCTGATTGACTATACAAACTGCCAGGATTGATGGGCTTGAGACTTCTCATAGGCATTTCCTGACCTGTGATTCTTCATTATTATATATTTAATCCTTATTTCTCCATTTCAGTTGAGCATATTTATTAAAATTAACCAGTAAGGTCTACTAACAAATGAGGTCTGTTTCATTTTGTACCTGGGTTGTGCAGTAGTGAACTGGTGCATTATTCATGTCTTCAGAGAATGCACCTGAACACAAACATTACATTGATCTCAGTTCTGAGTAAATAAAAAACATTTTGCAAGTCTGGAATGGTGGACTATATAGAGAGTTTCTTGGCATCACTAGAATTGAGGGAAAGACATCAAGCCAGCATCAGGCAAATGTGAAGAGCCAAAGAGAATTATTTATATTCTCAACTACTTTCCACAGGCAAAACCATGTTCTCCTCCAATGACAGTGACCAGGATCTGTGCCTGTGACAATCTGGGGAGGATGTACAATCACCATTGCTGGGAGGGCCAAAGTCTCTAGATCCAGATGGTTACCAGTGTGCTCTGGGTTAGCAGTTCCAAGCTAGGATAATAAAAGACATTTCATTGTTCATTATTACTGAACTCTTTATGTGTTGGATTATAAGCCATGACTACTACTGCAGTAGCAGTGAAATAGCAAATATCAGTGGGCACCACTCAGAGTCACTCCTTGGTATGATGCAGATACTGTTTTCAAAAAAGTCTGAAGTGCAGCCTAGTGCAACAATAATCACTGTTTTTCTTACAAGGATGAAGTATAATTGCCTTATTTACCTCTAGTTTGTCATATCAAAGCCCTTACTAATCTTTGCACACAGTTAGGAAGTTAGGAAAATTGGAGAATTCATGCGGGAAAATATTCTGCCCTTGCCTAGGAGGAAGAGTTCCACAATGACATAAAAGGCTAACAAAAAACACACCCCTCAATCAGAATATTCATACTGGCCTATTACATTTGACAGCTTTTATAGATACCCTGAAGCATCCTTAAGGTCAAGAGTAAAGAGCTTACTTCTGAAAATGTCTGAGTACTTTGTCCCTGTACTTCAAGCATACTTCTGCACCTCAGCACTGCTGTGAGTATCTAAGTTCACTGAAATTACTATGAGAATGAAAACATTTGGTTGGATCACTTAAAATATGTCTGACATCAATCTTAAACCAGCCATGAAATCTTGGCCTCCATTCAGGTGATTAAAAGAAAAGAGTAGGATTGTGGTTTTCTTTTCAAAATACATAATGTAAAGATGCATTAAGCAACCAACGCATTTGTGGAGAGTAAGACCACAGAGAAATTTTTGAAAAGAGACTGAGGAACATGAAGACACAGAAAGGTAGGACTAGTGAAAGACATACTAGCAAAACCTTTTTTTTTGCACTGACAAACTACTGTGCTGAGTCATGCTAAACTGTGAGACAAACAGTATTTCTGCTAGCTGCACTGGCATCTTTCCAGTAGAGATGTATTTTAGAATCCATAGCCCAAGCGTGTATGTGGTTCTAATAGAGAAAGCTGAATCTTGCATTGGAGCCCATCAAGATCCATCAGTATAAATTCAGATAAATGAGACTTAGAATGCAGAAGATGGAATCTGAGGATTTTGTCTGTAATGTACTGTAATGCACTACCAACTGCAAAATGGGGTACTGCTCTATTATTGTATCCCCAGATCGATTTTTAAAGATTAGATCTTAGGATCATTGCATATCACTCTTTCAATCTGCTTCTGTCAATTCATGATAGAATCAGTTTGTTGTTTTCTTACACTGCTCTGGAAAGAACATTAACACTCCCAGCCAATATTGTTTCTAGGTTACTAAAGGCTTTTTGTTACAGTTTTGTTTCCCCTCTTTTCTGGTAATACCTGCTGCTCAGTAAGTGTAACAAGCATGGGTTTCCTAATACTGAGTCCTTTTTTGTTACATACTGCTTACTCTTGCAATGCACATAAAATGTTTATACTTACACACATCCAGTTACCTTTTCGTTATTGACAGATGATTCTTTCAAAGGTGCTTTGTGGTCTCAGAGTGAAGTGTTGACTCCATTGAAGTGAAGCACAGATATTGATAAATGGGATGTTATGCTCTGACCTTTCAAAGGAGCACAAATTGTATGGATTCAGAAGGACTAACTTTCTCAAAACTCTGGGAAACACACATCTCACGGAATTTCTGGAAAATATCTTTGAGATGAAAACTCTTCTGCCTGCAAAGACCATATTTCAAGGGCTGGAAACACATGATTTTCTCATAAAATTCTCTTGGAGGAGGATGCATCTCACTGGAAAATATGCATGAAGTATTTCTGGTTTGGTGCATCATTAATTATATGATATATTTTGTTGAGATGCCTCTTATAGAACTTTTCTGAACTCCTCCAGCCGTGTTAGCATTTCTGTGGCCTGGTTAGGACTGTTCCCAGGCAAATGCTACTGCCAGAGTATCATGCAAGATAAAGGTCATACATAAAACTCTACCTCAATATAGAAGAGTTGCCAATCTGCTGGAATTTCCAAACAGGCACATATGAACCTTATAAAAGCAAACAGTACAGGTCAAACTCCTGTACCTGGATTATTTCAAGTCAGACTGTGCCAGTGTATATAAAAGTAGACAGCCCAGCTCAGATTTGGATTTCAGTGTGAGTGCCATACAAGAAAAGCCTATGGGAATCAAGAGGAGAGTCATATTCCTGCAGAGTTTATCTGTTTAGTTTTTCAGATCTGGAAGAGATGTCTGAAATACACACTATACTTTTGTTGTATCAGATTTGTATGTGATAAATAATAAATTTGCTCTTTTTTTCTTTTTTTAATGCTAGTACTTGTCCCTCAATCTGTGCTCATTTGAGTAGACTGCTACAAGGAAAGCTTGTTCATCTTTTTGTTCCTTTTGTTAAATCTACAGTCTGGATTATTTTCATGTTTATTGTATCTCGCAGACTAAATATTAAGTTTTGCAAATGGTATGCATGTTCTAAACCACAACAGAAGGATGATGGGAAAGGTCCTAAAGTCCAAACTGCAGACTGCTGAGTTACACACCTTCTGAACTGGAAGATGCAGTAAAAGTCTGCCTAATCTTTGTCTAGAGGTGCTACACAAATAAAAGTGTTAATGTAGCTAAAAACCTAATTTTGTGTAAAACCAGCAAAACTAACCCAATATGATTCTTATTTTGCTTTGGCAGATCTTCCAGTAAGATCTGGCTGTCAGTAGGGGTTTCCATTCATTCCTACAGTGTTTTCCATAGCATGGCATGTCAGTGGAGGCATATGACAATTTGGCTTTTTGGCTGTGGCATGCCACCATGGCATCCCTCAATCAAAAGCACTGAGTGACATGCTTTTCTTGCACTGCCTGGCATGCAATGTGCAATATGTCAAAAAGCACTGCTGCCCCTTCCATACTGTGTATTACCAGATTCCTTTTTGTTGTACTGTTTTCTTCCACAAGCTATTAAATATAGTAGAATATATTTTATATTTAGATTGGCCACAGGCACTGAGCAAATGCTTTTGCTCATTTAATAGTGTACTGAATGTGGGCACACTCTGTGCTCCAGCAAAGCCCTTTGGATGAAATCACCCATGGGAAATATCCCTGAGCATGGTGAAACTTGGAAAACCTTAGCTTTGAGCAGAGACATTTTTGAATTTCATGCAGCTGGAATATTTACCTCTGTGTGTCCCCTCACAGTCAGCCATTCCTAGCTCTCATGCTGGCTCCTGGAGACAGCTGGAAATTGGCACGCTGAGGTGAAGCAGCATTTTGGTTGTTCTAGTTATTTCAAGTTATTGGCCAAGTCAGTCATGGCTGGCAGACCTCAAAAGTGCTGCCAGTCACTTTTCCATGCATCATTCTCTTGTCCATGCTTTGTGTGCTCTGGGTAAAGCCATGGCTCTGAGCCATTTTCCAGACTCTTCTTATTCCTGCTTTCCATTCTCAAAAAAGAAACTCTCTGACTTAAGGTAAGGTATTTTTGTAAGTGAGATAAGCATGATTATGCTTTTTGTTTAGCAGAAGCATATGCAGCATCTGAACTGCACATCCAACAGATGGTGTTCCACAGGTGTAGCGTGTTATTTGTACTGAAGCCTCTGTTTCAAATTTCATTTAGGTAACAAATGTACAAACTCTTCTTTTGGATGAAGAGTACCTTATGTGTTAGGTATCCAACAGTTAGGTATTTTTACTTATTTTGATAATCTTTTGAATAAGCTGTTATCATCAGGTGCCCAACTGTGATTCTGTGATTGAGTGCCAGATTTGGGCAAGACCACTTCTGTAATTACTGAAATCCTGAACTTTATGAATGGTATAGATCGAACTTGTTATGCTCTTGCCTTTTCTATTTCAGATGGCTGATAGCTTTTACATGTCCAAAGTTTACAAAATAGAAAGAAATCACTGTAATAAAGTTGTGAATGCACTAGATAATACCACTCTTAAATGTTTGAAGGTGTGACCTTTTCTTAATTAAAGTGGCATTTATATGACAGAAGTGTTTATTTCTTGGAAAAAGCAACATTTTACAAGTTAGATAATAATGAATTTCTGAGACAATATCAAAAGAAAAGAATAAAGGTAGATCCTAAGGAATGCAAAAATAATGTTATTCTGATTATCTCTTAAGGCAGATAATGCTACTACATTTGCTTTTTGCTCTACCTTTGACGAGGAAAGCAGCAGGAAAAGAAAGCAGTTGGTGAGACACTGTGGGATGACTCAGTGCCTGGGGCTGACTCCAAGTACCAACATTTGTCATTTGTGTGTAAGTTACTGCCTGGAAGGCACAACGTGCAGTAGCTGACAAAAAGACGCTCCTCTGGGTGCAACAGGACCAGCTCACTGGAAAGCTAGAATATGAAGACTTTCACTGTTGGATGGGACTCTTTAATAAAGAAGAATGTAAAAATTCTCACACGGAGAAATGAATTTAAATACTAGGGGAAGAACTGACTTGCATCTTTTTCTGTGTAATAAAAATCATGTTCCTCACCTCCACAAAGGGCTCAAATAAGCATTCTTTGTGTGTATGAAGTTGATTAGAAGTCTCTCTGAGATTTCCATGAACATGTCCACTAAATCTGTCTGCTTATACAGACAGAAAATGAGCTGCTCCAATTAGAATTTTATGAACTCACAAGTGTTTCTCTCTAGGCAGATGAGGTAAAAACCAATTCAAAAGGATTAATGTCTAAGCTTTCTGAATTAAAATTGCAACAGGTGTCAATTGTACATGCCTGCCCTTCCAACAAATGTGACATTATCCATTTGATTGATGACACAGTAAAAAAAATGGTTCTTTTTCTTTTGTCCCAAAGTTCTCTTTTGAAATCAAAAACATGTATTCTTCCATACCATTGTACCCAAGTCACCTCCTTGTATTTTCTTAATTGAATTCTACCTAAAGAAGATATGAGGAACTATGTTTCGAAGGCTACTTTGATGATGAATGCGTCTCTGTTCCTTTAAAGATAGTAAAAGGATCTTGTGTGAGTTGCTAAGGTTCATCGAGTTTCAATTTGATGTATCTTCTCTATGTAAAAATACTATGTACATCACTACAGAAATTTTCTCAAATGTAGATTCCTAAGTGAGACACCTTGTCCAACCTTTGACTCAAAGGACTAAGGATGTTTACTTATGATTATATTCAGAGAAGAAGTAATTACTAAACAAATTTAATAAAGCAATTTTAGTTATGCTAAACAAAGTCCATATTTAGATATTTATTAGTTTAGCTACAAAGCACAACTAGAAGGGGAAACTTTATCTTCCATCTGGTTTTGGGACATCAAATAGGACCAAGTTAGTCCTAAGCTCTGTATATTGTAGCTTCTCAACCTTTTTCTTGTACCTCACCAACACAAAGGGTAGAACCTCTCACAGCTGCAGGTTTATTTCCATACTGCATTACAGTGCTGATAGGTACAAGGAGCATTTGAACAAGTTCACTGCACCTCCATGGTTTGTGATGCTTCTTGACTGACTCTCAAATATTTATCTTGGAATAGTATTTAGTTGGAGTTTTGTAGTTTGAGTTTTTAGCTCAAGGTAGACAGAGTTGCAGCAGTGTTAGGAGGGACTGACAAAGCTATGGGAGATCACAGTGAAGCTGGCATTTGAGAGAAAAGCTCTGAGTGTCCAAAATAGATGTGCAGACAAAGCCAAATAACACAACCACATAGTCACTAACTCCCCATCATCTGAAAACCAAATGCTCTCCTGACTAAAATACCCACCGCTAAGTTGCCTAACACGAGAAATATATTCTGTGTAAAGCTCCCTGTTTGAAGAACTGACTGGACAACATCAAACCCAAACTTGAGCCAATGGTCTGCAATGGCCTCCTTGGGGCTGCCATCGTGTCCCTTTGCTCGGTGGTTTTGCAGGCTGTGAGACATCCTTCCAGGCAGACACAGGGCCTGGCTGAGCTGTTGCACGGGAGCATTTGTGAAAGCGGGGAAGCGGCAGCGGGGGAGCCTGCCCGCCCTGGGAGCCCGTCCCGAATCCCCGGGGCTGCCTCACGGACCGAGCTCCCTCCGTGCGCTGCAGCAGCCGCTGGGCGCTCCGGGCAGCTCTGCTCCCCCGAGCGGGGACCCACGGCCCCGGGCCCGGCTCGCTGTGTCCCGGCCTGAGCGGGGCGGGCGCGGAGGGAGCCGCGGGGTCCCGCCGGCAGCCCCCGGCCTCCCCCGGGGGGAAGGCGGCTCTGGCCCGCGCCCAGCCCTGCCCTGCCCTGCCCAGCCCCGCGGGGAGGACGCGAGGCCGCGGCGCTCTATAAAAGCCCCGGGCCGGGAGGGGGGCACCGGGGCAGCGGGACGGGGCGCGGGCGGCGGCACCATGGCCCAGTCCGTGTGGGGCTACGACAGCGACAACGGTGAGCGGGCTCGGGGAACCGCGGGGCCAGCACGGCCCGGCTGAGCAGGGGCGACAATTCTGTGTCTTTGTCCCTCAGGACCCGAGCGCTGGCACGAAAACTACCCCCTGGCCAAGGGCGACAAGCAGTCGCCCATTGAGATCAACAGCAAGGATGTGCAGCACGACTCCTCTCTCTCCTCCTGGCACGCCAGCTATGACCCCGGGGCTGCGAAAACCATCCTGAACAACGGGCGCACCTGCCGCGTCGTCTTCGACGACACTTTTGATCGATCAGGTCGGTTTGTATTTTTTGAGGGTTGTTAGGGATCAAGGTTTGCAAAGCGCCGGGTATCAAAAGCATCCTTTAGTATCCAGCTTGTGCAGGCCAGCAGAGAAAAGTCACTTGGGAACGTAAAAAATGTGCTCTGGGAGTTTATTCTGGTGGATCTGAAGGGGGACAGAAAGGCTGTTAGCTGCAGGGGAGCTCCTGAAATACAGACTCTGCTGGATGGTGGACTTCTCCCTATGTCACGTCCTTCCACACAGACACCACATCTTCAGGGTTTGTGTAAGGGACAAGAGTGGGGCTCAGAGGGGTTTAGAAAGCTCTGAGGCACTTTGTAAACCAAAAACTTGTATATGCATTTCTGCTGACTATGATCTTGATTTCTTCTGCATGGCAATTCTTCAGGTACTTCAAAGCCTGAAAAAGTTATGAAAATAGCATTTATGTAAATACCATTTTATAGTTTCTGGAAAACTGTGAAACAGCTTTGTTATTTAATTGAGAGCAAGCAATCTCATAGATCTAAATTAAATTGTTCAAAACTTGATTGCAGAGCTCTATCTGTGTAGCTCTGGATGCAGACAGGCAACAACTGTCAAAATGAATAATAAATTCACAATATCATATAATGCAAAGACATCTCAAAAGCATGCAGTATTGATTCATCCTTCACCAAGAAGGAAAGCAATCTAATTAATGGAAAGCAGCTACTTTCCTTTGTATTTTTGTGCATCTGCTTTGATTGCACTTGTATTGAGATTTTGTTCGTAGTCAGCTATATCACTAATGAAATATATCCATAGTACATTGAAAGATCACTTTCCTGCTTATCTTAATGGTCCCCTTTTTTCCTGGATTTCTTTATTTATCATTGCAGCTGCTTGTTATTGTTCCATGTCTCTCAGACGGAATCTCAACTATTTAGAATGAGAACTGTCCCTAAGTTGTGTATTTTTATGGTCCTTTAGTATTCATTAGCACAGTTTCTACACAGCGGCCTCATAAATTGCACTTTTATTACCATAGAAACACAGAATGGTTGGGATTGGAAGTGACCTTAATGATCATCTAGTTCCGATCATTCCCTCATCACCACCTTCCACTAGACCAGGATCCTAAAGATGCATCCAGCCTGGCCTTGAACATTTCCAGGGATGGAGCATCCATGCTTCTTCATGCAACCTGTTCCAGTACCTCATCAACCTCACACTAAAAAATTTCTTCCTAATATCCAATGTAACCATACTCCCTTTCAGTTTGAAGACATTCTTCTTTGCCCTGTCACTATCTACAAGTTCTGTTTAAAAGCCAGAATGCCCTCCAAAAGCTCTGCATAAAATGAATGCCATCACTGAAAGCATGGGAATGAAATTGGTAATGAACATTTTCACATGGTGGCTCTGTTCTATCTTTACAGCGTCTTTCCTAGAGGCTGAAATGTTTTAGGCTGCTCAAGAAGTTGACTGCTTCCAGTTTGGCCAAACCAAAGGCAGCCCTTGGTGCAGCGCTTCCTCTAAATCACCTTCCTTACTCTTCCTCCCTGTCTCTCCCCTCCCAGTCACTTCTGTTGCTCCAGTGTGTGCAGTCACTCCTGGCTGCCCTTACCTTCTGCACGTTGCTGGGCAGTAATTTAGACTCAGTTGTTTCATAGGCACATGTCTGATCAGAATCAAATACAATGCTTGACAGTTCTGAAATACCACTTTACTACCTTCATTTTTTGGCTTCTGCAGTGCTAAGAGATGAGGATAAGCAACAGTTACAGATTCCATTTAAATTGGAAAAAGAAATATAGTTGAAGATAATTTTTTTTCCAAACACATGGAAGTATTTGAATGTCAGAAAGATTTGGTTTTATGCTAGAGAGATTTGTATGCTGTTATGAAGGGATGTTTTCAAGTTCTTCACAGTATTTTAGCTCTGGAAAGGGCAACCTGTTAGAAATGAGTGGTAAATGAGTTTCCAAACCTTACACTGACTTAGCTTTTAAACGTAGGTAGATCACATAAAGTGAACTCCTGCCTCCCATTGATTCCACTGTAAAATGGCAACCAAATCCTTTTGAGGAGTTGGGCCTTAGATTCTATGCCTTTTTTTGTCCTATATTAGAAGGTCAAATAATAACAAGTATTTTTCCATTGAAGGCTTCTACAGAAGTTTTGCTCAATATTACTCAATATATTACTCAATACTATACTGAATTATGATTATTTATGTATGAACAAAGTAAAGAAGTAAAGTAAGAGGAACTACATGCTTAAGTCTCAACAGTGTTTTTCTTCTGTCCCTCCTCTTGATGGTTGTGACACCTAACAACTAAAAAGGGAAACTGCAAAGTTAAACATTTGCTCTGTATAGGTATTCCAACTTGTAGGATATCAAGAATTCATTTGAGACCATTGGGCAAAAGAGGATTTCAATGTTAACTTTGAACTTCAAAGCTATTGGTAGAAGTTCAAACTTGAATGCTATTTAAACAAGGCCTTCTGGCACTGCAGTTGTGAACTACATTATCAGCTTTCTGTGTAAGGAAACACGACTCATTCCAACCTTAGGTAATGAATGAAAAATACATTTGAGAGCTTATCCTCTAAGCAGTCCCTGCTCAAAAGAATCTCCAGGCTGAAAGAGCAGGTGTGATGTTTTGAAAGTCAGAGTTGATGTCAACTGTCAGACTGATGCATGGTCAGCATTATTTGGCTAAGCACAGCAGAAGTAACAGCTACTTCATTTCCCTTTTTGGTGACTCAAGAACAATTTTCTAACTCACTTGACCTAAACTTTATTGTCTTCCCTCACTTCCAAGAAATAGATAATTTTAAATTTTTAATATGTTTTTAGAAACAGCTAACTATGTGTAACCATTGTGTTGATGCCTTGTGAAGGCTGACCTAGAGTAGACACTAGACGGAGCTAAAGAATAAAGTAGGTACTTATTAGAAAGCTTTAACGGATATACCTTGGGCAGCACAAGGTGACCTGTAAAAAATATGCCAGTCATGGACTGGAAATACTTTCTGAAGCACCTTTTGGTTAATTTAATGGCCCTAACACTAATCTTTCTTTAAAAGACCCTTTCTTAACAAGAATCACCTGTGAACACCCCTTCTCTCTCCATACCAGGAACCGCAGTGCGTCCACTTGCCAGGAGAAAAGGGAAGGTTGGGCAGCTGGGGTTTGACTCTGTGCTTGACTCACAGTTTTCCCATGGAACAGAACTCCCGATAACACAATTTAGCCTCAGCCACGTAAAGTGGCGAGCGTGCTGGCTGCAGGAGGGAGCCGCGGGGTGGTGGCGGTGTCGGTATCGGTGTCGGTGGCTGTGGCGGTGTCGGTATCGGTGGCTGTGCCGGTGTCGGTGCCGGTGTCGGGGCTGACGCCGCCGTGTCCCCCATGCAGTGCTGAGGGGCGGCCCGCTGAGCGGCGCCTACCGCCTGCGCCAGCTGCACCTGCACTGGGGCTCCTGCGACCAGCACGGCTCCGAGCACGTCATCGACGGCGTCAAGTACGCGGCAGAGGTAGGGCGGGCTCCAACAGCTCCAACAGCGGCGCTCCGCGCTGGAATTCGACTGGTTTCGCATCTGAACGCTTTAACCATGCTCCCTCTTGGAAGTGTTTAGCCACTGATTTTTCTGCGCCTGTGAAACTCGCGCATGCTGCTTAACATGCAGTGGGATAAAGTCGCATCCGCCAACAAATGCATCCCTGCAAGTATCTACTAACACGGATTTCTTCACGCCAGAGTTTATTGCTGCTATTTTACAATGTTTCAAAAATATTTCCGACGAAGCAATCTGTTATTTCCAAATAGGAAGAGCTGCTGAAGGGTTTTTTTGGCTTTTAGTCATTTCTGGTATAGCTTGAGTTACCAAGTTAGTTTCAAACGAATAGAAAAACTCACCAAAATCACATTTGATAAGCTGACATTCAAAATCAGATCCGTCTTAAAACTGGTTCAGAACATGTTTTAGTTTCTGAACATCTCAGCTTTAAAATAGCTGGGTTTCTTTTCAGGAACCACAGAAAATATGTTTGGGTTTTGTTTATTTGTTTTTTAATCTTTTTTATGTAAACCACTGCAGGGCTGTTGTCCTAATTTGTTAAATTTCATGAATGCTTTAGACCCTGAAGATTTTTTTCAGGTCCTAAATGTAAGTGAATTAGCTATTGAGGGTAGAGAATTGTGAGCAAAGGCTGCCTCCTTCCTCCACCTTATTTGAGAACAGGCTCAAAATACATACCTATGCCCACAAAAATCCTGCAGTGCTGTTTTCCTGCCTTCCAGCTACACTCTCAAGGCCCAGAGCTTGGAGAAGCTTTGCCCACCTCTCACAGGACAAAACTGAGGCAGATATTTTCAGGGTCAATGTGCGCAGACATTGCAGAGAGGACTGCGGTGATGGCTTAGGATTTTTTTTCTGTTCCTTAACCACAGCTAATCTTTGCTGGTATTCTGCTTTCTGTGGTCAACCAAAGAGAAGAAAATCTGCTTCCTCAAACTATTTCTTGGCTAGTTCAAGCGCAGATTTTTATCTTACTTTTGTTAGCAGTACTCATTGATGGGGGAAGAAAGCCTGGAATATATGTACTTTGGCTACATTGCAACCAAAGATATATGGTTGCTCCAGTGGCTACATTGCAACCAAAGATATATGGTTGCTCCAGCTTTATCCTTAGCATTGAAATCCTTATTCTCAAGAGAAAAGAAACAGAGAACTATAGATTCATTCATATTCAAGACAATTTTTTTTTTGTTACTTTAAATAAACTTTTAAAAAATACTTTCTTTTCCCCCATATGACTGTGTTCCAATGCACCTTAATCTGAGGTTGCACACTGCTAGAGCTTTATGCATGAGCTAGAGATTTTCTGGACAGGGATTTTCTGAAATATTTTTTGAAAATATTTTTCAAATTTTTTGAAAATTTTGAAATATATCCTGAGAATACAGCATTGTTGAAAGTAAATATGAGGGAAAAAAGGCACATTATATCCCACAGTAGATATGAGAAAGAAATGTCAGATTATATCCCCACTCCCTTCCAGTACAATGTGCTGACAGTAGTAAGAGGTACAAACCAATAACGTATGCGTTACATACAACCCAGTGTAAATCCCTGAGCTGACATCTGCATAACCTGAAGATCTAAAAATGTACTTGAGATGAAGTGCATGTCAGTAGGTGTTTTATGCACTGCATGTGTGCATGTCATGTGCTTGGATTAAACTATTTATAGTTGCATTGTCTGATATTATGTGGTAAACTCAATTTTCTTTGTTCTATGCTTCAATTAGATGCAAAGCAATGCTTTATGGAAAGCAAAAGCATATAAAAGCATGGGAACAGCAGTAAGAAATACTTACATTGAGTTTTCTTTTTCATGTCCATTCCTTTACTTACTGTGTACCAGAATATTTTCTTAATTTAATTTAAAGTGAAGATTGTGCTGTTGACAATTTCTTGTATTTAAAACTGAGGTTTAACTGATTTTTAGTTAACTGATTTTTAATTATGATTTCAGTTACATATGGTGCACTGGAACCCAAAACACGGTAATTTTGCTGGAGCTTTAAAACAACCTGATGGTGTAGCTGTTGTGGGAATTTTTCTGAAAGTAAGTAGCAAATATTCAGTCTTTGTAATTTTTTTGTATTTTTCCTCTTTCTCTAGTGCCAGGGGAAATGTTACCATTGTTTTTTCCTGCACTGCAGCCTTTTCCTGTGGTGTGGACTGGGTGAGGAGGAGGGTCTGCATAGGCTGAGTGTTTCCTCTCATCTTTTGTGTCTTTTGGCTGCTAGCAGGTGTTGTATCTGCCTGTCAGCAAGGTTATGTTGACTGATTCCCTTCTCTGGTCTCTCATTGATTCCCACACAAGCTAGGAATCAAAATGAATTCAATGAACCTACTCCAAAAAGAAAGAATTGATGGTAAAATAAGACCACTCAACATTCTAACCTTGAAATAGAGAAATTTTTAAACAAAATAATACTGCACCAGTATTTTCAGATCGATTTTTTATAAACTCAACAGAAAGAAAGTAATCCTTGTATCAGATCTACATGTGGTCTAGGACATTGAGAAATGCTAACGGGCACACAGCCTAATAGTGATAAAGTACAGAAACTTCAGTCCATTCAGCTGCAGGTGGGCATTTCAGCTTGAACACATCAGGGAAGAGGTGTCCTTTTATTGTTTTATCACTAGTAAGTGGCATTTGTAAAAGCAAGAGCAAGTGGATGTAATTAATTTTGCTACAGTGTCCCTGGACAGAGTGGATGCAGTGTTGTTTTAATTCTATTACACTGTGAGCCAACCTGACCTTTTCTCTTGTGGTTAGTCAAAATTGAAGGTCAGCACCTGTCCAGATTCTCCCCTATGCTATGTCTTTCAATTCTTTTGTCATTCCTTTTGGTCTATTTTAGGCTAAAGCTTTATGTTGTCAAACACAACTTAAAAAGCACACCACTATATTCCTATTAACCATGATAAGGTCAGCTAAAAGATCTTGAAAAGTAAGTAGTATCATTGTCTTCTCTGGCCCTCTTTCCCTGTTTCCTTCTTGCTCTTTGATGAAGGAGTGGTTGTTTTTCTCTGAATTTGTCATTTTCCATTACTGGGTTTTGGGATACTACTAAAACAGGATTGAATTGCCTTCTGAGAAATTGAAGTTAATCGATTTTGGAACAAGACATGGCAATAACTGTACATCTTACTCATACTGCCTTCACTCTTCTGGGAAGTCAAAGCTTTTGCAAGTACTAAATGTCATGAATACAAGCTATAAAGTTACCCCTCTACCTTATAGCTTGAGGTCATCTAGACATTAATTCATTACATGTCTTGCATCAAGTCTGATCTGTGTGCGTGCGTGCTGCAGGATGAAGTGTCTGCAGGAACTGCAGCCCTTCAGGCTATCAAGACTTTGCCAAGTGCTCAGACATCCCACGGTGGCTGGGGGTTTCTTTTGAAGCAGGAGCCAAGGGCTAAGCCCTGGGTAGTGACACTGAGTGTGCAGCACATTCCTCAGACAGGCGTGATGCCTTCTAGCATCCTTCAGCACATGTCCAAATTGCAAAGCCAGCCACTGGAGTCTGCTATTTTGGATGTTCTCTGAACACATAATTTTCTGTCAGTCCCTACTGGATTCTCTGAGACTGCTGCTGCCTAATGTGGCAGATGGGATGTGCTGAATCTCTTTCAAATACTGTGGAACATGATGAAAAACATACAGGATTTGTGCTTTGCATTACAGGTTGGGCAAACTCCCAAACCAGAAATGAAGAGAATTCTTGAAGAAATTGAAAACATTAAGACTAAGGTATCAAAACAAATTTTTTTTGTGATATAATGTAGCTGGAAAGCCACAGAAGCAGGAATCAGTAGTTCAGATTCATATTTTGGCATAGTTTTGATGCCAAACCATAGCACCAGAGATGACACATTTTACTGTGGGGCATGATACTTTCTTTTGCTTAATTAAATATTTAACTCCTCACTTCTGCAACTATTCTTGTTGAAGGTGATTTTTTTATCAATCCTTGCATACATAGTTAATAGTCTTATTGGTACTGCTCTGTAAAAAATATGCCAGTGGGCCAATACCAAGAAGAAATTAAAAGCTTTTTGAATTTGAAGACAACAGTGGCCAAAAAAAATTGCACATAGCAGAGTCAGAAATTTAGTTAGCCTAAAATGAGAAGAAACTAGTAGCAATTATGGAACAGGCTCCCAGTCAGTGTAAGGGAGATTAAAAATGTTACTAGTTTTAAGAAGGAACTGTATTGATAAGAGGAACTACATGGTGCAGTTCCTGGCCGGTCCTAAGTTCTCTCTTCCTATGATACTAGCTCAAATAGCATTGCAAATACATTCCAAACTGTTTTTCAGTTAAATTAATGATCTAAGGCACCAATCCATGGATCTATTTCATGGATACAGCTGCTGAAGGGAGTTATTTGCAGAGAACTGCAATATTGCATCTATTGTCACTTAGCATTATCATTTACAATAAACTTAATCTCTAGGTGTACTTTAACAATTATACTTCATTATAAACTTTGTGATTCTAATACTAAAAGTTGTTGTTTCTGTTTTTTTTTTTATTTATTTCACCTTAAACATGTTACCAGATCACCAAATTTGTTGGCATTTTCTTGCAGATTTGCCAGAATTCCTTGCATTTATTGCATGTATGTGTGTACTGCCATTGATGTGCAGGTCTGAGCCTGACAGCTCTTATCTCCTTTGTAAGAGTCATGTTAATTTTATTTTTTCAACACAGTTTTCAAATGCAATTAAGTTGTTTCTGCTGAGGCAACTGAAGGTTATTTTTTCACCCTATCCTTGCCCCCGCCTCAATGTGTCAATGGTATCTCTTTTTATGGCTTTCTCTCATAATGACTATATCATTTTTTTGGCCATTTACATGTAGCAGTTCTGGAAAAAGCAACAGTTGAACTAAAGCAGAGAAAGACAAGTGCATATACAAAGAACCACATATTGTATTTTATTTCTTATTTATTTTCTGTCATCACAGACATTTTCCCAAGATTACTTATTTTCAGAAAGATTAATGGGTGGTGTTGCTGGTGTATTTATCACACATGCAGTTTCAATTGCTCTGCTGCATTACAGGTGAAGAAGTTGGTCACTGTACTTTATTTACTGAAAAAGCACAATTTTGTGAATTTATTTGCAAATTCATATTGAACTTACAGCACAATCTTTTCAGGAGGGTACAATTGGAGTCTCTCTTTCTACTCTTAATTTGTGCAATGATGCATGGAAACAATTTCAGCTTCTGCCACTCAGTTTGTTCTAATCTAGAGAAGATTCTCCATGATAGAAGAAGGAAATAGGAATAATATGTCTTCCTTCCCAGAACTGTATCCAAAATATCAATAGAGAAATGAACTGCATTTCCTTGGTTAGTTTTTGTTGCCCAGAGGGAACAAGGAATACTCATCACAGTCCTGTGGAGTTACAATCCTATTTGGTGGCAGACTTAGCAGGAAATGTTGTCTGATGTCTGCTTTCTCCCTTGTCTGGTGGTAATCACCTTGAATTGTAAGATATTTAGGACCCAGTACTCTTACAAGAAATATTTTAATTTTTTACTAAGTGTAATAGCACCAACAAAAAGACTGAGTATGTCACCATGAATATATAACTAGAGCAAAATCTTGGGAGGAGAGAGATGCAGATTTAAATTTCTCCAGACAGAAGAGGAGACTGTAAGGAATCTGAGATAAATGCCTGGCCACTATCCTGTTGGATAAAAAGGGTAACAGTTCCAGCAATGCCACAGGCTTTAACTTTTATCCCAATGGCCCAAAATAAAACACAATTTTGATAATTCCAGAATAGAAAAATGTAAAAATTAGTTTGCTTTAATCCCACACAATTCAGCTTGTAACTTCTTTTAATTTATGAATGTAATCAAAATGTCAGTTATTACTAATTGCTGGGATAGTGCTTGACAAGAAGAAAAGGAGATTGATTTCTTGCATGAATCTTGGTATTTAATTGCTTCCTTTATAATAACGTAGATACTGATGACTTTTAAGATGCAGATCTCTAGACTTACTGCAGAGAATTGTTTTGTTTCCCTAAGGGAAAGGAGGCTCCTTTTCTGCACTTTGATCCTTCAATTCTTTTCCCCAAATCTCGTGACTACTGGACCTACCATGGTTCATTCACCACACCCCCCTGTGAGGAGTGCATCACTTGGATTCTCCTGCGGGAGCCAATTGAAGTCAGCTCAGATCAGGTAAACTCCAGCCAGCTCTGCTGCTCCTTTTCCAGTTCCCAGCAGTGTCTCAGTATGCCAGGGTGACGATTTGCAAGCCCTGTGTAACCCTGCACTTTTTGATAGGGGAATCTTTAGCTGCGGACAGTGAGAAACTGCCTGCAGAATGGACTGTTGAAATGGGCTGTGAAACTGACCCTGAGAATCAGGTGCCCTAACAGGACCCTTCCTGGAACAGCCTCAGCAGTGGTGTTCTTGGGATCCAGAAAACCTGCTAAGGCAGAGCCTTAGCCACAAAATTCAGCCATCATGGAAGTCTCAGTTCATTCTACGTGCTTTACAATTAAGTGGAAAGTGAGATTAATATTTTGCTGCTTTCCTAGTTTAAGAAATTGCTGGTCCAGGCGTTGACTTCTTAAAAGCTTTGAGTGAGCAAGATCAAACAACCTACAACCTACAAACCTGAACATTCATACAAATTAATGTACCACTTGCATTTACAGACCAAAAAAAAAAAAGCCTGTCTGGATAAGGTGACATTTTTAGTTCTTGTGTCAAAAATTTTGGCTATTTATACCACTTTCTGCTTCAGCAACACAAGTCAGGGTATATCCTTTCTACTGAAATGGCTGTTTTCAAAATAGATTTATTTTGCATTTGGATGAAAGGGTAACAATTAACAACAATTATCAACACTGAAATTAGGTTAATTTGAATAACAGCAGCTGAGTGCTGAATTCATGATTCAATTTAATAATCCAGTTGGCATATCTCTGCCTTACAGATCAAAATACAAACTTCTGCACCAGCTTTTTCTATCACTGCCTTGCACTGGCATAGGTCTGGATCTTCCTTCACAGATAGCTGTATTTTCACAAGGTATTTGCCTGCTGTCTAGCTCCAGCTGGGAGCAGGCCCTATTCTTTTTCCACACTATGGGTGTGAATCAGAGAAAAATCTAAAAGAAGCCCAGGCAAGGGTCAGATGATGAACTGCTCTGTGGATGAAGAGTGTGAAGATCCACAGAAACAGTGCCAGCTCCTGGGCTGCAGCAATCTTTATCACTAATCCCAGCATCGTTAGCGACTGTTGTTGTCATTGTGTGCTTGTGACTTCACAAGAAAATTCCCTTTTCATCTCAGAGTTTGTTCTAGAGTAAGGTCTACAGTGCTTCCACATGGACACTTGAATTTTTCTTCCTTGCAGATGGCAAAGCTCCGTAGCCTTTCCAAGAACTCTGAGAATGAACCTGTGAGCCCTCTTGTTGACAACTGGCGCCCACCGCAGCCCCTGAAGGGCAGGATAGTGAGAGCCTCGTTCAAGTGAAATCTCAAGTCTCACTCTGCTGAACCTGAGTGAGAAAATCTCTACATCACAAAAGTGTAGTTAGTTTTTTGCTGTCTACTGCTTTTCCTCTGGATCCAAGTCTGTGTTTCTCAGTTTGAAATTCTGAGTGGTAAAAGTAAATCTATTTTTAAAAGCAGAAGAATACTGTATACAAATACTAAACATAATAAGCAAATGTGAGAAGTAATGATTCTTGACCAAATATGCCTCAGCATTTATGGTCACTTCTCTGCCTTGTAGTCTTATAAGAAAAACAGGCTCAGTTTCAATATTTAAAATTAAGTTCAAATGCAATATAATAAGGCAAAAAAATAACCAGTAGTTCAGGAAAGCAGAAGTAATGGTAGATGAACAGGAGGGAAATGCCTGTCTGCACTGTGATCTTGCTCAGACACCCCACCCTCAGAGGAGACATCCAAAGAATAAGTACCCTTTTAACATACCAGATTTTCCCTTCCCTGTCTTGTTCATAGTTTTTTATCCAAGATTAGATTAGTGGTCTGAGGGTAAAATCAGGCACACTCAGTTTCTGAGTGAAGAAGAAAAGAGACTTTGCTGTCATTTCAGCATTTGCTGTCTTCAGCATATCCTGCTCTTCACCCACCCAGTGTGGAGTCCTGCTGGTATCATATTGCCTTCTATTTAGCATATCAACTTTAGTACTGCTGAGGGAGAAGTGCCTTTCTTCTGCTGCTCCATGTTATCTCCCAGAATGATGGATTTTTGGTGCTTTGCCTGCTTTCTATATTTGACACCTTAATAGTTTGCCTGTTAGGGATTTTGTTGCATATGGAAAGGATCTCTCTGGATGATTCATATGTGTCACTTGGGATAAATCCAGATTAAGTCACCTAAGTGTTTGTTTATTTGACTCTGTAGCTGGAGAATATAAATGGATTCTGTTTGGCTCAGTTCCTTTGTGGGGAGACACATCAGTTTTCAAATAAGATCCAAGTAAGGAATCACTGGCAGACAGAAACATCTATATCAACTTCCCCTGTCCTTCATCATGCACACTTCATCATTTCAGAGTACAAGTACCATCTAGGTTGAACCCACACAGAGATCATGTGAATAAAGATATACATTATATCCAACACCCAGGTGATTATTCAGTATTGGACATAGAGGAGATTGGATGGTCAAAGGTGGTGCATATATAAATCCCACTGCACGGGCAGCTTCTGGGTTCTCTGTGTTCCTGTAACTCATAGGAATGGTACTGTAGGTAGCAGTGGGTGTTCTTCTGGAGATGTTGCCACAAACATGTTCACAGCAGCATTTATGAGGGATATGTCAAAGTCTGAAAAAAACCAGACTACAAATGGCTGGAACAGGCATTTCCCAGTTTGTCTTAATTATTTCACTTTCACTTTATTACAAAAAAGGGTGCTCCAACAGGGAAGTAATGAATGGGCAACACTGGACAAATTCTGCTGTTATTACCAGTACAATTCAGTGAGAACCCAGAAATTAAACTGAGGGCAGATTTAGATCCTTTTTATTCATTTAGAATTGTTCTAAGGAATACTAAATTCCCATTGAAAGTTAGTATTTTAGTTTATTAGGATTGTATTAGGATTGTATTTTGCTTAGTATAAAGCAGTTTCTTTTAAAAAATTAAGTTTATGTGAGTAGAAACTGAAGTATTGATTGAATCCTGTTTACAAATGTTTTGGCACTGGCTTGATTTTATCAGAAGATCAGCTTTTGATATTATGAGTGCAGCACTTGTAAAGGTATTGATTTTAGGAGTCCCTTAGATCTTCTTGAAACTTTGGATCTGTAAATCTTCTCAACACATAAAAATGTTACTACAGAAAGCTCATAAGCAACAATTTTTTTCTACTGACATATTTCTTATGTGCAAAATGCCTTCTCACATGCATATGAGGTTGATCTTGGTGATGAGAAAATTTTAACACAACTGAGACAAGGGTTTGAGTCTTTCGACCTAAAAGCCATTGACTGTGATGTTTTAATCTCTTGTTATTGAAGCAATAAAACAAGGTTAGTTGTCTGCACTTGAAATAACTGCTTTTATGTCTTGAGAGAATAAATAAATTGACTTACATAAAAAAATAAATTGATTGCTGTTTTTATGCTAAGTGATGACTGAAAGTAGCAAAAACTTAGTAGAAAACCTTGCTGCTCCTTTCTTTGATACATATGCTTGTAATCCAAGGGGAACAGACATTTTAGTACTTTTTAGCTGTTGGAGTTTAGGAAAAGAAGCACATCAGTTAGCTGAAATGTTACATAATTCTGAAAACTCTTGATTAGTTTATACTTTTGAAGCACACAAACTTGTTAAAGAATAATTGCCTGCAAAGCAGACAATGAGTGCACATTGCTTGGTTTGCATATTTCCTCCACTGCTTTTGAAAGGTACAAAGGTACAATAGAAGTTTATGAACTACTGAAATAGTGGTTTTGGTTCCAACAATCAACATTTGGTTTGTATGTTGGCAAAAAGGAAAATACAGTCTGAAATTTATATTGCTTCCTCATGCATCTCCTCTGATGCCATTATCTCTTCAAACTATTACTACACAAAAATATCAGCCTCACCAAAAATATGCTTTAAAGTTGTTTTTTTTCCCTTGAAGAATAAAGTGCACACAGTTTTGTTCCATTGCCTTTCTTCCTTTGATGAAAAGTGTAGCTCAGCATTGATTACCTTGGTGACAAAATCAGAATATGTGGATTCTAACCCTGCTGCCCCATGTATCTTAGAGAAAAAAAACAAACAAACCCAGTAAAAATCCTTATGAATTTAGTGCCTATAATGTATATATTAATTAGAAGGGCAGCCAAGTGATTCACATTGATTACCACCAATGAGGTTTTGACAAAAACTTGCCCAGTTTCCCACACCTCACAAGAGAAATTACTAGAAAAATTAAAAGCTTATTGCTGTAGTTTCAAAGCTTTTATTTACTAATTGAAACAGGTATCACCATCTTTTGGTCATGTGTAAACTTGTAGGTGAATTGTGAATTCCTGGTATGGCACTCATGTACAACCAGCTATAATGCTACATTTTTAAAAATAATTTTCATATTCAAAATATATTTTCATTTTTGTAGTAACTACAAAATGAAAATAACATGTATCTTTTTTTTCTGTATCTCAAAGAAAGATGCTCCTGGATGTCCTTGCTGATGCTTCTGTGCTGAGTAATCAGCATTGAAGAACATTCATATTGTCAAGGAATTGTACAAAATGGAACAGTATCTGTTTCTTCCTGAGGCATTTTGTCCCATGCCTCAGCAAAGGGAGCAGTTGTATGATGTGTGTTCTACCTTGTCTATCTGCCTTCCATCTCAATGAATTCTGGCATTTATCTTAGTCAATACTGGAGCACAAAACATGTATTCAAGAATTATTTTATTTCCAAGCCCAAGAATTCAATAGAACATTTTATAAGATTCCCCACTCCCAAGAATTTAAGAGAACTTTTTGTAAAATTCCTCACTCCCACAAAAGGTAAGGTGCAACTAACGATGAATTAGAGATCAAATCAAACTCAAGGGTTTTTTTTAAACATAGTTTTTAAAGTATCTTCTTTTCAGTTTACAGCTGCCGCACACATTGATTTGCAAAAAAAGTGCAATAACATTAAATTAACATATTTGGGGTTATTTCTGAGGGAGAGACAGAAAAACTGTACAGTTTTGTGTTCATTAAAGCACACAAACAGATTTGAATACAGATGGAGAAGTTGTGATATTACTGGGAAAATAAGCACCAACACAGTATTGCTATTATAGAAAATTTAAACTATATTTGGACTAAATAGCACAATATTTGCAAGAATGTCCATGAACTTAAATGAGCAAAACACTTGTAGAATCCTAGGCCTGATCTGGACCTTAAAGACCATCTAGTTCCTGCCCCCATGCCATGGGCAGGGACATCTTCCACAAGACCATTATTTGGAAAAAAAATACATACTAGATGGAAAATTTTCTGTAAAACAGGAGGATGGAGAAGAAGGAGTGCTGCAAACTGATGAAGTCAAGATGCAAGTCCACAGCCTAAATTAATACCTCACTTTCAATAAGGACAACTGTGAAGAACAAGAGTACAAATAAAGAAGGGTAAATAAGAATATATTAATATATGTGAAAATGAAAATTACCATAAAGTGAGATGATAAATCAAGTAGGACAGCAGAGCAAACTTCATACAGATGGAGTTGTCTCTGCTTCAGAAAACAAAAAGATTGGCATAATAAATTGCAACCCTTCTGTTGAGCACTCTATTCACAAGATCTCCCTGGAGACAGCATCCTGCCTCTCTACAGGAAAATCCAACTGGAAGGTTGGAAGCAATGATGCCATCAGGTATGCAAAAGAAAGGTTTCAGTCACTAATTAACCATGCCTGTAGTTAGCACAAGCAGGAGCACTGACAGCACGTCATCCGCATGGGAATTCTCAAAGTAAGTCTCACTGATTTTGCCACTAATTCTTTAAGTCAGAGGTTGACATTAACTTATGCTTTTGCAGGCTTGTCGTGCCATCAGTAAGCAGAATATGCAGTAGGTGTTAGGAAAAAAATATGGATTTGGTAAATTTGAGTAGCACACTCTCACTCTTTGACTGTTACTAATATCATGCGGAAGATCTGTCAGAAAACTGTTGAAGAACTTGAAACTCCTTCCTGCAGTTAGACCAGTTTCCACGCTGCACTAGACCAGGAAGCCCATGGACCAGTTGTCTCAGACCTTTATGGTGGAGATAATACATATTTACTAGACTAAGATTTTTAATTCTTCCAATTCCCAGTAATTTTTTTCTTTTTTTTTTTTTTTTAACTGACATTCCCACGTGTAATCCTACCTTCACCTCATAGACAACACAAACATTCCTGCTGAAAACTTAAGTGAAGGATGCTGCTTCTTGCTTTGCTGGAGATGGTCACTTTCCAGAGCCCACACGGTGGAGCCAGTTCTTCAACAGTCACCTTCCTGACACCACTTTCAGCTAGCAGGAGGCCTGGGCAGCGCAACTTCTTCCAGTCCTGCACAAGTAACTGAGCACTGAAACAAATGCAGTTTATCCAAGTTCTTCTTGAGCTACAGGATCTGGTGTTTAAATAAATATTGATAGTAATGGACTGGTATTAATTTCTATCTGAATTTTTCCTGTATTTTGTCTGCATGTTTATTCATGCAAAGTCTATGTAAGGAAATGCTTTTGTTTTCACAGGCTGAGAATAGCCCAGATAATTCCATTCCTAAAGTCCCAGTGAATCCTATCACAAGGTAAGAGGAGTTAGAGGTGAAAATCTCCCACTGGTATGTATTGAACTGGTTCCTGATTTGAGTAATTGTGAGACCAAGACTGCAGGATACATGACCCTCCATATTAGCAATACCCTGGCTGAATAGCAATTTCAGTCTCTGCGTGTCTCAGTCACCCTTCATGGCTATGATAATTTCTACACTGAATCATAAAACAAAGACATTTCCATTAAGGTTCACTTCTTTCAGAGAACAGTGACTTTTTTTTCTTAACACTGCAGGCTACCAGCCATTAAGCCCTAATTTAAGAGCTCTCACAATGTTGTGAATTGTCTGCGTAATAAATCTCTGCTGGAGAAAGAGTATAATCATCAAATATTTTTTCTTGTCAGACATCATTGAGCAACAAATGGCAACAGTGTCAGCAGCTTACCTAAATTTACAGCTAAGCAAATGCTACTGACCCTTGAACAAACAGATGAGAGTTGGTTTGTTGCCCAATAGTGTGTAAGATCTATAATTGAAACACTGATTTCATTGTCTCTGTTGGGAAAGGTAGGGAATGCAAGTTTAGAAACAATCCTTTCCATGCCTAATGTCTTGGAGCATTTTGCTGTAACTTCCACCACTGAAAAATTCTGCGAAAGGGAGAGAGCCCATGTAATCTAAATAATGCTGAGGCTTGGAATATTTCTTCTGCCTTTAAGGTAATAATTGTGCCAGGACTTACACTAAATTACGCACCATAAACATGGTACAGTGTTAATTAATAGGGCAAATAATTATGTTCCTTTACTGGTGTTCATCATCAGACTATTTTAATGCCAGTGTAAGAAGTCCCATAAAATATTTCGAACATTTCCAACCAGATTTTCTATATGTTCTTCCCACAGCCTCAAAACCCCTGTATACCTTGTGTATACAAGTATCTTCTCCTCATCTTAAAGGCAATGGGGGGTAAAAATCCGCTGCAGACAATCTTGACTGGCAGTTCTCTGTAAAAGCAACTCCTTGCTGGGCTCTGATTGTGATCTTTTAACCTGGATATGATCTGAGTTACAGTGAGGTTTGCTTTCTGGTTTAGGTTTCAATCAATTTGATCTTTTAATGGTTCATATTTAATAGCATACAACAATTAAAATGGTATTAAAGTTAATAAAAGTAAGCATTGCCATTAAATTGCCATTTTGGAATCCTGAAAAAATCTGTGGCTTTTTCTACTTTGCTGAGATTGGCTGTCCTAGGTAGTCTCTCTTGCCCTTTCTGGAAGCACAGTGCTCCCTTTTTACAGAATCTGACTGAAGGGTTTGCCATTTTTACATAAGTTTTTTGTGTTTGTTGTTTGGGGGTTTTTTGTTTGTTTGTTTGTTTGTTTGTTTGTTTTTTGTTTAAATGCTGGAACAACTTCACAATATGCATAGAACAATAAAACTTCAAATTTAACAGTGAATCCATTACTTGCATTTGTATCTTCACATCACAGGATGTAGGGTCCAGCTCCTGATGCACCTGTTCAAGTGAGCCATCTCTTCACTTGGAAATATTTACTGTGACTGAGCTGTTGAATAAAAGACATGCACTAAAATTTGTAGCCTGGATAGACTTCATGAATGTGGATGCACATATTTCCATGTCAGCAAGGGAACTCAAGGAGTAGATGAATTCCATTTATGCAAGCATGGAGAAGTTTTTGTGACCAGTAAATAAGCACCATAGCAGTGCCTGGTTATAACCAGACAGAAGAAGACAAGCTGTTGAACATCTCCTTGCTCCAGCTTCTGATTCACTCTGTGGTCTATCTGATGCACAAAAATGTCAAGCTTCCCTAGCTGGAACCGGTGAAGGGGATGTGTGAGAACATTCACATAATCTTAAACTAGGATGTGGAGTTTTGCCAAACAACCCAGATGGAGAGGGCACAAGACAGTATTACCTGAAGAAGCCTTCCTGTCTGTGTCTTGTCACAGGCAATCTCTGTATAATCCATCTATCCTGTTAGCAGTTGCTGGAATTTATGATCTGGTTGTAATTTTTCCATTACTGCATGGACAGTTAATTAAAGCATGCAAATTACTTATTTACACTTACTTCACTTGGAAAACACCCCTAGTTGAAACTGGGGAAGGAAATAGCAGCATCTTCACCATCAGGCTAAGCCCCTCTCCATATACATTATTACACTGGCCACAGCCCAGAAATCCCTCTTACTTATGTTTCCAAAATAATCTATGAATCAGTGTTATATAGCAAGCATCAGATCTTGCTGTGGACATGCTTTCTCCTTGTACTTCTTTTGTATGTACTTGATAAGATCTACAGAGATTATGCCAGCCAGTCTCAATGGCTGTCTTACTGCTTGACTTGTGCCAGGGCTGTCTCTAGCAGCGGGGTCTGTTCTAGAGTTTGCCTCATGGATGCAGGATTTGGGGGGCGCCTTCCACCTTTCCCTTGGCAATGCCTTCTGCTTACCCAGTCTGCTCCAGAACAGGCTGCTTCTCTTCGCAAGGGAGATGGTCACTGCAGGCTGCAAACTGAACTGGCAGAGCCAATGTGGACTTGTTGGATTTTTTGTCCTAGCAGGCAGATAGAGTTGCAGAATTCCCTGGTATTCTTTAGTTCTCTGCATGAAGTGAAGCAGCTGTCTGGTTGACCCATCTCGTCACCATATAGACTTTTGCAGGTGCAATCTTTCTACAGAAATGCATGTTTCTGGATTATCCTGCACTGCCATCTCAACTGTACCAAAGACACAAACTGTTATCCCTAAGGTGCTTCCCCACTCATCAAGGAATACACTTCTTGGGCACACTGCAATTGTTCCACCTAAACTGCTGTACAGTCACTGCAGTGAACCTGTTGGCTCCACAATTAAACTTGGGTGATGTGTGTGTGTGTGCTTGCAGATGCAAGTATTTTCCAGGGCTTTGAAAGAAATTGAAAGGTAGCAGGCAAAACAATGCAGTTGACAGAAATGCCTGGATGGCATTCAGAAAGTATCCAAATGAGCTCACAATTATGTGCTGTAGCTGCACTGCATTGCAAAGTGGGTAGATGGGAACACATGCTGAAATAGACCAAGTGTTTTACCCACATTCCAGCCAAGAGTGCCAACATATTTTTAACATTCATCTAGATAGGTTTACTTGGGCTTTTATTTCTGGCTTATCCATGTATAAAAATTTTTACCTACAAATGTGACAAAAATACTGATGCTAACAAAATACACTCATTTCTTATTTCAGAATAGATTTTTGTCTATGTGGACTCTTAAATAATGTAACTGGTGGAGCAGAGTGTGCTATAGCAATTCTTTGATTTTGTAGATGAGTAGCAATAAAACCATAATAAATCCTGGCAGAAAGATATTTTATAGAGCTGTATACTCCTAGTCTGTAAGTATCAATTCCTTGACAATAGAAACTGTGGGGGAAAATGGGGATTGTGACATAATAGCAAAATAATTCAACTCAGTGTGTCATTTTTCTTATTTTGGCAGACAAAGATCTTGCTGTTGATAGGTTTCCATTCATGCCTACCATGTTTTCCATTGCCTGGCACAAATTTCAGTGAAGTGGAAGGCATATGACAAACTGGCTTCTTGGCTCTAACATGCCACACCAACTATGGCATGCCCGATGAAAAGCACTATGTGAATGTCCTTTGCACAGTGCCAGGCATGCTATGTGCAACCCACTGCAAAACAATACGGTGTTTTCTGCAGCTTCTTTTTTTGCTTTTTTACTTTCCACAGATTCCTTATAAAAATACAAGGTAGACTATATTAATGTTTGCACAAGGCAAAAAACAATAATTCCAAAACAGTTCTATAATTTGGTGCAATTGCTCTGAAGTCTGGCACTGCACTGAAACACAGTTAATGCAAGTATATCTTAGCCTGCTCTACTGACTGAGCAAATCTAGTGAGCTCTGCTTCTCCTTGCCTGTGGTGCTCCAGCCCACTGTCTTGCTGGCCCTCCACTGCACTTGTAATGCTTATTCAACATCTTCCTTGCAATAGCAGGCTCAAGACTGGATTCTAGAACTACTTGCACAAGTGTTGAAGATGGAAATCATCATTCCTGCCAACCTGCTGGCTATGCTTTTGTTAGTGCAGCTCAGTGTGCACCACAGCAAAGGCATACTGCTGGCTCAACTCATTTGCTGTCCACCAGGATCTCCACATCTTTTTGTACAAAGATGCCTGCTGGCCAGTCAGCCCCAGCCCATCCTCCCCAGGTGCAGGATTTTGCAGTGCCTTAGTGGAACTGCTTCAGGCTCCTGTCAGGCCATTTCTTCAGCCTGTCTGGGCTCCTCTGGATAGCAGCTCATTATTTCATCCTTGAACTTGCTGAGGGTATATTTTGTGCCATTGTTCAGGTCATTAAAGTTCTGCAGTAGTAAGAAAAATGAAATCTCCTTCCAGAAAAATAATGGATACTCTGGTGCAGCAAATCTTGTTCATCAAATCTGAATAAAGTTAATATAAATTGTCATAATCTGTTTGGCTTGTCTCTTTTTGATCATAGGTGTACAAAATTTCAAGGATGGGGAGTCTGTGTATACCGAAGCATTTTACCAATACTTTTAGAGGATGTATTTACTGACCTTGCCATCTAGTCTTATCACTTCTCTACTCACAGACAATGTAATCTGCCTTCCTTTTCTCCTCTCTGTTTTATGGACTCCTGGCAACAAGCAAATAATTCTTGTACCACAAATATTTTTTTTCACTTTTTTTCTTCATGGTTGCTCCTTACCACTTGCCCCCCTTTCTCTTTTCTGCCTGTTCCAAGGACACCAGTCTCAGAAACCCATTTACCATGCTTAGTTCCCATTCTCCTTACAACAAGAGCCCCATAGGTCCCTTGTCCAGGCTATTCTCCTTATGACACAAGAGAGGCTTCATAACCCTCTTCTTCCCTTTATTTCCTTCTTCTGTCTTGCTGCTTGGCCAATAAATCACTCAGTGATTTATCAGTAAATATGCCTGTTTGGGAAGATGATTAGGGAAGACATTCAGTTTATAGCTGGGCAGAACAGTACTAACTGGTGTGACCAGCTGACTGTTTATTTGATCTGCAGAAAACTGCAGAGTTATTTAGGCTACTGGAGTGCTACGGTGCTGCCCATTCCATCGTTATCACATTACTTCCAAGCAGAGAGAAATGTCATCAACATGATGTCATAACATTCAGCCAACTGGTTTATGTGATGCTGATCCACACTTTGAAATATGCCACAGTTCTGAGGTTGGATCTTTCTAGGTTAGTTTTGGGCTAGCTTATATATCTATATATCTATATATCTATATATCTATATATCTATATATCTATATATATATCACAGGTACTAAAATATCTCCCATTTGTCAGCATATTTCCCTCATATTTCTATTCTATTGCATATTCATATTTTTCAGGTTGAAGAGCATGCCTACTTGTAGCACTGCAACTGACTACCAGTTCAGTAAGAACTAACAACACTGGGATTTTATTCCAATTAGTTGCTTTTCATGTACAGATGCCAGACTAAAATGTCACTTTCTGAGTACATCCTTTTGAAAAGTGGTGTTTCATTCACTTTCCTAAAAGATCATGTCATTGCTAGCAGCAATATTCCACTGTGTTGACTTATAATAATGGAATGACAAATGTCCGCTTAGTGTCTTTTCAGCCAATCACTCTTCTGGCTGTGAACAGCTGATTTTCAAGTTTTTGTGTGTTTATATTCAATAAAGATCAAACAATTGAACTATCTCTGCATCTTCCTTTCTTCAAGTAAAACTATAGACAACTTTGCCTGCTTCCTTTAGAAGCAGCTGATAGCCGCTAAATGGGCCTTCATTCCTCTCTCCTGGTGGTATATTAAGTATAACAGTGTTTTTTTGAAAAAGCCAAAACTGGAGTTGGGTTGTGCTACATAAGTGGCAGCATGTGATGAAAAATAGGTCTGATCTTACTTGCAATTTCTATTGATTCAAATGGTAATGGAAAATGAATTTTTCTGTTTTAATAATTTCTGTTTTATTAAAGGAATTTTTCTGTTTTTCCCATTTGAATAATTTTTCTATTGTAATAATAATTTTCTGCTTTAATAATTTTTTCTCAATCACTGTATTTCTTTTTTCATTTAGTTCTAAATAAAAAACATGCAAGGAACAAGATTCTTTGGATGAGAATCCTGTAATAACCTAATGCAGCAGATGCTGATTCTTCCAAGACCTCACAACAGAAATCACAAAGTACCACAGAACTTTCCTAAACTTTACTCTTCCGTTATGCAAGAAGGTGTCTGCTATTCATTAACTTCTATGGTTACACATTAAGTCTTTTCACTCACTCCATAACTTGACCCTCTGTCTGGCTAGCTTGTGTTAGAGCTTTCTCTCTATTTTATCATTTTCTCAGCAAAATGACAGAATGTGGAATTTTTGTAGATAGACATGAAAGCATCATAGTTGCTCAGATGTGTGGGAGATACAGAGATAACCTGAAAGAATAAATTTACCTTTATATTTATAATCAAAGCAAAATTTAGACATTCTGATCTGATGAGTTTTGGAATTACACATCTAAATCCAGGACTGATGACACAATTGCACTACAGAGAAATACAGTCATTCTTAGACTGAAAATGATTCAAATCAATCTGATTTGAATGAACAGCCTTTTATTAAAGCACATTTGTCTATGCTCTGTACTTAAATTCAGAATAAGCTTCAAACATTTCTCTATCCCCACTGTCAAATCCCTAGTTTTAAAGGTGATTAGTATTATGTGGAAAAATATCTATCTGAAGTGTAAAGTCCAAGCATATGTCTGAGAAGTAAATATAACTGCCCAACCTAAATCTCCTGGCCAACTATGTGCCTTTGCCTCTTTGAACAGGAATTACCCTTGTACTTTGTCAAAATGAGACTACAGGCACTTGTGTTAATGATCTTTTGTCTTATGCATCCAAAAGGAGAAGTGAATAATCGTGAAGGATGGAAACAATATACAGAGGTGATAGGCTGCTAATCAGTCAAGGATCTTGCACTAATTCCTGGTCCCTTGAGCAAAGCCTAAATAAAGTCATTTGGGAGGAATCGCTATGTCAGGATTGCTAGAAATAGCAACCTCCTCCACCCTCTGGAAGTGAGTTATGAAACATGAGCAAACACAACCTCTTCATCTATTTCTGGAAGTAATTTTCGTATCTTTGTCCCCAGCACCATCAGTAGTATCAAGGCTTTGGCTGATGGATCTCCACAATCTTCCCTCCCACCATGTTCCTCAGAGTTTTCAGTTTGCTGACACAGAAGCAGCTTTTGTAAGCACTTCTCCATGACATGTAAGGAAAGAGGATTCATGTTGCACTTTCTGCCCTAGCACTTTGCCTCTCATTAGCTATACTGCAGAATTATTTAAGTTCTGATATATTTCAGCCTTTCTATAAAGTTAGGTAAGGTGCAGGATCTAGACCATAATCTTAAAGTACTGAGGTTCACCCTACATCAAAACCATTTCATGGACTATTTAAAGGCATTTCAACCATAAATGTCTTCTGATAAAGACATGCTACATGAACAAGGTCGGAGGAAGAGCAAGAGCTGGGGTATTCAGACTGGGAAGTGGGACTGCTGTTTAAGTTTATAAAGATTGTGGGTTTCTCTTCCAGACCTTTCATATGTGTGTTTGGATCTTAAGACTAAGAATTTTATCATATCACTTACTACTGGAGATTGAGGATAAAAGGTTTATACAAGCTTTAGATAATTATTCTGGTAAACTTAATCACCTGTTTAACACTGGACTAGTTCTTTTCATTTCTGACTTCCATTTTAAATTCAATACAAATTAATATAAACTATACCTAAGTGAACAGAAGTGACGAAATTGTGGGATTTTCACAACATGCACACTTTGCTTTTATGAAGTAATGACATCATTCTTACTCAGTGCCAGAGCACACACGAGCAGATTGATCCACACTTCAATGGAGACTCACATTTCAGCATATATGCCATCTGGGTAGTACTTGCAGCAACACCATAATGGCTAACTAACTAGGAACCTCATAGGAATCTATGTATTGAATTTGTGTGTTTATTTTTTCATGGACAGATGCTGTGGGATGAATTTGAATCTCACTTCCTGAATGATCTTCATTTCTGAACTCAATGATTGTCTTTTAAATCACTTTAAAATTAATGATGAAGCCTGTCTTACATTTTTTTGATAAATCTGACTTTAACATTATTTAAAGCACCAGTAGACTTATTAGAATTATTACACAGAGAGAGGACCCACCAAGTTGTGACCTATGGTCTGCCCTGAAATAATTTTCTGCATCTCATCAAGATATAAGAACAACAAAACTTGTTGGAAGTCAAGATTATAGGGATTTTTGTACATGGCATGAATTATCAAGAATCCTGGAATCCTATCTCTATCTCCCTCATTATTCTGCTTTGTAACCATGAACTACTCCCAGTGTTCCTGATGAACTAGCTGCTTCCCTTTTCCTTTTAGACCACCTCTGCTTGAGACCAAATTCAATCTTGACCTTGTCTTCTATGCCATCTATGCCATCTGCATTTTCTTAAAACGCTTCTCCTGTACAGATCATGTTCAATAACCAAGAGCCCAACGAATACTTTTAAAGGCTTTCTTTTTACTGGCAGAGAAGAACAGTGTTTTTAAGAGATTCTACACAGGTCTTTTCCGAGAATGAAGTGAGTATTTCATCTGGAGGGAGGTATTGATGGACACAGGGGCTTGGGGAAAGGAGCAAATCCTGAGGAATTGGGGAAGAACACTGTTCTGAATAAGGAAGAAGATCAAAGTAGAAGAAGCCAGAAGAAAACCTCCTGTCTCACTTGGTCCTCTTGATGACCCTCAAGTTCTAGAGAAAAAGAGCTTAGTGAAAGCAGATATACGAAAGACATTTGTTTTTCCTCAGAAATAATTTATTTGCTTTAAAGGTCTGAATTAAAGTGTCTAGTGTTAAAATATTTTCTTAGATTGCTCCTTCTTTCTTTCCACAGCCATTTTTAGATTATCTAAATGTCAAGGAGTTCAGAACACACGCTGACTGAAAAATTGCTGTGCATGAGAGCTCAGGACAGAAATTACAGTATCTAAAAATTCCTGAGTCTTTCTACTCAGGCCATAAAGTACAACCCCAAATCTGTCCATTAAAGTCTGTTTAAAAGACACAGTACTTAATTGTCACATGCTGTCTATCTGGAGATTTGTCTGTGGGTCATGGCAGTGAGAAGATGCTCAGAAATGGAGTGAAACCTGAGGAAGAGGTGGGAAATAGTATGTGCTCTGTCAGACATAACTACAAAGCTCAGTACCTTGTTGATGTTTCCACTTTTAATACTGCAAAGTCACTGGAATACCTTCCAAACCTTGATTTGTTATCTTGCCTCAAATTGTTCAAGGCGAAGTTATATGTAATTGTTCATTAGCTAACGCTTCTCTTTAGCTTCAATAACTCTTCCAATTTATTGGTGTTTACCTCTCTGATGAAGTGCATAGAAAGACAGCTGTCACTTACCCTCTTAACATTTGTTTGCTATGCAAAGCACACTAAGCTTTTATAGTCTCATCTTATAAAAGAGGCTCTTTAATGGCCTTGTCTCCCCTGCACCTGTTGCAACTCATCGTAATTCAGCTCCATGAGGCCAACAGACCTGTCTCAGAGGTCACACCAGGGTCTCTTCAGCTCCAGGGACATGTCCTTGGTTTGCTCCTGGGTTTTTCTGTGAGCAGTTCCTGCCTGGTAATACTTTTTGACATGTTATCACCAACAGACCCACTCTTCCTTCTCTTTCACTTCCTCTTCATACCAGAAAAAATCTTTCAGCTAGGGCTATGATTCAAGACCACCGTGTAACACCTTCAGGTACTAAGTATGACCCACTGTCGTTTACACAACATTCAGGGATACTGATTTTTTCTGCACTATGACTCCACACTTCCATCCTGTGCCATTTGCATTTTTCTTCAACCAACTTGTATGTTTTTACCTCACTTCATTATAAGCAAGTAAAATAAGCTCAATCCTTCTTATACAGAAAGTCTTCTAAAATTTAAATCACAGTCATTCATCTTTCAATCTAGTGTTTTTTCTTCTACTTAGTCAGCCCCTCATCGATTTTACACCATTGGTGCTAACCTCTGTCTTTATCTCATCTGGCAATTCTCTGTGTGCCAGAATAACAAATATTTTTAGAAGTCATTTGATTTCTGTGTGTCACATAAGGAACACATGCCTGCTAGCAAGTATGCTTACAATTTTAAGTGCAATCTGATGCATAACACCCTGCTAAATGAAAGGAGAATTAGAGCTGAAGCAAAACAAACAGATCCTATGCTTAATTTGATAATAACGATTTTATCTGGAGCTGGCAGGAACTGGATCTTCAGCTATCTTAATGATTTCCATTTACCAAGAAACATTGCAGTAGAGGAAGCAGCACCTTTTTAAAGGCTGGAGCAATTAATACCACTGAATTTTTGCAGCGAAGCTGTTTATGAAGGCAACAGGAGACCGCACAGCAGGGAGCAGCGCTGGAACCCAGGCGAATACACGGGAATTTCCTAGGGAAGGGTGCGAACCTGTGATAGCCATTTGCACAAAAGTGTTGGACTCATCCCCTCACCCCCTGCTGGCCCCTGGATCAGGGCTGTGCCACACACCAGGAGGGAAACAGCTCCAGCGCGGCCTCCTGGGGAGACACCCAGCCCCTCGGAACCGCGCAGGCCTTACGCCAAAAGAGGCTTTCTGCAAACAGCCCTGAAAAGCCCCGCCAGCCTGCCTGGACCTGCACGCTTCATTTCAGCAGCCAGCCCAGCTAAAGCTCCCTGGCTGGCGCATGGATGCGCACCTATTTCACTTGAATTTGAAAACTGTTCCTACGTTGCCCCTGCCTAGTGCTGGACATTCGTGCTTTTCTATATTTCCATCTCCCCGGCAGGCGTTGGCAGCCCTTTCCCCGCGCTGGGCATTCCCGGCGCTGTCCCGGCCGGTTCCTTCCCCCGCATTCCCGGGGGACAGCGGGAGCGAGGCGGGCGGGCGGTCCGAGGCAGCGCCGCGCTCCCCGCCCCCGGCTCCGGGGCCCTCCCGGCTCCGTCGGGCGGCGGGGACGGGCATGGATTTGGCGGGAGTCTATAAAAAGCCGCCGTGAGCCGAGGCCACCGTCCTGCCAGAGCCGCCGGCAGAGGCTGGGGCGCGGCGCCGGCACCGCACCATGATCAACCCCAACTACTACCCCTGGGGCTACGACAGCGATAACGGTGAGCAGGGGGCCGCGCCCGGCCCGCTCCTCCCGGCACCGAAACCGGGGCGAAACGGGGACCCCGCTTCCCGAGGGAGCATGGCGGGGACACGGGCTCCAGGCGGGCCCGGGGCTCTGCAGGCGGCGGGGCCGAGGCCGCTCGGTTGTCGCTCTCAGGCACGGAAGAGGCGAAGCTGGCGGAAGGAGAGGTCAATGGCAGGGGGTCTTTGAGTTAAATAAAGTCAGTTTTCCTACTGTTAGTGTAAATTAAAATTGGGCATAGCAATATGTCCAATTTAGGCCAGCCCTAATGCAGGAAGAGCAGTGCTGGGCTGCAGGCCCCGCCTGCCTGGAGAGGTTGGGGTATTGGTGGTCTCTTGTTCCCGCTCTCTCCTCTGCTGCAGGAAGAACAGTTCAGCATTGGTCCGGCTTTTTCCACATGAACTTCTTGGTAAAACTATGATGATAATTAAATCCACGTTTCAAATTCTTGGCATGTCCAGGGTTCAGGGGCCTTTTCTCGTTCCATATGGCTACATGGTCTCATATTTCAATCATTTGGGTATATCCCATCACATTTCTAGCCACTGCTGGACTTGGAGTATATACCTCTGGTTTTCTTTCTTGGCATATTATCATTCTCCTAGTTGTCAGTCTTGAGGTTGCTGTAAGAGTTTAGGTTCAATTGAAGGACTCTAAGTATCGAGTATTCCAGCTAGAAATCAATCTAGTTGCTTTTTATACAATGAAACTCTTGACAGGGCATGAATAACAACTAGGCAATTACTTGCTATTAATGCACTTAGATTATGTTCTATACTTAAGCAAAGCCAAGCTTGTGTTAATTGTAACAAGTATAATTCATATCTCTCTGGAAAAGATTTTCCCGATACTTTTCTGTACTTTTTTGTAGGACCAGATCAGTGGCACAAAAATTACCCTTTTGCGAAAGGACGCCATCAGTCACCAATTGAAATCAATAACAAAGAGGTGCATTATGACAGTTCTCTACTACCATGGTTTGCTAGTTATGATCCTGGTGCAGCTAAGACCATCCTCAACAACGGGAAAACCTGCAGAGTTGTATTTGATGATTCGTTCGATAGATCAGGTCGGTTTTGTTTTCATCTCTGTCATTACATAAAGGTGACTGTTTCTCAATTTGCATGGCAGAGCCTGCTCTGACTCTTCAGGCTCTTGGAAGGATGCTGTGTACTGCCTGTGTGTGATGTTACAGGTTTCTATGACTGGGTACCCTGTGCTGCTGCTGCTGACAAAGTCTGAGTCTCCTTTTAAAGTTCATCAGTAAAATCCCAGGGAATGGAGAGAGGCGCAAAGAAACTTGGTACAGGGTGATTTAAGGTGTAAGATAAATTTCTGGGGCTGGAGAAAGTCATTGCAGTTGTGTTGCTTTTCAGGATGAAGGAGGCCCAGACTTTTTCTGTGAGAACTGAGTTCCATTTTGCCTATTTGAGATGCCCTGCAGAACATCTTAAGTTACAATATTTAAAAACTCTATCCATGTAGTTTGTGATAAATGAAGTAACAAGCCAGATGTTGCCACAACATCATGGTATTTAATCAGTTGAAGCTCTTTTTGGCATTAATGGGGTTTTGTCTTAGTGAAGATTATAGGGCTGATAAATTTAATTGTGTCAGCTTTTATCCACTTGCATCTATGACAGCATACAGTGTACAGACTTATTTCTTATCTGCATTGAAACTTACACTTTCTATATGACTAGGACTGACAGCTCTAATTACTATGAGAAATCTTACTCATAGATTGTTTCTTGTTAAGTATATACAGACATGGATTTAATTTAATAGATTTTTAACTAATTAGTTGGGTTTCATGAAACCGATGATCAAAATGTATGTATGCTGGACTAGTTAATATACTATCAAAACTCAAATACTGCTGTGCAATCAAGAGTTTTGTAACTTTTCTAGCAAAGTGGAAATTTTCAATGTTATTTGAAGAAAAATATTATTAATGTCAGATAAAATGATACACAAGTAAAGAAATGTAGCTGTGGCATGTGAGATCTCCATGACTATTACCATTTTTTACCATCTGTTGTATTTGTTAGAACAGCAAATGGTTGCATCTTCTGCATAAAAATAAAAGTGTAAGCATTGTGAAAATAACTCAGATTTTGAATGGGAGGGAGTATCCAGGCACAGCAATCTACAGCATGGATGCAATGCTCACCACAAAGAACAGGAAGTTTTCAGAATGTTCTGAATTTTTTTTCAGATGAACTGCTTAGTAACTGTTGTGTTTTGATCTCAGAAATAAAAAGCGACTCACTGCAAAAAAAGTAGGTGTATATCTCAACTCTTTGAAGTCAAGAAACATTCAGTGTTTGTTGTTATGTCTCCTTTGTTATACCATTGCCTGCAGAGTCTGTGGGTGGTGTCCTTTCTCTAATATAATGCTAATTGCAGGACGAATTCCACTGTGCATACTCCTACTGACTTGAACACATTTTCAGTTTTTTAGGATATGTACAATGGCTTATTTTTTATGTAAAAGAACCACCAGCTGCACAAAACATACATATGCAATAGCAATCATATAGGAATGAAGCTTTTATTCCTTTGGACAAAGATGCTCATTCTCTCTATGTCTGTGTATATGTCTATCACTCTCTATCTGAATTATTTCTGATTTAACCAGAAAACAAAGCATTTATTTTCCTGGCTTTTTTCACTTATAGTGGTCATACCCATATCTGTACTTCTGTCTACATTTTCATTAGTTTGGATAAAATAGATTGCTGAATAAATTGCCAAGGTGAGTGATGAAATCAATTACTTTGGATGTCTCCAAGTTTTACATTCATTGTATATCCTGCCAAGAACACTTGAAGAATTCACAACGGAGGACAGTTTCTTTAATTCAAACAATTGAAGTATGAATATCATCCAATGTGATTCAGGTATTATGTTGAAAATAGGCCTTATTACTTTTATGCTTAGGGTTAGCTTAGTGGAAGGAATTGGAGAATTTATTTCCAGCTGTTTATGAAGTCTGATTTACTTTGAGAATCTGCTACAAAATTGAAAGCTTTGCTGACTTTGCTGACAGATGAAGTTGCTGTAGAAGCAGTATCATTCCTCTGCTGCCTATCCATACAAGTCAATGGATTTCTGTGGATTCAGTTTTCTGTCTTATTGTATCCATGTAGATGGATCTTATGCACTGTAAAATGATTGCAGGTGGGGGCTGGAGTGTGAAAATTGAGGAAAGAACTGGGAGCTGAAATCAAACCTTCTAGGTAGCTGGGCTCAGTAGAACACACCAGAACTTGGGTACTTTGGCAGCCTACCACTGCTATGTTTGCTATGTTTTTTTTGCCTGATTGGCAATTCAGATACTCTTTTAGATCCAGCAGTGACCCATTTTTGATTTGAATTGGGGCTGAAATCTTATTTCCACTATCATAATCCATTTATTTCTAAAATTCATAAAATATTCATATCAGAGAAGTGTCCTGAGAGCTTCTAGCTGGTGGGACTATTGTCATGATGCTCTTTGAGATAGATAACTTCCTTAAAGTTAATGACTATTTGGCTATTGTTGTAATACCTTGGTTAGATGCTTACACCAGTGTTTGATTATTTGAGAAACAGTAAAGATACAAAAGTCTGGTAATGGAACCCTGACAGAGCAGCTGGACAGAGATACACTAAGGTCACATGGATACCTGCCTTCATCTTCCCTCTTTGTTTGTTGTTTTTGTTGGCAGTTCCTATGGACGTTCATCAACCAAACAGATTCCTACTTCTTCTTTTACTGGCTTTCAGAGTACCTCACTGCAGGCACACATTCTTACAGGCTTACCTTGATGCTGTTTTCAGAATCTTTCCTATCAAAGAAAAAGTGGCTTTGAAAGTAGATGATGCCAAAAAAAAAAAAAAAAAAAAAAATTAGAGAAGTCAGAGCTTGTTGCTAATGGGCTCTTTTAGCATGGCCAGGGCTTGTGGCCAGCATTTCCTCAAATGCCACTTTGTGGGAAATCTCATTTATTTTTGCAAATGAAATTTTTCATTATCAACTTCTGGTAAATAAAACATTCTTTTTTTTTCACTGGTATTATAGAGTGAAGACAAATCCTAGTAACTTTAATTAAACCAGGGGAAATCTGTCCATAGACATTCTAGTTTTGGTTGATTCCTGAAAAATGTTACTTAACATTTTCTCTGCTGAATTTACACTGTAGAAAATCAGTAGCTGTTACAAAAAAAGCACCACTAAATCCCAGTACTTTTTTAGTTGTGGTACCACTCAATGGCTGCACTGCAAAAGGCAAAAGGCAGCAAAGTTAAGTTCTTCCTTCAGTGTAATAACACGTCTGTCATTTGTCATGTCTGCATGAAGGTATTGAGAACTCCTGTACTTGGGTACAGGGAATTTAGGGCTTGACCTTCTGTTACCTTTGAATTTCCATTGTTAGAATTAAAAGTGCTTGACTTTTAATTCTAGTCAAGGGCCTGCTGAGGCTACAGTTACACAGAGGACTGACACTTCTGCCCCTGGAGGTGGGGCAGCCACACAGATCACAAATGAGTATGATTTGGGAGCTTACTGATGAACAGGCTGTGATCCAGGGGCACAAAACTGGCAAAGATGTGTTACAGTGTAGGTGAGGGTGGGTGGCAAGCTGACAGACTTCTGTCTGACACTTCTCTTTCCCAGTCTTCTCTAAAAGAGTACAAAGTTGCATACAAAGGTGGTCCGTATCTATTCAGTGCTTGCTTAAAAAATATTTCAGTGAGAACAGAAATTTGATTTCCAAAAGCTTTTAGGAAACACATTTTATCCCTGTAGTTAGCTGGATGATTTTAGTGCAGAGATCCTCTTCTGAGCAGAGGCTTTCTTATGACTTTTAGAATGTGACACTGATGTGAAACAGCTGTGGGTTCTGTACTGCACTGTTAGATTCTATTATGAAGCAGCATAACAAAGGTAATGTATCTTTTCAGTTGTCATACAGTAGTACATTGCTAATTTAATTCCATTGGGGTTTACCAGTGCATTTTATGGATTTGGCAGGATGTGTGATCATAAATCTTCCTAGAACAGTCATTTCTTGTCACGTTTATAAACACGATGTGTCTCATGAGTCTGCTTTGTTCTCTGTGGGTTTTTTCACCTGCCTTTACAGCAAACAGGGAAGACTTTTGTATAGGCATAACTTTGCCAGTTCTACTTTTAGTGAGGGCAGATGACAATTGACACTAGCACAGATTAACAACCAGATCCCTACAGAAGCTGCTCAGCAAGTGGATGCACATATTTGAAAAGCTTCTTGTTACTTTTCTGTTATCAAGGGCACCCAGCTAGCTGAGATAAAGTGACTGGAGCAGCCATCTCCACTCAACTGCATGACACCTTCTTTTTGCTGTGTCACAGAGTGAGAGACAGGGTTTTCTTGCCCGAGTTACATCCTTGTGTGCAACACTTGCCCTAGTGATTACATTGGAAGTGAAAAAAAAGCCTGTTCTTTTCTTAGCCCATTTTGTCTCATGCTGCTCAGCTGATGACAGATCAAATAAAGGTGAGCTTTTTTCCAGAGCAGATGTCCATGTGTGTGTCCATGTAGGATTGTTCCGTGATAGATCATTCTTCACTGTGGATGTGTGGGGAGCACAGAATTTGAGCAAGACAGACTGACATTTTTATGTCTGATATCAGGCACTGATGGGTCACTGAGGGTGATGTGCAAACCCATTTGGAGTCAGTCACTGAGCAATGGGATGAGAGTTTGCATTAATAAGGCACCAAAAAGAAGCAAATATTTCTCTCCCCTGTCTTCATGAGCTGTTTTGTGTATTCCTGCACCTGGGCAAATTAGATTTTGGTAATTCTGCCATGACTCTCAGATATTTAAGGTGAACATTTCCTGTATAATAATTGTCAGAAAAATTCCCTCTTACATTGCTGAAAAATAATGTCAAGACACCATCTCTTCTTTTATAAACTTTATTTTATATTCTTTTTCTGTCATGTGGTTGTGCATTTTTATTTACATAGTATTGAAGCCCAAGAGGATAAAGATATGTTTAGAATTTAAGTTCCAAAGCACATGCTTAAAAAAACCTTACTAATTTTGAGCTATGCAGACATAGTTTGAAATTTTTAGTGTTTTAATTATTGGAGAACATAATTCTTGTTTATTTTTGTTTATTTTTCCCTTTTTAAAATGCAGGAAGATTTCATTTACTTACAGTGTCATTTCATGTATTTATATGTTTAATACTACACACTGATAATTAGAAGAAAGGAAATACCTTTTTATCCTTCAGGAGATGTTGTTTGCATCATTCTTTCTGCTTAAAGTGTGCTAAGTAAAAGTTGCTGCCTATTTATAGATGAGTAAAACAGGAATGTGTTGGCATGAGATGATGCAGAGCTTCACCTAATGCCCAAACAAAAATGTCTGCTGATGGCCCATCAGTGGAAATATTTACATACTTTTACCTTAAAGAGGATTACTTGGCCTTACAGATCTATTCTAATGGAGAATTGATGGCCTTGTCTGCTACTACTCTTACCCTGATTGTGTTCACTGCAGTTATGAATGTCTGTGGGAAGAAGTAAAAGGATTTTGTTGAGAAAAACAGCTTGCTCAACTCCTAATGCTGTATTTCTTGAGATGATAATGGATTGAATTATTTTCAGATTGAAGGATATTTTTCTTTGGCATATAAAGACCAATTCTTGGGAACTGCTGAAAGTTTTATAGGAATGCTATAGATTCGATCCTCAAAAAAAGTGAATGAGAATTAAGTATCTTCTAGTATTTGGTGAATGTAAATATGTTTTTCTATTTAACTGATTCTTTCAAATAGACCACCTTCATTTACAGTATTATTTATAAATGGTAACAATATTTAGGAAACATTAATCACTGGCTGGACTTTTCTTTAGGAAAATAGCTTGCATTCTCAGTGTTTGCTTTTCTTTGGTTTATTTTCTGCATTCTTTCTCCTCTTCCATAACTGGAGGGAGCAGCTATTAGAGCAGAAGCAGCATCAGTGATTTCATAACTCTTTAAATAAATAAGTCATAGCCTGCAGTAAGATACACAATTTTGTAGTGTTTTCTGGTAATTTTTTTATCATCTAGCACTTCAGTAGTTGATCTTAATCCTGGTTATATTTGTGTACTTTCACATCAGCCAATCCTAGATTCAATTCAGGGGGAGATTAAGACATCTACATTTAGGTGTTTTATTGTGGGATTTTAAAAGTTGGTGGATTATATCTAAACTACCATTTGAGGCAGCAGAGTTGGAGTTCAAGGAATCCAGAGAGCAATTCAGTCTGTTGAGTGTCTGCTTTAAGGTAAGCAGAATTACTCTAGAGGCTTGACTGTTCAATTAGGGGTTACTTCAGTTACCCAAACACAGGCATCTTGTGACATGTTTGATAACCTAATCTATTTCCCCTTGCCTCCAGATATTGCTTTAGAATGTACAGTTCTTCCACAGATCCTGGACTAGATCTCTCAGTCCTGTCCAGATGTCTCTGGACTATTCCAGGGACACATTCATGTAGCTGAATTAAATCAGGGATCTCTAGTGACTGTAATGGAAGCCTAGACACAAAAGTTCTCCTCTGCCTATAGGTGTGCATGGCAGAAGGCAGTTGCCTGACATGTGTCTAAAATCAGTGCGGATTTTCAGAACACAGGGCATCTGTACAGCAAATATGTAAATACATGAGTAAATATTGTAGATACATGAATTTCATTTAAAAGCATTGGGAGACCCTTGAGTCTGATGCTGTTGCAGATTATCAATTGCAGTGCTGAGAGGTGGGCCACTTCCAGGAGTCTACAGGCTGCGGCAGCTGCACTTCCACTGGGGCTCGTCTGACGACCACGGCTCGGAGCATGTCGTGAATGGAGTCAGGTATGCAGGAGAGGTAAGACTCACTTCTTGCTTTAAAACAGGGCGTAAAATAAAATTTGACACTATTGTTCTGTTGGGATAAAATTTGTGATTTCTCTGTTTTTCTGGGAGTTCTTTCTGTTTATTTATCTGTGCCTTTTTATTCTTACTCCCATTGATTCTTATAAATCAGGTTGAAGTCATTCTCACAGCAGGAGAAAAGAAGAATTCTGTGTGAAATGAAGGTTTCCATATTCTCAAACCAGTGTGGTGTGAAACAGCACAGCAAGACTGAATTACTCAGTTGCAGTCCAAACTTCCTAAAACAGTATTCTGAAAACACAGAATTATAGTAGAAGTATAAAATTGCACTGATAGAAAGGGGTCGGAAGAATGAATTACCTTGATTCTTGAACACCTTAGGATTGTAAAGAACATGAGAAATGTAGACTAGTAATATACATGAACAACATTCATATGGATTCTTTGATAGAATTGCTGTAATTCGAATGCCAAATGGAAATGAGTCACATATCAGTAGATGATATCTGAACTGCATGATCTACCTGATTACTTCAGCAACTTTTCTTCAGCTTTAAGATGAGATTACAGTTATTTTTTTTCAATTTCTTATTCAGATATTTATAGTTTATTTTAAAGCAAACTGTATAATTATGCAATTAGATGATTAGATATAACTGTTAGATGACTTTGCTGTCCCTTTTTCATCTCTTTTTTTGGAAGACCTCATTATCATTCCTTTTTCCCTCAAACTTACACAGTTATGTGAAGAACTGTAAATTCAGCCTTCTGATGGCTTGCTGTTGAATAATGGGGCTTTTTACATGTTTTCCTCTGTTTCAAGCTACATTTGTTACACTGGAATCCCAAATACAGTAATTACCTTGATGCTAAGAGGAGAACTGATGGGATTGCTGTTTTGGCCATATTTTTGCAAGTAAGTAGAGCGTGCAACCCTTCTTTGCATTGATACTATGAAGTTTCTATTCTTAGAGGGTTAAAAAAAGCCAAAACTCTCTGGTGGGTATATTTTCTAGGGATCCTACCACATTGAAGGGGTTGACTTTCAGTAATGTATCCCTTTCAAGTTACAGAGCATGAGTCATATTATCTCAAGTGGTATCCAAAACTACACACACTTGTCCCTGCAGCTATTGTGTCACTATGTGGCTCATGGAATGGGGACGTGTGTCAGAAGTAGCCCTCTCACCAACAGCAGTCAGCTGTCTTTTTTGCTAACTGGGGACAGATTTCAAGGACATGTATCTCTTCTAGGTTTTTCATGAACTTTCTCTCAAACAAAATATCTCACAGGCAATACATATTACTCATCGTTTTTTTTTCCAATCCTTTCAGGGGCATGCAGCATGAGCCTGAAATATTAGCTGTTGCTCTCTCTCGTTTAATTCATATTCACTAGACACAGAACTAGAGATGGAACGCTGGATGTCTTTTTTGAGATCAGCAATTGCAAACAATATATCTGACCATGAAATGTGTGTTGTGAAATTACGTGTTATGCTAAAATTTCTGTAGTGAAACAATTTCCCCATTTGTATCATAATATCTGTTGGGAGATAAAGGCAGAGGTAACAGACAGAAGACATAGCTTACCAAGCTGGTAGGGGTGATAGGTTGGGTTAATACATTATAATTTTATATTTGACAGATGTTTAGATAGATGCTCATAAGTTTGTAGTTGATAGATGCTCATACAGAAAAATAGTAGAAAGAAGAAACCTGGTCAAGCAGAACTCCTTGCTTAGCTCACATGTTGTTTTTTACAGGTAGGGGAAACTCCCAAACCAGAGATGAAGAGAATTCTTGAAGAAATAAATGCTATCAAAACAAAGGTAATGATGTTGCGCTTTTCATTATAGGAAGATTGCTCAAAGTCTCAGGACAAAAAAAAAAAAAAGAATAACAATGTCTGACTTCCTAATTTTCAGATTCTGCTCTGCAACATTTCTAGAATATATTTGGGACTAAAACCAAGCTTTTCCTTAACATGAAAAGTCCTTTCTTCCATTTATGTAAGAGCCTTCTTTGACTTTAGCAGGGCATATGAGTTTGGTGAAAATGAGCAATTTACCCAGTCTTTGCTCACCTAAAAACTAGGCATGTAACCTTATTGCCTCAGTGGCAGTGCCAAATAAAGGGCATATTTAGAAATTGGCCCATTTGGTCTTAATATATAGGCTGCCTAATGGATCTCTGGAAATGCCACCGACTAGACATTTGTGTCTTAGATAACATTATGTGATAAATCTCACACTTCATAGGCTGTCTTTTTTTTTATTAGCGCAAATATTATAAAAGCAGTACCTGTCTCACTTTATTATATGGTGACCTAATGCAATATTCAATAGATAGAAAGAATTTCCATAAGAAAGGAGGCCAGAAGGAGGAGTATTTCTGCACAGAAATGAGTGAAACACATTGGTACTGGATGCTGCTTCACATGAGTTAGCTGAGGTACAAGAAGCAGCATAATGGAGTTTTCTGTTTGATCATGCTTCTCTGGGCCCGCCCATCTGTGAGGGTCATTCAGTCCCCCTGTCTCACTGCACCATTATATCTTGTGTAGATCTGTGCTTACTTTCCTCAGTTCATACATTTGCAGTATCTGAGTCACTCCCCGTTTCTTAAAATAACAGAGCTGCAAGCAAATCTTGGCTAGATTTGTTGACGTTTTCTGTTTTGTTTTGTTGTGTTTTTGTTTTTATTTTAAAGGGGAAAAATGCTCCTTTTCCAAATTTTGATCCTTCAATTCTTTTCCCTAAATCTCACGACTACTGGACATACCATGGATCTGTCACTACTCCACCTTGTGAAGAGTGTGTTACCTGGATTATTCTTAGAGAGCCCATCATAGTCAGTTCAGACCAGGTAAACTTCACCCTTCATTTTATTTACATACAATAACCTGAATTTATTTTTTTCACAAGGAAAACAGTCATTGGATTTGTGAGAAATTGCAGGATTAAAGGAGAGTGAAGAACCACCCCACATCCAACACCATGGTAGTTCAAGTCCACAGACATCAGAGAGCTTTTTAAATCAGTAAAAACATACCACAGTGTAGATGGTCAGAGTTTTTTTTCAGAAATATCATTTATCAGAATACAAATGTTAGGGGATTGGTGATTCTATCTGCCCTGTATTGCAGATGAGAGTAAAGTTGCAAGTGTGGAATTACATGCTTGATACTTGTTTCTGGAAGGCATACCAGCTAAATTGTCACAAACTGGAGCAACATCATCTAACTACAATTTATTGTTAATATCAAAAACTTCTTTTGTCACTTGCTGTAAAGAAGTATTTCATGTTAATTCCAATCCTAATTTCCCCCCAATCTACTTACAGGAATTTGAATGCCCTCTTTCAGCTCATTTCAGCCTATGATTCTACTCTTACCACACAAGTCAGTTTTCCCACCTGAGGTTATTCCTCTAGTCAGCAGACTAATGATGCAATACCACAGATTTCAAGGCTCCAGGATACAAAGCACATGAACATTAATCAAGGGACTGACATATTATGTAGGTATTATATTTAGACACAAAACTTCTCATTTTAAGTTTTCAAGATGATAATGTGTTTAGTGCATTCGTTGATGTGGATGTTATGACAAAAAGGAAGTATTTTTATTTTCTAGTACTTTGTATTTAAGTGGCTCTTTATCTTTTAAGTAATATTACTCAGGTATGATGAGAAACTTAGCTGACAATAGATGAAATATGGTAATGTGTTCATATAACTTAAGGCTTAATTTTCTGAGCTTATTGAATTGCTCTGCCTTCTGTTTCCTTGTCCATCCAAAAATTAAAATACAGGGACTATTTTAAAGTGTGTACTTCTGCTAAAAATACAAATACGGTCTTATTGGTTTCTACAAAATGAATCTTCTTAGATGTTTATATTACAGAAGATCAGCTACAGATTGTATTAGGAAAAGTGTAGTCATTATTGAGCATCTCTGATTTAAAATGCATTTTTAAAGAAATAACTAATCACATTATTGATCCAGCTTCATGAAAATACTTTTTGACTACAGTTTTGTTTGGGTCATGGTCTTTTTCTCATCTGTTCTAAAAGTAGTGAGTTTCGGGAAGCATACAGACTGTTCTTTAACTGTCCCTCCTGTAGAAAAAACAGAGCATTTTAGTTAAAGATGAAATTGCTACATAAACACGAGACATTGGCTCTTACCCTGAGGTAGCTGCTTTTCAGGCAGAATTGGCAGCGTGTGTGAGTTATTGTCTAGAAATACAATAGAAATACTTCCCTCACTCCAGAGTGCCTGCACTCTAAATAACATATTCATAAGAGGATTGTGTTGCCAATTATTTCTAATCCTAGACAGTGTAGTACCATGGCAGCCTCATTAATAGTGATTATTTTAAGTGTGTGTGCATTTGCAGTGGATTTCTTGGATGCTTTTGCAGCCAGATGGTAACCATGTATTAGCCACAAGGGGAAGTGCAAATCAATGCTCTGCAGGAAAATCAATTCACCAGAAATCCCAGGGAGATACAGTGTGGGTGGCCTAGCTGCTCAGATTACTTTTAATGAAAGAACAGGAATTTAACTGTGGAATAACTCTGTCTAATTGCAGACTAATTTTTTCATCTTTATGTAATCGTAGCCTGAATACATGTTGGTTTTTACTGAGTAGAGCAGATCTACCACAAATAATAAACTCCAGCACCCTTCTCCAATAGTAATTGATCAATTTTAACAAAACTGATGAACAATTTTCATCTCTTCCTGTACTAATTATTCTTCATCTGAAATCTGAAATTTAATTTCAGAATATTAATCCATTGAATGCATATTATGCTGGTTATAAATGTGATCCTATTGTTGTTCAGGCAGACTGAGATGGCCAGCTTTTCGGAGCTGTTCAGTGAATAGTTATGTTGAGATGCCCAAGCTAGCTCAGTCCAGAAACTGGAACAAGTTTAATCACAGTGAACCTAGGCTTTACAACCTAGACAGAAGTTCTGCTTGTATTGGCCTTGAAGTCTGTACTGAGAAGTGGATACATCAGCATATTGAAGCTCCTGACAGACAAAGGAGATGCATCCTTGCATGGGGCTGCATTTTCAAGTTACGCATAGGAAATGTGTGAGTGCATTTCACAGTAAGTCATTCAAACAGGGACAGGTTCAAGTGTCTGAATCACAGCTGATGTGCTTTGGGTCTAGTGCAGTGCGGGGTAATGACAGCAAATGAATATAGGGTATCTGTATACATGTTGCATCCTTTGAAAATTAGAAAGCAGTACAGAAAGATTATTAAATAGTCTTGATGAGTATGGGCAGAACTCTTCATATGGCATCCCTCGAAAAAGGAAACATACTTTGGTATGGCCAAGGAGATTCAAGCTGCAGACCTTGTTTACAAACCATTTGAAACCTTGACCAAATCTTTATCCAGGTTTAAATTCCGATTCCTGTTACTAATAAGGAACTTCTTGTGTCACTGCAACAAAATATATCCTCTGCTGCAGACCTACCATGAACATGAACAAGTAGTTCATAATTCAGCTTTAAAACCTTGTAATTCTAAAGTATTCTTAACAATCAGGCACTAAGGCAGGGTTAGAGTAGGAGAGGTTTATTACAGCACGTGCTGCTGTATTCACATTTTCTGAGTGCTTCCCACAGTTTCTGTGTCTGTACATGGTTCTGCAGACAGTGCCTAAATGACACTGTTTTTCACAATGCTGTTCAAATAGGACACATTTTTCTGTTTGGATTATTCAGAGTTCTTTTGATGGTGGGGTGAAGGACATCTTCACAACTTTGAAGGAGACTTTTTTCCCCAGCTGGACCAGCCTCCTTAGTTTAATTGTTGGACTGTGGATTTGATCCCAAAGGATTTCCATTGGCACACTTCAATTTTTGCTCTTCTGCAGATGGCAAAGCTCCGCAGCCTCTCCAAGAATGCCGAGAACGAACCCAATCACCCCTTGGTTGATAACTGGCGCCCGACTCAGCCGCGGTATTTCAGGATGGTGAGCGCGTCGTTCCTCTAGGACCTGCCTCCTCTTGGGTGGCTCTGAGAGAGGCAGCCTCTAGAAATAAGAGGTGGTTTTGTGAGTTGTGGAATGAGAATTTCACTTTCAGAGGATAACATTTATTTAGGCAAATCCTACTGTTAAAATGGAAGTAGAGAGTCTGTTGGTTCTTCATAACTGCTTTAATATTAGCTTTTAATAGTTTAAAGGAAGAAGGAAGATGCTACTAATAATTACAAGACAATTTCCTATTGAGCACATGGCCCTTGATGCTTGTCTGATTGCATGCTGAAGAGGTTTCAGTTAAGAGAAGTAATTGTTTTCACCATTAAAGACATATATTTTTCAGTAGATGTTTTCAGCATTACCCATATCCAGCTCTGAGCTGCACCAGTTTATCCACAAGGCATTCTTGGAAATTATAAACTCTTTTGGTCTTTGGTACGTAAAATATGAAAGGACAGGAAATTTTGTTATAATCACAAATAAAGAGCTAAATTTTTACTTTCTTAAAACAATGGACAGGTGAAACAGAGGTCTATTCTGAAAATTGTATTCACTGAGTTATATGTAGTTAAAACTATGGGAAGGGGGAAGAGCTATTTCTTTTTGTGTCACAACTGGTTCTCTTTATTAAAAGACTAATTTCCATTTTAATATTGCAGCAGTCAAGGTGACATAAATTTTGTGAAGTTGCTCTTTGTATCCTTCGTATATATTTTATTCATGTATGCAGATAGCTCTTCTGTGTAAAAAGGGTGTTAAAATAAGAAGAGTCCTTAGTCTTTTTAATTATTTTTGAGACAAATTCTTGTTTCATATACAAATGTAATCAATCCTGCTGTCAATGAAGTTTGTGCATAAACATCTGAAACCACAGTTGGACTCTTAATCAAAATGCAATTGACCAACATGTTCTTGTCTCTTGTTTTGGCACAAAGAACAATGAAACAGGGTTTTCAGCCTCTAATTGAATAACGCTGTTTCTGCATTAAAAAGTTGAATAAAAATATATATTTACTTAAGATTTTTTGTTCTGTAGTTTTTTTACTATTAAGAAACATGTAAAAGTAACAGAATTTTAAGGAAAGACCTGTAAATGTCCTCTGTGTTATATCTTTATAGAAACTGATGATGCACAGTATCTTTTTCAGATATTTGTTTGAACTACAAGAGTACTGATTTCACATGACCCCAAAATTGCCACATCCTTGAGACATCCACATCTATTCTTTTAGTGAGATCATCTCTATTCTGACAATAGCTTTCTTGCAACATCATATGAATCAATTTCACAAGTTGATTGCAGAGTGGAAAAGTTCAGTCTGTGTCCAAACTCACTAAACTGAAAGGTAATTTATCACTGAGCTCGGGAAATACAAAGCATGTGCTGCTGTGGCAGTGCCTGGATTCTTGGCTGCCATGTTAAGGGGCAGGAGGACATTGCTGAGCCTGCTGATGGGAGAAGGGTAATGTTCCTTCATTATAAAAAGTAAAATTGAAGCAAAAATTGATTTTCCAAAATGCTTAGTTTGTTGTGAGTTACAAGGTAAGTTGTTTTATAAGGTTCTTTATTAAACTGAGTTGCATGTCCTATAGCAGGTGGTTTTTTTTTTTCCTTGCAATTCATGGTATTGCAAATCTGGAACATGTAATCTCAGGGGTTTTTAATGATATGGTGGCTTCCCAATCATGCTTTGCAAAGGAGCTATAAATGCAGGTGAGGTAAGCCTCATCCTCCAGACCCATGTTTATTCATTTGGAAACTTAAAAGCTCAAGTAATCTCTCGAAAGAAAGTGTCATTTGACTCTTCCATGCAGTTGTTTTCATTTTATCTGTATTTATAATTAGTAAAAAGTAGACTAAATTCGGCCCAGGAGAGCTGCAGATAAGAGGAAGTGTGTGAAAAAGGGTTTTGGCAATTGTTTTACAGACCCTGTTCCTATGTTCAGGGACTGCTGGAAGCAATGATGACAGATCCAGAAAACAATGGTACAGCAGGCATCAGGGGAAAAATGGAAAGAGTAGGAGTAGAAGGAAAATAAAAAGCCAAAGAATGGGGGTGGGGGCCCTTCAGGGACCCTGTGAATCACACTGTAAACTGAATATATGAGGAGTTTAGGGAGAGTATTGAAGGCAGCAGGGAGAAATATGGGGTGCTGTGAGTCAGCATTTAGAATGTGCTCATGTGTCATGCAATTTCCTGCTCTCTCTGGCTGTGTTCATTGTTATTCTGCAGAGGTTACCCCTTGCTCTGCAGCTTTCCCCAAGTACAAGAAAAATTAATCACTGGTATGACCGAATTCAGATCACGTTGTAGTAACATCCGTCATACCTCACTTGTTACCTGCACATTCCCACTGTGTGATCCAGCTCTGCACTACAGGAGCAGGGAGCACTGTGTTCAGAGCTACCTGGTCAAAAAAAGACACCCAGTATTCATCTTGGTGGGGTGGAACACAATGAATTACTACTGTATTTGACTTCCATACCAGGTATACCTGACTACACTTGGTGACATCAGTGCTAATTAGAAACAGCCCCTCTGAAACAAAATGAGACATGCAGACACACTGCACAGCTCATTTGCAGCCCCTTCTCCAAGTCACTTTTCATCTACTGCAGAGCTCAGAAATGACATGACCATGCTCTGTGGTGCTGCAAGTCTTCCCAAAACTTGAAACATTTTAGTGGTATGGCTGTACCTGCATCCATGTCATTGACAATCTTGAACATGAACAAGAAAGTGCTGTGGAATTAATTGGTAGCTGCAGTAGCACCAAAGATATGATTATGCTCTTCCACAATTAACTTTAGATAGGATCTCCCCTTCTAAACTTCATCAAACTAAAAGATATTCATGGTAAATGTGTGGGGAGTCCACTTTCTTATGTTTCTCATTGGGAGCCTTTTCTCCAGCCCCAACATGTTGATCACAGAAGTTATCCTGGGTTACCTGTCTGCAGCAGTGCAGGAGACCATCAACCTGCAGTCTCACTTTGGGGAGCTCTCTGAGGTGAGCAAGAGGAGATAGATACAGATAATCTAAAATTTTACATAAAAATATACATAGTTTTTAGTGTTGAGGAAGAGTAAAAATTCAGGTGATGGATATTTCTGTAGAATTTACTCATCGAATCTTTAGAACAGGATGAAACTTAATTAAATCTGATTTATTTTCAAATTTAAGCCTATTCTCTATTTCTTTATAGTAATTATAGGAAAATGAAGAGATCTTAAGGCCCTTTTTAAAATTAATAAATAAAACAGTATTTTGCAATCTATATGCAGAGCTGTTAATACCATGAGAGGAATTCAGAATTGTTTTGCTCAAGTTTCAGATCTGGGATCACAAACAATTATTGGGACCGATGCTCTGTCCTGTTGCCCAGCTGTGTGGCAGCAGTGGCAGCTCACTGGAGCTGAACTCCAGTCTGTCAGCTGGGAAAATCCACCCATCCAGAAGGACATGCAGCAAATCCCTTGTCGTGGTCATCAGGACGCATCAAGTTTGGCTTGCTTTGGAAAATGTTTCATTCTTTGCCTCAAAGCCTTTTTGCCATTGAACAGATCTATGCCTCAGTGTTTTTACAGCTTACTGTCTGTCTGTGTATATGTGTACATATGTGTCTATCAGTATATACACAAAACATATGTGCTGTATAAATACACATTCTGCTGCTGATTTTGATTAATGTGCAATAGTATTTTGTCTGAAACTACAGCTAATTTCAGAATCAGGAGAAAAAGCATCCTTCTAGAGAAGTTAGTGTGCTTTTAACAAACCTGTCTATGGTTGGCTGCCTGCCACACCTAGCTGTCTTCCAGAATAAAGTAGCAGAGGAAACAGCTCCCTTTCCCTCCTTTTCCAAGAATAAAATACCTCCTCAGTTTGGAGCAGGTATGCTTCTTTCTCATATCAATGGGGCCATTATCACTTTGTCTTGCTTGAAAATGCTTGCTTAGAAGCCTAAGAGCACACTTGCTGGTCAGAGACTAGAGATGGCACTTGGATTCCCAGTTTCAGATAACAGGTCAAGAGAAAGAAGTCTGTGAAGAACCTTGAAAGTCAAAGTGAGTTACGTGTGTTTAATGTGACAAAAAAAGACAGCCAGGATTCATAGAGGCGATGACACAATCCAAAGGACAGAACAAGAGAATTATGTTAGCAAACAATAGAAAGGTTATGTTTGCTGGTGCTGGAAGAAAGGACATGGCAGCAGTGAGGGTATGAGACACAGATCCTCAGATGATTTTAAGATGGTTGGAATAACAGACTTTGTACCCAATGTTTTCTAAACACCAGTGCTGTTGCTATGTAGTATTTGGTTCTTTGCTCTATTCTGACTTGGTTGTTCTTTAGTTTTTTTCAGTTTGAGTTTCTCTTGTAGCAATTCCAACCTATCCTTCAATTAGATTTTATTATTCTCTAGAACTAAATCTTACCACACATTCAAGCCACACTTCTTAGGATGTTACTACGTGGCATTACTGTACAGAATCGTGTTTTTAGACATCATCTGTTCAAGGCAGAAATCCTTGGCATTTCTTTATTTACTGTTCCACTGCTTTCTTCTGCATTCCCACACAAATGACATGTAGGAGGGGCATTCAAAATCATGAGTTCATTTATCCAGTTTTTAAAATACCTCTAAATTACTTCTTCCTTCCCATTTAAATGCTGAGAAGGGCATAGAAATACTGTCAGTTGAGAAGGAGCTTCTTGCTTTAATGACTGTCTGGACCAGGAATACTGGAAGGTAAGTCAGCTCCTAAATTGAAAGTTCATGAACCTTTCAACAGTGGTCCTGTTCCTGCTTGAAATGCTCTGACCTTTGCTATCATGTTTCTTCTGCAAGGTGCCTTATGAGATAGGTTCCTGCTTTAAATCCTTGATGGATGTATTGAAACAAGCAAAATGCTTCAAGTAGATGTGAACTCTTGAAATATCTAGTTTCTATTAAATTGACTATTTTGGTTCACTCCGCTAATGGTAACTCCTTCAGTAAAATGACATGCAGAATGGTATTCCTAAATGTCTTTATTAAAATCAGTAAATTAGGTTGCAGTTCCAAAGTAATTTATAAGCTTCAGAAAGAGTAGCTGAAGAGATACTTGCACAGATACAACAGGAGAAAAACTGTGTCTACTGATGTACACAATTTCAGGTGTCATGTCTTTATTTTGCTCTTTTAATGATAAAGGCAAAACCAGAAACAGACAAACTGATAAATGCTCTGTCAGTACTGCCCATGGTGACCAACCAGCCCTTATAAACTTCCTCACTGCTTAGGTATTGATTGGCATTTTGGACTTCTTCAATGAAAGCAAACATTATTATGCTATCTGTAAGTAATTCATTTTGGAGTGAGTGAGGGTAAAATCCATGACACACAAATTTCCGAAGCCTTTGTGGCCTGTGAGCATTGACAGTGGGAACGATTGCTCTGTCCTCTTTGAAATGGCCATGCAGCAAACCCAAGGAAAGTCATAGCCCTTCCCCAGAGGGGCAAGGATAGGTCTCCTCCCATATTCTTGCCTGCTCCATGCAACCTGCAGGAGAGTAAACTTTGAGATGATTTTTTACTTTATCAAATTTGGCCAATAGATTCAAACATGGAGGAGCCAACTGCCAGAGGTATGCACATATGGATATACAAATGAACATTTTGTTTTGATAAGCAAATTGGTCAGGTATTAAAAATCAAAATGGCCTTTATAAAGAATAGAAAAATACAAGCCTGCCCACCTGAAATTTCATGATTGCAGATACGTTTCTATCTCTTATAAGATGATAAAGACACTATTTCTGTGGGCTTACTGTTTTTCTAAAATTTATGAATACAGTAATAATGCAATTTCTGTAGATATGAGCTGAACACAAATCATGAGATAATGCATTTAATTGATGGCTTATAATGAAGAGTGGGCTTAGTGGTTGTTATTTGAAACTAGTAAATTTGTGTTCCTTTTTACTGAGGTTTTAAATCACTCTTATCTCCCCTCTAGTTCTCTTGTAAGGAAATAAAAATAATTATGTTCTTTAGAAGAGATTGATAGTGGGCAGAACTTTCTAGATAAGTGTTTCAGAAGATGATATTTTCCAATATATATATTTTAAATAATAAAAATAATGAAACCAGGGCAAATTCTTAGCTAAAGCACATACTCAAGCAATATGAAAATGTAATTGAAATTATTAATTTTTTGTGAGGGTCACCTATTTTTTTCTTTTAAAAAAATCTAGCTATTTGCATCTGCATAAGGCCATTAAGAAAGAGGAATGAACATCAGAACACTCTTTCCTATTACATGCCTTTCCAGGCTGCTATTTGACCCTCCAATCTGGCAGACCAACTCTTTTATAGCTTTTTACTCATGACATTGGTGTGGGAGGTTTCTGAGGCCAGGGCCCAATGTGTCTGAGCAGCTGTTCTTCTAGGGATCACTGATGATCTTTGTGTGAAAAAAGGTGATTTACTAGAAGATTAAGTGTATATTTGCCCTACATACGAGTCACATAACTGACATCTATCCCTTTGTTTATTCTGGCAGACCTAGGAAGAGATGCTGATGGGTTTCACCTCAAATAGTTCAGTGTCTCCCCAGTGTCTTGCTCACTCCAGCCAGGCCAGGATGAGTTTCCCACAGTGCTGTTATGCAGTGTAATGTAGCCCTGAGGCCAACACTGGTATGGGTCTTGCCTTGCAAAAGCATTCAGTCAATGACTGGAGTCCGGTGGCTCAAGCCACTAAGGTACTTCATGGCCTTTGGCAGGTTCTTCTTTCCATCATTACCCTGGAACACAGAAACTAGTCCTAGGAGAAGGCATGTAGACTCCTGCCAGTGCTTGGCCCAAGAAATGACTTAGGATAAGCAGTCACTGTTCATAATGAATGCAGTGTCTCTGGAACTGGGAGATGGGGCTCGTATCCATGTGAAAATCACAACTGTCCTGCTAAGGGGGTTGAGCATCCTTTTTTCTCCTTCTCTCACTCCAGACCCCTGAATATCTCACATTTTTCTTCAGGAACTCACCAGCTTCAACTCTTGGAGGACAAAGAATCTCCAGGACCTAGTTAGTAGCGTATGAACCTTGGCTGTCAAAAGTCTTATGTCTGAACACTCTTTGGCTAGACAGCTGCAAGACTCACACATGCAGAGTGTCCCAGCAAAATCTTTTAAAGAAAAGTGACAAAAACTGCTTTAGAGAAGGTTTTGTTCTGCACTTGTTATTAGTTTGGCTTGAAAAAAAAAAAGCTTAGTATATGGCTGCTTCTTGGGTCTGTCAAGAAATACCGCAAAACTGAGTGTAGGGTATGTTTATAGTTTTCATGCTGTTGAAGCATTAGGTGCCAGAGCAGCTGTCAGTCCAGATATGAAGGCTTCTCTATTTGCTTTGCAGAATTATTTTTATTTAATTTTTGCACTCCTACAGCTATATTTGGCTAAGATTTGTTGGATTTTTAGTTGTAAACAACAAATAAATGAGAAGAAACTTTATCTTTGATCTGATAGCAAATAATCTCATATACCATTCTATACTCACATACTCATATACTAGAATTGGAATTGCATTTTTTCAAGGTATTACAAGATTTTAGTTACTGGATTTTATGTTCTGTATGTCTAGGCAAAGTGTGCATTTAAAACTGTTTGCCTCATTAATAAAGTTGAGATATTAGCACCCACTGTTTGGGTCCAACCCCTTTCTCCTGAGCAAAGTCCCACTGACAGTATAAGCAGAAAATCTATTTCAGGGTTTTGAGAAGTGTTCTTCTGCTCCACTCTGCAGTAGTGAGCTCTGAAGGTGCAATGAATTTCAAGGATATCCACCCTGTGATCATTTGTTGAAAATTATTTTTCAGTAACAAGAACACAAACAGTAGACATTTTCACCTCTAGAAACATTGGGGTTTAGCTTTGCTGTTCCTAGTTTCTTCAGGAGTGCACTACAATGAGTAGTTTTCCACAGCAAGAAATGTGGATTCACTTTCTTGTTACCAGCTCGGCTTGAACGGAGAGATCTGATCCATTACAGCCTTCTGCATTAAAAAAAAAAAAAAAAAAAAAAAAATCAGGAATTGGTGTGCTTTTCTGGAAAAGGTTGCTTTTATGTTTACATATGAATTCTATGTGTCTCCCGACAGATCTTGCACTGAAGATTACCAGCTACACCCCTTCTGATTGAAATTATGGGCACTGGCAAATTATGAAATAGGTTAAAATTTCTAATAACTTCTTGAGTTTATAAAAGTAGATAATGCTTTCTATTAGCCTCAGTAAGCAGCATGGTCTTAAGCCTCTTCTGACAAATAATTTGGTTGTAAGGATTGTGAAGAAATTATAGCCTTGCTCACACTACTAGCCTTGAAGTTTCATCCTAGCTCTTTGCATCCTAAATTTCCTATTTTCTTTGAGCTATTCCAGTGTGACTCCATATTCTCTTCAGACTTCAAGGTAAGGTCAGTATCTGTTACACAAACTTTGCCTTGGGAGACTCACCAAGCTGCTGGAATTTCACAGTAAGTCTGGAGCTGATAAATAAGCTTAGGTCAAACTTTCAATCCTGGATCTCTCCAAGCAGACTGTGCCAGAGTACTTTTGTGTAGACAGATCAGATCACATTTTCATTCTTGACTGGAGCCTTGAGTTTCAGCAAGCACATCATTCAAGTGAGTTCATATGAAAGCATGGCAATAATCACCTAAGGAAAAAGAGTATGTACTATGCACGAGCCCTGCATGCTTTTGGTTTTAAAGGAAGCAATTAGAACTGGAGTGCAAAACTTTTTTTATAGAAAGGCTGGGGGTCAATGACCCCATGGAAGAGAATGAGATTGAAGATATGTTTAACTATAATTTGGGTCTTTGGGAGGGTTACCTGGTACTGACACGTACAGTGATTTATGTAGTGCATGCCATAACAAACCCCAGACATAAATTTTCTTCTCAGACACTTATCAACATAGCAATGAGAGATCATGTTAGTGCCAGCAGAATTGCCACATTGGAATGGCAACATTTATCATCTCAGTTGCAATTAAAAAAGTTAATACACACATATATGTAAACACACAAACATGCATAAAAACACATAGGTAGTCTCACTGAAATCCATAATTTTAAAAGATAAGTCTAGTATCTTTCATAATAATTTTATTTACTTGTTTAAGGTCACAGCAAACTATTGAGCAATAGTTACACCTGCCTTTCTTTCTAATTTATAGATCCCATATCCAGAGAGAGAAGAGATGGAGGGAGGCAAGGAGATTCAAACTCAGATAATTATAACAACATGTAAGCTGAAGGATTGAATTCTCTTGGGTCATTTTCAAGGACCTGGTGTAGCTGGATCAGAAAATGGATTATGAAAAAAAAGAGTAATGGTTTTCATTTCCCCATTACATTAAACTCATAAGGAAAACCCAGCAGAGAAGCGGAGAATGTTCAGCTGTCTGAGCTGGCTGGAAAGACAATTGTGCAGATGGGGTCTAGTGTTTCTTCTTTACACATGGAAACAGAGGGAACCCTTGGGCTTACCAGGTTACTTAGCCGCTGAGTTACTGTTGCATGGCAGCTCCCTTTTTATGTGCACAGCTTTGTTGTTGCACCACTTTGAGCCCTCATCATTACCAGTCCCAGCACCAAACACTTCAGTCACTAAGATATCCCCACCATGTAGTTTCTGTGTACATCACAGTCCTGATATTCCTGCCACATGTGTTGGCAATCTCAGTACAGGTCCCATAAAAAAAAGAAAAAGTGATTCAGATTGTGGTTCATTTTCAAACATTTTATCTAGGATGAGGCAGCTAGCTCGAGTTGGTTATTAATTACTCACATCTGTTTCTGCAATAGGTGGGCCTACCAGAGGTCTCCAACACTTGGATCCAGGAGGCAACTTTCATGCCTACTTGCCTCCAGTATTTTGGTTAAGGATTAAGTTTAAGCCATCTCTTATTTCTCTGATACAAAATCATTGTATCTCAAAACAGAAAATTCCATCTGCTGAATGGGAAACTGAATCATAAGGTAATGTCAATGCTATTGCTCTTGTCCATACTCAGGAAGGGAACTGCCATTCAAAAAGTACTGTTGCAGGCCTAGAGAAATCCAGACAGGCTGGCAGTTTCTCTCAGAATCCTTTGCATTAAATATTAATAGCAACAGAGGAAAAGCAGTTGGTACTGCTATGTAAGTAGCCCATTGGGACTCTTATTGTCACAGGGGTATGTCCCAGGGGTATGTGGCCAGGCAGGTTCATGGAGTGACTCTCCTCAAGTTCAGGAAATCTGGATGAAGCCTGAGGGCTGTGCACAACTTCCCTGATGATCACAGTTTTCCACAAAGCTGTCTGGAGGAGACAAGCAGAGTGGTACAGCACAACGCAAGGCTGTCCTAGGGACCTCACTGCAAAAGCTTAGACATTACACTTCAAATAGCTCCCCAAAGGAATACAGATCCCACTTTGTGGTAACCTCCTTTGGTGACTCACTTGTAGCAACAGCTCATTGGTTTGTCCGGTATTTTCCATTTTCTGCACCCCCAGTCTCTCTGGCTCTTCTCTTCTTGCACACATCTGCCCAGACACATTCCCACAGAGCCAGGCACGAGGCTGCTGTGAGCTGGGGAAGCTGGTGGTGGGGAGAAGATGCCATGACCATGCAGGGTGGGACAGCCTTTTCCCTCCCCAGGCAGGAGTGTCTGGCACGGTGGGGCAAGATGCCAGGAGTGGGCAACACGCAGAGAGTATCTGGGACACCAGCAGTGTGCTGGGTCATCAGGGAAAAAATCCTACAGTTGCAGGGGTAGTATCCCCTAAACAAATCAATAAAAGAAGCAACATCCCTAAATAATTTGTCACCATACTACAGAACTAGAGAAAAACTCCACAGGATTCAAAGTAAAGGAGCTCAAACCAAAGAAACCAGTAGGTAGTAGAGATCAGCTGGGAAACAGACCCTCCTGCAAACACAAGATGAAGAAGAAATCTGACAATTTGATATTTTATTCTGGGGCTTCAGGAAACCTACCTAGTTCCTGATGTCTATAATATTAAAAAACTTAAGAGATTTCAGATAAAACAGCAAAATACAATCAGAGAAATTTTTGTCAGAATATCAAAGTTGCTTTTTAATAAATTACTTGCCACTGCAGCATTTTTATGATCTTTTTAGTGGCCTAGTATCTACACCTGGGTTTTTTCTTGTGATCTGTATCTGGGAAGAGATGAGGAAAAAAACTCTCTATGTTTGACACAATGCTCAAAAGATTTTGAATGTTGTCATCCCAAGTTAAAACATATTAATTGTCCTAAGTTATCTCACTGAATTCAGAAAGGTATTTCACAGATCTTATATGTCTGAATGATCCAACTGAATGTCAGAGCATGCACTCCCTCCAGCCCTTCACCTGACCCAGGGGCTGTGACAGGGGCTATGGTATGATATGCAGAAGTGTTCCAAAACCCCCACAGGCCACCCCTCACTCACTGCTTCCAACAGTCTGTCTAAATACCTGGCTACAAGATTGTAAAAAGCATTTATAAAACACTTACTTTTCGGGTACTACAGCTTGCTTAATGCTTTATTGCTTTTCCTAAGTCACTGTTCCAGAATTGTCAGGAGGCGGAATCTGAGGATTAAGAGTTTTCAAGGCTTCATTAAACAATCTGTAAAACAAAACAAAACACAAAACAATAAAAATTAGCCAGCTAATAAAAAACATTTAGAAGTAGATTCCAGGGAAAAAATGCTGCCCTGCTACAAGAACAGTATTTCCAAACTTTTTTAGGCACAAGATCAATGCTGGCCAATTAGACCATGCTTGATAATTTGGAAAACAAAACTGTTTTGTCATCCTTTACAATGAGCATCTTATACACAGACTGTGGAGAGCCTGGGGGCCATTCCCTGGTTTAGGGAGACACAAGAAGCTTCCCTCAAAAAGCTGTTAGACCCCATTGGCTCCTTTCCCTGTTCCTATGTCCCTGAGCTGCTCATCCCTAATCCCTGATTGCCCCTCATCTTTGTACTACCCCGAGACCAGGTTCACCCCCAACCCCTCGGGATTGAGTAACCTGGAGCCTTCAGATGTGTGTGCTTGGGGAACTCTGAACATCTCACCACGTGGCTGAATTAAACACCTGTGGAAATTATTCAAAGGCCCTTTTTGCTTCTTTACCCTGGACTTTGCTAGCAGCAATTCAGGCAGCAACAGCAGACAAATGACCTATACTCTCATGTCTGCTCTCATGCCAAGCTGTCAAAGTGCTACTGTAGAAACAGAAAAAGCACCAGATTTCCTTTTTGCCTGGTTTTAAGAAAAGTACATCAAGAACACCAAATAAATCCTTAATTTTTTACTTTTCTTAAAATAAGATTAATGAAAAAATAGTTTAGCACATGGAAAATTAGTTTGCAGGCCTTGATAGATACTGGATAAATTCCTATTACCTTATGGAAAGTTTTCTTCATTAGTATTCTTAGTATAAATTGTACTTCTTAGTATTTTCACTCTTTTTTTTATGTTGAAAAATGATGGTGAGGGGAGGGAATCATGCTATCTTTGGTAGGGTGTTTGTTGCGGTGTTGTGAGGGTCCCCAGGACGAGGTGAGAGATGAGAATTTGATTCCAAGTTCTCAGAAGTCTGATATAATGTAATGTAATGTAATGTAATGTAATGTAATGTAATGTAATGTAATGTAATATAATATAATATAATATAATATAATATTTATTTTATATATATACTAAAACTATACAAAAGAAAGAGCAATATCAGAAAGCTAGAAAAGAATGAATAATAAAAATCCATGACTGACCAGAGAGTCTGACACAGGTGGACTGCCATTGGTCATTAAGTAAAATAATTCACATGGAACCAATTAAAGATGCACCTGCCACATTCCAAAGCAGCAAAACACAGGGAGAAGCCATCAGATAATATTGCTTTCATTTCTGAGGCTTCTCAGCTTCTCAGGAGAAAAAATCCTGGCAAAGGGATTTTTCAGAAAATATCATGGTGACAGGCTTTTTTAACCTGGACTTTGGGAAGCTGCAGTTCAGTCATTGAGCCATCTCTCACCTCTTCAAGGAGTTGATGATTCAGCCAGCTAAGCCTCCTGCCAGGGCTAGGAAGCTTTTTGCACCCTCCTGGCACACCTAGTACAAGCAGCACAGGTTTCAGTGCTTCTCTCATTAAGTGCTGAATGAAGAGCTCTTTTTCTCTTGCACATGGGTGGACCTGAGGCCAGCCTGGGCTGCCCCAGAGCGGCAGAAGTTCCCTGCTGCTGGGGCCAGGGGTGCCCTTTATCATTTCATCTCAGTCTTGTGTGAATGAAATCTGCTGGCAAGAGCAGCAGGTCGTGGGCACCTCACCTTTCCTCACCTCTGCCAAAGGAGATGCCTGGTCCACATCATGTCCCTGGTAGCCCAGGAGTCCCAGGCCAGCAGGAAATCCAGCCAAAAAAATAAACTGGCACTTACAGTGATAAGAGTCACAAAGCACTGATGGAACCATAAAGGCAGGAATAAGCATGATCCTTCTGCCCTTTCAATTTTGACTGCTGATCCCTGTAAGGTGTTTTCTCTTTTTTTTTTCCTCTTTGTTTCCCAGGTTTCTATTCAGTCCACTCTTTACATGTCTGTTTTATCTTTCTGTTTCCGTGGTTTTCACCTCTCTGAAAAGAGCCTGCAGGCCTTTCAACAGTATTGTTAGATACATAAAGTCATGGTAAATCTCAATTACTTCTTTTATTTTAGTGAAAGCTGTTCGTTTTACCCTCTTTCTGCTGATAAGTAATTCAGTTCAAGGCATGTGAGGGAGTCTGCCGTGTTTTCTGCAGTGACCCAAGGCAAAGCTACAGGGATTTAAATGGAAAATATAAAAATTAGCTGGTGTCAAAGACCTCTCTGAAGAAGCAGGATTCTGCTTGCCAAATTCCTACAAAGCAGATCACCTGAACTGGTTTGCATTTTTGTCATTTCACACAGTTCCCTGTCCCGGAACAGACTTCCTGAAGCTCTGGTGAAATAGGATTTCAGCTCCACGTTTCTGAAGTGGACAGCTGTGAACAGGACAGCTCTAATGGGACCATGGAACAGAGTGCAGAGGCAAACCTCCAGGAGCCTTACTCTGAAGCCCTGCAGAGCTGCAGACCGATGGCTTTGTTTGGTCAGCAAGAATGAAGTCAGTCGTTAACACAAGCGCAAAGTGCCGTGTCTGCAAAGGACTGACTGTTCCTGGCCCATGTTTTATTACATGGCACTCCGACTTCCCAGTCCATAGTCTTCTGTTATCTTTGTTATCTTTGTGTTCTGAAGGAACGAGTTTGGGCCATTCAGCACCTCCTTCCATCACTGTAAATGCTCACTTTCTGTAACTTAAGCGACAACAGACACCCATCCCCTTCTTCTGAAGGGGCCTCGCTTCAGGAATATGACCAGACTTTGAAAAAGAGTCAAGCGCAGTGTGTGAAGCGCAGTGTGTGAAGGGAGCCCAGGCCTGGTTTCTGTGGCGGTGAATGCCTCGGTGCCGGCCCAGCCCGGCGGCCCCCGCTCGCTGCCCCGCTTCCCGCGGCCTGTCCCGCCCTCTAGTGCCGGGCCCTGGCTCCTGTGCCGCCCTCTCCGCTGGAGCACACGCTGCCCGGGGCTCTGCGCCGGAACGAGGAGCCAGAAACATCCGAAAGCCTCGCAGGGTGCACTGCCGTGAACCCCCGAGGGCTGTGTGAACCCTGCCCAGGAGGGCTGTGGAGTCTCCATCCTTGAAGCCATTCGAAAAGCCGAGCGGACGGGGACAACCTGCACTGCCTTGTGCTGCTTCAGCAGGGGGACTGCACTAGGTGTCTGAAGAGACCACATCCAACCCAAATGATCCTGTTCTTCCTGGGCTTAAGCATGGCTAAATTTATCAATATCTATTAAAAAAAATTTCTCTAATTCTATTTGCTTGAAAAAAATCTATCAGCAGCATTTGTATATTTGTAGATGCCTTTGACTTGTTGTGCATGCTTGTATATTTTTGAGACACTACTTTTAGCCTTAGACTTGAAGTATGAGGAAGCTTTTAGTATCTTTTCTTGATTGTCTGGTTTTTTTGAGCTTGGACATAACGAAGATCAAGAATTTTAGTGGAGAAAGTCAACATTGTGCCTTTGGGAACTAGAATAATTTATTTGGGTGTTTGGGTTTTGGTTTTTTATGTTGTTTGGTTCTTTTTTGTTGTTGTTGTTTGGGGATTTTTGGGGTATTTTTGGAGGGAGGAGGGGTTGGTTTTTTCTTTTAATTTCAGGTTTAATTAATGAGGTGTTTTCATCATTGATGGCTGCAGCATCTTCCTCAAGGGCTACAGTTGAAATCATTTTAGAAGGATGTAGCTCTTCAGCCTCGTGACTCTATGCTGAGGCAGAAGCAATCATACTTTTTTTCTTCAGAAAAAAAACCAACCCGAACCCCTCCAGAATAGATGGATACAACCAGTAGACCAGACTATTTGGATCTTGTTGAATAGATATTATATTTTTTTTCCTTTTTCCCCTCATATGTCAGACATTGGGCACATCTAGGGATATGATGAAAGGTTTGATGTATCACCAGTGTTTTGGTGAGACACAAACAATTTCCAGTGCTGTATCTTGAGCACATCAGTTTGAACTATTTGTAATCTGTGTGCAGTGCAATAACCTGTGAAACAATCACTATAAAGCTGTACAATTACACAACATTACACCAAAGTCAAGTTTGTAATAAGGAATTTTTGTTGTTTACAGCTAAGAAAAGCTGTAATCTCAAAAGCAGGTCACCAAGTCCTCAGTAAACCTGTATTGCTTTTCTCTGAAAACAAAGTAAATAGGTGCCCATGAGGAGTGAGTAAACACACATGCAAGATGATAAACCACATAAATAATTTGTGTCATTCTTTGCACTTTTTTATCAACAGTAAAATTTATATCTAGCCAGTCTTGCTTGCATATGATCAGTGGCAAAAATTACCCTGTTATCACAGGACACAAGGTCATGTGTTCATTTCAATGGAACAGTGTATTATGCTCATTTGTTCCTGCTTTGGTTACTTATGATCCCAATGCAGCTAGGGCCATACTGAACCAGAGGAAATAAGAAGAATTGCCTTTGCTCCTCTGACTTTTCTAGTTACTTTATCTTTACTATCAAATTTTTATAATAACTTTGTGAGACAAAGGGCCTGCTCTGTGTTCATTATTACAACAGGACTATGGTGAGACAAAAGCTCATTCATTTCTGCAGTTTAATTGTACTGAATAAATTTTTTAACTCCACAGCTTCTTTTTCATATGGAATGGCACAAAGACAACATTTTAAACATTCAATAATTGGGATGTTTATTTCAAACGGTGAGTTATCACTCCAGCCTGCAGAACTGGTGTCTGCTGGGAGTTTTAATGCTTTTTCATAAGGATAGACACTGTTTTTCAAGTCTGCCGGACATCCTTCTACTGCTGCTGAACACTCAATATAGAAGGCCACTAAGGAATCTTGTCTTTGTTGTTTCACCTTAATAAATCCTTCATTTGGGAACATTATTTTCTGCTACCTCAAGTGCTTCCTCCAGATGCTCAGAAAAAACTTGCACTGTCCTTGCATTACTGGCATGATCTCATCAGCTTCTGACTACTTGTGAAGCAATAAATTCTGAAAGCCATTTCTAAGCACATTAGGGACAAGAAAATAATCAGGAGTAGTCAGCATGGCTTCACCAAGGTGAAGGCTTGACCAAGGAAGGGCTTGACCAACTTGCTAAAGTTCTACAATAACTTGAGTGCCCTGACAGATGAGTAAAGTGCAGCAGATATTGTCTACCTGAACTTCAGTGAGGCTTTGACAATGTGTCCCATCAGATCCTCATAGAAAAGCTGTTGATATACGGGCTGGATGAGCAGACATTGAGGTGGACCAAAAACTGGGTGGATGGCCAGGTCCAGAGGGTGGTCTTGAGAAGCATGGCACCTAGCTGGAAGCCAGCAACTACTGGTGAATGCTGTGAGTCGAGACTGTGTTCAGTCCTGTCTAACATCTTCATTAATGATCTGGATGATGGGCAGTGTACCAACAGCAATTGTGCTGATGACTCAAAACTGGGAGGAAACATGGGAGGAGTGACTGAAACACCCAAGGGTTGTGCTGCCATCCAGAGGGACATTGGCAAGCTGGAGAAATGGGCCAACAGGAATGTAATGAAGTTCAACAAGAAGAAGTATGAAGTGCTGCGTCTGGGGAGGAACAATCCTCTGCACCAGTGTAGGATGGGGGCCATTGTAAGTAAAGGGTTAAGGACATTTGCATTTTATGCCTTAAACAAGCACCAGGTGGTGAAATCTGTTGCATAAAATATCATGGGTGCCTATGCTCAAGCTGCAAGTGGAACAAAGTCTTAGCTCTGGCCTTGCTGAGGCAGGACCAAAACTGGTGTTCTCTATCACAACCTTCCATTGAAACCCTCAGTGTAGATCCCTCACAACCACTGAACTGAGACCCGAGCAAGCAGAGAGGTAAAACACACACATTCCCTCACCTCTTATGATAATGAGGGACTGTATAAAGAAACTCAGAGAATGAACTGGGTAAGACCCCACCAGCAAGAAGCCCAGGACACTGAAGGACCAATGAGATGGTACTGGATCTATGGTAGTGATTATCTTCTGCTTAGTGCCTTTCTCCTACTCCCTTTCTCTCACTCTTTCTGTCTTTCTCTCTTGTTTCCCTATACAAACAACTTTACAAAATAAAGCTGGTATTTTTGAACCACTATTTGGTCTCACTTGTACCTTAATTTGGGCAGAGGACTTTAACAGTGAATTGTAACAGCCATTAATCTGAGAATACCTAAAAATACATGCAGCACAGTGTTTCAAGGTCTCCCATGTTGTTCAGTTTGCTGTACAACAGATGCCAATTTACAAGACTACTTTGCATTGTCTACCTAAGTTAAACCAACATATAATTAGAAACCAGGACCAATAATCCTCAAGTCCTTTCTGGCCCTTTATTAATCCCTGATGAAGATGTAATTTTCAAAAAGATGAAATTTTGTGATTAAAAGCAGCCCAGAGGCTCTAGTCACATATGCCTGAAAATTCATGATTTGTGACAGCATAACTATTGGGCCCAGAAATTGGGATAAAAATACAATGTGTGATCAGCCTTGCTGACGTCCTAGAGAACATCCTTGGAATATACATGCCTTAATGACTCAGTTAGGGCTCACATCTCTGAAACCAAAGATAGAATTGGCAGAACTCTCTTAGCTATATGCTTTCCCTACCCAAACCCAAGATGAAAGGAAATAGGAGAAGAGAAAAACCAATGTTCCCACAAAAGAAGAGATAAGGCCGTTACCTAACAAGTCCTTCACTTCAGTGGTGAGCAAAGACAGAAAATTTTTATACAAAAAGGTAGCACATATATCCATGATTACTGACTACAACATTAAAGCAAAATGATGATCTGATCCACCCTTTGAGCAGTTATAAACAGAGATACCAGTTTATTTCATTGTTATGAGACAGCTTAAAATTCTCTACCTGCTTTGATGGAAGCTACAGGTAGCATTGTGCATCTGCCTCTTAAGAAGCTTGCAGTGTTTTTATCAAGCCTGATTTTCAGTGTGGTTCGTGCCTGTTTTACCTACCTGCAGCCACACGTCTCTGTATCCATGAGTGTTTGCACCTGCTGTTGCTATCAGGGCCACACTCAAATGTGGAATTGCAAAGCCAGCCTGAAGGTCGTGTTACTGTGTGGCACTGACCCACCAGCTGATGTGAAGACACGATTCCCAGAGCACCTATTGCATGGTCCTGAAAATCTGCCCCAATGTCCCTGCCCTACCAAAGGGAGGGCACTGTTTCACTCTCTAAGGCAAAATCCTGAGTACTTGAAATTTTACTAGAATGTCTGCTACTAAAAATCAGTCGGGGCCTGGCATTGGGTTGTAAGTTCTCTGAGGACAAGGGCCATGTATTTGTTTCATGTGTCTGCAGTACCTTAGTACCTGCTATGGCTGGGTAATGTCTCATGATTGAACGTGGCACCACCATACGTGTAGGTGAGTTTAAAAAAAATTATCTCTGGAATAATGAAACCCCAAATCAATGTGACACTGCCAGATTAATTAAATGTCCACCGAATCAGTAATTTTCCTCTCTGTACCAGGCCAAGTGTTCTTCAGAACAGTATGCACAGATCTGTCCAGCCATCAGATGAATGATCCATTTCTCTTTCAAAGCTAGTGATGATAATTCTGAATAAAGAACCTGAATCCCAGCTGAGATCAAAAACATGCTGCAAAAAAAATGGACCAGTGAGACAGCACTTATCTTTTATATTCTAAATTATTTCATACTAAATTGAATATACTCAGGTGGGCAAAATAACAGGATTTTGGCATTTTTGTCCCTGAGGGAACAGTGACTCAGTAATGATCCTGCTTTCATCTGAGACACAGATAAATCTGTAGCTGATGCTATGCAACGTAGATAGCTGAGTCAGAAATAAGGATCTCTATTTTGCAGCCAGAAGCTGATGAGATCACACCAGCATGCAAGGACAAGTTTCAAAATATCAAATAACTTTAGTATCACAAAGAAAAAATTGAGAAATGCCTTCCAGGCAGCTCAACATCCAAATGAGCTGGTCAAGACCAGTATTTAAACACAGCTGTGCAGAAGCTTGTGTTAACTTTAGCCTAAGACTTTGGCTCACATCATATTTGCACTCAAGTGAAATAATGATCATCCATTAAAAAAAAAAAATAAGTAGGCCTATTTGTATGGCATACTAACGTGAGCAAAAATACTCACCTTAGCTTAGTTGTACAGTACCCATTAATGATCATGAAACATAAGGAGTTTTGTAAGTGATCATACAAAACCACATATAACAATTCCTAACTGAAAGAAATGGAAGTTTACATTCCAACTATACGACATAGAGTACTTAAATTTTGAGCACTTATTTAGCAGCAATGCACAAAAATTATCTGAACAGAAACACAATTGCCAGAAGCTGAATTTTTCAAAGTGTCAGCAATTTTAGTATTGCTACACAATCTGTGGAGAGAGGGAATTCCCTTTAAGATTGACCTAAATTGCTGTGTGTCAAGCACCGGGCTTTTGGTAGTGAGGAGAGTCGACTTCATTTGACAGCAACTGGGTTGCTGGATTAATGTTTCTCCCCATCACTTGTCATTGACTGCAACTCTTTCAATGCAACCATTCTTATCTCACTCAGAACCTCTACTTTTAGTCGCCCTCTCACCAGGAGGGGATGGGGGAAGAGAGCAACTTGAGAGAGACTTGATTTTCCAGCTGTGTCTTTCCAGCACTGCCATGCAGACTAAGAATTTTCTTCTTGAAAATAACCGCTTTAGACAGATGGACAGGACAGCTTTGAACAAGTCCCTTGATTTGTGAAATCATTCATGACAGGTAATTTCTACTTGTTTTATGTGCTGACGATTTGAGCTTCTGAACAGGCCTTGCAGTTCCTAACGTGGGCACCAGTGAGAGGCACAACTTGCCACAGACTGAGCTCCCAGCACAGTCACGCACGAACTGGCGCTGGGCAGCCCTTGCTTTCCGCAGAACGAGATAAGAAAGGGGCACGATTCGTGCCGCGTCCTGTTTGTGCCGATGCTGCCATAAGGCTCGGCAGGAGCCCGGGCGGGACGAGCCCGCTCCGCCCGCCGAGCGGCAGCAGCGGCCCGGGACTGCGGCAGCTTCGGGGATCGGCTGGGCCGGATCGGCTGGGCCGGGCCGGGCCGGGCTGGGCTGGGCCGGCTGCCCCCTGCGGCGGTGAGCTCTGCCTGGCGCCGCATTGCTGTCCGCTCTCGGGCACTCTGAACGCAGGAGCTGCCGGGAGGGCCGGTGCCAGCCCTCAGGGCAGCGCTCCCGGCGGCGCGCGAACAGCGCCGGCCGCAGGCCGCGACAGCGCCGGGCATCCTGCGGAGAAGCGAGGGCGGGACGTGTGCGGGCCCTGGCAGGGGCCCGGCACTGTCGGCTCCCGTCCCGCTCTGTCGGCTCTCGCTGCACGTCCCGGGTTACCCGCTGCGAACTGTGCCGCTGGAGCAGGGGTAAACCCGGCCTCTGCCCAGGCGCAGGCTCTGCCCTCTCCCACCGGCCCAGCCTGGGATTTGGGGAGCACTCTGGGATTTGGGGAGCAGCCTGGGTAGCCCGTGTCGTACTGGGCTGAGCACACCCCGAGCGTGCGGGCTCAGATGTGGGGCATGTGGAGATATAATCGGGTTGTGAGCTGCAAGCAGGGAGCAGATTAATGCGGATTTGAACTCCCTGCGGAAGGAATTGGAGGGGACGTGTTCAGGCGTTTGCAATGTGTTTGTGTGTGGTATGAGCTTTCCTCCCCCGCATATACACGTTGGATTCAATAGCACAAAGGTAAACCTTTGCCTTTGCCTTTCAGAGGAACTTCTCATCACTGTGGAGGTGTCCTCACTGATACAGCTCCATGCAGTCACAAGACCCAGCGCAGTAGAGACAGAACACAAACCGCATTTAAATGCATATCTGAATGACAATAATAATGCAGGCAGACACGAGCAAATCCAGCTGAGATTGTGCCTTCTGGATTCACTGTGGTTTTCAGCTCTGCGGTTTTTGGGGTCTTCTTGGTCAGCCCTATTATGCCATTTTCCTGTAGCCCTTCAGATGTCCTCTCCTCCTTGGTATGCCCTGTGCTAGGCACACTGTATTAAAGTAGTTGAATTTCCATGATGCAAACAGAAACAAACCTTGTAAGCTTTGTCAGATGCAGAAGAAAGACTCACTGGTGTTAGATGGCAGGGTTTAAAATGCAAAGCCTGAATCAGCAGAAGAGCTTGCAAGGCTTTTCTCCTACAGGTTGAAGGATCAAAAAGTCATGGACTTGTGGTTCTGAAACTCCTGCTTAAGGTCCAGCAGGGCCAGGCTACCAGATCTGGTATGGCATGTTCTCTGCTGTGTATCAGTGAGTCAATGAGAGACAGTTTTATCTGTCACATATATTTAAGTCTTTATCTGAGGAAAGAAAAAGGGAATAAAGATGAACCCCCAAACAATGGAGGAATTATTTCTATTAGATAAGTCACATTTTCTCAAACTTTGGGAATAATTCTGAGTCAACAACCCTTTGCCACAATACAGATTGGTTTAAAATTTATCTGACCTGGGGAGTGACCCTAGTAAAGCTGTAGGAAGTCCTTCTCTCCAGTTGCTCCCTGGAAGACCCCAGCAACAGTGGCAGGTGATTACAGAAGTTTTCATCAGGGAGGTAGGGAAGAAACATTCCAACCTACTTGCAGAAGAAACATTCCAACCTACTTTCACTTGCCAGGTACCTCAGGGTGGGCAGGAAGAAAACCAGAGAGAGCTAGGATGCACCTGGCACTGGCCAAGCCACTATTTTTCACTGTCATCAGAGGTAAATATTGACATTGAGCATAGAACTCAAGAGTTGGAACTTTCTTCTAGAGCTGTTGCATTTAATGACAATTATTTAGCATGATTTCTTGCATGACTTTTTACCCTGTACAATGTCTTCCCTACCTCCCTTAAACCTGTGATTTTGTGCCTCAGTGAGTTTATTATTATTGTTTCTCCTTTATTTGTTTATCAAAATAGAAAGTATGCTACGTTATGCTTGGATTATCAGGTCTGATCACCAACAGTTTTTGAAAGTGCAACCAAGATAATTCATACTTGTTGAAGGCAAGGTGAATTCTGTGAGTGACTGAATATGAACTCATATATGTTTGTATTGACAGAGGTCATCTGATGCATTATTTTATCTATGTGTTGCTTAGTTTCCAAGTTATGTAGGAGGCCTAGAAAATGGAGCTGCTGTAGCTGTGACTAGGCATGTCTTTCCATTCTTTGCACTGTTGTTGGCATTTTATGGAGAAAACACTTTCTATTTGTATCTGCATATTGTTGTGGGTTTTTCCTCTGCTTTCTTCTGCATCAATTTGTTTTGAATTCTCTTACAGATTTTGTGTTAATAAAACTAGGTTTATAATCCAAGGCATTGATGTTTCCTTGAATTTTCATGAAACTTTTATGCTCAAGTATTGATATTTATTTCCTTGTAAGCTTAAAAGTTTGGAAGAAAACAAAAGACATTAAATAAATAGAGGAAAAGCAGCCAGCAAAATAAGACAAGTACACGAGGACATAGTGAAATAATTAACCCTAAGTCCATGAAACTGAGGTTCAACAAAGGCTTGCAGGCAGCCTGCCTAATAGCAGTTACATAATAGCAGTAATTTGTTGCTTTTCTGCAGAGCCCTTCTTACCCCCCTTCTCCCCCCTGATAAAATGTTTAGCACACCTTGTACCATGCTTCAGGGGCTCGAGCACATGAGCTTATTGTTTTGCTGTTTATACCTCTCCCTTTCCCAAATTCCTGGAATTTCTGGTTCCCCAGCAACCCCAGGGGTGTCCAAATCCTGCCCTTTGCACTATGCAATAATGTCTGTATGGCCTGGAGTGGGCTTAGGGCTGAAAAGTGATTGTGCTTTAACTTGGAAAAAAAGAAAAGAAAAAAGAAAAAAGAAAAACAAACCCAAAACAAACCCCCAAACCAAAGAACCCAAGGAGTGAAACATGCAGACTGTAGTACCTGAATTTCATGAGAGTGGGTCACAGGGAGCATTTCAGCCATGGCGATTTATGAATTTGGAACCACTTATCAACTCTGTCTTGCTTCTATTTATCTTGTCTTCCTAGACATTATCCATGCAACACAAGACTGTGATCCCTGATAACTGTAGAAATGAAAACTGAAATATTAAACAGACTTATCATGGTTTTCTGCATCCACTGTCTCTCACCAGTTTTAGAAAATTATTGCCTTCACCTACACAGGGCTTATTCATGTAAAACTGCAACAATGGTATTATAATGCAGTGGCAGCTTAATGCAGGAAGGGCTTGGCTGCTGAATATTTTCTCCCTTTCTGGTAGGAAAGTATGTATATTAGAGGAGCATCAGCAGGGTTAGGAAAGGAAAAGCAGCATGGGAAAGTACTTAACTGTCTTTTCCTCATAGTTATACTAAGTGTTCCATTTGGCAAACAACAACCTTCATGACAATAGCCATTAACTATGCTGTCATCTCTTTGGCATCAAAACTTTTTGTACAGAAATATAGACACATCTTGTGAAAGCAGGGAAGTTGACTCTATTAACACTACACCTTAGGGAGCTTTCAGAGTCTTGTGGTTCTTCCTCTCCCCGATAATCTCAAATTTCAGTCCTGCCCTCCAAAAATTGTAAGATGTCCATTTTGGAGGATAATGTTGCAAAAAAGTTCATAAGTAAATTGTTCCTTGTTAGATGTATAATGATCTCATGTGATTGGATGCTGCTGTTCAGAAACATCCTCTTCTTGAAATCAGATTTTCTAGAGGCTGATTATGAGGGAGTTTTAGACTCCATGCTTTGGATAGGGCCTTACTGAAAAGCTGTCAAAGGGGCTCATGATGTGTGTAAGAGACACACTTTTGAGTGGCATCCTTAGCCTCACTTTGCTGCAGGTTGATCTGCTAAGGTCATTGATAGAGCAATCTGTAGATACCCAGCTGCGCCTGATGTTGTGAGACCGACACAGTGATGCCTGGAACTTCTGCTAATGTCACCCTTCCAGGGCCATCCACCAGCCTGTGACAAATCTAGTATGCTTCCACTATCAAGGAGTTTCAGGGACTGTTTCTTGATTTGAGAGGACAAGAATTGGTATTAATGATGAAAGTCTTTAGAGAAAAAAATGAAGATTAACGTGCAGTGTCATATGTCTATAAAGTTTTCAGAAAACAGGAACATAGGGGAAAATGAATAGCCAATTTGTAGAAGCACTGGAAGACACAGAAATGTGCCTGCCTGGTCCTAGTTCCTTCTCTCTCTACTACCCTTTACCTTAGAAATTATGGGAGAAAAAGAAGGTAAGATTCAGTTTTCTAACTCAGTTACATTCTCATAAGAGTATTTTGCTAATTCAGGTCTTACTATCCTGTAAGGGTAAGTCTGCTAGCTCAGGCTGCTATCATTGCAGACATATAAAGGACTTGAAATCTTGGTTGTGGGGTTGGAGAATAGATGTCATTAACAGTACAAGGGCTTGTGACGTAGACGAGTCTTTTATTGGAAGAGTTTAGATGTCCTCCAGAGGAGTCAAATACTGCGTGTGCACTACGGAAGATGTAAGGGACAGAAGAGGTAGAAATGGCACATTTAGTTTGAGCAGAGCTCTTCAGGAAGCAGTCAGAAAGATCAAAAGGCAAGCTAAGATGCTTGAAAAACAAGGCATGAACTGATATTGTCAGAAATCCATCAAATCACAATGGAAAGCAGAGCAAGATGAATTGGTGAATATTTGCAGAGAAAGAGAGAGAAAAGGCCTGGATAATTTCTGTGAATTAGCCACAGAAGTAGATTCAAGGTGAGAAAGGAAAGACAGGGATTCTTAAAGGACAGAGATAACATTATAATGGAGAATTTGGGGAAGGGAAAATGTCAGCTCCAAAACTGGCCCTTCTGGATAGTAGAATTAAGATAAGGTACATCAGAAAGACTGACTAAAGAGTGGACCAAGACCAAGACTGAGATACGTCAAAAGAAATGTGGATGTATTGGGGGAAAATAGTGTCTACTGAAATAACAATAACTTATAAAGAGAAGAAATTTGGACTAAAGAATAATATTCATTTAAAAATTACATACTAATAATACCGCATATAGTTCATGAATCCTGGAAACTAATGTAGGAGTCAGTTAGGAGAAAAGGTAAATAATGTTACATTGTGTCTATGCTATTACCTTGATCAGCCTGACTTTAATGTTAAGAACACTTAAACTAGCAAAACCTGTTCATCTCCTCTACAAATATTAGCATAAAATAGATGTCTCAGCTCAATACCACATCCACAAACCATTAAATACCTTGTAATCAAATAAAATATTTAGTTTGTTACAAAGCCAATCCCATGCAGTCAAGTTTATTTCGTGTTTTATTAATGCTAAAGGATCCCCTGTCATCTCTTATCTATCTTCTCAAGGGAAAATAATTCCTTTTTAATTAGGTCATTGCAGTCATGTGCTGCTGCTATTATATAGACTCTTCCTGGTGTATAATGATGGATAAATACAGCATAGTGTTTAAGGAGGTTTGATGGTAGCATGGATATATTAATATGCAGGCTGTAGAGCAGGTAGAGACAATGGAATTTGATAATACCAATTCCTTTCCTGAGTTCTGTCCCAGTTCTGACCAAACCTAAGGCTGGCAGATAAATTAGGGCCATTTTTACCAATACTACCAAGCTAGAGGACACAAACTTATATGAAAAGCCTGCACTGAAGCCATTGAATAAAATCTACTTTTCAAGTCTGTCAGCATTCAGTGCTTCGAATTTTAACAAAGATTAAGATATTATTTATCCATATACATAATTCTGAGCTATTCACACTTATTATCTTATTCTTATGCAAGGTAAAGTCAGACAAGAGAAGTGGGAGGTATTTAAGAGTGATGTTGGTTGTTGCTTACCTGGAAGGGAGATAGGTGATATTTTACAGAGGAGATTCAGTTTGTTTTTAAATTAAAGGAGTTATTGGCAAAAACTGTATAGCTAATGCAGAAAAATGTCATCAAGCAGAAAGTACAAAAAAAGTTGAATTAAGTCTCATTTGAATTTAGGTTTATTCTGATAGAACTAATTTTAAGAGGTATTTTAAAACACCTTATTAATAAGAATGTTTAAATTTTGAAATGTCACTGTACGTTTTTGCCCTTAAAATTTAGACCGAGTTTTCATTATGTAATAGTCATATTAAAAAAATCCATGGCTTTTGAACTTGGCTCTATTGCAATTTTTTGCTCAGAACAATTACAGATTCTTCTAAAGACAGTTAATTATTGGTGTGTGTCTGAGGCTGCCTCTGGAATGTTGCTGTAACTGGACAAATTATATAATTGAAAAAATAGTAATTTGCCAGTGAAGTTCCATGTAGTTGCTGTCCAGAGTGCCTTTCAGTTTTGTAGTAACTTCTTGGGTCTGGAATAGTCCTGCTACAGGTGAATCCTGTGTAACCTTTTCCCCAGAACCCGTATTGTGGGAAAATGTCAGACTGCTGTTGTACATCACTTGTGCAGAGCAGTCCTGAGGCAGAGAGGGGCAGTTAACAAGGTCAGGGAGTGTACAGCTGACTGTGCCAGCCTATATGCAATAGACGCCCTGTATTGCACAACTCGCAGTGCTGTTCAGAGCTCTTCCGTTTGTAGCTGTTGTTTCTGCCCACACTACTGATCAGCCCTTTGCTTGTGTGCACTCCAGTCCAAAATAAAGCTATTCCTGCCCAGAGAGGCTTTTGTATTATCCTAGTCTCCATTATTCTGTGCAGAAATACTTGATATGAGTTGATGTTAACCACACTTAGTCAACTGTCTTTTGGGAAAGAAATGGCTGTAATTTGGCGTGTAAGTTCCCTGTAACTTGTCACACATTGAGGCACAGCTCCCACCCTAGAGGAATATGCCATTGGACTGACAGGCTAGTGCAGGATCTCATGAGTAACCCCTAGCTGTGGGAAGAAGTGAGCTGGAACAAGCTCATGATTCCAGCTACACCAGCACATGGAGTACATGCAGCAAGCACAGCCTGGCTCTGCTCACTGTGAGAAGCTGCTGTCATGTGTAAACTTCCTTTCCTCAGCTTCTCAGCAGATCTGGAACTTGTCTCATGACGAGTCAAATGAAAATTTGGGATGTGGCTTTCCAGTTCCTGGCTCTTGCTCTTATCAGCTACAGGTCTTCTTTCATGTCCTTTGTGTCCCTGTCTAGAGCTGCTTGGTCCTTCACATGTCAAACTGTGTTGTGAGTTCTGCCCATCATGGTGGAACTATTATCGATAACATCTTGATGAAAATGCAATGTGCTGCAAGGCTTCATCACAGATCAGCTTGTTACATCACCTTATAAATTAGCCCATATTGGTTGTGAGAAGTCATCTTCTGTTAAATAGCCAGGTTTTGTGCTAGTCTGGCAGAGAGGTAGGTACAAGAGCTTGGTACAGCTTTACTCTAGCAGAGAGCTTGATTTTGTGTTGACCATGTAGTCACTGTAAAAATTCATCAGAAAGGATGGTTCTTTCCCTTTCTGGGAGATCACTTGTATGTCTCTAATGAAAAGATGCTTCTAAATGAAGCAAACTCATTAATGACTTAAAACTCCGTTCTATTGATGGATACAAAATAAAAGTTACACTTTTTACCAGAGCTTTCTGATAAACAGTCTTAGAAATTTGTTCAGAAATGTTCAGTAAGTAAATGATTAGCATGAATAGTTCCTATTAATCCCTCTATATGAAAAAAACCTGACTTTTGCAATCTAAATTGAGTCTGAAGACCTATTTTGGAGGGTACAGATCATCATGCCTCATGGCCTAAGCAAGACAAGCAGGATGTGCTTCAAGATGCATCCTGTTTTAATGTTCCTTATAAAAACAAAGTGCTTGAAAAGGCTTGATTGACCTTTACTCTGCCTTGCTTCTCATCATGGAGATACTTCAGAATTAAGAACTGCTCTAGGACAGGAGAGACTTTCCAGGAATCTTCAAAGTCTGGGTTTCTGATTGCATCAGAGGTTTTAATAAACTCATTGAAGCAGTGTAAATGTCTTAAGTTTTACTTTTTCCTTTTCCTGTCTTTCTATGATGATAAATGCTATAAAAAATTTCTATTGTTTGCCTGAAAACTGCTTTTTGATTTCTTCAAACAAGAACTGGCAGTGTATGAATACTGTTAACACTGATGCTCTACCACAGAAGTCTTTAAGGTCATACAACTTGATCTGGATTCAGTGACAAATGGCCTTTAATCCAGTTTGTCAGCAGATATGTCTGACCAAGATAACAAGTCTGAGAAGTGCTTGTTTCCTTTTCAAACAGAAGCTGACTAGCTTTATTACTGCTGGCAAATCAGTTTGAATGCTTCCAATTCATACTGTCAAACCATCCCTGTGTCAAATGACAAGCCCCATCTGAGCTATTTCTTCAAATAAAGCACAGTCTCTATGACTTTGCACAGTCAACCTCACTAGCTATTTTTATTCAGCACAGCAGCTATGCCTGTTGCCCTTCAGTGTTACTTTGCATTCAAGAAGGAAGTTTCATAATTCTCTCCCCTGTGCATAGAAATTTCAGATGGTAGCTGTAACTGACTGCAATAATGCTTGGTTTTGACCACAGCAAAAGAAAAAGGAATTCAGCAGACACAGGACGTGATGTCTTTCAGGAAAACATGCAATTTTTAGAAGTTTACCTAGTAGTCTTAATTTCCAATTGCAAGTTATCTGGACAAGCACAGATGATCACTGTTGCCTTTTTATTAATTTTATTTACAGCTCTCTGTATTCTAGGCTGGCTGTACACAGCTTTATCCTCACATTACCACTCTTCTGCCTGCATCCCTTTCTATAGGATTTGTCCCCAACATTGGCAACTGCAACACATCACTGACACAGAAAGAGCTATAACGTCTTATACAGCACCATCATGAATCTTTTTCTGGGTCAATACATCACAGTCCTAAGTGTCTCCACTGTTGTGAACTTATTATTTAGGGGTTTTCACCATTTTTGTAACCCAAAATTTGCATGTTAAAATTAAACTTATTCAAAAAATGTCAGTTATGCATTCTAACAAACCACATAAAAATGTGGTGAGCCAAGCCTGTTTCCCAGGGAATTGCTGACAGACAAAATCATGACTACCAAAATCATGTTCTTGTTAAAATCAGCTTTTGCAAGCAACTCTTTCTCCTCTAAACTTTGACATTCTATGTCTAAATTCAGTTTGAATTCTATTCTTCAAAGAATATTCAGCTCAAAACAAATGTTCGGAAAGGGATTATATCCTGCTGCTGGTCCAATATAGGAAGCCATTTAAAATTTAAAGGCCAACATAATTTCTGTAATGCTTTGATATAAGAGAGGTGGTAGCTGCTCATCATTATTTGCATTTGTTACCTGTAATAGCAGACAATTTGGTACACAATGTACATTTTTTTGTAGGTTTTGAAAGGCTTTTTACAATGAGCTGCATAATCAAACCAGTTTTGTGTGGTGTATCAGTCCTGGGAAAATGCTAATCCAGTCAGAATCCTTAAGAAGGGTGACTAATGCTAATGCTTACTGAATAGAAGTTTTCAGAGTTGCATGTGAGAACCACCACAAAAAATGAAGAAATATGAAAATAGTAGTTACATTTCTGAACTTTGCTTTCTGAGTTGAAAAGTCAATTTTGTGACCTATGCAATACATCAGAATATGATAAATTAGAAGTATTCAGATAACATTGCAATTTTAAATTAAGATTAGTTTGGAGCAATCAAAATTCAAAGCATCTACTTTCTATTCATTCTTGTTGAAGACCCGGTCCTGCATTTCACCTGCAAGTAAGGTCTTCCTCTAGTTGTAAAGTGGACATGAATTTGGATTCCTAATTTTCCTCCATTTTCTACTTCTTCTGAAAAGGAAAAACATACAGCTTGGACAGATATGGAAAACAAAAGGAACTCTGTAGAAGCATTTTACAATCCATGACTTTTCAAAGTGTCTAAAACTTTGATTAGGTTCTAACACTAATCTTTATTTTTAATGGGTGCTAACCCACATGCCCAAAGTAAGCATCTTAAAATGCTAAAAACATTAAAAGCCATTAATTGTTATTTTTTCTAGATTGTCCTGTGCTTTTTGAAAATACTGTCACTCCACAACTTTTTTCTGAAGATAATTACCATTTTACTCTAATAGCAGCAGTTAGCCAATTTCACTTTACTGAAAGCCATCTTTTCCAAAGAAAATATATGGCAAAGTTAAGTTCTGTCACTGATGTGTTTTAATAATTTGTAGGGAGTGTTGCAGGGTGACACTAATATTGTGAGTTAGCCGGGTTGTTTTCAAGGTTGTTGCATCCTAAGCAAGTAGCAGAGATATTCCATGAAATCCACGCTACGACGGAAAAGCATGTAAAGATTTTGACAGAAAGGAATAGAGTGACAATATGCATTCCAACACAAAGCCTTAAACATGGCTGGGATAACCAGTGATGTTATCCACTGACACAGGCTGAAGTTTTCAATGACCTTCTGACTAAAAACTGGTTTAGCCAGCTCTGTACTGCTTTTCCTTTTCACACCACCTCAGGCTTTAATCTGCAGAGGACATTCTGGGGTCAGGCTCTGACATGAGTTGGAGATGAAGTATTATCCCCAGTTTAAACTCTTTGCAAGATAACATATCTGAAATAGTTACCCCGATACCTTGTGTCAAGGAGTGAGGAAGCTATCAGCAACTCCACAGGTCAACATTCAGAAAAACTGACATGAAAAAACCTTTTGTTTATTTTTTCAGTCTGTGCTGAAAACAGTTTAGCTAGTCCTACAAGGCTGGCTTTACAGCTTGCTTTGATGGCATATGCCAGTGAAAAGGTTGAACTGATTTGAACTTTGTGAGATGGATAGCAGCTGTTGTACTAAGCTGTTTAAACCCACCAATTTGGGCTTAAATCTTGGCTGAGTGAATACAAAGCCTTAACCATACATAGTACCCATAACGAGCTTTCCTCTTTCAATTTCTGAGAATAGAAATTATTTTTAAATCAACAATATTTTACTGACAGATTTTCCAGTACCATATTTTCCATTGCCAGATACTGAAGTATCTTACACACACAAAAAAAAAAAAAAAAAAAGCAGGTGAATTTATTTTCATTTGTCATGAGTGAAGTTGGTGTTCATCACTGCTGAATGCAGCACAGCTCTCTCCTCCCTAAAACAAAGTTTTAAAAAGCCTAGCATTGGAATCATGCAAAAATCTGAAAAATTATGTCTTTGTGTATGTGTGTGCACGTCTGGAATAATAGAAAGGAAGATAAAGTGGATGAAAAGAAATGTAAGCAAAACCAGCCCGTGATAGTTTGTGCACTTCCTGTTGGTTTCTGTAGCCTTTAAAGTCTAAAAATCAGTATATGCATATAATAGGAAAAGTTCCAAAGCATTCTTTCTGAAGTCACAAGGTTGTTTCCTTATCACTGAGAAAGGCATCTAATGCTGACACAAATAGGACAATAATGTTAATTTTTTACCCAGGTAGAAAAGAATGAGTGAGCAGTTAATAGTGTAGAGAAAGAAACATTAGTTCTGACACACAAGCTGGTTACAGTTCAGAACAATACTTAACCCCAGGAAATATGAAGGTCCCTTGCCCAATATTTTGGCCTATCACAGAATTTCATAGGGAATACAGAACTTTTCATTTAGTGGCAGCTTGATGTAGAAATGTATAGCAAAAGAGATTTCTCTATATCTCACTATAAGTATTTCCTAGACAGAAATGTAAACAAACCAGCAGATATTTTATCAAAATAAAACTCAACTACTAGGAACCAAAAACGAGACGTGTTATGTGGCTATTTCATTGATTTATTAAGTATTTGCAAACCTTGGCAGGTTTATTGCTCCTTTTAAACTACTTCCATTTCAGTGGCAGATTCACGCGGCTGCTAGGATTGTCCAGTTCAATTTGCAGTATTTCATTAGGACCAGAGGCCTCAGGTGTAGTCTTTGGATCAAAGGTTAAGGTTTGCATCCATCCTTCTTCTTTACACCCATTGATGGCAAAAGACACAGATTCATGTGAAGGGCTTTTGGACAAAGCTAGATGGTCTTTTGTTACTAAGAGGGCTTATTCTGCTCTTTCCTGCTCGTTTGGATGTGAAACTTTGGCCAGAGAAACTAAAAAAAAAAAACAACCAATATTTATTCCTTTGAGACAGGACATTTGGGAGCTCTGCACAGTGCAGTCATGGGTGTTCAGCCACCACCTAACTCCCATCCTGGGGGCAACTGAGAGCTCCTGGGGAAGCTCCCCTTGGTCACTGCTCCGCACACAGCTCATAGTCCCTCTGTGTGCTTAGCACTGCTTTTCCCAACCCACGAGAATTTTCATTACATTGTCTGTAGCTGGAGCAGAAACTTCTTTCAAAGGGTAAAAGAGGAGCTTGTCACCATTCCCTTGTACCCTGAGAAGCAGCATTCCTGTGTTCAAAGTAAGAGCTTTGTGCAGGATCGCATGTAAAGTAAATCTCAGAATGCCCATTTCAGGGGTATCTGGTTGAATACTATTTTCAGTGCCATCAGTTTACACATTCAGCAAACAACAGCAGAGCATGGCATGGTCTCTAATAACAAAAATAGAATACCTCCCAGTGTGCTGTGTGTTTTTGTTTGTTTTGTTTAATTTTAAATTAAGAAGTTGTCACAGAAGTTCAAATCTCATTTCTTCCTAAATTTTAGCTTTTTACCTGCAATGAAGGTGAAAACAATATGGCTGTTTGATTTTGGTGGGTTTTTTAAGTTCAGGTGATTTAACTGATCTACACTTTGCAGGCATTGTTAAACTCATCAGAGAACCTAACAGAATTACATACATACAATTACTTATGTATATGATATGTATATACCATACATTTGTATGGTAATAGTTGACACCAAGGTATATACTAAATTTTCTCACAAATCTATTTTCTGTAACTTCTTTCAGCTGTACTTAGAGGTAAGGTTCAATCCTTTACCCATAGCTATCTCTTAGCATGTGTAATTAGGTACTCCTCTTTTTTTGTTTCCATTTCTCTCTAGTTCAGTTTCACAAACTGATTTCCTACCTTTTCTTTTGTTTTTGGAAAGATACAGAGGTTTCCTTTGGAACTTTCTATTCTGTCTTTTGGGAATTCCCTTCTCATTCACGCTGCACTCATTTTGGTGTTTCTAAAGCTGTAATATTTGGTGAGTCCAAATCTGAGTATGAGCTACCATTAACTATTTTTCACTACAGCAGAAGAACGACTTTCATTTTCATCAGTCAGTGTACCAGTACAATAAAATGTTTTATGCTCTATCCAAATGTAACTTTTTGCTTCCAGAAGTTACTGGGGGTATCAGAAGCAAGAAACTTTTGGATGCTAGTAACCTTTTAAAATAAGAATCTATAATATGCTGACCTTGGTGGGCAGGAACTCTAGAGTTAACATTGTCTTTTCACAGTCTCCCAAATAGTGCTGGCACCTCTTGGCAGAGGAATAGTGAGTGACTTCCCTGTGACCAGCTGGAAGCTGATGGCTTTGATTATTTTATAAACCAGTTTTAAATCCTTTGCATATGCAGTGTTGTACTGTGTCAGACTGGCGAGCTGCTGCCGCCACCATTTCCTTGCAATACTCTCACATGTGCATCCTGGTAATAGACTTCAGCGGGAGTTGATGTAAGCTTCCACATGGCACAATGCCAGCTGCAGGAGGCAGGGGTTTTCAAAACATTATGGAGTGTATCTGCAGAAAGTTACATAGTGAGAAATCAGGATGATGACCACAGACACCTTCATGTGAGGAGGAAGGCACACTATCACATGAGCAAGGAAATAGCGCCTGAAACTGTAAAGATCAGCCACCTAAAGGCCAGGTTGTGAGACAGTTCAAAACATCATGGCAGCTAGTGAACCAATACATTAGCCTGGTATGAGAGGATGCAGGATGCAGGACTTAACTAAAATGTCCTTATTGACATTAATTTTACACTGCACATGGCTTTATGGATGTAATTTCACTTAATCATGACAAATAGCTTTCGTACGGAAAATAAAGTTTATTCATGTAGCCAAACTTGTTCATTTCTACAGCAGAGATTTCTTGAATGTGGTATATTTCAAAGTGAGTATGGATTTTTCAAAATGCATTGAAGTGGCTTGTGTCAGCAATAGTTAGAACTCAGCAAGAAAGGCAGTCAGGCTTTTCCCACTGCACTGAAATGCCACGAAGATCGCCTTGCTAGTACTTGCATTATTCTCTCATTAGAAATTAGTAGTAAACCATCATTTTTGTAACACAAGAAAGGACTCTAACCTGACCGAGGACCAAAAATTACTTTTATTTTCATAATTGCATTTAACTTTAACAGAATTGCTAGAATGAATCAGAGCACTGCAAGGTTCTTCTGCATCTTGCTCAGCACTGAACAGTAACATGACTTTTAATGTTAAAAAAAGACTACAAATAGATTTTCAGAGTTGAAAATCTACCATAAAAATGTAGATTTACAGCATAATCACTGGATGCACTTCTGCTAAAAATGTCTAGCAGGTTACAGCCTGTGTGGCATGTCATCACTCCCGCAGCCAGAGTACTACTAGAAGTTGGTAATTTACTAAGAAAAAAAAGACTTTGATATGGAAGCATCTGTGCCATTTTCCATCTGTACTGACATTTTCTGTGCTTCACAAGTAATAATAATCACAATAAAAACATATTTCAGGAAATTTCATAAAATGTACACAAACAGGATATGCCCTTCCTGTGCACAGAGTCAACAACTGTTCTGTGACATGTAAAACTTCAAAACAGAATTCAAGTGGGGCCTAAGTGATGTACAGGCTTTGTACTGTCCTTTGCCCACAAATGAGTACCATAAACAGCATGGAGGCATCTGAGTGAATGAACAGACTGAAGCTATTGATGTTGCTTCTGTTTGTATTTAATATGATTCAGAAGTACCATCAAATCTAGGGACACCAATTTGTTTACCACATTTGGATGTGATCTGACTCTAAGAAGTTGAGGAGAGATGAAGAATGGCATCTGGTTTTATTGGTTTCTAAAAACCTTCACAGTATATGGTACTGGTAGTGACAGAAAGGGAGACGATTACACTGGCATCTTTTCTACCCAAAATGTCAGTCATGAGTAATCAAATGGCTACAGTAATTATCTAATCTGTTCTCTGTATTTGTATTGCTTGAAATGTATTTATAATGCTTCTGTTGCCACAGGATTTGTGAACATGTGCTTTAGGAACTGCTCCTACACATCCTGTACATGCAAGCAGGCCTCAGTGGTGTGCGTCATTCCACCGACCTCGCCACAACTGTGGCGGGGAGGAGCAGCCTCATGGAGCAGAGTTTGGGTTTCTCTGAGAAGCCTGAACTGCTGCAGGCACAGAGCTGATGTGCATTGTGTCCTTTTGCTGTTCCTAACATGCCTTGCAGCTTCACCCATGTGCAGTGTTATTGATTGTACCATTTCTAGGATCCACCTTCCTCTCGGGGCTGGCTTTTGGCTTTGCCCAAGGCACTGCATTCTGCCATAAAGCCACAGTCACAGATTGTGAGTCTGGTGCCGGTGGCAGACAGAAAAGAAAGAGGCTGGATTCAACAAGCCCAAGTCAATGCCAGGCTCTCATTAGTCCCTTGGCACAGGCTCAAGCCTGCAAGTACTGCTGAATGATCAAGGAAAATAGGTATTTAATTTTAAGAGCACTGGACTTTCTATTTGTGGATGTTCTGTCTCTGTGCTTAGCATGCATCACATTTATCTACTGATAAGAAAATGAAGATTCAAGTAATTAAAAATCCCAGTCCCTTGATGATGCTGGTGACTTAATTTCCCTGGTAAGAGCCCTTAGATCTTTTAGGAAACCTACCATGCCAAACATTGTGTCGTGTTTAATCCTGTTACTTGTCCTTTATATGGAACTCCTGTTGACGTCAGTGGAAACTTGACTTGTGAGAGTACAGAAGAATCAGGCTGAATGGATTTTTTCAATAGTAAAATTCAATGGAAGGAAACCTTCTAAAAGGTACCAAAATCTTATTCCTTCTTACAACATAAAGGGATGTTTTTTGCTTTGTTCTTCAAGGGTTCTTACCTATATGGATTTGTGTATCTCTGCATTCACTGACTGTTGATATACTGGATAGCACGACTGGCAGATTTGAAAGTGATTGATACAAAGTATCTATAATGATCAAACAAGGAATGACTAATAAATGTGTAACATGCATTTCCATTTGTTGTTCTACATCCCACGCCACAGCCATTTCTAAATAACTTCTGTGTATACAGTTTTGCCATCACATTTCCATTTTGTGGTCACTAAACCATATTGAAGCATGCAAATGTTAGGACACATACTCTGCTAATCGCTAATAAGCTTTAAATATTTTCTGCTTATACCTGAAAGGGTCTGAGAAATGCCTGTAAATTTTGTAAGCAATTTCCAGCTGGTTACGTTTGCTGTTACCAATAGTACCCATTACACAAATAGACTTTTCTCCCTCGTCTTACAAATACAAACAAAAGACACAGATTTTACAATGCTGAATGTAAATGATGAAGTCATTCTGGTGTTGTTATTCTAGATTTACAATGACCTCACTGAAAACAGAACCTAGACCCCCGTGGTTAAACCACAACAGGACAATATTGAAACCAGATTTGAACAAACCATCTTAATAAGAAAATGGGGTTAAGTTACAATGTCATTTCCATACCGAAAACTGCTCCGAGCAGAAAAAGACAGACACAGAAAAGCCCTCGAACAGGACCATCTGCAAGCGCGCTCGGGCAGGCGCTGCCCCTCGGGGCCAGCCCGCCCCACGGCAGCGCCGGGCCAGGGGAGCCGGCACCACAGGAACGGAGCCCGGCACCTGTGACAAACCCTGGCCGCTGGCAGGGCCGCCAAGGTCCGAGCCCTCCCGCCCTCCCACGGAACACCGGAGCGTTGCGCAATAGGAAAACATCTAAAATATGTATTGCACAGTTTTGTTCTCTCTTATCCAGCCTCGAGAGCGGTAGCTGAGCCGCTCTCACAGTTAAGTGTGTAATACCTCAATGATAAGAATTACATGTAAGCGCAGCTCGACCTGCAGCTTCTCCGGAGGCGATCAGGAAAAACGCACTACGGAGCAATAAGCGGCGACAACCCCGATCTCCTGAAGCCCCACCACAGCTCCTCTCCGTGACTCCGCCGATCTGCGCCTCCAAAACCTGGCACCTATGAGAAACCCTGGCTGCAGCACTCTCCGGCACTGCCGAACTGCCCTCTTCCCTCTTTTCCCCCCGCTCCCAGCAGGGAGCAGCACCCGACCGCCCTGCCGCGCCGCGCACCCGCACGTACACACAGACACGCACACAGACCGAGGGACACACGGACGCACACCCGCTCCCTCTCTCACGCCGCGCTCTGGCACCGCCGCCCGCCCCGCACCGGCTCCCGGCGCGCTGCTCGGCCCCGCCGCCGGCACCTCCCAAGGTCACGGCGCCCCGCAGCGCCCGCAGGTGCGCGATGCGCGGAAGGAGGGCGGGAGGGCGGAGGGGACGCGGAGGGGACCAGGGGACATGGGGCCCCGGCACGCCCGCCCTGCCTGGGGCCGCGCCGACCCAACCCGCCTCGCCCAGCCCGGCCTGCCTGCCGGGGGCGCTCTGCGCCGGGCCCGCAGCAGCTCCGCGGCCGATGGCGGATTATAAGGGACCGCTCTCTCCGCCCCCAGCGGAGTCTCCCTCCGCCCTCGCCCGCACTCCCCACCCCTCCTCTGGCCGCAGAGAAGGGCATGGAGTTGGCGGGAGCCTATAAAAGCCCCTGAGAGCGCTCTGGGGCCACGGTGCTGTGACAGCCTCCACGGGCAGAGCAGGGCCGCGCACCATGTCCCACCACTGGGGATACGGCAGCCACGACGGTGAGTGCCCGGCGGTGCGGGACACCTGCCGGCAGCCGCGCCCGGGACGTGCCCGCTGCTGCCCCGCGGAGCCCTTGCCTGGAGCGGCAGCGAGCTCGTGGCGCTTTTTCCTCGTAACCTTGAAATGCACCTGCGCCCGGGGAGCGCGTCCGGCGCTCCGCACGCCGCGCCGGAGCATCTCCTGCTTCCCTGCTCACATTCCTTTACTTGGGGAAGGGAACGCGGCGCTCCTCCACAGGACGGGGTGTCCCCGAGGACTCCCCGGTACAGCCCCCGCCGAGGCTGCGCGGCTGCCGGGTGCCGCCGTGCCCAGGTGGGACCCCGCTCGCCGCTGCTGCCGCTGCCGCCCGCCCACACATGTAGCGCGCAGTTAAAGGCTGATGCTGGTGTTCGAAATAGTTCGAACATCCCGATTTCCAGAAGGAGGGTTGTCGCTTTTATCCCCCTAACTTTGTGTCTTTTCCCACTGAGTTGCGTTTCGCTGTCTTACAGGACCCGCTCACTGGCACGAGCACTTTCCCATCGCTAATGGAGAGCGCCAGTCCCCCATTGACATCTGCCGCAAGTCCGCCAAGTACGACTCCTCTCTGAAGCCTCTTAGCTTCAGCTATGATGCCAGCACGGCCAGAAGCATCGTCAACAACGGGCACTCCTTCAACGTGGAGTTTGATGATTCTTCCGACAAGTCAGGTGAGACAATTCGTGTGCCGGAGGGGAATGGCAGAAATTGCTACTAAAATTTACTAAAATGTATACTAAATCAAAAAGGTTTTTTAAAGGATGAAAATATACCAAAATATTCTGGCTTCTGCAAGGTGAGGATTCAGCAAACAGGAAACTGAGATCCCGTTAGAAGAAAACTAAGGCTGTCTAGGCAGCTAAACTTCAGTGAGGCTAATTGGTTTATTTTTGTATAAATCAGAAGGATTGGGATAAGGGCTTGGCTGTGGAAAAAAAAGATTAAAGTATTTGACAGGAATAATTTTAGGCATAGGTTATCATAAGCTACTGATCAAATGGTTAAAAGAAGAGGCAAAATATATCGTAGGAAAAAAAATGGCCTTAGAATAGCAAAGGATTACAGTTAACAACTTGAAGTGGAAATAGTTTCTTTGGTTATCAAAATATTATTTCATGTTTCTGAAGCCACTATGCTCTCAGGTTAGTACATAATCAGAAGAATGGTTAGAAAATACCTCTGTTCTTTTGTAAGTCAAAAAAACATTATCCCTGGCGTTTCTTGATCCTGGGCTTTCTAGATAAAGTGTCTGACGCATTCCTACAAAGTTTGTTAGCAGGCACTCAGGTCCACAGTCCCATGCTGTTCATTGTGCTCTGTAGTGAAATTAAGCATGGAGTCCTGCAAAACCTTAGTAATCTTACTGAAAGGAACAGCCTTTCTGATGGGCAGACTGAATCCAAGCTGTCCTTGCAGCAAGGGTTCTGTATGTTGTCTTTGATTGTAGTTTTTCATATGGCTGCATTTGCAGAAGTCATCACCCTGCCACAATGAATGTGCCTTTATTTTTTAATTTGGACAACAAAACAATCCTGTTGTAAGTCACTGCCTTCTCTATACACTGCCTGATTTAACTTGCTTGAGCACGTGTCCTATTTTTCCTAAGTGTTTTGTTGGGCATGTCATTTAGGGAATGGCGCTGAAACCAAATGATCTATGCCTACTAAAAATACGAGGTTTTTGTAACTAATGTAATACAGTGGTGTAACAGACATTCAGCAGTGCTCTAAGAATTTGACTTTGTATTTTAACTATAGTTTTTTGCTGGACAATATTAAGTGGTCAGATATAAGTGTTAACAGTTGTATAAATACACATAAGTCCATATATAGTTTGCGAAAAGTGTCGATATTGATATTTTAAAAAGGAAAGAAAAAAGGTATTCTGAGGTCTGTTTATTTTTTTGAAACACTGGGAAGCTTAAGGAGCTGCATCGTGTTCAATCTAACAGTGTCATGGAGAATAAGGCAAATGATCCAGTGTAAACAAAAAAAAAAAAAAAGATTCTCTTACCAGATAGGTGCAAGTCTACTCTTGCTGCCATCCTGCTCTCACTGAGCCCAAAGGAATCAGGTTCAGGTCTCCACAGTGTAAAACAACTCTTGTGTTCACTTGGTGTCTGCCTAAGTCTGCAAAGAACTGTGAAAATCTGGTTTGAGGAAAAAATGGCAAGAACATAAAATAATTTAAAGAATGTCTGCAGGAAGAATGCTTTTATGAGAAGTCAGTGCAGAACCAGAACATCTGTGACAGGGATCCTTTGACAAATATGCAGTGACACAGCTTTCAGAGTGGGAGGATAGGAGATGCAAGTAGAAATATTCTCAGTATCTCTATTAGTGAAGCAAAAAATTATTATTCTTTAGAAACAAAAAGCACTAAACAGATTTCTGTGAAGCTGAGTAGGGTGGATCATTCACTACTAGACTTCCTATTGAAATCTACAGTGCATAGAATCTACCTGGCAGCACACTTAATGGCTTCATTTGTATGCGGTTAACTAGGTAACCTACTTTCCTTACACAAAATAGAGCTGTCTTTGACTTGTATCTGCTTGATTCTGAATTTGAGACTCAAATGTGCATACCCAGCTCTTGCTTAGACATCACACAACAATCACAGGGAGAAGCTATGTGAGGTTATGTGATGTGCTGGTATGTTTTACAGAAGACAATGGAATAATATCCTGTAAATACTTCCCACAGGCTGTATTGCTTGTTTCTATGAGCTGTCCCATATGTGGTAATGAATTATCTGTAGTAGTAGGCGCAAAATGAAGTAATAAGATCATTGTTTGTGAATAATCTTCAAGATGAGTAACTGCACGCAAAGTAGATCCATTTCATTAAGAACCGTCAGTCTCATAACTAATGACACTGAAGCCTTCTGAACATCAGTTCTAGGTCTTGGTGTCTGTTTGATCACTCCTGCTCTTCTGAATATACAAAATGCAATTTAAAAGATAATAAATAATATTTAATAATAATGTAATAAATAATACAATTAAAAATATGCAATTGCAATTTTAAAAATTCCAAGCAGGTAGTAATAGCGTAAAGAAAATAGGTATTTTCTATTTGGTATGCTTGGACCCTTTTGGAATGCTTTCTTAGAAACTGAATTCTGAACTTCCCCATTCAGTTGTTACTTAGTCAGTCTTTGCCTTCAATTCTTGCAGTTGCTTTCTTAATTTTCATATCCACTGTCTTTTAATAGTAGTGGAACATAAGGTATTTGTAGGTGTTCATCTTCAAAATTCTTTAATTTCAAAAATTTCTACTTCATTTTCACAGCCAGAAGTCATTATGATAAAAGTGTCACTAGGAATAAAACTTTGAATTCAGGTTTATCCACTCTTGTAGTAGAACTAGACCCTACATGTATGAGTGAAGCAACTGATGATGATAACTCTCAAAATAAGATGTGTAACTATAATACAAGAACTTTACAGCAAAGGAGTCTCATTAAGGGTACTTCTTTTATCATATTAAATGTGGCATATTCCAGTCTTCTGTAAGGACTTGTGTATCACTTCCCTCACTTTAAAAGACAGAAGTAAATAGTGACCTCTCAGAGCCATAAAACCGCAGGACATGATCTGCTCAAAAAACCCTCAAGAGTCTGAAAGATTTCGTAACACACATAAAGTGTGTTCTCTATGTGAGTTTTTCCAGAGTCTTTGAGAATTTATCTAAGTTCTGAAATTCAAGCAAGGCATGTTCACAACAGTAGACTCTGTATTCTGCATTTTCTGACCAAGTGTTTGATGAGCTTATAAAAGAAGTCAATTAGCCATGACTTTGTTCTGTAACAAGAATGTTAAAATATCATATTTTAACTGTAGAACCTGACAGAAGTGAATTGAAACTATGGTGTCAAACTCTAGAGACTTGACAAAATGTGCTGGTAATTTATGCTTGTGGCTAAGTCACTTAATTTTTCCCTTCTCCTTGTTGCCGAGCTAGAGTACTGAAATTCAAGTCAGTGTCCCAAGTAAATCTGACATTTTTGCAAACATTAAGTTATAGTAGAACTTAAAATTATGGGAAAGACCTTGAAAATGAAAATACTGTATTTGCCTTGATGCTAGCTCCCTTTGAGAGACCTTCAGTAGCTGTAATCCAATATATTACCTGATTCTTTCTATAATTGTAAATATTAATGCATACACTTCAGCTGTCTTGAATTATGACTCACTGTAAATAAACTAATCTGTTTTGTCACAGTGGTTATTGAAGAGCCAGTGCATTGGCACTGCTCAGTTGGCAGTGAGTTTCTTTGAAAATAATATCATTGTTGCTCTTCTACACTTCCACTTCACTTGGTAAACGAAAGAAGAAGCATGTAGGTCTGCTGTCTTTAAGGAACAGCTCTAAATCAAAGTCACTGCTACTGGTTTATTTTTAGGTTTCCCAGATCTAAAGATACAATATTAACCATGCCAGAATAATATTGCATGTCATCAGTATAGGGTCATGCATTGAAGGTCCACACTGGTTAAGCAATGAATGTGTTGATCCTTTGGAATCAGAGAACTGACTGATTATAGATTTAGGGGACTGCATTCAGACACCTGCTTATGTCACAAGTAATGTTGTGCATGGCTTGGCTAAAAAGTCAGAGGTTTCAAGGGCGTGTGATCTTTAAGTCATCTTTCCTGTGAATTGGGATCAGCAGAAGCTGCAAAGTCTGTACAAACAAGTAACTTGAATAGTTCCAGTATTTCCAGGAACTGGAAAGAAGATGAGAGGGCATGAGATTAGTCCTGCATGTTTCAGGTCTTCATTTCTTCACAGAGAAGTGTCCTTCTTCATTTACACTGGGGTGGGGTTGGTTTGTTCGGGGGGGGAGGTTTGTTTGTTTTGTTTTTTTTTTTTTTTAATATTAACATGCAATTTCTGAGCAGACATTTGACTTGGATTGTGAATTTAACCATTATGGAAACTTCCTTCCTTTCCTTTTGCTAATCCCTCCTCTAGAGGCGCTTTTAATGCAAAACCAGGAGAAACTAGTCAGCTGTTATCAGCTGGGGCCACTTGGAAAAGTTTATTTTTAAGCTGTAATGAAGCTGTGTGCCAGATGTCACGATTACCACTCTTCTCAGCTGATAATTTGTTTATTTACTTACAGGCGTGAGGGACTGCTGCATACTTAGAGGCAATGCTCACACCTTGAATTTGCTAGTTCTTCATTAGATCTGAGGGTAGTATGAACACTGTCCAGTACACAATTTTCAGTACAATGAGCAGCCACTGCATTAGTATTTAGGTATTACATTAGAAATTAAATCAGTTGATACTTTCAAGAGAATTTTAATTCTTCCAGCTTGGTTCTCAAAGTTGTTGTAAGGCTATATAGTGTGAAATGTGAGGGCAGAAGGCTGGTCAGAGACTCAGTACAGCATCTTATGATTCTCAGAGAATTTTTATTTAAAAGACTACATGAGAAATAAGCTCTGCTGGTCCCAGGCAGTTGGAGGAATGTTAAGAACCTAAATTACTTTGTATCCTGAAGCAGGTCAGAGTCTTCCTGGCTGCTGCTCAGTCTGGGTGAAATAGTTCAACTGAGGTGAATTGGAACCGCTGACCTGCTGCAGATACACACGTCTTCAGGACTTGCTGTGTTTTGGCAACTTTTTATTCTGGTCTATCTCTGTGGAACATCCTTACAGCCTTATCAGGTTAAGTTTCTAGGAAGGTCAGAAGTAGGTTTGTTTTGGTTTTTTTCCTTATGATATACCTTTTTTTTTCTCATAGGGAAACCCATTACAGATGTTTTCTGCAAATATGAGCCCTAAAGTCAGATGCTTCGGTGCTGTCTTGCTCTTGTTGCTTGTCATGATACAATGTCCTAGGAGGAATGTCTGAAAGAGATAACATAAAGAAGGAAACATCTCACAAAATGTGGCTCTCTGTACTCCACGTTTCACAGAAGTGGCAGCTCACCCTAACTGAACTCTAGTCTGTCAGATGGGAAGCCCATCCTTGCATAAGAACACAAGGCTAATTCCTGAGCATCATCATAAGAGCCTTTTTCATGTCATTAATAGTACATGGTGCTCAAGTAGGTTTTTTTCTTGCCTCAAGTAATGCTTCATCTGCTTTGTCTTTTTGTCCTGTTTTCCACTGTACAGATGTCTGTGTACACACAAAAGCTTACCAAATATTAGCACTAATGTATGTACTATGCATATATTAACATAAACATATGCCTAGAATATTATTTAGACATCACACCTACTGTAGGCTGATAAAAAATCATGGTTTTCTTTGTGCTAAAGCAGTATGTGTGTAAGAGGGCTGTGCTCAAAGGTAGACGCTTGAAATTCCCTGCTGCTGGGTTTTTGTTTGGTAGAGTCTCAGTTAGAATTAATTCTCCAAGTCTGGAGCTTTTGGACATCTACTGTGCTCTAGTGAACCCATTATTTTAGCTGCTGGAAGGAGCTTTGTAGTCAATGATTCTCATTTGTAGAACATTTTCTCATTCTGCATTTTTCTCAGATTGACAGACTTTACAGTTCTATTTTTTCTTGTCACACTAATTTGTATGACACGAAGGAATTCAGTCTACCTTTTTAAACAGTCTTGTGCTTCCTCCATTTTTATTAATCCTTTGACATGTTTATTGGTTTTATGAGGTGTATTAGTCTTCTGCTCTGTATAAAGAGAACATTCCATAGGACTTAACTAAATAACAGGAATTCCTGCGGTATTCCTACAGAAATTTAGATGTGGATGCTGCCACTTCCTGAAAAAAGGTATGAAGTGGTCGACAGCATTTTTTTACAAGGCTGTTCTGCTTTACATTGGAAGGATAACTGTTCACCAACTTTCCTTTAAATAAAACAGTGAAGGTGTGAAGCCTCGGTTAACAGCTATACCAGATGCAGCAAAACACCCTTTGATTTCTGTGTGTTTTCAAATATCCCAAGAAAGTGTAATGAAGTCAAATAAACTTCACCTTCTCTATCCCACAGTTGGTATAAGTCACATAAAGGGAAGAGTTTGGGTGCTTATTTGACTTCCTGAATTAGTGCTTCTAATACTGTGTTCACTTAATTTAGACCAAGTTATGAGAACATTTAACAGTGAAATGTTATGAAATGTCCAGTAATTACTGGATGTTGCTAGTATAACTTTTCCAGTAAAGGGTAGAAGATAGAATGGTAATGAAAAAAACCCCTTTTTCTTAATCTAAGGAAAATAGCTCCAGATTTGTCTAATAAGTGTCTAATAGTGGAAAAGAAGAACAGGCATTGCCAAACTGTCACCTCTTGGGCTACAACACAAGACCAGGTTGTGATAATTGTCTTGAGTAAATGGAATCTGTGAGAAAATAATGTTTTTTCAGCTCCTCTTGTGCTGTTTTCAGACAGTGTTGCATCTGAAGCTGTACTATAAAACAGAAAAGATCACAGCTACCTAGGTATTTTCGGGATGGTTTTCACTAATACTGATTTCAAAAGTAAGGGAGCTAATGATGACATTCTCCAATATGGATCAGAACTTCCCCATTCCTTTTAAAAAAGGGATGGAAAGGTTGGACTTTTTTCAACATGGCCTCGAATTGATATTCCTGTCAGATGGAACAAAGGGAAGTTGCTGGTATCAATGTTGTTCTGATTCTCTGTGGACTTTTATATTGCAAAAAGTGGTAGCATTTGTCTATGGTTTGAAAAGCTTGCTCTGAAGAAAAAAGCAGTTCCATCATTCCTACTTTGCCTTTTAAGTTTAGTTTTACTTTCTTGGGAAGACTGAGAAGTGTTAAAAAAAATAACTGCTTAACATAGGCTAGAACAAGAGGGCCATTCTGTAATTAAGCCTGCTGGATTTGTATTCATTCACACTAATCTAATTGTTACTTTCTTTGAATGCTCTGCTGTGAGTCAAAATAAGCTAGTGCTGGATTTGAGAACCACAGAATGAGAAAAGTAAGCAAAAACTGCAAAGAGACTTTTCTGCATCTTTTGAGGTTTTGAGACTATAGCAAACTTTGTGTGGAGAAATAACACTGCAAATGAACTCAAGAACATTGCATGGTTCTGCTTTTCAGCATGCTTTCCATTGATTAATAATGGCAGATTAACCTGTGCTGTGCTAGTGCTTTCTGAGGTCAAGGAGTGATGGAACCTCAGTCCATTTGTGCCTGCAACAACCGGCAAGACTCTGAGCTAAAGGAACTGAAACACTGTAACTCCATGGCATCATTTTAAAATTGTATACATGAAATGATTTTGTTTCTGTAAAGACACAGTAACCAGTTCCTTCATTTCCAAAAAGATCTAATATCCTTCTACAGCTGCTGTTCTGAATCAAGTACTCAGATTTGTAGCCCTGTGCTTGAAAGAGTTATGCTTCTCGAAAACTAGTGCATGCAGAAATGTAAAAGTAGAATAAGTTAAGTTCCCATTTGATTACTTTAAGTAGACATTCTTCTTTGGATCACATAGCTTGGAAATAGGTAGGGCAAGTCCTGGTCTGTTGGCTAAAGTTTTGGAAATTACATAGGTTGCAGTGGAACATCCATTCATGTTTTTCAAATAAAGATACATGTTGGGAGACTTCTAAATATATTTACCAAAGGAGCCCTTGGCAAATTCTAGATTTGTCCACTGAACCCAAATTTTGCATGCATAGGGAACACTGGTGGAAATGAACATATTTTTAAGAAATCTTACTTCAATTTCATGTGTTGCAAATTTTTTGTGAAATCTTTCTCACCCGATTGTTGGTATCTATGGCTAGTGTTGTCCATGCTTGTGTATAATGGGACTTTTTCAAACCTGCAGCCTCCTTTCCCAGTCAGCATTTGATACATATTTTCACACATGCACGTATTGTGCTAATGTCTAGACTAATTGCAGACTGAGAGGAAAGCATCTTTACTCCTCAGAATCATTAATTTGTACATACACAGAGCACACTTACCTGTAATATCTGATGTCAGCACTCTTCTGTCACTTTATTGTATATAGGTATTTATAGAGAGAAATTGGTCCCTTAAAATACCTAACACTTCAAATTACTTTTTGTTTTTAAATTTTTAAATAACAACTTAAAGATTTTATTTTGAATTTGGATTTGAGATGCTTGAGGGAAAAAAATGAAAAAATCCCCAACCAAAACATAACCTGATGTGAAACCTTTCTCTGATAACTTAGATAAATACCTCTATTTAATAGAACTAATTGTTATTATTCTGTGCTTTATGCTGCACTGGAGGAGACGTTGTCTGTGCCCTCAGCATTTTGCAATGGTAGGGCTTGATCCTGCAAATCATAATGGTGATTGGTCACAGTTGGAGTAGAAGGGTAAAACTAACAAGCAGAATAAGGGAGCTTGCTCTTGTATAATTCAAAGTGTGTCTAGGAGCTTCACTCAGAGCAGTCCCATAGCACAAGCAATGCCAGATAATGGAGAGCAGAAATAAACAACTCATTTCCAAAAAGTCCATCTGTGTAAGCATTGCTGTTTTCACCACAATGGCAAGAACAAGAGATTTGAATTCATATCTCTGCACTGTCTTCTCCTGTGCCTAGTGCTTTACCTTGCTGCAGGAAGGCTAACCCATGGCTAAAAGGTGTTCAGGTTTAAATTGGAACCAAAATCATTTTACCCAATCCAATCTGCTACAGGATTTGCAGGATTAAGGCCTAAATGGATGAAGTATCTAAAACGAAAGAACAGACTACGTTTGTACATGGAAGATGATTCAGTCTTCAAATGTACCTCCTTAGGATGATTCTATGTGGGCCTCTTACAAAGGGCTTTTTTAATCTATTTGGTGACAGAAAAGTTACATCTTCCTTCATCACTTGAAATACCAGCATGCCTGTTAAATTGCTGATGAGATGCTCACTGTAAAGTCACTTATGTTTTTATGCATTTATTATCAATTTTGGTGTATTGCAGTAATGTACCATTGAGGATGATCTGGAGTAGCATGGCAGCATGCAATGAACTGTAAATCACATAAAAGACTTGAGATAATTTTTGTTATCAAGTCTCCCTTCAAACTGAAACAACTATGTGATTTGCTTTATTTTGCAGTGGTGCAAGGAGGAGCGCTGGATGGAGTCTACAGGCTGGTGCAGTTTCACATTCACTGGGGATCCTGTGATGGCCAGGGATCTGAGCACACTGTGGATGGTGTGAAGTATGATGCAGAGGTAGGCTTTACCTTCTCCAGTCTTCTTTGTATAATGAGGTTTGATTTTTTTAAAGTATTCCACCACAGTAGCACTTTCACTACAGATCCTCACAGGAGAAGGTTCGCATAGACAATTTTGGTATGATGCCACCTTAGAACATAGTCCTTGCAAGAGCAGGGCATTAGCCTTGTAATTTTTCTCAGCTACTTCATGTCAAAGAGAAACAGAAAACCCCACATTGATAATACCTCTATTTTTCCCCGCTTTCTCTATGACTCTCGGAAATTATGAAAAAAGAGAATTACAGCACATCTGTACATGCACATCCCCTTTTCCTAGCTTCAGTTTTTAACATCAGAGGTCTTTATAAAAGCAGTAGAATAATTTCGGGACAGATATTTTCATACTTTGGTCGCAAATAATCAAGGAAAGTTATGAAGAGGGCAGACAGTAAAGTGCAATCTTACTGTCTGGCACTCTTTGTGATCCCTTGAGACTCCAGGTGTCCCTCAGACCACTTAAGACTCCATATTACAGTCTGATACAGAAACTGAATGAGTTTAGGGCCTTTCATCTCACCTTTCCTCATCCCCTGTTTAGAAATCTACCTCTGGTTTCTGTGACTGACTTCTAAAATATATTCATAAATACATATTTGTGGAACGTATCTGTGATTTGCATTGACAGATAAAAGAAACTGCTCCACAAATTCATTGGCTCTGCTGCTTTTTGATGAGGGAAGTAGCTTTTGTCTTATCTGAGATACTTCAATTACATTCTGTCTTTCACAGTACCATAATTACTTGTTCAACTTGACTTGCAGATGTAGGGAAACAGCCTGATAAACTTAAATTAGAAATAACTTGGAAATTAAAAAGAAAGTAACATCCTGGCTAACATGATCTGGAGATTAATTTCATATTCTTTTCCAAGCCTTTCCAGTAAAGGGCAGGACTGGCTTTAAAAAAAAACAAACCTTCCAAATTGTGAGTCAAATCTGTAGTTAATGTGTCTTCTCTGCTTCTTCTGACACTGGCAATGTATGTCAGTGTGCTCAGAACTCCAGGATATATAGCATTAAAATACTACATTGAAATCCTGTGGGCTGTATGTGGGAAAAAACTTATGCTGAAGATAACAGGAGTTTCACCACATGAAAAGCAGAATGATACAGCCACAGTTTGCCTTTAAAACTCACTAGAGACTTGGAGTGAGGAGCAAAATAAAACACATTACAGAAATCTCTTTGAATAAATGAAACTTTAAAGTAGATAAATAATTCAACAAGTTCTTAACTATACACAAAAGCTTTCAAACCTCAGCAGTAAAACACCATCTTGCTCTTAATAAATTACTTCCCTGCATCTTTATTTGTGAAGTATTCTGGATGGAATATCATCTTCACAGTGCTTCTTTGTTTTCTTGCTCCCAGCTCCATATTGTTCACTGGAATGTAAAATATGGTAAATTTGCTGAAGCTGTGAAGCATCCTGATGGTTTAGCGGTGGTGGGCATCTTCATGAAGGTTTGTGAAACTTTTACTTTTTTATTATTTGTCCAGCAAATTCATTGTGTTGTGAGGAGAACCTAAGAGCAGAAAAGAATAAGGCAGCATTGTGCTGTACTGCCCAAATCCATACCAAACTAGGTGGTGCTCCAAATTGTTACCTTCCTTTATCTATAAAAATTGTACACTGGCCATGGAGTGTGACTGCCATCCATCACTGTGGCAGCCCTGTAGCAGCATTCTTGCCTTCATCAAGACAGTGATGCTGCCTTACCAGTGAAAGGTAATGTGCATAACTGACCAAGTTGTGTGTGTGCATCTGCATTGTGACCAGCCTAAATAACACCTATTTTCCTTTTCTTGTCATTGTTAAATGCCAGAGTGTTTTGTGTTTTGTGTTAGTTGAATTGTCTTGACAGCTAGCTTGCAGAGATATCTGCTCCAGCAGTACGTAGTATTCCATCCTGGCCTCACTGAGGGTGACTATTTTATTGGGAGGGTGACTTCCATAAAAGAACAGCAGCTTAGGTCCAAAAATAAATCCACACACTGTAAATGAAAATAGCTTCATTGTGTCCAATGTCCTTGGCTGACCCGTTTGTGCTCACTGTCAACTGGCATGATTTTACAGAGCCTGTTTAAGTCACTTACACTGTAATACTCCTATTATGTAATGAAATGCAACTGGGAAAAAAAAAGTTTCCCTGAGAACTATAACAGAAAACTAAAGGTGTCATGAGAATGCATGGTGATTTTTATTTTCTTATGGTTTGTGTTACAGGTGGGAAATGCCAAGCCTGAGATGCAGAAGGTTGTGGATGCTCTGAGCTCCATTCAAACCAAGGTAATACTTGCTGTCTGTGTTCATGGACACCCATCACAACTCTGCTAAGTCATCCTCTTTGGAAAGTACAGTTTTTTACTTCTTCCCAGCCTTCTGCATATATGAAAGTAAAACAAACTTCCTGCCATTAGCAAAGGTGCTCCTATAATTCTAAAAGCAAAACAGATTGGAATGAAGTTGAGGTAGAGAGCATGGAATACTGGAAATAGTGATTATTTCCTATCTTTGTGACTACATTTCCCTTTCTCTGTCTTTTAACTGTTTTTAAGCCTATAGGATAGGATTCATCTTCCTAATCTAAACCACAGGTGCCCTTTCTCGTCTGTGGTAACAGATGGAAAAGGCATTTCCCCTCTGTGCATCTGTGGGTTAAATTGCCTTTTTCCAGGAGGTCATGCTTCTCTTGGCTATTTCTAGAGAGAGTTCAGATAAACAGTTTGATCAGTACATATAATTAAGGGGAAAAACTCTTCCTGTGTCTTAAATATTGTGTGCAGTGTGTGTGATTTTAGTGTGCTGAGTAATGAGAAACTAAAGTACTTGGTGAGTAATTAGACACCTTCATAGTGGGTAAAGGCCAATGAGAAATGTGGACAGCAAAGATAAGAAATGAGACTATGCTGTCATATTCTCATGAGGTGCCCTTTGTGGTAAAGGGATGTGCTGCTTACTGCAATGGACTCTCCAACAGGTCTCACAGGTTCTGTGTTTCCCATGCAATCAGTGTACGAGGCATCTGAAATCTCATTGTTTTTCAGGCAAGGTTAAATCTTATCTCTAAGACTAAGGAACATAAATGCAGCATTTGTTATGAGAAGCAATATCTCGAAAATCTTGTAAGAAATATATTGCTGAGAGTATTTAATCCCAAAGGCACTATAATTGGCATGCAACACTTGATGCCAAATTCCATTTTTGCCTTTCTACAACCATGGAGCTTTCCTAGGAGACTTCACTACTGCAATCCTAGTGTGTGCAAATGCTCTCTCCCTGACATCAGCCCATCTGCTTATTTTATTGTAGGGAAAGCAAGCTTCCTTTACAAATTTTGACCCCACTGGACTCCTTCCTGCATGCAGAGACTACTGGACATACCCTGGCTCACTGACAACTCCACCACTGCTTGAATGTGTGATCTGGCATGTTCTGAAGGAGCCCATCACTGTGAGCTCTGAGCAGGTAGGTTTCCTTTGGATGGTGCCAGTAGATGTGTACTGGAGTTGCACTGATGGCTTCAGTTCATCCCACCAGGCGATCTTTGAAGTGGCAGTGTTAGTGCAGAGCTGTGTGTGGTATTAGCTAGCATCACATGTCAAAAAAATCTATCTGAAGTGGTAATCCTGACAGGACTCTGCTTCTGCTTGTGGATGTAGTTTGCTGTAGAATGTAAGGCTGTCTTCTATTTGGGCACTCCAGGGAAGACTGGGGGGAATTTGAAAAAAATTATCAGATATTTTTCAGATACATGGTTAGAGCTGTCATGTGGTAAAAATCTGAAAAATTGAGGCATGCATGAAAGCACCATTTGCACATGCAGAGTTATTCCAGCATGCATTGTGAGCATCAGCAGGTTTGCTGTACATGTAATTACCTCTCTGGGTCTGCTTGCCCTGAAAAGGCCAGGTTTACAAAGCACCTGGGGACCGTGTGTGCTGCATCCACAGTCTCACACTGTGAGTAGTAGCTGTACAGAGTACAGTACAGCTGTAGTTGGTCCGTTGATTTTCCAGCATTTCCAGGACACTGAGCTCTTTTTGCAAGTTGTCACAGAACAGACTGGGAAATCCTACGCAGCTTTGTGGTGATTCTAACAAAGCTCCCATTGTTAAGAAGAGGCAAAATTTGCAGATTCCAGAAGTCTGCTGCCTAAGAAAATACTCTTTTGACCAGCCTGAGAATGATAGTCTTCCTAGCAGGAAGAAGCTTGTGCAGATTAAACCACTCTTGGCCACAGCTTTCTGTACTATCCATTAATGAAATTAAGATTCCATTTTTGGGTTCAGATCTGTGTGCTTGAGAGATATAAATAGAATCTAGAGCCTGTAAATACAAAACAGCCCTGAAGGGCTTTAACCTTCAAATTCCTAAGTATCTTTTATTGATGCTAGAAATGCTAACAACCTGCACCTAATTCTAGGGGGCTTCTGATAGGAAAGAAAATGCAACTGAGATGTTTCAGAAGCAGGCAGCACCCATAGAATATGTGATGAGGAAGATCTATTGGAAGTAATAACTATAGTAGTAATTGATTTTAATTTTTGTCTTTAGTAAACTGCAAGGGAGCATTAAAGTTGACACTACTCCAAACTATTCCTACTACTGTTGATAATCCAAAGTTTGCAAATATGGTTTTATTATAAGGCAGGAGCACATCCACCAAAATAGTGGTTTTTTTCTACTCTACCTACTCCAACCACCTACACGTGGTAAAAGTTACCACTTATTTCTCCCTTACACATCCCTCCATGTTATCATCAATATTTCCACACTGTGTGGCAGTTGGCTTTTTCATTCCCATACTGATCAAAACAAGAAACCGTATGTAAGAGTATTGATTCAAGGTTTAAGGTGGTTAGGTTTTCCAAAGCTAAAAAGAAGCTGAATATAAGAGTAGGGTATAGCAAACCTGCTGTCACTTGTTGTGATGCAGCAGTTCCGGTCAGAGGTTCAGCTCTGAACTTTGTTCTGGTTGGTCCTGAAGGTGAAGTCCAGAGGACACAGGTCACTGCTGAGGCCTTTTTTCCTTGAATGTGGAAAAACTGGTCTAGAGCCTGATTTGTAGGAAATCCTATGACCCACCTACATACATTCATCAGCACTTCTACCTGTCCATGTGAGACTATGTTTGGGGTGGGTTATTATTTTGGCACAATCTTTTTGTGAGTTTTGGAGATCCCTATTTCCACATAAAGGTGCTGTTTTTACATCAGATTGTGAGAACAGTTCCAGTTGTACTTTAGGAACAAGTACCATAACTATACAGTATGCTGCTGTTGATGTGAAGCAGCTTTCCCCTCACAGCATTTCAAAATCAGGATAATTTGAATTCATTCAACAGCTTTATTTTGACCCAGGGGTAAAACGATTTTTAATTGTTATTATTTCAAGTGGACTTAAAAAAAACCCAGCCAAAACTGTATAACTTGCAGAGGATTCTGAAAGGATTTCAATTCATATCTGGATCAAGGACAAACAGCTCTTTGCTTGCAGAGTTCAGAAATGTGTGTCTATGTCCTTGTTTTTTGTGCATTCACAGTTCTTGCCAGGATATTTTGTGGACAGGAGGGGCTATGTCAAGGCTGGAAATGGTGTGGGTGAAATGCAGACCCGTAGGTGCTGATGCCATCTCCAGGCTACTAGTACTGTCAAAACTTTGGGTCAGAGCTCTGGTTCAGGCCCAAGATGTGTAGTTTCAACAAGTCCTGCTGAAATGGGAGGATGCATTTGAGGATATTTGTGCCTTTTCCCACAGATGTGCAAACTCCGTGGCCTTTGCTTCAACGCTGAGAATGAGCCCGTGTGCCATATGGTGGACAACTGGCGCCCATGCCAGCCTTTGAAGAGCAGAGAAGTCAGAGCCTCCTTCCAGTAACCTCAGTGCTGAGAGTGTTAGGAATTGCTGTGTTTGTGAGGAGCCCCTTTTGCTAAGCCCAAATCAAACTTTGCCGTGTGTGCCCAGGCAACATCTTGTCTCCCAGATCCATTTACTTTCTTTTGCTCTGCGTCTGAAATGCCAGCTATTGAAACGGGAAAGGCTCTTGGCTGAATGGGAAAGGGTTCTTAAGGTGTGGGGTTGGGGGAGGCAGGGGGTGGGTGGCTGTGTGCATTTTGGTGACTATTACTGCGACTGACACTTTGGTATAACAGTAAGTTGGCCACTTGGGAGAGGATATGGTGGTAGCAAAATAAGCCATTTTAAGAAACCTCATCTACTGGTGTGATAGTACACGTAACTAACGATAACTTGAAGCTTTGTAAGAAGCACAGGAATACAGAATCTAGCTATAATTTAGAGAAAAATGTATTTTGAGAAAGTTAAGCAAAATGAATATTTAGAATTAGACTACTTAGATTTTAAGAAACTGACATGTAAATATTTTTGAGACTATTTTGCATTTTTACCCGTGCTGTCAACAGCCTTAGTTACGTCTTAATGATAGTGTTGGGTTTTTTAATTAAAAATGTTCTAAATTAAATGTTTTCTTTAAAAGTTGTTATTACCATAGAAATAATACAAAATATCTTTTCATTGAAATAATATATGTCCTAATTTAAAAAGGAAAATAATATTGTATTTTAGATAACTTCTCTAATAAATCTATACTTCTATTTTTTTGCTTCCCTGCTGTTATTTTAATTTTGGTAAGAAGTCACTAATCTGTTCACATGGTTGCATATGAAACATAATTGCTAGATACATACATTGGGAATTGGCTTCAGTGACACTGAACATGAATGCAAGACTGTATGGACATGCTAAGAAATTTTCTCTAAGTAGGTATCTTCTCTCTGATAGCAGAAGGAAGTGTTAATTTTGAGCAATCATTACAAATGATCATCAAATTGGAATGTACAATGAAAGACGCCCTCACAAAACTTTTGAACAAAATTCTGTTGAAGAATGGGCTAGATTTTGGTGCTAGTTTTTAAATTAATTTGTTATGAGTTTGCTACTCCATAAGGAATCACGTTGTAATTTATAAGGTATCAGTTGGGCAGGCTATGTTCTGAAGCACCTGGATCTTGAAATGTGTGTGATGAGAATGAAGATATCTTGAAGTGCATACAAACAGCTTCAGAAAAAAATGTCAGATCTCAGCCTCTGAAAAGCTTCCACATGTAAAACACCCACCATTGTACACCCCCCTCAAAATAAAACCCAACAAACCCAAAACCAAAATACGGATTTTACAACTCTAAACCCATACCTTGACAATTATGATAACCTGAATACAAAGCACTAAGGCTGCTTGAGGAGTGGTAATCTCATTGGTACATGAAGAGCTGAAAAATTTTCCAGGCTGGTACATGACAGAGAATGTGAACTAATGGCTGGGGTAAAAACATGGACATGCCCTTGAGGTTCTAGCCACTGCTGCAATAAAGAGTTTCATATCTTATATTCCATCACACTTCAAGGTTGCTCCATAAATAATAGCTAACAGGGAAGACAATCAACATCAGCCATATATTTATCATCTTGTTTGTGCGAGTCTGTTTATCTGGAATGTTGCCAGTGCCATATGTTTGCCTTTACTGAGGATGAAGTACTTCTGTATTCAGCCAGACAGTTCATGCTGGTGTTCCTAGGTTACATATTTAGGTACAGGAACAGCCTGTATTATGTCTTACCTGGGTGGTCTACCAGGCAGCACTAGTCTTTTTGCTTTTTCTGGAAGTAAGCCAAATTACAGAACCACACCTCAAAATCCTACCCAAAAAAAAACCCCTTTCCAGCTCTCTCCAGAATAAAATGATACATGAACTTACCACAAACTCACATTTTGCAGTTTGATTCTAGTGCAATAGATAGATAGCCTTTTTTAAGGGAGACACGTATTAAGTCCAACCCGGAAATAAAGAAAACAATTTACTTGGCATTCATGATTTGTTCCCTGAATTGTGAGTTCAATTAAGATAATGGTGAACAGAAGCATCCAGCTCTTCTTTCTGACCTTATTTACTAATTGCTTATATAAAAAGTTTGTAATTAGGTCTTGCCATTGTTGCACAGCAGACAACACCCATTCTAACATCATCCTGTTTTAACTGGAAAACTGTTGCTGAATTCATAATGCAAATTAAGAGACCACTTTGGTCATGGAACCAGAGATGTTCCAGCACATGTAATTGTGTTACTGTCAACTAGGCAGCTCTGATTAAAGGGAAATTCATGTAGAAGGAAAAAAAAGGGCTAGTGCATTAATTTGAAATCATCATAGGATACTCAGCCAGCACTTGGACGGGGGAAAGAGGGAAGCACATTCACTTGCAAACTGTTCATTTTGCACAGTTTGTGATCTTGTCTGGCACTTGTCTGCCAACTCCGTGTGTTAGAACATTTTATGATTTTTCCACTGCTATTTCTAAGGCTTGGATGTGTCCTAGATTGACATGGGCGGGTAGAGCTGTGATTAGAGATGTACCCTGGAAGATAAGATTAATGATGCCCTTCATAGAGTCAGCAATATTTATAGAAGTCCAGATAGTTTATAGAAGAGTATCACTCACTAAATGACAGCTTTAGGATTTTCTGACTCTCCAAAGGAAAGCCGTGCAAGCAACAGCTGTGTCAAATCTAGTACCATAGAAACAAGGAGTGATGAAAGTACAAGCAGTAGCTTTATTGAAAAACTCCCATGGACCCTCTAACATCCACCACTTCCTCTTCCAAACCACAGCACCCCATACATTCATATAGCACTTGGTGACAGTTGTTTACACTGAGTGTTTGGTATATTTTAAGTCTATTTGGGAACTGGACATTTCACTGTTGTGCACTTCCTCTTTCTCTATGATGGTAAACAGCTGTGCTGCCATCAATGGTTCACTCAGGCCATGAGGCTCCCCAGCCAACAACATCCTAAAGGAAGATGCACAAAACTTTTCAGGGATCCCTGACTAATTTTAGACCACATTTCACTCTGTGTTATCCAAGCTGCAAAACAAGGCCATTTGGTTTGGGTACATCCCAGCCCATTGTGAGTTACAGTGCAGTGATTCTGACGTTCACCCTAACAAGAAGCTCTCCCAAATGCTCACTTTGTTCAAAGCAGCTCAAAGCAACACAGCTCTGTTGCCTGGCCTGATGGACCCAGATGGTCAGCAGGCTCTGTGCTAACATGGAGTAGCTGTGCTGCTCCTAATCCCTGATTAGTCAGTTTTGTCAGGAAGGATGTCACTGAGGGTATCACTGAGGGTGTCAGTGCACTCCAGTGTATTAAACAGTAAAAAAGGTACCCTCGGGTCACTTGGAAAAAGACAATACATAAGCCTTGTCTTTATAATCTTGCATGTCGTAAGGTATTCTACATATGTACAGAGGCAATCACTGGTCTTTTTTGCTCAGTGTGAGCTCACACCCTGAAAGAGTAAAGAAATGCATTGATATCATGTGCAATAAAGAAGTAACAGGTGCATATTAACATATAATTACATTCTTTTCCAAAAGAATAGGGTTTAATGAGGCTTGTAATAATTATGAGTGGTCAAAGACCTGGAAAATTCGCTGCAAAGTATTGACCCTTGAGGCTGGTGAGGGGCTTGGAGCACAAGCCATATGAAGAACGACTGAGGGAGCTGGGGTTGTTCAGCCTGGAGAAAAGGAGACTCAGAGGTGACCTTATCACTCTCTTCAACTCCCTGAAGGGTGGCTGTGGTGAGCTGGGGGTCGGTCTCTTTCTCCGGGCAACAACAGACAGAACAAGAGGACACAGTCTCAAGCTGCGCCAAGGGAGATACAGGCTAGAATTAAGGAGGAAATATTTTACAGAAAGAGTGGTCAGATACTGGAATCATCTACCCAGTGAGGTGGTGGAGTCATCATCCCTCGAAGAGTTCAAAAAAAGACTGGATGTGGCACTTGCTGCCATGATCTAGTTGAATTGTTAGAACATGGGTTGGACTTGATGATCTTACAGGTCTCTTCCAGCCTTGAATTTCTGTGATTCTGTGATTCTGTGACCTCCTTCTGTCTTGGGAAGCCCAAATGAACTCACTCCAGTGAACCTGCAGGGTTTATCAGCGTGAAAACTGGAGCCCTTGACCATTGAGGGATCCTCTTTCCTCATCTTGTGCCACCCTACCTTACAGAGGAAAAAGCAGTCTGGTGAAATGACTCATGGGATATTCTCTTCCTTTTTGCTCCACAGCTGGGCCTTCAGGAGTCCAGTGCACCTAAGCAGGGAAATGGAGAACCCTTTCCAAAGCAAAGGAGGAAGGATATTCAATGATCCTGGATTTGCAAAACTGTGTAGCAGCAAAACACTTTGCTGGAATTACTTGAAGGTCAGGGAAGAGCTTCCCCTTTCCTTTGCTTAAATCCCTCTTCGATCAGCTGGCTTGATTCAAGAAAAGGAACATGAGCATGTTTAATAGGCTGACACATCAGGTGAGGCAGGATACTGTAATTTGGATGGTGCATCTCTTCACCACTTTATTAACAGTAGTCTAACTTTTTATTCTCAAATGACAGTCCTAAATAATATATTCTTTGAATCAAAATCAATATCTAAATGCTTTTAGATACTTGCACTGAGCACGTGTTTTGGTTGTTTTAGTGGTTAATAATCACGCTTCAAGAAGGAAGGTAGAAGTAGAAAAGAAAACAAAAGCAGCATTTGGCTGGAACAAAAGAGAAACACAAGGCTTGAAAATATACCATCCTCACTCTAAATCTGTTCCTGGGAGACATTTACAAGGACAGCATTTTGCAGATCAGCTTTAAAAGGGGGTGGTAAACATAATTTCCTCCTACTCTCTGTAGAAGTGCATCAGGCCCTCTTAAATGCTTTCTGACTAGTAATTGAAGTCATACCCAGACTGCATTTTGAAATCAAAGTATTTTAAATTATTTTTAGAGACATAAACAAGTGTTCAATTAATGCCTACACATACAAAATGCACTAGTCCCAGAATGAGTAAAATTCTCCTGCTGTGAGTTCTGAAATGTCACCTTCTGCTCTGCATTTCCTAAGGTTCTCCTTCTCTGGAGAACAACTCGTCACATCATCAAGTGTATGGGGGAAGAAACAACAGAAGTTAAGGCCTGATCTGATGTGACTAATCACATACATGAGTAATCCTATCCATTAATCAAAGATTAATTGGTTTCTCACAGACATTGCACAGGAAGGGCCATTCTCCTTCCATGAGTAGTAGAGGTAGGAGGCTGCATACTTGAAAGGTCAGGTGCCCTGTTCCTTTTAGTTTCAGTTTAGGGATGTATCCTGAGGAATAGTGGAAAGGGGGTAAGATGGAGGAATGGGTGTGAGCTAGGCTGTTGGGACTGCTCATGTGAAGAAATCTGAGCATGCTTGTAAGTGACTTGCAGGATTCAGCTCCTAATTCTATTTCTATCTACTCATCTAATCCTTGTGAAGTCTCCAGGTAAATGGAAGTGTCAGATCATTCCCATATGAAAATCTGATACTATTTCTCAGAGGATATTGCAACTGAGCAGCTTTCTAGGTTAAGGAGAGGGGACTGTGAGTGTATCTTTGCCTTTCAGAAAGAAAAATAGCAAACAGAAAAAAAAAATCTAAATTTGTGGAGCATTTAGATTATTTTCATTTGGAGGAATAATGTCAGAGCAATTGACCTGGTTTGTCATCAATCACCACACTGTGTTTAATAAAGATATATGATAATAACAAAGTATAGGAATAATGTGTTTTTAGACCTTAGGCCTCATATCTAACAACTGCAATATATCTGACTGCATGATAAATGTCAGTCCCAATTCATGAGAAGGAAAAGTCTGCCCTCCTTCAGCATGTTATGTTCTCAGTAATAGAAACCTTTGAAAAACTGTTTATTTTTGTCATTCAGAGACCATTTTTCTTAGAGTGGATATGAAATAGAAAAGCAATATAGCAATTATCAACCAAAACAAATTTTCCTCATCAAGCCAATCAAGTATTTTGTATTTAGAAAGTAGTTGCTTTATCTTTGATTTCAACCCTTTGCACTTTGATCAAAACTATACCTTTTGAAGTGTTCACTACCCATAATAGGGAAAAACTGGGTCATATGTCTGCTCCAGTAAAATATAATGTGTATTTCAGACACCACAGATCTGCTCGTGGTTGCTTCAAGAAACTAGAGATTCCCACTAGGGTTGAAAAAAAGCTATATTAAAAGCTGTTTCAAGGACTCAAATGAAACTAATTGCCCAAGAGGGACAGGGAGATAAGAAAGAAGTAGGTCTGACATAGGCAGCCATCACTCCCAGTCATTGCATTCCCGGTGACTGCAGAGCTAATGACACCAGACTCTTAGGAAATTCAGTGCCTGCAAGCTTGATTAGGTAAGACAGCAAGTCTAATCTGCATTTAATGAATGATTCAGGAATAACTTCAAGAGCCTAACTTTATGGTAGCAGGGTGTTGACAGAATTAGGTACATGCTCTATGCCTATCTTGTGACCTAGCTAATTATGGGTTTTTAAAACAGTTATTACACTTCTTCCATCCAGTTTCAGAATATGTTGTCTGTTTATTCTGCCAGCTAAGATCCAGCATTTTGTTAAAACTTATGTATCATGAAAGCAGGAGCAGGAGCTAGAAAATAATGAAAGAAAAAGGAAAACTGACTAAACCTGATATTTCTGCAGTGCAGTGTAGGCAGACAGATATTTATGCTTCCATGGAGCCCCAGAATTATTAGTGTGTATTCACAGAGATCAGTAAGAGGATTTTGACCTATATTGGTCTGAGTGATGAAAACATAAAGGTAAACGCGAACAAAGAAAACTGATCAAATATAAAAAGAAGATTAGGACATCATTCTTTTTAATCCTAATAGTATTTTATTTAAGATAGGGAAGAATGACAATCTACTTTTAAGAGGTGGTTCTTAGATGTATTTTTCAAAAAGAAATGATTTATGAATGTTGGCAGCATTGCAATGTCACAAAGGGGAAACTATATTGACAAGCACAACCTGCAGCATGCTCCTTTTTCTTCAGCAGGGAGAACTTGCTGAGGCACATATAAAGCTATGTATGCCAGGATTCCAGCAGGGAGGTGTTGTGTTCAGGAGACAGATAGTCACTGCACTTTTCAGGCCTTTCTGAACGCCTTGGTCCTTCAGTCACTGAAATGTGTGTGCAGAATTCATCCAGCAGGTACCACTGATGATTGCCTCCCTGCACCATCCCCCACTTTCTCAACTCCCACAGTCTCCATCATTTACCTCCTTCCCTAGCTAGGACCACACCACAGTGATCTAGACTACCGTGTGCTCTGAGTGGGGATTCCCATTTTCATGTTCCATGTCTTAAAAATACAGAGCCTGGGATATCCAGGGCACTGAGAAACAGTGTCACTAACAAAGAAAAAAGTTGCTACCAAAATAATACAGTGATAACCTACTGAGTGTCTGAGTTATGGCCACTGGTTCCTTTCTTGTGGTTAGCAGATTAGGTTTCTCCTGTGGTTTTCTGGGTTTTTGTCCAACTGAATTCCAGTAGAGCTTTAGACAGCGGTGTGGCTAAAAGCAAAGCATTTTGAACTATTACCTGCATTTTACAATGGCTAAAATAAAAGCAAACACAGAAATAAAAGTGATCTATAAAGACATCCTCTGTACAATCAGAAAAAAAAAAAAAGCCCAAGGTTCATACATTACCTAACAAGACTATTTTTACTTCCCAGCAGTAAGAAATGAGCCACTGATTGGAAGAGCAATAGAGATGTGCTTGAGAGATTGAGGGCTCTCAGCCCTTTGAAGCAGTCAGGGGAATCTGGGTTAGGCAGTGGCACCACCAGCCATGCAGCCTGTGCTCAAACAGCTTTGCACCACAGAGCTTTCCTCCTGCAGGCTGCTGTACACACCGCCAGCCTCGTGAAGACTGTGACGCAAGATTTCCGCAGACTTACAAGGTTGAAAATATCCTCAAGAGCTTCAGCTCTTGCAAGGCATTTCAAGATGTATGCAAAACCTGCTGCAACAAGCCCAGTCTGGTTGTGCAGAGCTGAAAAATGTGGCACACTCTGCAGTATTTCTGTTATAAGTCCTCTGTTCCAAAGGACTGAAATGCAACAATAATTAATCACTGCAGGATGGAGCTAGGCAAGAAAACGTTCCAGATAAGCACATACTATTTTTCTTCCAGCAAAACTGAAAATATTGCATGTGTATGTGAAACACTGGGCAGATTACTCCAGAGCCTTGAAATTATTTCATTTTCCATGTTAACAAAAATAGATTTAACAGCAAAAACTGGCATACCATGAGATGTTGTAGTAATGGAATTTCACCAGATAAAAATGCTACGACCAAATTAGAGCCTGTCTACCTCTGTTCCCATGTCTCAATCAAAGGTCCTTTATTTAGCCCTTCCCCCAGTTCTGCAGGGTTTTTTAAACACAAAAGCTAGGCTTTTTCTCATGACCATAAACTAAACCAATGCCACAGAGTTTCTTCACAGAGAGCCATTAGTGGCCTTCTGTGAGGTTGAGCTTTAAAATGTGGTCCTGGAAATTTATACACCTTCAAATCCATTTTATGGCTGTGGCTCTGTGACTACTCTGAATCCTTCTGGTGTGCTGATAGAAGCTGTGCTGTCAACAATATCTGACAATATTTTTTGTTGTGCTTTTTTCCACCTGTTTTTTCTGGTCATCTGTGAGGCTTACATCCAGACAACTTAGTTAAATCTCCCCCTACAACCACAGCATCAAGAAAAAAAAGGGAAAAACATATATTCTGGAGGTAGTTCAAGCCTGTTTCCCAAGGAGATGGCAGGTAAGAGTACATTTACTGGAGATTTTGTTCTTACTTATTCTGGATAGATAATATCTGTGGAAAGTTCACTGATGACAAAACAACCATGAGACAAACATCACCCAGATGGTGTAAACACAGGAATCACTTCTTCTGTTGTGGCACTGTCCTAGGGTAACCAGGACAGGCACAAAATCAGGTGCTGTGCAAGAAGATGATGGTTGGCTTTGTAATTACTTATGTCAAGACAGACCCTGAAACTGAAGCAACCATGGCCTCTGGTAAGTGCTGCACACTATGGACACCAGCAGCTGTAACTGTGCACCAGCAAGTCTTCTGTCACTGTTTATGAGCTCTTTGTTTCATTTCACAGAAATGAAATGTCACATCTCATGTTCTTTATCCCTCAATTTGGATAAAACTCAAGCTTTTATCAACAGATTTGTACACCCAATGAAAACTCATTCGTATTTTATCGGTTTGAACTGAATGGCTTGTTCTGATTGGGACTCTAATAGAGTGTCAATCAGTTTCTTAAGCCAAAAATATTTCAAATGTTCGTCTTTAAAAATGCATTGAAGAAACTTTGGCATTAATAAATTTTAAAGGGATAATATGCATCTTATGCCTTTTTTCTTTTTAGTTTAATGTTCCTCACCTGGATTTATTATGGCCTAGGCCATGAAATCATCATCACCACACAGAAAGCAAGAAAAAGGCAGCATATATTAGAAAGAGACAAATAGAAATGTCTAAATATGTCAGCTATACCATGAAAGCTCTTGAATACAGCAAACCATGCACACAGGAGCAGACCAGAGGAAAAAATATGTCAAAGCATTACTTTCTCATGGTAACTGACTGGATTTTTTCTACACTGAGATTATTCTTTTTGTCCACAAAGATAAAACACTACCTCCATAAAGGTAAGACACTACCAGGACACTAACTTTTCAGCAGTTTCCCACTATTTGAAGGTATTTACACCCAAAATCAAAAATGAAGATACAAATGAAGTTAATGTGCTATCAATTTTTAAGAGGTAGCCATAGGCTCAAACAGAAAATCTCTTCTAAAACCACATAGCAGTACATTGCCCACTGTATTGAGCTGATAACAAAATTGGTAATTCAGTATTGAAAGTATCTGCTTTTTTCTGTGGTTCTTGTCTTATCTTTTAGAAAATACATGAGCTGGAGTAACTGCTGACCTGGAGTCTGGTCAAGAGCAGTGGAATCTCTTAACTTGTGCTGAAATTTACTAACTTAAATCCAACAAAAATATATAAAAACTAAGGTGAGAAAAAATTATTTGATACTCAAACAGACAATAAAATGCTTCCCCCCCCCCCATCTTACTGTCTTGCAGTCTCTTTATTATCACTGTAGAGCAATATCTATAATAGCATTCAACACTATTTCAGGTCTATGGTGGCCTGAGCTGGGATGAGGCCTGAGATTCCAGTCGGGAATTCATTAGAGTAAATAGGCTTATGTCCTCATCCTACATGAACAGGGAGAGAGGTTTAGCTCCTCCTTTCTTGCAATGAACATAAAATCAATTCCTTACACCACCCTTTCCCCCAGAATCCCATTCAGACCCCGCAGCTCTCTAAGATGAGGTCTAGTACCTTCCACTAGTACTACACTAGCTTAACACCAGTTTGCAGGTTTTCATCCAAATGTAGCAAAATGTTGTGGTGGGAGTAAATTACTCCCTGTGAAACTGAACATGATGAGGCATGTGAGGGCTTTTAAAAGGGCTTTGAATCATCTCAGTCATCTTCACGCTTTCCCCACTCTTTGGCAAATGGTATAAGACGTCTCGTTTTTAAAGGTCTGTTGCAGGCTGCCTGGTACTACTTGTGATTCAGCCTCCTTTTTGCAGACAGGTTTTCTTCCAGCCTACACACCAGGGAGGTGGTGAAACAACTTCAATTCACTCAATCTCTGGGACATGGAGTCTAGTGGCAATTTTCTAGAATGTATTACTGCAGAAATCATTAAAAAAAATCTCAGGTATATCACCAAGGATTTGCTTCATTTTGCTACAGAAATAACCCAAAACCCCAAAATCAGCTCCCAAATGAGTAATACAATGTCAACCAGCCTGAATTTGCCTGTATTATTTGTTTATCTTTCATATTCAGCACTGGTGAAAATGATTTTTCGAACTAGTAAGTCTAGAAACCACAACCATAAGGATGAGATTTGACTGTCTTAAAGTACAGCAGCTTTACTCACAGTAGCAAAATGTAGTAGTGAATGAAACTTTATTTATACATTCCTCTTTTTCTCTGTTAATATTTTTGCAAGTAAAATTCCAGAAGTCATTACCCAGGGTTGAAATATGTGGGACATTTTACCAGTCCAGGCGATCAGCTCTGTAATAATCATAGTGCTTTAACCTGGTTTAAGAACAAGAAAAAAATATGTTTCTGGATGCTCCAAACAAAGAAAATTGTCTGATTTTGAGCAAAATGAGTGAATACAAAACACTTGGGACCCCTTTTGATCTGGTTATAAACAAAAGTATCAGTTGATGGATACTGTGAATTTGCTGGGATACATGTATCCATAAGATTCTGGAAGTACCTATTTGTTTGATTGTGCTAATATTTCATCCTGGTTTTGCCACATGGAGGTACAGACATACAATATTTTCAGAAGCCAATACGGGATATGCCAGAGTGGGGACTGAGACAATGACACCATGGCTTTTTGGAGTGAAAAACTTCTGCAAGCAACAGGAGGGAGAGAGATCTTCCCTGTTTTAATGACAGGGATTTTATTCAGCTTCAGAATGAAACACAACTGCTATTGCAATTTGCAAGAGAATAACACTCATAGTATTCTATTCTTTTACCAAAACTGACAATTACTGCATACCTACATTTCATGATACTGTCAATGCAACTTTTCTTCTTTGACTTAGCACATAAAAGAAGATGTACAGGCCCATCCTGTCTACAGTTGCTCACCATATAATTGTAAATCTTATGTAAATCAGTACAAAATTCTACTTTTTTTTACTTCTAGAAATGTAATAATCAGGGAAAGAAATGAACAGCCCTACAGATTTCAGCTTGAAGAAAGGACATTAAATAAGTACAAGTTTTTCTAGCGTTGCTCGTTACTTTTTTTTTTTTTTGTAGAATTCTGATGTAATAGGCATTCATATAAATATGACTCAGATGTTTTGAAATTTTGTCATATGTATTAGGTCATGAGTTATGCTTTTGTGGTCCCAGTCCCAAGTTTTCTTTTTATTGATCTCGGGAAGCCTATTATCCTCTTCAAAGGATAAAAAGTCTCTACAAAGTCCAGCCTCACAATCAAATTAAGTTCTTTTGTCATGTTTTAAAACACAGAACATTTACATCCTAAAGACAGCTATCCTGAGCTAATCTGCCAGTGAACAGATTCTCTACAGCCATTGTCTCTGGGGGCTGGGAAGGGTGAAAGAGAGGTTATTTACTTCCCAGGCTTATTCTACCTGAGCCTCTCACATGCGCAGTAAAAGCCACAGCTTTCCATTGGCTATCAGGCAGAACAGAAGCAAATATCTGACAGATATCTTTGTTGCACAACTGATCACAGAATATAAGCTAAACTGATCTCTGATCCAGATCCTAGACCAAGGCCATGCTTTGACAGTCAAAGCATGCTGATTTCTGAGATCAGCAAGACTCTGTGAGACTTGACAAAGCATTTTGGGGAAGAATGGAGGAACACCCCATTCAAAAAATCCAGGTCACTCTGTTACTGACAGTTCACTTCCTTGACCCGTGGTTGATTCACCACCTACATCCCGACAGTCCCAAATAGCTCCAGGTTTTTGTTGCCCAACAATTAACAATTCACTTCTGGAAATATAACAACAGGAAACCTTAATATATGACAGGACTCCAGGCAGAATCACTCCTCAGGCATGGTCACAGTGGCTTCTACACAGAGAAAAATGTGTCACTGGCTGCAAAGAGATGAGTGTGCCATGTCTCTGTGATCTGAGAATTTCCTTAAGGGATTTCACAAATAACTGATTGGTAGGTCCTCTAGGGACCCTAGAGGACAGAAAAGGAATGTCATGACCATGAACATGTCTTTGAAGGGTTTTAATTGGAGAGAGGTCTGCTGTTCTTCCCAGGCATTACTCAGATTCAAGCTCTAACAGGATATCTGTGATGTTTAGACACAAGCTCTAACAGGAGCTGATGCTCAGCCATGCCAGCTGAATTCATGCATCAGGCACTATAAATCATATGAGCAAAGACATTATCATTACATGAAGGTCTGCCAATATTTTTAGCTTTAGGATCCAAGAAAATTGCCTTTCAACATATATTACAGGCTGGCTGTTCCCTTAAAAATCAGTACTAGCCAAGGACCTTCTGTAAGAACAAAGAAAGCTACTTCTCATCTCTCAGAACACATCAAATATTTATTGAAATCTTCATTTATTTAGCCACCCACAGAGAACCACATACAAGAGATCTTAGCTGCTGGTTTGACCTTGACTATTTAATGAGAGGTATAATGATTCCATTGCAGCAAGCGAAGCCTGGCAGGACAAATGCAAGCAGCCACTGCATCAATATCTCTCATCTTCTACAAAACCAGCTGTGGGGAAAAATGGTAATATTAGATGAAGGAAACAAATCTCAGCATGCAGGATCAACATATGGTGGCACTAAATACCAGATGCCAAAAGAAGAACTAATGCTATTTGCAGGCCTATTTCATGCCATAGTTTTTCTATGTGAGATATATGAAACATACATACTTTATGGTGACCGATAGCAACAAATTTGTTGTTGCTCAAATTAAAATGTATATAAGCAGTGTCTTCTCTCCTATTGTATATTTGCTGCTATTTAGATCTGTGCCAAGCAAGTGTATTTCACTCACAAAACAGACATTTTGAGATTCTTTTTAGAAGTAGTGTTTGTCCAAGGGTTATATGACAGTGAAGGAATAAATCCATTTCCAAAAGTCTTTCCAAAAGCAGCAGGAAGTATTAGAGGTCCATTAAGCTTGTCAAGACTTCAAACTGCAAGATCGCCTCCTGCTCAGAAGATTGGTTTGCACCGTGTCCATACCTCTCCATCTGGAGACACCGTGAGGAAACTAAATGTAATTATAATCTCTTGGGTTTCTTTATTGTACCAAAGGACAAAGCTTTCAGGATACAAGTACAGACCATGCTTTGCCTACCTTCTGGGGTTTTTTCAGTTAGTTTCTTTAGGGGCAATAACACAATTCTGCACATCTTCGCTCCAAAGTTTTCACCTATCCAGAGATGAGGATGGCTGTCCCAGTTCTCTGAAAGCCTCCTCATTTGGAGAGTCAGAGGTGCTCTACAATGTCGTATATCACACAAACTATAACGATACTTTTCAGACATTGAGGGCTTTTAAACCCTTAGGCATTGTTATTAGGTACTTAGCCTGACTGCTCTTTATGTCGCCCATAAAGATGGCCTGTGTCATGCAGATATCTTGGAAGAAGTGCATATGAATGAGGGAGCTGGAGGTGGGAAGGTCAACTGCTTTACAGCTCAGGTCAAAGAGACATTTTAGTGAATGGGAAGGCCTGGGTTAAAGAAAGTTCACAGCCTGATATGGGGAAGGGGACCAGTATCCCTGAGACAGGCATATATGTTTAGGATAAGAAATTAATAGGGATTTCCAAAACAAAAATGGGTTTATGTTTCAGAAAAAGACCTATAAACTTTTTTTTTTTTTTTTCAAAAATCCACTTTGATAATCAGTTTCATTGAGGAACATCTCTAATACAGAGATAAGTCACTGAGAATTAATGGAGAAGGTGAATTCTCATGTGGGCTATCTCCTTTAAGTGCTCTCCCATTGTGTGAACAACCTCAAGGCACACTGTCTAACACAGATGAACCTCCCCACTCTAATTGATCTTACACTCTCCTAAAAACGTGTATTTAATGACCAGAAAGTTCACCTTCGAGGCAGAGTAGTAAACCAATCTGTAGGTCATGCCTAACCCATTGGAAGTTGGTGGACTTTCCAACAGGAAGAGCATCGGGTGTGGAGAAGGAATATCCATATTGGAGGACATAGTAAGAATATCCACATTGGAGGACATTCACTCTCCAGCCTCTCAGTGCAGACCTGTCATTGTTCTTCCCTGCTGATCCATTGCCCCAGTACCAGCCCCCTTCTCTATCACTTGCATGGCCCCTTCCAAATCTGTAAATCCTGGGCCCACTGTACTCACCTCTGGCAGCATCATGTGCATTATGGGCATGATTACAGAGGAGAAGTTGCCAAATCCCAGTATTACTGAGACATCTGAGATGAGTTTTTTCCCCAGGCCAGCTCCTACCAGTGTGTAATAGCCACTTCAGCTTGGCCATGGGGTAGTGGGGATGATTGCAGTCAAGGGTCAACAGCATCCTTGTTCCTTTTGAATGTGACTCCCAAGAAGCCTCTTTCACTCTGAGCTGTCACCTCAGAGAGGCACAGGCAATGCAGAGGGGAAAAGTGTGCCTTGTACATTCTTTTGCCTTGTGTGGCTCTGTAAGCAAAGGCACAGAGATTTTTATTTTCTTCTAGGCCTGTGCAGCTTCATAGTAACTTTTCAACAAGAATTGCTGGAGATCTATTATTTCTTCTTCAGTAAAAACTGAAAAATATTTCCATTGTAAAAGAGACTTTTACTAGTACTTTTAATCAGATTTTTCCCTGATAGCCACTTAAAACTTCAAGTAAATTCTTTCAGCAGAGTAGCACCACTGTGGCCTTGCTTTCATGTTAAGTTCAGTGTGCATATCTCCATGGACATTTTACAAACAAACAAAAAGATACTCTGCTCATATCTGTCTGTATTCGGTGGAATTTAGAAGTGCACTTAAGAAGCAAGATTAGAAACTACTTTCAAAATACATTTCTCTGAGTTCTTTGGGGTTTTTTTCCCATCTTGAAAAAAAAAACTTAGAGGACAAGTCGTGTTAAATAAGTTAAATATATACTGGAATACTATCCCTAACTTCATGAAGCAGTTAATAAGAGGGTATATAAAGAGTTCTGTTATCATGCATCTGTCAGGAACTAGTGGTGCAAATCCATCAAAATTAGTTTTCCTAGTTAATGTGTTCTTTGTGCAGTCTGGATAATAACTCCTAGCTCAAAGTTTGTTGACAACATGTGATTATCCTTCTGGACTGATAGTCCTTCATGTATAACATCTGTATAATATTTGCTTGGAAAAGTTTTCTTGTTGAAATTTCTTGATTGTTAGTCCTGTGGCAGAAATCCTCTTGGGTTTAAGAGTCTAGTGATAATCAATGTGATCAGTTGCATTTTGTGTTATCTATTGTACAAACCTGAGGACTCAAATCAGAGACTAAACCATGGAATATTTCTAGAACTAATGTTTAGATTAGGCCACCTAAATCTTAATATATTTTCAGTTTATATGGTCTTGACTTTGAATTATGTATTTTGGAAAGAAATTATATAGACTCAGTAGCCATTTTTTAAAGCAGTAAAATGGAACAAAGAACACAGTATATCATTGGTAAATCATGATTGCAAGCCTGGCTTCCCTTCTTGAGGAATTCAGAAAGACAAGCCCAGACTTTCTGTCTTGGCCATTTTCCTTTCACTTTTACAGCACAAAGACCTAAAGAAAGCAATTAAACTGACAAGATATTCCTAAGGTTTGAAATTCAGGGAAGAATGACATGAGGGAGTCCTGTTAGTAACACACAAGAGGCAGAATTTTTTCTGATTTTACAGGTAAAGGGGTCAGAAAGTTGTTCAATCCTTGCCTTTCTGGGAATAGGAAGATCTTGGTGCAGGCTTTTCAAAGCAGAGAAGAGGGATGCACTCATACACATGCTGACCTCCAGGAGCCTCTTCTCCCTCCTGCTCTCACATAAAGACAAAGGTTTCAGGGATTCTGAAAACTTGTGCCTTTCAAGGGCCTGACCAGTTGCTGTGCCTGATGCCCCCAGGACAGGGTTGTCCCTCGTGGCTACCAGGGCACTGCTGGTTCATGTTCAACTTTCCCTTGACCAGGACCCATAAGTCCCTTTCCCCTGCACTGCTTTCCAGCTTTCTCATTCCCCACTTTGTCTGTACATCCTGAGTTTCCCCATCCTGGTGCAGAATCTGGCATTTTTCCCTTGTTGAACTTCATATGGTTGGTGATTGCCCAGCCCTCTGATTTATCGAGATCTCTCTGCAGGGCCTCCCTGCCTCCGAGGACATCAACAGCTCCTCCCTGTTTTGTATCTGTAAACTTGCTCAGTGCTCAGTGTCCCTTCCAGCCCTGCATCCAGGTCATTCATGAAGTTGTTAATGAGCACAGGGCCTCAGATGGAGCCCTGTGGAACCCCACTCGTGACAGGTTCCCAGTCTGATGTCACCCCATTCCCTGTAACTCTTTGTGCCTGACCTGAGCCAGTTGATCACCCACCACAGGATGTGTTCATCCAGCTGTGAGCTGGATATTTTGTCCAGAAGAATTTTATGAGAGTATCAAATCCAGAAAGATCGCATCAACTGACTTCCCTTCATCAACCAGATGGGTTACCTTGTCATAAAAGGAAAAAATGTTTGACAAGCAGGATTGTCCTCTCATGAAGCTGTGCTGGTTGTTGCCAATGATTACATTCTCTTTCAGGTGAATTTCAATACCTCCAAGAATACTCTGCTCAATAACTTTACCAGGCACTGAAGGGAGACTGACAGGCCTGGAGTGTCCCGGGTCATTCTTCTTGCTCTTCTTGAAAACTTGGGCAAGGTTAGTCAGCTTCCAGTCCGATGGGACCTCTCTGGATTCCCAAGACCTCTCAAAAATTATCAAGAGAGGTTTTGTAATGATATCAGCCAACTCTTTGGGGATTCATAGATAAATGCCATCAGGCCCCATGGATTTGTAGGGATCCACCTGGAACAGCAGCTTCAGGATTGACAGGGAGTTGATAATTTTTGCAGTCATGGGTCTCCAGGTCAGGCACTGAGACCCCTTTGGTCTGTCATATCTGTTGAAGGCAGAGAATAAGAATGAGTTAAACACCTCTGCTTTGTCTATGTTCCTGTTTTGGAGGTGACCATCCTCACCCTGTAATGGGCTGATGTTGTTTTTATACTGCCTTTTGCCATTTATATATTTTAAAAACATATTTTTATTGTTCCCCACATTTCTGACCAGCTTTATCTCCAGCTCAGCTCTGGCCACATTAATTTTCTCCCTACAGTGCCAAGCAACCTCTCTGTATTCTTCTCATATCCACTGGGATACATCTTTATTTTTGCCTTATTTTCAAGAGAAGATTCCTGTTCTGCCTGTCCTGCTTGATTTCTGACATTTGGGAATTTCCTGCTCCCATGCCCTTAGGAGGTGGTTTAAAAAGTCATCAGCACTGATGAAAAAACCTAGTCTCTGCTTACAGAAAGTCGTGGGGCTTTCAGAAACAGCAACATTGTACCCCTCTGCTCAGGTAGAGCCATCCACCTCACCCACATGGATTTCACAGAATATTCTGTGTTGGAAGGGATCCACAAGGATCATTGAGTCCAACCACTAAGTGATGGCCCATATGGGGGTGAAACCCACAATCCTGGTGTTACTGTTCTGCTCTAACCAGCTGAGCTAACATTACAGCCAGACCACTTTTTAGAATCTCCCACGAAACAGAGAAAGGGAATATTGTAGGCTGGCTTTTCCACAGGAGAACAGAGTATCATATGACTTAGTGAGTTTTAAGAACATGTGAGGACATATCAGATAATAATTACATAGTTGAATATTTCCATGAGAACATCTTGTCCCAGCTGATCCAGAATCCTTCCTTTGGGGAATGAAATGTCTGAGCCCTCTACAAAATGAAAGAAGAGGACCACTAAGGCAAAGCAGTGAATAAGTAAGCACATTTTTGTCAACCTACAACAAACTGAAAAATGGCTTCATTTTCTGCAGTGAATTTCATTTGGATAAGAAATTAAGGAATACCAGAAGCCTCTTAAAAATAAAATTGACAAAAGTGAAACCTTTGCCTTTTAAGTTCTTCAGTTTATTATTTTTAAAAGTTTCATAAATGGTGAAATTTTTCATAGCTGTTAATTCCCTGCATCCTGCTGCTCTTTACTTCCTGATCTAGTTCTATTGCTGGGTGAAACAGAAAGATATCTTAGAAGCAACACTGCTTTGCACAGTGAGTCACAAGATGGAATAGCTAAAAAGAGCTCCACAATTTATTCCTCATCTTAAATGGGATCTGACTTGGATCCTTTTGATCAAACCGCTGCTGGAAACCTCCTCTTGTGATCCATCACTAGCACTTTTCATCTTGTGTATTTCCCTTGATGCTTTTACAGGCAATGATTATTGCGCTAGGGGATCAAATGAACATTTGAGGGAATCAAGGACATTCATAGCATTTCAAGGTGACTTTTGCTTAGTAAATGAACTAGTTCCACATAACAGCAAAAATATAATGTGATTTTAGATAGAGTTGGCAGTTCAAAGTGCAGTGTCTTCAGTTATAGGGGGTATAGAAAGCAACATGTGAAGTAGAGAATAGAGTGATTCAGTAAGACACCCTTGGAAGCAACAGAATTAATATCATTCCATCTGTCTAGATCAGGGAATCATAGAATAGTTTGGGTTGGAAGAGACCTTAAAATCACCCTATTCTAACCCTCCTGTCACAGGCCCTTTCATCTAGACCAGGTTAATCAGGACCTTATCCAACCTGGTGTTGAACACTTCCAGGGAGGGGGCTCCCACACCTTCTCTTGGCACCCTGTTCCAGTGCCTCTACTCCACAGTAAAGAATTTCTCCCTAACACCTAATCTAAACCTACCCTCTTTCAGTCTGAAGTCATCCTCCCTTTCCTATCACCACACAGCCTTTAGGCACAGGAAGGCCGATAATCTCAGATAGTGATTTAGAGATGGGTTTGCACTGATTATCCATTTGTTAGGACTTTTAAATGGAAAAAGCTCCTCAAAATTGCTTGTAGAACAGCACAATTTAAATAATTCTGGGTTGCAGATTGATGAAGCAGAGCATTTTTGTTATATATGTTATAAATGTTGCTAAAACAGCCAATGCACTTACTCTGAATACAATGCAAAGCATCAAGATACATTAAAAACATCATCCTTTCAGGCTATGTGCTTCCTTATGTCACTAATTCTTATTGTATTTTAAAGCTACCCACTCACTGTCGGACTGCAATACTTCTTCAGTCAGCTTCCCATTTACAAGATGATGTCCTGAGAGCTGACATCAATGGAAAATGCAAGCATTCACTTCTTTGCCAGATTTAGCTGCGCACTGCTCCACAACCTCTTAGAAAACATATTTTCCACTACAGTTACCTCACTCAGCAGCTGGCATATTTTATACTATAAAACTCTTAGAATGTCAGCTTCTAGCCATGGGATAAGTTCTACATCTTTAAGAAAGAAACAATGAAAAGTTAGTGACTCTGCAAACAAATGAATAATAAAAAATGAAGTGTGGATAAACTTTTTTATTTGACATACATGGGAACTGAGTAAACTACCCAAATTAGAAGTGAGAAACAAACATTGCTAGAGTAGTTTCAACTTTAATATAACCTTTGACTGCAAATATATAAACCCTTTTGTATTTCCTGCAAAGACTCCAACAAGCTTCCAAATAAACTCCTCTGCTGACCACACTTTTACCCCATGCTCTTTACCAGACTTCAGAGAGTTTTAAAGATTCTTCAGATATCCCCATTCCCCAAACATCCTGCTTTCCACCTCACAAAGATTATTTTATGTCCGTCTACACTTATTTTGTGAGGAAGCAGCATAAATGCACATTGCAGATGTGGTGTTCCTTATTTTAGCTAGGGCCTCCAGTGGGGATAAACGTGCAAAGTGGAGCAGAGTCCCAGGGGATGGCTGCTTGCAGCCTGCCAAGCAGGGCTGTGTGCAGCACGGATGATTCACCCTGCTGATGCCGACTGCCTCTCAAACTCAGGAGAGGAGTCAGAAATGGCGCGGTGGAGGAGCAGTTAAAGATACAGATCTTCTCTTTGATACAATATCTTAATATGAAACTGAATCACTCACGGTTGTGAAGAGCTGAAATGTTTTGTTCAAGCTTATTTTCTAAAGAGTCTTCTTTAAAAAAGATTTTTTTTCTTTTTTTTCTTTTTTCTTTTTTTTAGTTTTTACAGTGACCAGTTTGTCTCTTCTGAAAAGCTGAATAAACAGTGAAATTGTCTAGCTATTTGTCTAAATACTCAAAGACTCACAGTGAGGAAAGAGTTCATTTCATGTGCATGATTGCGGACAGTCACTTCCAGTGCGGACTTGTGGTCCATTTGTGGCCACACCATTTTGCAACTGTTGAGAAAAGTCTTCTATATATAATCCTGAAGTCACCACCTTGAATGGTTAACCATTTAGTAGCATATAACCTCCACTGAGAGGGCTCACCTGGAACTTCATTGGTGCCTAACTCCTATTAGCTGGATTTTAAATACCAGCTCCCATTGAAGATTGCAGGCCTCCTGGATTCATGGTACCAGAAGGGCAGTGCAAGTCTGGCCATAATCTCTCTTGACAGCTCCATTGGAACAGCAACACCATGAAACACAGGAGTAAAACCTGGATGTGCAAGAAGCAGAGTTTTCTTGGCAGCTGGCCCACTGAGCTAACACTCACCTCTGGAAGGTGTCCAGAAAACTTGACTTCTTAGCAACAGTATGAAATAACAACGATTATTCTGTCTTTCCTTCCTGAAATACAGCCATTTGCAGTGCAGGCTGAAAATGCAAAATCCAGACCTAGGTTTACAAGGAAGTTTTTACTCACTATTAAAATACCCAGTTGTCAGGATACCTCAGCCCTGAGTTGCTAGATAGCTCCATGCTTTGCTTCATGTGCAATACATGGAAAAATGTAGGGTCTAGACATAAAATATCCCCAAATTCAGCAAGCTGGACAGGTGGCACGTATTAACCAACAGAAAATGCTGAGATTTAGATCACATCTCTAGCCTTTGTGGAGTCCCCTGCTCCAGTATTGGTTTCAAACCACCAGATTTCACCTGGATGTGAGTCCCTTCTGCCAGATCTTCTCACCAAGTATGGCCTAAACAGTGGCTCTGTTCCAATGGTGGACTTGGCTGGGTATTTATGCAAAAAAGTACAACTAGAATAGATTCCTTCCTGTGCTTAGGAGGTTGAATTGATATTTTCCACACCAAAATTACTTTACCAGTGGTACTCAGGGGGAAAAGATTCTTTTCAGTCACTGCTGCAGAAGCTATATCCATCCTTGTAGATGCATTAAATATTCACTGTGTCCTAGAAAAAAAAGACATGAGTGAACATGTCACTATAGCTCACTGTTATCTTATGATCTTCATCTGGGAGAAGAGAAGAATCTCACTTTCTGCAGGCTCTTCCAATTCAAAATTTAAATATTTGAAAAAAAGTACTCGATTTCACAAGAAGCCTATGGCTTAGCCCCTTAGTGTTCTCATATTACTCTTCTTTCCTTGCTCTGATCTAATAAATTTTTAATTATTCCCTGGAAAGTAGAAGTTGAAAGAATTCCCCTCCAATCTACTATCAGGTACTCTCTTAGAAAATGCACTGGGGGCCTTGTTCCCCCTTCTGTGAATGCTTAAACCACTATGGGTCATTAGACCTGAGGTACTGTAACTACCAGCAGCCTCTATATTTTGTGCAGTCCCTTTGCTAATAGATGTGGTCTAAACTGTTTCTGAGTTGAACAAGAGAGATAAAAAGAACCTCCCCTGCAAAGCCTGAGTGAGTTATGCATCATCTGGCTCCTTAGAACGGAATATTGATAAAATTGAGGCATTTCCAATATACTTAAAAAACTTTAAAACTTTAGAGATTTTGCTAATGAGAACATAAGTGACTGTGGACTTGGACAATTCTAAAATAAGGCAAAGTGAAATGTTGCATTTTGAATGCTTAACTAGCTAGAGCCAAAGTCCCACTTAATTTCTATTGTGCTTTTCAGACAGAGGGGTCCTGAGTCCTTAATCTTCCTTATGCTCAACATTGCAGTGACATGCCAGGGATTGTGTGCGAGGGAGAGCATCCCTGGTGTCACCTGTCCCTGGAGCTACCACAGATTGCTCAGAGCTGTCAGTGCCTGCACCTCCAGCATAAGTAAGGCACGTGTTGTGAGACAGGGCAGATGTGTGGGGCTGTCCCTCCCTTGCTGTGTGAGGCAGCCTGGTGGGAGGCCCTGCAGGCACCCCTCTGACTGTGGCAAGTGGTACCAGGAGGAGCCACTGCGGCCCAATAACATCCAAAGAAACACTGACGCTTCCAAGAACCTTTGCCACATGACTTGAGGAATTTAACTAGCAGTTTCATTCTCTGTCATGATTGTATTACAAGAGAAATTCTGAAAATAGCACAGCCTTTTTTTGATCCTGCTGCCAAAGGAAGAGATGAGATATCTGGCGTCAGAAAGCTGCTGGTTTTGTCAGAAGAGAAGAGTCAGAAGTTGCACTGGACATTAGGGCTCTAAGTTGAAGCTTACTTCGGCTTTAACTTTTCAGATTTGGTGCATGCAATTAGAGAGGGACTCTGAAAATTTGTCCCCAGAAATGCAACAGTGAGAAGATTACTCAAATAACAGGAAGTTCACTGAATCCCTATACACTCACAGTATTACAAACGGAGTTGGTTTAGCAAGAAAGAAATTTATGCAATGGGAAGTGCAACAAGAAGAGATCCAGCTGGTGGTGAACTCAATCAGATTCATAGAAGAGCAGAAATACAGAACATTGGAAAATCATGTGTTCCAGTCCTTTGGAATGAAGCTGATCAATGGTCTACATTAAGATAATTCTTGGACCTTTTTTTCTAACCCATCCTAAAAATCTTTGGTGAAGGATACTTTAGAACTTCCATAGGAGCACAATTTCAGTGCTTTAACAGTCAAAAAGAAGCTTTCTCTTATACCCAGTGAGATAATTTTGGTATAATTTAAGCTAAATTATGTTTGTTCTTATCCCATTGGCACTGAAGAATTACTTACCATCATCTTCTTTACAATAACATTTTATAGCAACGGAAGCAAGAAAAATGTTTTTCATCTTACTGGGATCAAGTAGAAGGAATAATTACCTCCCACATCTTTGTCAGCTCCTGTGTGAATGCAACCCAGAGTAAAATTCGCCTACTTGGCTTCACTGTGAGAATTTTTTTTCCACTCATTCTTACTCTGTATGCATACTACTTTCTTTTTGTGGTATCTTGTAACTAAAATTTTGCCTCTCTCTGAATAACATTTGGGTACTGGTTGTATCCTTTCACTGATTAGCTTGAAAATGAGTGTTAATAATTTGACTTTGTAGTCTAAGAAAAAGTAGAAACTACTGCAACTATGCAGGAATGACCATGTGCTTAATCCTTCTTTCTAGAACAGACCTGCTGTTCTCTTAAGAATGTAATTTCCTACTCTGCCGGAGAAGCATAAAGTGTTATAAATCTCAAGGGGTAACTGTTTTATTTAAGGCTAAATGAATACTCAGATTCTTCCAACTTATTTATTTATGAGGGAATTTTATTCATTAATACCAGGGGCATCAGATTCTGTCCTCCTACTTTGAGTAAGCTTAAGAAGGAGTAGTGCCAGAGGAGATGATTACCCATCTTCACAAATGGAAAATTCTTAAAGAAAAAAAATAAATTTAGACCTTCAGTAACTCAGAGATTTCAGATTTCAGGAAGAACCCATTTCTGCATCCAGAATCTGCAGTGGTAAAGAGTTAGTCACTATGAAAATATACTCACTGTGGTTTCAGTTGGAGGGAATCTGTAGCTTCAATACTTCAATTTCGATGTTTTATAGAACTTGTTGCATCTTCTTTAGTCTCCCATTTTTCTCACTTGCAGGGTACTAGTATAAAAAACATGACAGAAAGGAGTAAATGAATCCCAGAATTAAAATAATAAAATAAGATTCTAGTCTTATGCAAAAGTGTTTTGATTTTGGGTTTTGTTTTAGTTACGAAGTTAGAAGAGTCTCTCTGTTAATCTAGAAAAGCTAGCTAATGAAGAAGAGGAATGAAAGTGCATAGTCCGAAAATTGCCTGAATTACCTGTATTTTCTGGCAGAAACAAAGAGAAAGAGAGAGAACAAAATTAAAATCTTATGAAAACCCCCCCATGTCGTGTGTTTTCATGCCTTCATAATCATTTGCCTCTCAACACAAGAAATAATGGCTATCTAGAAATAGGAGGAGCCCATGGCAGTTAAAAAAATAGTACACAGAAATCCTATTGTTATTTTTTTACTTATTGTTAAGAGCCAGGCTCTAGTGTTGGTGAGGCCCCCTTACTGCTAACTAATGAATGTGATCTGTTTTAAAATCAAACCCATTATTCAGTTAAAAATCAACCATTAAAATTTCTTCCTGAAAGTAGAAGGAAAGTTTCGCCATCTGTTGTTCTGCAAGATATTTTAACGTGGTTTGGTAGATTTTCCCTAGTTATAAGCACTGCAAGTCTAATAATGTACTGTAGGTTTTAAAAATGGGATTTACCTTCTGGCAGAATTTTGTTTTGCGCCTATACATCACTATGATTTAATAAAAGTCTCCTTGATATACCCCTGTGGCATTCCTCGCCACAATATTGTCTTGTTGCTACAGAAATTAAACAACAGAACTGAACATAAACCTTAGGAAGGCCTGAAAAATATGTTGCTGTTGTGTGAAAAATGGTCTGTCCTCTGTGACACCTGGTATAACACATGGACCTGAGTGGTACTCACTCTTTACTTTCACAGACTAAAATTAATCAAGAAAAAAAAAACACCAAACCAAACCAAGCTTGTAATAAACATGCTCCAGGATGTGAATGAACAGATCATTTAAAGGAAAAAGTGAAAGTTTTATTAACTGTTCTGTTCAGGAGAATTTGGTTCTTTGCGTGCTGTTCCCTGACTGGCCTGCAGTGCTCTTACCACTCATGCTCCAAATGAATCTCAGCAGAAGGAGGGAGAAAGAAATATTAAATCTAGTCCACAAACTTGAATTCAGTGGTTGTGCCAGAAAGACATTTGTCTATACCCAGGTGATCATTTATATCTTTGTCTGGATGGCAACATGCGTGATACACGGGCAAACAGGGAGGTAGAAATGCAAGCATGGATGGCAGACTGAAACCCAAAATATGAAATGGATCATATTTTTGATCTCAGACTCAAAGTAGGAAAAGTTAAGTGTTCTGGAATGAGGAACAAACCCAGTAAAAAGATATTGAGCTGTATTGTATAAGCTCTAAACTACATGACAGCTGCCACATGCAATAGCCGATAGATTAAATGATTTATGGAAGCCCATTATATGTTATGATTTATATTTTAATAGTGTTTTACCTTTATGTAACTTCCTGATTCCTCAAATGCTAAAGAAAAGAGAAAGGATTACCCATGTGAGTAAAAATGTTATGAATCCTGAGTATCATTAAACATGATATTCCACACAGAACACTGAGCTGTAAGAAATTCTAGTAAACAACATTATCTTCAGTGAAACTCCTGGGATCAGTACCTAATGATCTGACCTAGTTCAGCAGCTGATATGCTGCTGATATGCTGAGCAGCTGACTCATGTCTAGCCTCCGTCTGATCACTGTAGCCCAAAGAGAGAATACAGCTTGTAGAAGTCTCAGTTTGTGCCCATGGCATGTTGTTGACAGGCTGCATTTCTTTCTGCTCTGATCAACTAATGGAGAAACTTTGAAATATAGTAATATTTGCTACATTCACTTCTCAGTAAGAAACCTGCCTTTCACTCATTTTTAATATATTATCTTAGAATTCCATTTCTGCTTTAAAAAACCAAAGGTGGCAAGGAGAAAGTTAGGGGCAAGGTTTAAATATCAAAGCTTAGACTTGCCTACAGAAAACTATTGCTGTTAAGAACATTATCCCCATAGGACATTTTTCATTTTCACCAGAATCCAATTTTCCAAAATTATAGTCAAAAACTTTAACCATCCAGAAAATACATTACCATGCTGCTGCCTGAACAGCATAAACAGATTTAGAAATTAACAGATTTCATTTCTTTCCAAGTTGCCATTCTCAGCGACACTGGTATAGTATATGGTTTTTATTTATTACTTGGTCTGAGTATGCTGTATTCCTGTGACATATTTCAAATCATGACAGAGGCAAGCAGCACAGAATGCAGGAAAGGTTCTATAGGCCTAGTAAGGAAAACATATGCATAACTCTTAATCGGATCTGACACTAATGAAACATCAAGCTTTGCCAGCTATTGCTTCATAGAATTCTTGATCTGACACAAACACATGGATGGATGTGTCTTCAAATCCAAAATACAGCTTTTACAGAGAAGAAGGTTTTGCAAGATGCATTACAATAAATTTTTAAAGAACTGGGAAGAGTGGGAGCTAATCTGCTTAATGTGAGGATATACTATTTGTAAGTCTCAAATGGTTCACATGTTGGAGTCCTATAAAAGATAGACCAGAGTTGAAGTGAAAAACAGAGAGTGGAATAGCTTTCTAGATAATTTCTCATGGCTTTTCACAACACTCATTCTGATTTCATATAATTCCATTTTCCAGAAAAAAAATCAGCTTCCTTCTGAAAGTCCTTTCTTTTCCAGTGTGTATAGAAGTAATAAAGTCATCCCTAAGTATATACACAGAGGCATCTTTCCATAATTCAGCCCATATCTGTGTATAGCTATCAGTACAGCTGCTGACTGCATGCATAATTCAGTGATGGACGGAATGCCTTAATGCAGAAATGCCATTACACACCAATGTAATATGGCTGAAGATGCAAACTTAAGGAGCTGAAGGTACATATCCTCCTGGAATTGTAACTAGTCATCAGGGTAAATAATCAGTCAGCAAATGTATTTCTCTGTCGTGGTTCCTGGAGCATTTCCTGTAGCTCCTCTGGTACAGATGAGCAGTTAGCAAATACCATGCACCAGAGGACAGGTTAGATGGAAACTACCTTGCCTGATAAGTAGAGAATCAGGGTTCAGAAGGTCAAAATTTAATGTCCAGATCTGCCACTGATTAGCTGATATATGAAGGATAATTCAGCTATTTTATGTTCTATTTTCTTCAAATGCAAACTTAGGACAGTATTGCTGTAGGTAAAACACCCTATTGGGTCTCTTAGGCATTATGATTCGTGACTCTGTGCATGCTTATAGCACCAGAAAACAGAAAACAAGAAAACCAGAGAACAAAGAGTTGGTCAGTTACATCCATGCTACTTTGCTCTTTAAACTGGGAGTGCTTTCAGGGGCTGTGTTTACACCATCCATTTAAGGAAAGCTGTGGAATTTAAGTAGACTGCATAGCAGTCTTCAAATTTTTTTTTGCCCTCCAGTACAGAGCAGATGCAGTAAATTATATTTCCCCTTTCCACTCCCAGTGCACAGCAGAAATTATAAGGCCTGTTCATATTTATAGTATGTATATCATTTTAAGCCTCTAACTACTGCAAAAGGGTCCATCAGTAATGAAGGAAAACTTAAAAAAAAATCCTACGGAAGTTTACATTTGTAAATCTGAAAATGTTACAAATTTCCAAATATTCTAATTCTACTGTGAGCTGTAAAAAAGAAAACAACTCTCCCACACACTGATGCTGACTCATGCACTGCAGGATTACTGAGACATGGCATCCTTGGAGGATTATTCAGTTACTCAGGGGAAACTGTAGGATAATTGTCCCTCCCTTTACATGACCATTCATGAAAACACCTACTGAATATTTTGTTGCTGCTGCAGGCAAACTCTCTGAGCTGTGTTCTAGCAGGGAGATACTCCTCCTCTTCTGCTTTGGCGTTTTGATCTTCAGAAATGTAAATGGTCTGAGAAAACTAGTGAGCTTTCTATCTGTCCAAAATCTAAAGAAAGACCATATCTGTTGCTTTTGGGTGCTTCAGACAGAGGGCTGTAAAATAGTTCCTGCAGATTGCTTTTAATTTGTTGTATATACGTGCTGACTGTTGAGTTTCTAATATGCAAGTTCGAGCAATAGGAAGACAACAGTGAGAACAGAATCTTGCCTGCTACAGATGCATGTCAGATATTAAACAGATATAATTAGGCTATTAATTACCATGGAATGAGTTTGCAATAAGTGTTTGGTTTTATTAAGGGTTTGCTTAGTCAACATGAAGAATTCAGACTTTCATGAATTGCAAAGTGATTTCTAATGATAATTAGAGTGTTGAAAGAGAAGGGTAGCCCATTTCATTTAAGAAAAATAGAAAGGAACAAAAGGGTTGACTCCTGGAAATCGCTTCAAAAGTCAGTCTTGGAAAGATGCTATGAAATGCTCGCCACCCTCACAGAATTAGATCTGAACCTCCCCTCAACCTAGTTTTTCTGTTGGCATATGTTAACTGCCCAACACCACAAGCATTCATACCCATCTATATCCCATAAAGATTTTCACTGGTGCTTACTGGTATTTAATAAGTGCTAGTGCTTTAAAATAGTGCTGTCAATTTTACAGAAAAGATTAAGAAAATACTATTTCTTTTGTAAAAACTGTATTTTTTAAGGCAACTTTTTCCTTAAACACATCAAGTTCAGGGTGATTTCAAAACACAGGAACATTAAACCTGAAGGTTAATTCCAACACTCTGAAGAAATCTCTTTGAGGTTTCTTGCTCCTGCATTATGTACAAATCCATCTAATTCCCACTCCCTTGCTGTCAGGTAAGTGGCTGAGTGGCATGATTTTCCTTTTTCTCTTTGTGCTGGAATCTAGCCAGCATCTTCCTTCCTGCTCCAAGACCTTGTCTGACATTCGGGCTCCTCTGCTCCCCTCTGCTGCTGACTCCGACGGCTCCGCCAAGAACATTTCAGGAACTGTGCTGATGATCCGGTTTGCCTCAGGCTCTTGTACACCAAGCAGCGAGGCACAGGTTTGATTTTAACTGTGATTGCAGTGAAAGTTGTTATGTGCTTGCAGTTAATAGGTGTATTATTAAGTCACGAGGATCAGGCCTCAGTGAACATGCCCTCACTGGCCTGTGATGCTGCACTTACTTGGAACTGAAACCACAGAATTATTTCTATTCTACTCAGCAACTTTCATGATTTTTTATGATATATCTATAGAAAAGTATCATCTTCTCTCACAGAATCATTTTTAAAAGTCTTATTTTAAATCACAGTGTTCTCTTGGAGAGGTATAAGTAGTAGAAATTGTGCCATGAAATTAAGAGTATAAATAAAAAATACCTTAACCAAAGCCTCATTTCTGCATAAACTTTCTTTTCAGTGGGAAGCCATTTTTAATTTAAGAAAGCAATCTTCTACATAATGTTCATCAATATCTAGACATCTTTCTCCTTTTCATTACCAGAATACTCAAAAAAGTCAATGTTCTCCAGAGAAGGGGCTGCTATTCCAGATGCCATCAGATGTCCTTCACAAGACAAATAAATACTTATTCAAGAATGCAGACCATTACACTGAAGTCAGCAGACCTTTGTCATTTACACCAGCTACAACTGTGAGGTTGTTGCACATAAGGATTTGCATCCTTTTCTGTCATTTAAGCTCCATATTATGCCACTTTTCATCAAAAGAATTTACTTTCTTCTATAATCTGTTGTTGTAGAAGGCATGTAAGACACCTATTTTTTCTCTTATTTCTATCGTATTGAAAACTGTAACATTAAGAACTGTAGCATTATGGAAGAAAACACATTAGGATTCTCTAGGATTGTCCAAAATGAACTCTGGTCTTCCTTGCTGCTTTTTGTCTGAACATGCACACTGTTATTGTCCTATTCTGTCACTTTTCTCCCATTCCCATTGTTGCTATCCTTGTGGCATGGTAAGTCTTTCAGAAGATTACAGCTGACCAGACTAGAAGGTCACCCTTAAACAATTATAGCCTGTGAAAATTATAGAGAAGTTTTTTTGTGCACCAAATTAAAGACTGGAATTTTGATTTAAAAAGAGGCTACATTTTACTGTTCTTCACACCACACTTAAAATTCTTGCACATCTATAATTTTCCTCTGCTGAATAAACCATGTGCTGGATGTCAGCTCAGAGTTCAACTGAATCTAAACTTGACTCTATCTTGAATATTGAGTTTTTAATCTTTTGTCCTCCTCTAAAAGTTGTGCAGCATCAGCTGCATTCATGCTATGATTGAAAGGTAAAATCTTGGCTCTATGAAGTCAATGGGGATTTTGCCACAGGATTCAGTGGGGTTAAGGTTTCACCCAATCTATTTTACATATATCCTTTCTTTTTTGTTCTATCTTAAAAATATTCACTGCAGCTTTCATATTTAGCTCTCAGATGAAATGCTTTACTTTCTTTGTCAGATAAAACAAAATAGGTGCATTTTAAGCTATACTGTCTGATGCCTTGTAACTACTTGAAGAACAGTAAAGGACAAAGCAGGGGAAAAATCTTGATTGGCTTATCTATTAAACTTTAATGTTGAGTATCAGGTTTATTTTCCAGACAAAATTGTGTTATCACTGTAAAAGTAAACAGGATACTTTTGCAACTGTATAAAGTATAGGTATTGATTTTCTGAAGCATTGCATTATGCAGCCCTTGCCTGAAAAACATTCTGGGTATACCACAGTGCAATGGTCTAGCCTTTGTTCAAAGCTGTACTTGTTAATTTTTCTGATGAAAGCAAAAAATTTAATACAAAACCAGCTCAGTTTCTGTATAAGTTACTTTGCTCTGCCCTGTGTTTAGAAATGAAATTAAATTATCTTGATTTGAGGGTTAAAGCAAAGCTGCTTTCTCCTCCTCAGACTGAAGAATGAAAGAAAAACCAGTCTGCCCTACCTAAAGCAGAAGGCCTAGCATGCTTGTAACAAGGAAAGCAAGTGCTTGGAAATATGTTTTTCAGAAAGACTGATTGAAAATGTATAAAAACTGGTGGAAATACAAAAAAACAACAGTCAGTCTGCACTCAGATTTTTCTTGGGGGTGGGTGGTGTGGAAAGACACATTTCAATTATCTCAGCTGGAGAGCTGTGTATTCGTTTAATATCTCTTGGAAACCATGTTTGGAAAGCAAGAGCACATCACCTGCAGGAACAGGGGAAAGGTGGGACCTGCTACTCATGCTGTGGGTGGGGAGCAATGTGAACCTTCCCTGGTGCAGTTTGGGCTTGGCTGATATCCCCTGTGGGGATAGGTCCTTACTGTGGCCTCTGCTTCTGTAACTCATTCCTCTCAGATGAGGCTGGATGACACCTAAACTGACTGATGATTCCCTTGGGAAAAGGAACTTACTCACCCACTGTACTTTAAAGCAGAGCCCATAGAGTGGAGAAATAACTGGTGGCAGAGGAGTAGAGGTGCCATTCATGAGGCAAAAAGCAGCAGGTGAGTGTGCCTTGGACATCACAGAATCACAAAATCACTAGGTTGGAAGAGACTTTTGAGATAATTGAATCCAACCCATGCCCTAACACCTCAACTAAACCATGGCAGCCAGTGCCACATCCAGTCCTTTTTTAAACACATTGAGAAATGGTGACTCTACTACCTGCCTGGGCAGACCATTCCAGAACTTTATCACCCTTTTCATAAAAAATATTTTCCTAGCATCCAACATAAATTTCCCTTGGTGCAGCTTGAGACTGCATCCTCTTGTTCTGTCAGTTGCTGCATGGAGAAAGAGACCAACCCCCAGCTGACCACGGCCGCCTTTCAGGGAGTTGTGGAGAGTGATAAGGTCACCTCTGTGTCTCCTCTTCTCCAGGCTAAACATCCCCAGCTCCCTCAGTCGTTCCTCACAGGGTTTGTGTTCCCAGCCCCTCAGCAGCCTCGTTGCTGCCTCTGGACACGCTCAAGTGTCTCAACGTCCTTCCCAAACTGAGGGGCCAGAGCTGGACACAGCACTCAAGGTGCAGCCCCACCAGTGCCAGTACAGGGGAAGGATGACCTCCCTGCTCCTGCTGGCCACACTATTCCTGATCCAGGCCAGGATGCCACTCAGCATTGTCATGAGATACATGCAGCACTGTGGGAAGGGAATGAGCTTTCCTCAGTTGTAAACTAACCTATTTGTATGACTTTGCTGGTTTTTCTGAACAGTAGGTCATATTTTAGCTGTCATGCTTTTAGTGCACTTGTTCTAGATCCTTGTAAGTAGGATCTTTTTCACCAGTCTTCCCTTGGTTTCACATTTCAAATGGATAATACAGTGGCATTAGCATGTTATCCGATGACAGAAGAAATGTACTAACACACCTACTAGACAAAAGTGATTCCTCTACAGGCAGACACAAGTCAAAAATATAAAAGCTGTAAGAAGACAGAAGGAAAAAAAGTAGAAAAATTTACAGCATCATCCATGCTACCATGCCTCTAATAAAGCTGTAAAAAACTTACACTATACAAGTTGAGTTTATTTTATTAACTGTGCATATAGTACTCTTATGGCAGAGATGGTATGATAGCAACTCATGCATAATGCAAATGAAGTGTAGGTGTCCAGCATATCTCATTGCATTCTTTTACTCATTTTTTTAAAAATATTAACTTTGCACTTAATTTAATTTCATTTAATTTTCTACAAATAGAAGAATCTTGCATTTTACAGTATGTATAAACACAGAGTGAGGAGAGACATACAAATATCTATAACATCAAAACTCCACATACAAATGCTTACCTGGTTTCTTAGTTTGTGCAGTGTCTGAATTTGACACCTATAGGTATCAACTTTGGGTTATTAGGCTTTTTTTAGCTATTTAAAATGGTAGAAACAGCTTGGAGGCACAAGAAATAACTACTCAACCCCCAGCAGGAAAAAGTGTTCTGTAAAATAGCCATTTTTTGCAAACCTCAAGAAAAGCTGTCATTTTATTCTTCATACTTATACTGCAGTCTTCATACTTTCTGCCAGCACTTTGAATAAATCTCACAACTGCAAGAAGGTGTGGAGTTCAGGTTCATTCCTCATGCTGGGTTCTCATATCGGCCAAGGGTGCACTCAGGAGCACACGTGGGACTAATGCTCGCCCTTTGCAGCTGCTGTGGCCCTTTTCCTCCAGTCCTCCCTTTTTCTGCCACCACTATCTATTGCTTACCTCCCCTCAAACATTTCCTGTATTTATCACTCCATATTTCTTGTGACTACATACATAAACAACTGCAAAAATGTAGTTGATGTTTTAGTCTCAGAGTGGACAGGTTTGTGGGCATTTTTATTTCCCTCTGCTGAAGAGATGTGAGGAGGTAGCTGAGAAAATTTTATTTTCTGCTTTCACATGTTATATGCTTAAGGTCAGCAGGTTTGGCATTCCTAGAGAATAGAACTGTTACAAATAAACCTCCTAGAGACAGGGCAGAGATGTTCTTTATGAAGTTGAGATTGAAGTAATGAAGGCCTTTGAAGATTAAGATGAAGGCCCTGAGTACAAAGAACTAGCAACAAAAAAAGCTTCATTTCCTCTGGCTATGTGTTGGAAGGTTCATTCAAGTCACTGGGAGGTGCCTCAAAGTTTTGTAGTGATAACAATCCTGTTTGCATGAACCTTACATGTTTCTAATCCGAAAAGAATTCTATCCCTGTTCTAGTAGTTATAGATGCTTTCTAGGAAACCAGGCTAAAAATACTAGGAGATAATATTGCATCACTGCAAGATAAAGTCTCCAATCAAAACAAGTTATATCAAAGCTGATTTTCATCTGCCCTGGTAAGTATTTGAGGTTAATTCTATATCACTGAGATGTTCTTGCTGACTTAGCTGTGGAGGGGCAAGAGTCACTGCCAGCCCAGGAAGAGAAACATACACATACACACCTGCAGAACAGGTTAGTGGTCTCTACCAAGACATTTGTACATGATCCACTTACAGCTGTGCAGATGGAGTTAGCTATGGCATTGAAGTCCTACGTGTGATACGCTCTGTTTGCAAGGAGTCAGGACTTGCTGACTGAATAAATGCAATGCAACACTTAAAAAGTGTTTTAATGGGTTGGGCTACATTAAAATGAGAGTGCACTTTATGTGCGCAGCTCACTCAACCCTAGGAACACTGAGGACTGGAAAGAGGCTCAGAAACAACTCATACTCAACTGAAACTAATGTTTCAAGTATTTCATCACTGAGCGATGAACAGTTTCATGAATATATAAAGTTCCATTAATATAAAAGAATAATTTCATCTGACAATAACAGGATTTACTATTAGAGCTTTATGAAAACTTCTCTTTGCTTGTCAGTACTGTAGCAAAACCTTTCTTATGATGACATGTATGATCACAACAGAGAATATTTCCCAGGAGAGTGGTTTCTTTCATTGTTGTTCCAGTCTGTATTTGACTCTATCTGACTCTATCCAATAATAAATTGTTTCATTTTTGTGGAAACCCTGTGAACAAATTTCATCTTAACTTTATTACTGGACTTTAGTAAGCAACAAAGAAAAGTCTTTTCTTTCTTAGTGATACTCTGAACTGTACCATTTGGTCACAGTAGAAGGATCCAGAAAATAGGATCCATTCACAGCAGCACCTTACCAGCAGCCTTATCTGTGTTTTCTGATGAACTCACAGCAGGCTGCTTCACTGAAGACTATTCCCTGAGGGCTTCAGCTAATTAACTTTAGAGAATTCCTAGCTTGAACAAATACTATGTACCCTTGAACTGGTACTACTGAAAGCTCATCCAAACACTCAGGTATCTTCTCCATCCTGTGCTGGGACAAGTTTGACAGCCTGCAGTTCCTCTGGGCTCTTCCTGATCTCAAAAGCTGTCTTGGGGAAAAAGGAAACAACATCTGCTATCCACTCTAGGTAATTAGTTTATGGCACATACTTTATAACCATCTGGAAATTCACCATCTTCTTCATTGTTGCTGATGATAAATAGTGTGTTACTCAGCTGAATATTTTAATTTTCTTCCTGATTCTGCAGTACTCTAGAATTTCACTAATATACAAGTGTTTAGTATCTTCCTTTTTACTTTTCTTTTTTTTTTCCCCAGTGCACAGGCAAGCAATAATCACAGATTCTTGGATCCAGATGAAAGGAAATTCTTCCTTTAATTTCCTCCACTGCAGCTGTCCTGAAGTCATCAGCCATACCTAGTGATGAGTTCTCGCTGTGGGAGCACTATCAGCTTTGTGCAAACCTCATGGAAGTTTCTGCTAAACATTGCAGAGATCACACCTACTGTTCCTTAAAGTTTGACAGCCTGTCCCTTTCTCCAATTCATCCTTGCTTAGCTTTTTGCAGAAAACTCATGAGACTCATAGGGTGTGTGAAACTAGAGGAGAGTCCACCAGGGTTGCTGACGATGCACTTTGAGGTACAGATACCAGTATATTAAAAGAAAGCATTCCCATCCTGCACAGTGGTGCTCCACCAAAGCAGGGAAACAGCCCAGTGGCTGTGGATAAATGAAATAGAAACTCATTTTGCAAATACCACCAAAGGTCATGTATTCTTGGACTGAGCTGAAAGAGAGGGTTTTTTCCCAATTGAATAGTGGCTGAGTGTAGTATTAGTTCCTCTGTTAAACTGGAAACAGACTGTGCTGTCTGGCATGAAAAATGTTGGCAGAAAGCAGGAAGAAGGTTTTCTCAGCAGTGAGTTGCAGGCTGTGCACCTGTGCTGGGTGGACTGACGTGGCTCAAGGTACCGTGTGACATTTCTGTGTGCCTGCAGTTCAGGAGTGAGTTTTGCTTCTTGGCCCTCATGCCATTCCAGAAAAAAGACAGTGTTATGATGGCACATTCATATTTCAGAGAATTAGCTTGAAAGTAGTATAATCTAAATGTGTATTGGGGGCCTGAGTGGTGTATATGCTGTGGCATGTTACTCTACACTTCATGGCAGGCTGCCACTAGAAAACAATAATCACAGTTTGATTATTTTTTTTTTATGTAGACGAGAAGTTGTGAATATGCAGCAAATGTTCTGTAAGCAAACTAAAGACATGCAAGTAAAACTAAGAAGTCCAGTGGTTCAAAATGTAAGTGCAAGGAAAAATGTGACAAATCAGACATTGTTTGTAAAACCTTGGTAGAAATATTTTTCCTGGAGAACTCATTAGAGGTTGAATGCCTATCATGGTCCACAGACTATGTCAGAAGAAAGGCAGCAGGCTTCCCCATGGATCATACACGCTTCTAGCTGTAAAATGGGGGAGAGCTGCAGAGCCTCTTTAAAAACTGTCTTTTCACATCCACTCAGGGTTTTAAATCCATAAAAGCAGCAGGGCTAATAACGAAATTAATGAGGCTTAGGATTCATACTGTTTACGATGCAAAAATGCCCAAAGCACAGTCAGTGATGGGAAACTGAAATGAGTTCACCATAAGGCCAAATTGCACATTTTTCATAGGGAGAGTGATGTAATTAAAGTCACTCACATCCAGGACATTATTCACAGGCTAGAGGCCTACATGTTCTACCATCAACAGGAATTCCCACATTTGGCTTGTGCTATGAGTGGACAATTCCTGCTAAGGTTAATTTTTACTGCCAGAAGACTGTGATGTGTATTTATGAGATTCTAAAATTTCAGAAAACGTGATTTTTCAGGAATGTGGTAAAAGGGAATTTGGTGCAAAAGAAGAAGGAATTCAGCTTGCCATTTCCAGATATTCTGCAAAGCTTGAATCACAAGAATCTACTCTCAAACTGTATTTCTTTGTATGGATTTCTGTATTATTTTATGTGTACCTCATGTATGAGCAGACACATGTATGTACATATACACAGGTCTAGAGACATGTATAAATGTATGCAAGAAATACATGCAAATTTGTAAGTGTGTGTGCTTAAGGTAAGGCTGAGGGTTGCTTCCTCAGCCACAGCAAAGTTGTACAAATTGTGTTATGTAAACTAGCGGTTAAAACATTCACTACCTGAATCATACTTTGCACAGCTACTACTCAAAAAGCCACCACTGTTTTGGCTTCTTTTCTTGTTCAGGGGCTGAATCAGATTTCTACATGACATAGCATTACACTTCCATTTTTGGGGTTTTTTTGACAGTGATACAGCATGAGCAATTTATCTGCTGGAAGAGAACCTGCAGCTGTGTAGACCCTATTTTGAATTGGGCTAGGCTGGAGTAAAGAAGGGCACTCATCCATACGCTGCCCAAATGTCTTATAATTATAAACAACATTTTAAGGACACTGAAAGTCTAAATGAAGGATTTGTAGGAAGCTGACAGTGTAAGAAGCAAGTGTTTCACCCATGTGTTTATTAGAATCACAGATCTAAGCCAACCTCCTGCTCAAAGCGGAACTAAGTCTGAAGTCAGACTGTGTTGTTCAGGGACATGTCCAGTCATGACTTGGAAATTTCCAAGAGTGGAAGTTCTCTCCACATGCCTATTTCTATTGCTGCTTCACAGCACTCAAAGATTTTTTAAAATTTTTTTTAGCCACAATTTCTCTTGCTGCAGCCTGTAATTGTCATGTCTCCTTCTTTCCCTGAGCACCTCTGAGGAGTCTTTTTTTTCTTTCTTTTGGGTAATTTCCCACTAGCCATTAAGGACAACGAGATCTCCCCTTAGACTTCTCCATATTTAACAAGTCCAGGTCTCCTAATTTCTTCCTATATGCATTTCTGTGAGTCACTTAATCTTAGTGGATCTGTGCTATTTGCAGTTTATCCATTTCTCTCTTGTACTGGCAAGCCCAAAACATAACACAATTTTCACTAGAATTGAAGCACTGAAATTTCCTTAACCACCCAAAAGATATAAGGGCAGAATTAAGTGTTTTGTAAGTCAAATATTGGGTTGAAGGTGTAACAGGTGTTAGCAGTTACTAGTAGCAAGTCAGCATAAGTTTCTGAGAATCTAGTTCTGTAAAAAGTCTGAGATCACACAAGAGGTCAACATCCAAATAATATAAAAGCAAAAATTTTATAACAGAAACTCCTCTTTCTCTGTTGGTGGTTTGTGCTAAGCTATTTTTGTTCCTTGCAAGATGACTGTTTCATACCTTGGTGATTTCAAACAAAGTGCTATTTAAAATTGAAATGTCAGCTTGACTGGAAAAAAAATGATCCAGAAATCACTAAAAGGAAAAGCCTGTGACAGATTATTTTTTTCCCAGCCTTGCCTAGAATGTTGATTCTCTTTTTAAATTCCGTATAGCTTGGTAGTGTATGCAAAAGGCACACAGGGGCACATAGACAATTTGAAGAGAGGAACTCAAACTTTATGCTGCAGCATCTATATTTTAGTGTAACTCCCTACACAATTACTAAGATATGAACAATTTCATGTTGTAAACTTCCCTGGTGTTCTTCTCATCTTTTAGTTGTAGGCATAATATCCACTACTATGATGTAGAAATACAGCAGTGTACTCACCTTTGATAAGCACACTGTCAGTGTACTTAAAACACAGTTACTAAATGAAGCAAAGATTTACCTTTTCAACTAGTAATCCTTGTCTCAAACACAGCCAGAATGTTGATGCAATTTTTACAAAAATAGTTGTCCTCCAGTAACTTCAAAAGGATAAGTCAACCATTAAATAATAAATTTAAAAAAATGTTATTCTGACACCTACTCAGCATTCTACTCTTACCTGATTCTGACTAATGCTGATGCTGACTTTGGTTTGACTGTTATGTATGATAGTGATGCCGCTAAGACACACATGCACATATGCACATTCTGCAATCTTGCTTTGGAATATTTCACATTGTGATATCAACAGAAAACTCATCTTCTCATGTCTGAAATTGTATTTGTGAGGTTCTGTGCCTGAGGCCAGACTGTCTGAGTAATAACCAACATAGTTAATGAGGGCAAGGTCTCTCCTCCCCCTTTACTCAGGAGCACAGTGCAATCTCCTTGCTCACTGGAGAGAGTAAGTCAACCAAAGGGAGAAAGATAAGGGATCAGACTGCAACATATCTTTAAGGTTTCTTTTTTCTTGCTTTGTTCCAGGAGATTATTGTCACAGGAAATGGAGCAGTCTCTGCAGTCAGAAAGATATGGATGCACCATTATGACTGGCTTGATATGGGGAGAACTGATACACAGAGGCCAGTGGTGGCTGGACCTTTCTAAGCTCCTCATTTTTGTAGCTCTGGAACTTTCTAAGCTCCTAAACTTTCTAAGCTGTGGAGCTTTCTAAGCTCCTCATTTTGTCTTAAATGGAAGGGTATGTCAGTCAGTGATACTGCCCCCTCTGTGTCAAAATAAAAAATGAAGTAAACATGAGAAAGAAATAATCTTTAGTGTGTTTGTGATATATTTTGAAAGGTCCTATAAGGTTATGAGCATTATCTGGAAAGCCAGCTGTGCCCTTCCCTCCTCCCAGTTCTCGATAAGTCCCTTACTCAAATGGAGGACAGGTTGGACGTCGTTTACTGACGTTTTGAACTTTATCTGCTGGTCCTTATCTCTTCTGCCACGAAAAATACGTACATGAGAACCTTAATTTCTGCACGTTAGCAGCAAAAAGAGCTAAAAGAAGAAACATGTCTTTCATTCAGCTGTTCTCAGACCTGAATGCCAATGAGTGATTACAGGCCAGAATATCAGAGAAGAATATCAGTGTAGAGCACACTCCCCTTTCTTCAACAGAATTAAAGCCCTGGTCGGTGCTGCATTTTTCCCAGTGTATGTGGTGCAGGATGTTTCCTGTGTCAGTTAATGCCACACATCCAGTATCAGATTGCTGCTGTTATTGCTGCTGAAGTAGCAGCAACCTGAATAAGGAGTGAGGTTGTATCACAGTAGACACTTCACACAGACAGGGTCAGCCTCAGAAACACTCAGGACCAACACAGCAGGTCAAAGAAGGTGAGGGGGTAAACGGTACAGCAGGAATATCAGACCCATGAATCTAGCTCTCCTTGCAGGGTCACGTCCCTGCTGGAAACACTCCCTTCAACCTACACCTTGTGACCATATGGTGAATACAGGCAGGGGCTTGTTATGTCCAAAGGGCATCTGGACAGCTGTTGTTCTGACCAACAGCTCACATCCATCAGCTCACCAGACATGCTGCCCTGGCCCTTGCCTCACAACCATGGCTGTTGACAAGCTCATGTGCTTGTTGCTGGTGAGGAGTTTCCAATTGTGGAGCTCAGCTTTGGTACAAGAGCAAAAAGGAGCAGTTGTGTTTGTGACATCCCTCTCACTTATACAGATTTGTCTGACTTATCAGATGAATAATAAAATTAGTAAGTGCTTTTTCTCTTAATAATGAATGCAAGTAAGACAAACGTATGGTCATGTTTTTACCTAATGTTAATTTTTAAGTATTTAGGATTTGCTTTCTTTGCACAGCAAGAGCAATACAGTTTGATGCTCTTACAGACATTAAATAATCTAGCTCCATGGTAAAATAGAGCTGTTTTTCAGAACACATACTCTGGGATCAGTGGCACTTGCAGCTGAACAGGAAATGCCTAATTTTTAGTGCCTAACATGAGGCATAACATTATATTAAGGACTGTAACAATTCATCACAGTCAGTGCATGACAGAACTTTCAATGTTATGCTTTAAGCAAGAAAGCCACAGTTTCCAAATCTTTTAGTGTTCCACAGCTGAAAACTATCTTAGGTACCAGAAACAGAGCATTTTATGGAATATTGTGGAGAGAGAAGATATTTTCAGTTCTCCAACGGCCACTAGCCATTGGTGAAGCCACTAGCCCAACAGATGAAAGCATTACCATTATTTGAAATAACACTCTACATAGCACCATATAGACTCATAGACAAAATACTCAACTTTGCACTTAAAAAAAAGCCTCCTTATGCTCACAAATCTACAGTCAAAAGAGCCACATGAGATAAATTCAGTATTTTACTAGTGAGAGAAATAGAGCATTGTGGACAACTGCAATATTTTGGGAAAAGATTTGACAATACAAATCTTGAAAAGAAAATATTGTATTTATTGGAAGTGAATCTTTTATGCTAATAGATATTGTGTTTCTTTTGGAGACAGACAAATATTTAGACTGTCCATTATTTGGAGGGAGGATATCCTCTTAACTGTATGCCCTAATATTTATAAACAAAAATATTAAGAAAATGTAGTTTCTGCGGGAAATGTTGGTGTTCCAATGTCAATATCAAATTGACCTTGCCCTTTATTGTTAAAAGAACAGTCAGATACAGAGGTTTGGTTGCAGCTTATTGTAAAGGTTTGGTTGCATGCAGCTTTTCTTACTAATGTCACCATCATTAAAATCTGATTTAGTCTTACTTCTTTTAAAATGTGTATTTTTAATATCTAATGAACTTTACCAATGTGAAAGTCATTATTTTACCCTGTAATGTTTGTGCCAGGTCTTTGTTACAATATCAAAATTTCTTCTGGCAGTTAAGAAATCTTGTGAGCAATTTAAATGCACAGTGAAAGGGATGGGACTCATCATGTTAATGGAATTCAGGTTTAATAATTAAATCCCAGTAACTAGAGGGGAAGGTATACTTTACAAACACTCCTTGAAGGCCTATGGTTCTGTAATTGCTGTGCATTTTAAACCCATTACAAATTCTCTGAAGTTGGCCACTCAACGCTTTTACTCCACATTGCATAACAACTCATGAGCTGTGGTGTGGACTACAATGAACTCCCTCGTGGCAGGGGTAGCACTGAGTGTACTGGTGTTCAGTGAGGCTTCTACATGCTGCTCAGGCCACTGCAACAAGTTACTCCTGCCTTATGCCAAAACCTTTGCTTTGGCAGGCTTCACTCAATGGCAATTTGCCTGGGTAGAGACAGCTGTGAGATGGTATTTCTTTACATTTCAAGTCAAGTAGCACTTATCTGTGCACAAAGGGCAGTGCTGGTAGTACTGAAGAGAGGAAAAAGAATTAAGAAACCATTCGTAATTCTAGGAGCTTTTTCTATAACCAAATAAATTATTCTATGTGAAAGAGTTCATAGCTCTAAGCATAGGATGTGCTGCATTAGATAACTGCATATTGTCCATTCTGCTGGATCAATAGCACTGAGCTCTGGGTCATGTATTATGCGGTTTATTCCTTCTTTCAGTCAAGGTCAGGTCAGTTAATTTGGCAAATATTTGAATGATATTTAATTGAAGCCAATTCAACCACAATCAATTTCCTCATGCCTTTTACCATTACTGAAAGTATTCTGTTTGCTAAAAATGTTCCTGGTTGGTAAAAAAGCTTATATTCTTTAACTTAATTTCTGCCCTGAGGAGATCCCTTTTGTAAAAGCTCCAGCTCAGTACTTTTGAGTATGTGCCTTTTGGAATGTTGTGTATTTACAGAGGATCATCAATACTTGTAGCTACATTATTGTAGTTGCTTATGTGATAGGTAGTTTTCTGTTGCAGACCCTGGTGTAGAGGACTAGAGCCTACAGAAAGTACTGTTAAAAATCATATGTTATGTATAATACGTAAATGGAGATGTATCCTTCTCCTCCACTCTATGTGAGAGTTCAGTGCAAAGTAGAAAAATCTTCACCCTTGCTTGGGTGCAAGCTAAGGGAAAAATACATCAAAATGTTTTAAATTTGCAAGATTTTAATATCAGTGGCAGAATAAGGTAAAAAAGTGAGTGTTTTTGAAAATGCCAGGAGAAAGTAAAATTACAGAAGTATTTAAAATATTGAATTTAATAATTCTGTTAGGGGGAATGATGTACTTTGAACTTCACAATGTTATGTTTACATGCATCCACTTATGTTCACACGCTGCATCAAGTGTGGGCCATAGAGATATATAGCATATTTAACATCTTAATATAGAAATTTTACTTTTTTTTTGCAACACTATGGCTCACTTGTTCCTTCTGATGAGTTATTTCTGTGCTACTGCACGTCTGTGATAATGCAGGGGTTAATCTCTACAACTTTATCATACTGAGGCCAAAAGGCCTATCCTGCCCTAACACACAAATATTTTATTTATAGGCCAGTAGGACAGGAGCCTTCCCATTCTTTATCTTTTATAACATTCCACATAATGTGGTATCAGATAGGGTAGAACTTGAAGTTAATTTCAGCTCCATGGATAACCTTTGGCATGAGCATTTAAATATAAAGACAGAGCAGAAACAAACAGTGGGATGCTGCAAGAGGGCAGCAAACTCTCCTGCCAACATCTCTGAAGCAGCTGCCTCACTTGAGGCAGAAAAAGTTAGCTCTCATTAAGTTGGTTACTGCTATTTCCTTAGGGAGACTGCAGTACAAATGACCTGAAACATGCAAGGTGTCACACATCCTTGAAAAATTCCAGGGTGTCTTTAGAGTCAGGCAAACAAAAGGTATCAGGGTCATAATTTCCACATTTCTACTTGGCTTTTAGTAATTTCACAAAAGGAATAAGTGTAGCTGAGCCAAATAATCAGAAATTCATTTTCATTTTACACTGTGCTATCCTAACCTCCTGGTTATGCTACCAAAATGTACAGGCTCATTTCCACCCTTGTGTAGCACTGAGAGCTGCAGGCAGACGGTACTGGAGGGAAGGCACTTTGACCTGTATTTGACCTGCCCCTGCCTCACAGAGAAAACCCAGGATGGTCCCCAAACTGGGCCCCTGCTAAGAAAAGAAGGTCAAGAAGATCCCTTAATACCTACTCTAATACTTGCTGAAGAAAAAGTCCTATTGGCTCAATTTGATTTTTGACTTGGGTCTTCCTTCAGGCAGCCCATGGTAAAAGCCTTGAGACTGTTTAGTTGTTTTTACCAGCTGAACCACTCTGATGTTTCTTGTGTAGTACCATTACATGTACCTGTGTAAAAAGGGGGGTCTGAAACTCCCTGATATCGCACTTTATATTTCCTCTCTGTCCCAGAGGCAACAGCTGAGTCTTGGGGAAGTGAAGACCTCACACATGTTGCGTTTTCCTGTACTAGAAATGGAATTAAATCTTAGAAATGGAAAAGAAACCAAACCAACCAAACCGAAATGCCAGAAGCAAGTACAAATACAATTAAGAACTGACACATTAATTTTTGCTATGTTTCAACATGAAATAGAATAGATTTTGGCTGAGATGAGGCATCTGTGGTGAATCATGCCCTTGCATGCTTAGATGTAAGGGAAAGAAAAAATAAGCCTTTTGACCTTGCTTTTTTTGAAGATGGTATTAATATTGCCTGAATCAATGTTCTGTCTCCATGAATAATTATTTCACACACTTTACAGAGATTTAGCATTTATATTTCTAGAAGCTTTAACAGCCTATCTCCGAACTTTAGAAATGACAGATGAAAGGAAATCTTTTAAGGTTGCTTACTGTTTTGCAGGACTCAATTATTTTACAGCATACATTTTTCAGTTTATCAAAAACATAGTTGACATTGCTACAGAAAAAAAAGATGACTGAAAAAAGCAGATAAAGGACTCAGAGGACATCCCTGATAAAAAACCACCAGGCAATGAGCAAGGAAATTTTCTTTAATATATCTGCCACTAATGGTATGCACTTCATATAATAAAACATCCTGGGAAGTGAGAGAACCACACCATTTAATGTTGTTGTGGGAACTAAGAATTTACACTGAAAAATGTGTGTTACTCATTCTTCACAGTTTAAATCTCTTTTAAATAATTTAATCTTTAAAATAAAGAACAAACAAGTCTGGTTTGCCAAGCTGTTATATAATACTACATTATTTTAATTTGCAATTTTTCTGCCTTTACAGTATCATCTACTTTTGCTTGTATTTTTTCTTCAGTAGTTTGTTATCAAACACTACAAAGTAGCAATTTCTTTTCAGAATACATAATAGAAAATGTGAGAAAAATAAAAGGGTAAAATCTCCATGAAAAGAGACTAAGAGAGGGTGTTTTTCACAGCAAAGAACCTCCTGTTTCTGAATCTAAAATCTCATCAAAGGCAGTAAAAACGTCACCCTAAAAGCTCTTTAAGGCGTTCAGTGATAGATCAGAGCAGTGCACCAAAAAATTCATGACCTGCACCCTGGCAGGAACAGACAGCAATGAGGCAGACACAGAAAGTGAATTGACTGGACTGAGACCACTTACCTACAGGAATACAGAGAGGACCTGTATGTTTTTCTGTCACACACTTCAAACTAAGTCCTACAGTAACTCCTGCTTGTGAGGTGTGAAGAATTGCTGTATGCAGTCAAAAAATAACTGGGTCAAATATTTTCACAGGTATAGCTGTGAGGTGTGTGCAGCTCAGCAAGGCTAAGGCTTACAAGCCTGGACAGCAGTCTTGCTGGGCATTCAAGGTTAGCACAGGAGCAGCATCCTTAAAATGGACAAACCCTGCAGAAAACTTGATGCTCTGGTGTCCCAGGCAGCCACAGCTACACGTGAGCTCAAAGCAGCCCAGAGAGCAGCATTCCTTAAATACAAGGCAAAGCTCAATGCAATGATAAACTGGGCTCACTGCCTCAGAAGTTCAGCAGTGTAGCACATATATCATAAACCACCACAGCTCCATAATCATGTATAACAAGGTGCAGTGTTTGATTTCTAACAGATTAGCAGCTCCCACTGCTTGTTCTCCCCTTGCTGTAGGAGTCTCATCTGATCTCACTGGCTTTTGCAATAGCAGTAACAGAGTGAGAGTCTGACCTCCAAGGATCTGTGTTAATAAAACAGGATTATGATCTTCATGAATCTTGGTTAAAAGCTGAAGACTACCACTTCAGATATAAACAGTGTGTACAGATGAACTGTTCAAAAGCAACATTCATTTTCGTAATTGATTTTAGTAGCGAAAGAAGAGAAGAAGATTGTGTGACACGGATGCCAAGGTGTTCACAAACAGAACGTTTCTCTCAGGTGTTACCAGCCAAAACTGTGTAGGTACTTCATCCTAGAAAGACCAGTATAAATAATTTGTATATGAAACCACAGCTGATATTGAAGAGTTTAACTGTTATTTGCCAGCTCACGGCTAGTGGTTAGCAGCTAGACTTTCATCTCTTGGATGGGGCTTCCAATAGAATCCCCAGGCCTCCTGCGTAGTGCAGATGTTCTCGCAGGCTGAGCAGGCAGGACAGGAGTCACTCCTTTCTCAATGCCATGCTACCAGCAGTATCCTTTCTGAGGTATTTTAGCTAAATTATAAAAAAACCTGAGGCCAGGTTCAGAAGCGTAAAACCCACCAGAAAGCTGTGGGAGTTCAGGAGCTGGGTGTTTAGACAAAATTTTGTGCTTGTGGGATGAAAGAGAATTCAGAGAGATTCTCTATAACTCTCAACATGTGTAAACTCATCAGCCTCTTGACCTGCACGCTCCTGTCAGCTCTCCTCACCGGCTGCTGCAAGGGCAAACAGGGCATGTTCTGCTGACACCCTGAAACACATCAGGAGGGCCAGAGATTTAGAGCTTCCCTCGGGATCTTCTCCTGTGTAATTTGAATTTGGTAACACAGATAAAGAGAGGTGTTATATCCAGAAAAGCAGAAGCTAGCAATTTGGGATTCTCCCAGTTCAGGACCTGAAAGTCAGTAATCAGTGATCACAAGGTGAGCCTTTAGTATGAAGAATTGCTTTTGAAAATTTGTCTCACTCTTGTTTTTCTCCCTTTGTGACTCATTTTCTGTCCTGCCTTCTTTTCTTTATATTAAAAAAAAAAAATAACCCACAAATTACCATTAAAAAGTCTGAAGTTATCCTAAAGGCCATTCTTTTTATAGTTTCACACTGTTGCCACACATTGTAGCAGATAAATTTTAACAAGCATTCACTTACCAGCATGCTCCAAACTAAGTAGACGAAAAGTATCCTGTCTTGATGTAAATTTATTTATTAGCTGACTGAAATCAAAACAAGACAGAGATGAGTTTCTTGATGCTCTCAGCCCAGAAAGACAGCGGAAATTTGAACAGAGACTTCTGTGTCTGATCAGCACTGTGGGTCAGATGAAGGCAGAAAGTAGCTATTCTAAAAGTATATATTAATAATATAAGCCACAAGAAAGATGGCCTTTTCTATCAGGATTGTAAAAATCCATGGGAAAGAACTAATTTTTTCCCTTGATCCTCAACAAATGCCATTAGTGGTTGCTGCACTTAACAGAAGTAGGTTTTCTCTCTGTAAAAGGAGAAGCTGTGTGGGAAGCAGTGAAAAACCCTGAGGTGCTTCTTTCTGAGTGCTTTCACAAGGAGCTCAGTCGGGCCCACAAATGTCCCTTTAAACTCTTTCAGCTTTGAAAAACCAACAGGAGCATCTTAATACCAGAAAACAAAGTATTTAGAGCTACTGAACCAAAAGTTTTTGAATAAGGGATTGTAAGCACATGACTACATGGAATTTTAAATTGCATTAGAAATGTTTTATGTAACTGTCCTTCCTGTCACATTTTCAGCCCTCCAGTATTGTTTCAGAGAAATAGTCCTGCACAGTGAGTAATAATACATCATGGGACCCTGTTCCCATAGATCAGAAATTTCTTAGTTTAATCTTCACCTAAACAAATATTCCCTTAAAAAATAGAATAATATTCTTAGTGTCATGTGCTGAGCCTTTTGAATCACTTGGAAGAGTAAACAGAGCCCCCCTGCTTGTTCCTGCTTCCTTTGACTCCTGCTTCCTTTCCCATGTGCTTTATTTCTCTGACTGTTTGACCCATGCCTGGGTCATACAGGTTCCATTGTCCTGTCTTGGCTCCAGCAGCTAATGAGCCACCAAAATGAGCTCTGCCACTGGGAAACCAGAGCTGAAACTTTTCTACTTGGTGGGAAATATTTCCATGTGGGTGTCAGAGGCACTGGATCCTATCCACAGAACAGCATATTCTTCTCTTATCTTGACCTTTTTGCCTCTTCTTTTATTCCCAACACTTTTTTTGAGCTATTGGATTCTTGGCTAGCTTTACTGTTTGCTACAGATTATTTTTGCTAAGATTTAGATTTTAACTGAACTATTATGAGGAAAGAAATGTTTATTTCAGTCAAGAAAAGAGCTAGACTTAAAGGAAAAAGATTCCTTTCTATTCTCATCCCTCCAATGCCAAAATCCAGATTTTGTTCCTGAAAAAAGTTTTTCAAGATGAAGCGAGTTAAAAATATGATAGCTCAGAAAATACTTCTCAGTTTGATTGCTGCTTAAACAGTGTGTAAAATATGTATGTGACAAGACAACAATGCCACACTTAGAGGAAATTTTCTACTTTGAAGTTACATTTGGCTGGTCCCTGTTTGAATGTCACTGATGACACAGCAGAATATTGTCTACATTTCTCTTTTTCCTTCCAACTCATTTACCAAAAAAATTATTATAATCAGTGCTCCCTACCCTATTGTGAAAGCATTTTCACCATCACATATATCTGCCAATGACTTATGGTGAATCTTAAACGCCAGAACATTAAATGGATATTAAATATTGAATAGTGTGTATTAAACAACAGGGCAAGAATGATGCAGGAAGTCTTGTTTGTAATAGCTGATGATACCAATATGAGACACATGAGACACATCAGATTTCACTGATACGCATTATAAAACAGGACTTTAGAAGTTACAAAACACTTGTGTGATATTTTGTATTTTATACATATATGGGCCATGATACCAACTACATCAGCCAACAAGACTGTTTTTTGAGAACACACTGATTTTAGCCCTGAGCCTTTTAACTGGGGCAGAAAACCTACTGATTGGTATCACAGATGTCTTTTGTGGAAAATCCTTTCTTTAGGATTTTCCCTCTTCTGGGAAGCTGAGGCCCCAGAAAGAGAATGCAAACAATGGTTATCTGCTGCTGTGGAATGCGACAGGTGCACCTGTGGTTGGTCTTCTGTGAGTGTTTGGATTTGCTGACCACTCACAAGAGAGTTGTTCTTGCTTTCTGCCTGGACGGAACTTTGTTGTTGATTCCTTTTCTATTCTTAGCTTAGCAGCTTCTGAACTTTTCTCTCTATTCCTTTTAGTATGGTCTTAATGTAACTTTTATAATAAATTAATAAATCCAGCCTTCTGATCATGGAGTCAAGATTCTCGTCTATCTCTTCACCCCTGAAGATCCTTGCCAGCCCTGTAACAGATTGTCTCCAATTGGATACACCAGCTGTATTTTAGTGGCTTTTCCTATGACTTTTTAAAAATTCTTTGGATTTGTGAACTCCTACATATTTGTTATAGAGGTGTGTATTAATAAGGGTGTGTTCCTCCCAGAAGCATTTACCTACCTGCCAGACCATACAGGAATTTTATTTTCTTTCCTTTTAAAGGCCTCCTATGAAATAATCCACTGATCTCAAGGATATCCAGACAGTGCAATGAAAGATATAATCTATAATCCAAGATATAATCTTTGGGGTATTCTTCTCCTCAATTATAGGCATTTCACAAAGCAGGGAATCATTATTTCATGCCTGAAATAGAAATTAACATTTAGAATGGGGATGACCAAAAAAGCAAGAATGGCAATAAAAGCCCACCAAGTTGATCAAAAACTAAGAGGTTACAGTCATATATGTAGAGAATGAATATCCAGCTCTGCTGAGTCGCAGAATTCACCACAAAAGTTGAATTTATCTAATCTAATAATGTCAAGAATAAAAACAAATTTTTCTGGAGAGAGATATCTAGGCTTCACAGAAGCCTAGGGAAACTTTTGTTTAATCAGGAAGTCACCATTTGAAAATTGAATTGTGCTTCTTGCTCTTTATGTGTGGGATGATGATTCATATTTACAGAATAGCCAGAGTTGCCACAAGACACCATGTTAACATTAACAATGGATGGTTAATATGTGACTGGGAAATCTTAATAGCCACTTTCTGAAACTCCCTGAGTTGGTGCCTGCCTAAGCAAATTCCACGGCAAAAGAAAGTCCTACATAAAATTTTGTACCTACATTTGGATTTGACCTTGTCAGCAGTTTCTTTGAAACAGTTTCTTTGAAAATTGCAGTTGGCTAGAAGAATCACCTACAGACATGATTACCTGCTCATCTTTTGTTGTCACGTCAGCCGAATAATTGGTGCAATTAAGACTAGGATATGAAAAGAAGTGCTCAGTTTTTGCAACAATGGCCTACTGCTAAGAATTCCACAGATGGATATTGGACAAAGAAGCAAGGGACCACATCATGTGCTTCTTTTAAGCCCTCAGTAAATTACAAACAGTGTTTGTCCCTCTCAACAAATGGCTTCTAGTGGTCAGTGAGGAGCAAGTGAAGAGCAATTGAAGAAATATTTGATGATGCCATAATTCTTGTTTAATCTTATGCAGGTACCTGTTTAGAGGCTGAGACTAATAGAAATATTTAACTAAGCACACAGTAATGTTTCTGAAATGGAATGTTGACATGAAATTATTTTGGCACATTTCTAGGTAACCATCCATGTCTACACACACCTGTTATTAACCATTGCAGGTTCTTAAAAGGTGTTGATCTTGATTCCCAGCACTGCAAAGAAGTGGATGCACTAAGTGGAAGCAGTTCATCAGCCATCACTGAGCAATATGGTGTTGATTGAGCATCAGCAGCAAAGACAAGCAGACATGAAGGCCTCTGCATTATGGAGAGGAAGCAAAAGCCCCCTCAGAGAGCTGATAGCATCAGTTAGGTAGACGAGTCACTTCCTAAGTGGAAGCTAAAATCAGATATAATTCGAACAATGTCCATCAGGAAATCACAAAAAATGTGTAGGATTCATTGGTTTCTAAAAAAAATTGGATGTTTCTCTAAATCTCAAAAGTTAATGCATGCGGTGTTTGTTTTCAGCAAGTTCAACAAGGACTATGACAAAGATCCTGTTGGCTCCAAACTTAATCATGTTTCTTTATAAATTGCTACCTGATGAGCCATTTAAAAAACTGTGTCCTGAATTATTTTCTCTGCTGTCTCTCCACCAACAATATCTAATCTGACTTCGTTTCCTATGATTCTTATCCAGTGCTGCATTGAATGTCAACATGCAGTCCAAAAATCTAAGTGAACAAAACCCCCCCATATTTTGCTTAATGTTTTTATTAATTGTTAGAATGTTCATGGTTTTGAACATGTCTGACTATGATAGCTCCCCTTCTGAGACATTCCACTCTTCCTTGTCCATTACATCACAGTTTTGTCCGTTAACTATGGCTCTTCCTTGTTAACCAGATTTTATACCCTTTCTGCCCTTCACACTTAGACTATTGAGTAATTCTTTCTCTTTATTCTCTCTTCTGCCTTGTTATCTACTTACACGCCAGGGAATATTGTGCTACTAAAGAAATAATTTGGAGATCTTGAATGAATGTCCATATCACTTCAAGTATCTCAAAGTTTCCACTGTATTCAGATTGATCACCACCTTCTTAAGATCGGGTAGAAAGTGTAAGGAGACAATATCTGGTGCTTTTAGTATCACTAGTTTTCATATAATTCTAATTTGTCTAATATCTAAATGAATTTTTGTCCATTTCATGCTGTTGTTTACTGTTCTATCAGTAAATTTTTGGTTCAATCATTATAGCTGCTCCCAAGACTGCACTCTGGTGAAATTATGGACATAATGCTGGCTAGGGTCCCATTCCCAGATATTATTTCTATTTACTTAATCATTGATAAGTGAAAAGTAAATGTGGGAGGGGAGACACTTACTTAGGAGGCTTACTTATCACAATGAGTCACTGTAAATCAGTACAATTAGTGCTAGCTCCTTGGAAGCACAGTTTTCCACCATGTATTATTTGCGGGCAAGGGCATGCTATGCTAAGGATCATATTAACAACCTGCACACCAACTTGGGAGCTGCATTTAATTCTCACTGTGAGGAGAAGGGTGCAGGAGTGCCTGCCTCAGGAAGAAGATGATGTTGAAGTGAAAAGGAGACTGAATTCATTTGGCTAACTTAACCTGTTAGTCTCTTTAAACAATCACTGTAAGCTGTGGAGCATTTCCTTAATGCCTTCTCTCCCCTCTCCATTATGTCAGTAGCTGCTATTGACAGTTTTGCTTTTGACAGATGTGTTTTCTAATAATTTCCAAAACAAAAGATAGATCTCTTTTGAGACCACATATTATAGAAACTCTCTTGAGGTGTTCACTTGAATTTCTATTTTCTATCACCAGTCTTCCTCCAGTCCATACTTTCTCACAGAAACATTTGTGCTTCCTGATAAATTTTTATTTCCTCTGTTTATGTGTTTCTGTGTTGTCATAAAATCTAGTGTTCTCATCACATTTCACTGATAGCATATGCAGCAGTCCCAGAGTTCAGTGATCCATAAGTGACCATAGGTGTAATGACCCCAAATGCCTGCACATCAATGGGCTCAAACACACAAAGACTGGATTTGCATCCTAATGGGTGTTAGGAAAAATACTTTATAGGCCATAATGAAGCTATATTGTTGTGCAACCACTGTTAATGTGCTTTAGTAATTAGTTTTGAAACTGTATTTCAGCATTTCAGAATCAATTACCCAAAAGAATTCAAAACTTTTAGAAAGGTGCAACCCACATCTAATGCCTGATTTAAGGTCTCCAAAGAACAGGTGAAGCCCTTGCCAGTCCCTTCTAACAGATCTCTGCGTAAGGTTCTGCTTTTTAGGTTTTGGAGAAACCGATATATATCTCTTTTTACATGCAAGCACACCTTTTGATATAAATCTGAGGTTATAATTTTCATAAGATCATTTCATTTTTCTTTTAAATTTGGAACTTGGAAGGCATTAAAAAGTTGGGGTTTTTTCTGGATTTATTAGTGTATTAATTCCGAATGTCTGTTCTGAAATTCTACCTTGTGAAAGCCTGTCCACATGCTAATTTTCCTGAAATTAAATATTTTTCCAAGACTTCAGTTGTGGCAGTAAGAATGTTTTTATGTATCTGTGTTTCTCCTTTGCTCTCAGTGGAGCTGCTTTTGTAGTTAAAATTGCATGTGTTTAGTAGGAGGAGAGTAAGCATCAGTGAATGATGGATACATCTTACTTCAAAAGTAAAAGTCTGAGCTGTAAAGAGTTTTTTACATGTGGTCTTCTGCGCACCTACTGAATGTCTGACAAGCAGAAATGGGAACTTCCTAGAGAAAAAGTCTCCTGCTTCATGGAAAATAGAATTCTAAAGAGTTAAGTTCTGATCTGTTAAATTTCATGATGCTTAACTGCAACAATTAATTCCAATTTAAAAAGTGACTCTGGTCTATCCCCTCATTTTTTACTCAAAGGTGCCTTGTGAGACTCACTAAAATAAATTTAAGCAAACTGGTTTTAGATTTGCTCTATCCTACACTCAACAGTGAAATTTGTTTCTACATAAAATTTGTTGAGACCTTTAAAAGTTTGCTGTTAACTAATTTTAATTTTGAAACAAAATTTGTCATAAAATTGATCAGATTATCACCAGTTTTCACAGAAATATTAGGAAAATTAATTAAGGGGTTTATATCACTGAAGAAGATCACATAGGGATTAAGGATAGCAGCAATTGTGTTTGATTTTTGTCAGCACTTCTGTAACAGAAAACTGCCATTATCATCAACAGAGTTGTGGATATTGACAAAGAAAGCAAGAAATATATGCACTCTGATCATAGTCTAAGATCTGATTCGTTTATGCTGGATGTAAGGAATGTATGTGAAATATATTGAGTGATAAGGCTGACTAAAGGCTGCAAGGCTAAGTACAAGCTAAGTACACTTTACGCTCTATCCTCTTTAAAGGCGATCCTCTGTCTCCAGCATCAGCATTGGCTGCTTGCACCCAGTGTTGCTCACTCGTGCTGCTTCCTGCAACTGCCTGAGCTGCCCTGTACGTGTGTGCATACAGGCTTGTGCTTGTACCACAAACACTGAGCTGTGTTAGCTCATACAGCTTTAAGGAAAAAAAAACTATTATATTCTTTGGTGGAGTCTAAAATGAAATTAATTCAGCTCCTGGAATTGTACTTAAAAGGTGCTTTTTTGAGAGCTTGTTTAATGAACAGCTGCTTCCTATTAAGGGAAGGGTAGATCCCCTTTTTACATTTTACAAAGGAAACTTAGGATTAATTAAATGAATTCTTCTACGTGGTAATTAGTAGCCCTTGGAATTTTCCACATCCCTACAAGTTTGCAAGTCAGTTATCATGCTCACAAACATAAGACCTCTCTGCTTTCCTTGTTGTCTGATTCAAAGCAAAAGCTGAGTATATTCTTATTGCTCACTCTGCAAACAGAAGGACACACAAAAGGGTAAATAAAAAAAATCACATTAACATGTATAGTCTTGTATAAAATGAGAATATCCTACTCTAAGAGTCATGCTTTACTCAGACTAAGGATTTAAATTATGAAAGAATAGACTAATGCCTGTAGAGCTGAACTGATTCTTCCTTTCCTTGTAAGGTCTCACCAAAGTCCTTGTGAGAAGCAAAGCCTTGTTACCTTCTGAGATGACTAAGCAGGCCTTAAGGCTTGCACCTACTTTATATTTAGCTGTTCTTTAGAAATAAGATAATTTTTACTTATTTGTCTCCAGTAATTACGAAAGACTAATGCATTTGGTTAGGGTTTTTTTCCTTTTTTTTTTTTTAATTGCTGCAGTACAGCTGATTGGAACAGTTGTTGCTGTGATACTTTTATTTTCTTTCTATATATTTATACTAATTTGCTCTCTTCTATTTTGTCACTCTTCAGTCCTACTGGCAGTTTGGTTAAAAAGTTTCCTGTGTGTCCATTTCATAAGGACTATGTAAATTGAAGATGATGACCTCTAGAAAAGCCAGGAGAGAAACACCCTCTTTCTCAGAGGAGGATCTTTCCAGCTGGTGAAGTTTTAATCAAGTAGAAGATGAGCTCAGTGTGGTACCTGCTGAGTAAAAAGCTGTGGATGGTGTGTAATATTATTATATCTAAGAATCTTTCCCAGCTTTAAAAAACTTCATAACCACGTAATGCTCTTTCCCTTGAAACATGGGAATTTTAAGTGCTGTTCTTACCAACAGAAGCTGCAATCTTCTTCAAAATCTGAATAACACCCTGCGTTTAAAGACCCTAAAGCCTTGAGAAAGATCATTCTTCAGTATCAGCTGCATAATCTCCTTAGATATTTTAAAGAGTAAATGTGATAATCCCCATTAATACCCTTGAGACTAAAATTAAATACCTTTGGGTTTCAAATCCAGCAGGTGCTATTTGGAAAGGTTAAAATTAAGAGGAGTGGGGACTTTGGAGACAGAAGACCTCATGAGGTTCTCTTCAAGCTTCAGGCTATAGAGAGGCAAAAGGTATTATTAAAACCAAATATCAGGCCATAGAGGGACAATATGTATTGCTATGCACAAAATAATAAAAATGTATAAATAATAAAATTAAATCTAATACCATAATAATAAAAAAATATATTAATAGAATAAAACTTGTATTATAACCCTCCAATGCATCTCTCTTCCTCTTTCAGGGGTGTGAGTGGAAACAGGGGAACTGCACAGTGTTCACATTATTTTACCCTGTACTCAAAGGCATCACAACGCAGTGGTTAATCAGAAATATTGTAGCGTAGTCTCCCTGTAAAGTATTATTTGTAATCCCTGTAAGACTATGAGTCTGAGCAGTGGGATTGGCTCCATCTCCTGGGCAGGTGTCACAGGTTCTTTTGGAGCTAGAGACTGTCCTGGGGAATACTGAGAAGGAGGAATAGCTGTAAATCCAACTGTCTTTTGTAGGGCCTTACTTGAAAATGAGAATTTTTGAGAGATCATCTTGTCTTTGTGGGCTCAGCAATATGAGTTCTTTCCCTCCCTACCACCAAAACAAATGAGAAGTTATCTAAACTTTAGTTTGACTATAATAGCAAGCAGGTTTGATCTGAACTGCATTCAGACGTCAAATTGAATCTGCCATTGTATTAATGAATCAATTAATACACTATTAATTTTAGAGATTAATTTAAAGATCCACTGATATTGTGTTTTTTAAAGAAAAAACTTCCTGTATTTGTTTCCCACAGAGAAGGTCCCCCATAGGAAAGCAGCAGCCCTTGGCAGACCACTACTTACACAGTCCTTTGGACAAACAAAATCTGTCTGGAAGGAGAGGCAGGGAAGGTGCTCTCTATTTCAAAGGATTTTCTATTATTTTAATCTCCTTCTTTCCTTCCTATTGTTCTGTGTGATTTTCTTTGTTCTCTGTAGTGCCATTTCCTTAAGGTCAATCTATTGTTATTCTGGATTGTGATTGAGATATCAGGCTGAGTCATGCCATGTTTGCCAACTCCACACCTTTCAGCAGTCTGACACAGAGAGTGCTTGAGATAGCTGCTTGAGGTTATTACTGCTTCCTAAATGAAGGCTGCTTTTAAAAAGAAAATGAGTGATAAAATGAGCTGTAAAGAAAATTACTTTTCAATACATTTTCTTAGAGTTTTCATAAGCCTGTAATGAAACTGCAGCTGTCCAAGGCCAGCAACATTCCCAAATAATACCATAGTATCATAGGCATCTAAGTTCAAGAGAGAGAACAGGAAGGAATTCAACAAAGAAGCATGCATTAAATCCACTGAGGATGCAGAATAAGAATCAATAAGAAAAAAGGGTTTAAAAATTCTGAGATTACTGAAAATTTGTCTTTCATTTCAGAAATAAAATTTTACACTAACAACATGCAAAAAACCCCACCTCAACTCCTTACTCAGAGAAGAAAAAGATGATGCAAAGCCTAGCTTGTGTAACTCATATCTCCTGTGAGCCATTATTCTAGACACTAACCCTAATTTTGTTTGCAGCAATCTTGCATCCCAAATTATTTTGCATTTCCTTTAAACAATTTCTAACACCTACACAAAACACCAATATTGCAGCCCAAATTCTCTAAAGGGGCATCCTGAGATAGTTGCACATGTGGTGGTGAGGTATTTGTTGGTTCAAAATTTTTCCACCTGACTGACATTAAGAAACTCTTAGAAAGAAAATATATTTCTGATAAGGAAAAATGCCGCAGATCTGATTGTGAATTATCTAAAGCTCTGGCTAGATACATAAGCATGTGTTTACTTTTTTTACCTTAGCTCTACTAAGCAAATTCTGATAACTAAATCCAAACAGAGCACTATTTTCCTTTTTCCTTCCCTTTCAGATTTGCCCTTCGAGTAATAGCTCAAAATTCCCTCCCCCACTTCATGACACATCAGAGGTGCCAGAGATGAAGTTTTCAGGCTGTCCATGCCTTGGTGTTTTAGGTGAAGTTTGTAAGCACACTTTTGCTGGGAAGGGAAGCAGCAGGAATAACTGTACTTAAAAGTGGCTGTTTTCAAACTGGGTGAATTCTGCTATTGTGAGAGGAAAAACATTGATCTAACTCTTCAGCCTGCATCTCTGTCATCTTGAGAGTTCGGTAAATATAAGAAAAATTCTTTCAAAATATGTGGGTTCAGACTACCTGTGTTACTATTGCTATAAAAAGATTGCTATAACTAATGATTTGCCCAAATGGTCACACTGACCCTGCTGTGCCGTGTGTTGTTGTCATGGTGACGCTGCTGTGGGTGATCAGGAGGAGGAAGTGGATGAGGCCTTCTGGAGGCGGCTTGAAGCAGCCTCAGAGCCACAGGAACCAGTTCTTGTGGGGGACTTTAACTACCCTGACACCTGCTGGAGAAGCGACACAGCAAAACACAAATAGTCCAGGAGGTTCCTGGAAAGCACTGACGACAAATTCCTATCATAGGTAGTCAAGGATCCCAGAAAGAATGGTTTGCTGCTCAACCTTGTAGTAACAAACAGGAAAGGGCTCACTGGAGATGTGAAGGTTGGGGAGCAGCCTTGGCTGAAACAAGGATGAGGTTGTGGAGCTCAGTATCAGGCAAGGAGGAAGCAGGACGGCACATAGAGATTGCAGCCATGGACTTCAGGTGAGCTAACTCTATCCTCTTCAGGGATCTTCTTGGAACAATCCCATGGTAACAGGCCCTGCAGGGAAGAGAGATCCAAGAGAGTTGGATGATTATTAAGGATCACTTCCTCCAGGCTCAAAAAAGACGCATCCCGATGATTAAGAAATCACGTAAAGGAGGAAAAACACCTGTGTGGATGAATAAAGATCTTCTGTCATTATTCAAGCGTAAGCAGGAAACACACAGGAGATGAAAACAGGTCAGGCAACTTGGAATCAATATAAAGAGGTTGTCAGAGTACGTAAAAATGAGTCAAGGAAGGCCAAGGCCCATCTGGAATTTAACCTGGCCAAGGGCATCAAGGACAACAAAGTGCTTTCTCAAACACATCAATAGCAAGAGGAAAAATAAGGATAATGTGAGGCCATAACTAAATGGAGGGTAGAGCCCCGGTAACAGAGAGTGCAGAGAAAACAGAGTTACTAAATGGCTTTTTTGCATTGGTCTTCACAGGCAAGACCAGCCCTCAGGAATCTCTGACCCTAGAGATCAGTGTAAAGGGATGTTGGAAGAAGGGCTTGGTCAAAGAGGGCTGGACCTAGGCAGAATTGAAATCCACAAGTCCATGGTCTCTGACAGGATCCATTCATGAGTGCTGGTGAAAACCCATAGTGAGGTTGCTCACAATCATCTTTGATGCCTGAGGGCTGGAAGAAAGCAAATGTCAGTCCAGTCTTCAAAAGAGGCAAGATGGAGGACCCAGAGAACTCCTGGTCAGTAACCTCACCTTACCTCAACCCCTGGAAATGTGATGGATTGCCTCTTTCTGGAGGCAATCTCTATCCATGCAGATTACAAGAATGTGGTCAGGAGTAGTCAGCATGGATTAATTAAGGGTAAATCATACTTGGCCAGCTTGACTGCCTTCTGTGATGAAGCAACTACCAGGATGGATGAGGGGAGAGCAATGGATATTGTCCACCTTGACTTCAAGACTTTTGACTGTCTCTCACAACATCCTCCCAGGCAAACTCAGGAAGTGTGGACTGTGTGAGTGGACAGAAAGATGGTTTGAGAACTGACTGAACAGCACCTCCCAGAGGGCTGTAATCAGTGGCACAGGGTCCAGTTAGATGCCTGTCACTGGTGGTATCCTCCAAGGCTCAGTAGTGGGCCCAGTATTGTTTAACTTTTCATCAATAACTTGAATGAAGGGACAGAGGCCTCCCCAGCAAGTTCTCTGATGATGCAAAGCTGGAAGGAGAGACTGACACCTCAGAGTGCTGTGCAGTCATTCAGAAGGACCCTGACAGGCTGGAGAGACGGACAGAGAAGAACAGACAGAAGAAATTCAACAAAGGCAAATGCAGGTTCTTGCACCTGGGGAGGAAAAATCCTAGGCACCAGTACAGTCTGGGGTCGTTCCTGCTGGAAAACAGCTCTGTGGAGAAGGACCTGGGTGTCCTGGTGGACAACAAACTGAGCCAGGAGTGTGTCCTTGTGGCCAAGATGGCCAATAGTATCCTGGGGTGCATTAGAAAGAGCATTTCCAGCAGGCTGAGGGAGGCGATCCTGCCCCTTTACCCAGATCTGGTGAGACCACATCTGGAGTTCTGTGTCCAGTTCTGAGCTCCTCAGCACAAGAGAGACATGGAGCATCCATGAGCAGGTCCTGTGGAGGGCTACAAAGGGGATGAGAGGACTGGAGTATCTCTCTTACGAGGAAAGGCCTGGGGAGTTGAGCCTGTTCAACCTTGAGAAGAGACAGCCAGGAGGTGGCCTCATCCATGTCTGTAAGCATCTCAAGGGTGGGATTCATGGGGATGTTCCCAGGCTCTTCTTGGTGGCACAAAACAATAGGACAAGAGGCAATGGGAAGAAATTGTTGTACAGGAAATTCCACCTGAATATAAGGAAGAACTTCTTTACTGTCCAGATGAGTGTGCACTAGAACATATTGCCCAGAGAGGTTGTGAAGTCTCCCTCACTGGGGACATTCAAGAACTGTCAATGTGATCATGGCCAGAATAATTTACTTCTCTTTGAAAAGCTTTACTCTCTGAATATCCTCAATCTAGCCCCTATGTGCTTATTTCCTAAGTCATAGCCACTACTTGTGGGTTCTCTCTGAACCACAAGTTTTGCCCTTGAAATCTGCGACAAAAAATTTTCTCAAATAACTCCAATTTTGTCTCCTAAAAGGGGTAAAAATAAGCACATGTTCTTGCTTTCACTGAGAAACATGATATGACTGGCTGGTAGTGGGAAATCTCTATATTTTTCTGACTTTGAAAGCTGATTCACAAATCACACTGGTTTAGATGAAAGTGTCCATTGAGGTGCCATCTAGAGTCCTCTCTGACTTATTTCCTTACATATTGATTGCTTCAGTGACTTCTATCACTAAATCTGTCTCATTGATGTAAATGATCTCTGTAGACTAGAGGAGTTTACTCTCAACAACACAAAGTTTGTAAGAGGTTATCTTGAAGAGAAGTTTTCTGACTGCAGAGTGGAATTTCTATCCTAAACCAGGGAAGATTAGTAATAATATTTTTTTTCCAAACAAATATTCTTTCCACAACAGGAAATTAAATTCAACATTTCAGTTCCTTGTATTGCTCAAAAATAGCGCAATACTCTAAGCTGGATTCCACCAGCTAAGCAATAGTTGGATGGAAGACTTCTCAGGATGTGGTGGGAGTTGACCACAGAGTGTCATCTCTCTTCAGTCAGCACTGAGTATTTGCTTACTGAATATTCTATGGTGCTCTTAAAACTTGAAAATCCCGTTGTCCTCTACAAAAGAATAATCTTAAAAAGAAAATAATGAAATTTGACCCCTGGAAATTAAACTTTCCATAGAATTTCTGCCTGCTGAAAAAATTATCAATGTCCCATCCTAAAACATTGTGTATTGTTGGATGTTAATTAAAATTTGCCAGGTTTCTTGTCCACAAGAAGCAACATTTCAGTGGTGATGTATTGTGTGTTTTAGAGTAAGTAAAGTACTTTGGAATTCTTCTGTGTTACTTGCTAGGTTTTTGTTGTTGTAGTAATGCTGTAGCAACATTGATTTGTAGCAGCTGTGAAGTTTTTAGGGTTTGCTAATAAAAACCTGTACATACCTAAGAATGAAAACACTCGAAGAGCAAAGTAAAATAAAGGTAGTGCTTGTACAATGATTGGAGACCAGTTACTTTAATTTTTGTTGCTACATTTTCCCCAGATGTTTTCTTCTATTTTCTGTGTTCTATTTAAAAATTCTGTCCTGTTACTACCATATAATCTATGTGAAAAGTTTGGTAATCAATTTGCAACTGCCCCTTCACTTATCCGCAGAATCCATGTGGATATACCTGTTACTATAACACAGGTTCTCGAACACTGGTGCTCTGTCTGTTCGTATCACACGGAATTCTAATTCTATATATGTATCTTTTTAGGATAATGTGATGTTAAAAAAGGAGCAAAAAAATTTGGAATATCTGCTGGGGAACAGATATTTTAAAGAAGTTGTTATGAATGTTCATTTTAATTCTGAAGGATTTTTATTGCCGATTTCCACCACTTCTGTGTGTTTTTCCAAAAAATGTCATCCATTAAGAAACAAAAAAAAGCTATGGAAGTTGAATTTCATGGGTTCATTCTGGGAAGGTTCCACTGAAGTAGATTTATTATCTATCATTCAGTACTGTACTCTGCAAAAAATTCCAATGACTCATTATGAGTATTCATGATATGAAATAAAAACCGTCATGGTTGTCAAAATATGTCCCTAATTTCACACAATCAAATAAATAAAGAGAATTAATTATAAATGCCTTAATTTTCAAGAATATGATAAATATGATAAGTATGATGAAGAGGAAGTTTGTGCAAGACCTCATTTTCAGATCAGCATCCCATACTATTCACATCAATAAGTTCTTGCCAGGGAAAGTAAATGTTTCACAAACTGGCTCAAACACTGGTTAATAAGTTATTTGATAATCAATCTCTATTTATCCAGGTTAATACACATTATTTTCACATTCAACTCTGCTACATTTCCTTGTGGGTTTATAATTTAATATTAAAAAAGTAGAGTGGTAAAATGCTCTGCCTGAAAAACCAAACAGACTAGAAGGAAAAAGAAAAATACAATAGCTCAGGAAACCTCATTTGACATTTATGAGTGATTTGAATTTGAATATCTGAATTTTTCAGACCACAAAGGAAAAAAGCAGGAGGCTACAAGTGCAGAATTTTCCTGTGGTTCTTCTTTTGTAACAAGCTTCAGAGGAAGGAACTGTACTCCAGCAGGCTCTGTAAAGCTGTTCAGTCCATGCCTACATCAAGACTGCATGGTGATGCAGCTTGGGAAATCTTCCTGAGCATTAACTGTCCTTGCTCTCCTATCTGTTTACACATTCACAGCATAAGAACCATCCCCATTTTCCTGCAGCTTCAAAAAACCAGGAAGGTTTTGGTACACTGTATGTTCAAATAAATTGCAAGATCCTTTCTTATTGATTGCAGAGTTTGACAGTCTTTTTCAGTAGTTGCTGTTGGAGGTAACTATATATAATGTATCCATTTTGCACAAACCAGGATTTCTCAATTTCCTCAGTGTGGATCACATCCAAACAGGGGGACTCCTTTTTAGTTTCAAGTACTGTGGGACAAATAACAACCCTACAGCAGCATTTTTTTACAAGGAGTTTTGATATCTTTTCTTTGATACCTTTTAGAATAGTATAAACCCAGGCAATAATACTTAGGACAAGGCAATCCAACAGACAGTTCTCTACAGAACACTGTATGTGCTGACTAAAATGTGAATTGTTCATGGTCTGTGGACCATGAATCATTGCATCCTTTATAAGAATAGAACTTGGAAACCTACATATCCTTAATACAATTGGTACATGCAAATAAGGACTGTGTGTAGGGTCAGAAGGCAGGAGGACACAGAACAGCTTTCAGAAAGAATGATTGAGTTCAGGGAAGTTTTGTGACTCAGGGAGTGGGATGCTGTTTTATTCAAGAGTGTGTGTATACTCCCATGACAGTTGTAGACCAGGGAGAGCGCTGCTTTGTGAGAGACATGAAAATAGGCTTTTAGCCATTTGGGTGCTAAGCGTTTTCTGAAGGCAGAAAAATGTGAGAATAAATCCACTTTTTAGAGCTAGGGAAGCAACTTTAGAGAGGAGCTAGGCAGCTGAAAAGGGCAGATTTGAAGAGGGAGGAGATTATCTCCACAGAATTGTCAAGCTTGAGCTAGATGCTGAAATGACTAAGTATGAAACATTAGTTTGCTGCTAGAAACCCTGTTGTGTCTCTGTGACTCTACTCCAGCAAAGAAAGCTTATAAACCTGTCAGAGAGGATAGGTTGCTTCTGTTACATCTTAGTTACAAAAGTTTAAAAAAACAGACAATGCTGGTTCTCAGCCAGCATAAAGAGTGGGGATGGAAAGACTTGTGATAGCACAGTGCTACTTCTTGACCTTGCAATGTCACCTATTCAGTGGTTCCTCAGGTAGGTTTAACTTTTTCTACTAGATGCAGTGCCCTAGTAGAGGATGAAAGGAAATTGTTATATTTCATGACTGAGGACATGGGAGGGGTTTGCCAGGAAATAAAGAAGTGAGCAAGGGACTTCTGAATTTGGAACAAATCCAGTTTCAGTGAAGTGATATCTGAAAAGTTGGTGATTTTAATGCTTTATGCAGTGTATTAATTTGAAGGAAACCACTAGCAGCCTGGGACTGGAATAAATGCTTTTAACTTAAGTAAATGAATTAATTTAATTAACAAATGTGAGGCTAAAACAATAGAGCTGAGAGGAAATGAAGATTTGATTATGAGGGTCAGCATAGTGGTGGCTAAGATAAAGCCTAACACAGATGGCTTTTTAGGGATTACAGTCTGAACAATTACTTATATGAAAGATACATACAACAAATGGGAAGATAATTTAATAGTAGCTGAATTCAAATTCATATTGTTTTTCCATGGCCTTGAACATTCTTTTCTTAAGCAATTAAAATTTGGCAGAGATTTTAACAGCATTCATATGTACCTGTTATGTTTCTTAATGACCTTATCAAAAAAGTGCTTCTATTACATCTATTAAAATTTTGTACATCTCTCCTGTCAGTCTACATGACCAGGCACTGACACAGATAGTGACAGAAATTCTGGTCCAATTGTTTTTAAAGTGAATGAAGAGTATCTCCAAATTAAGAGGTATCATCTGTATTTTTTGGGATTTTTTAAAAGCTATATAAGAAAGGTTGAACTCTTCTGTTAAAGGAGCAATGCATATGAGAACTGGAAAATAAACTGCTGGTAGTATTGAGGATTTTAAAAGTATTACATTCAAATTGGTAGTTTGTTAAAGGAGTGTACATATCAGGCCACCTTGTTTTTATGGAAAACTTTGAAACAACCTTTCAATAATCTGAGCAGTAAGATCAGCCTCAATGTCATATGATGGGGGAATAGAAAATCATAACCTTGAAAAAACAAAATGCAGAGTTGCTGCACAATTAACTATTTCTTCATGTATATTTTTGCATTTATCTGAATAATGACTGATTGTAAATTTCACTACTTCTCATGGAAAAATAATACTAAATGTAATCTGTATCATGTTAGTTTCTGGGTTCTATCACATTTACTAATTTTTGATACATCTATCTATGTCTTAGGAGACCCACTCACCTTTACAAAAAAAATATATTTTTGAAAATAAGCTTTAGGCTTCCAAACTGGAGTACAAAAAAAAAAAAAAAAAAAAAAAGAATCAGAACTAAGACACGGCAGGTGCTGGAGAGAAGGAGTTCTCTGAGAGACTGTAAATTTTATTTTTCCAACATCTTTCATGCTAGTAATCCACATGGCTGAGGAATCATAGATTCATTTTACAAGTTACCTATAGGACTTGCAAATAATTCAGTGATGTAAAATAATTGTATGGGCATATAAGACCTAAATGAATCACGTGTTTCAAACCTTCTGAGTGGTGCAGAATCTGCAGACAAAAGCAGTACCATCCAAAATATAATTTCTTTTGGATTTGTGAAGATAGTAGTGGGGATGTGATGTACTGAAGATGATTTTCCACATGTCTAGTATTAAAAAAGTCCATAAATCAACATGCCAGGATCTTTTTTCCCCCATGTTCCTTCCAGGGGACAGTAAGTGCACCTTCTCTTTGTAAGATATGAGTCATTCATATTTTAGGCCTATTTGCCATGCCCGAGATCTCACTTTCCTCTTCCCAATACAACTGGTACTTCAGGGGTTTGTATTGTAAGTCAAAAGCTTATGAAAAAAAGTTAAGATGATTTTGTAGTCTATGAGGAACAGGCGTTAAAAGGATCTTCAGTATGTAATTGGTCTTCTGTGACCAGAGCAGACCCTTTCTAGTGATAATTTTGTCTCTCCCAGTCCTCTCATCTATTTTTGTCCTGTGCCTGCAAATACTAAAGGCTGTGAAGAGCTGGTGTCTGCTGTCTTCAGAGAACTCTGTGGATTTCATACTTGATTCACAGACATCTGTCCTGATGACATTAATTTACAAAGATGGCTAGCACTGAGGGCTATTAGTGTATCTACTGATCATATGCATCTAGAAATTAAGGAAACAGGATGGACAGAAGCAGTTTTCCATTTCCACCAGTGTGACTCAGTCCTGAATATATGGAATTTTTGTTTCATAGCTCACCATCTGTGCTGATTGATGGATCTGAAGGCAGTAACAATAAGCCAGCAAGAAATCTGCCATCAGCTTCAAGAGCAAAAGGAGCCAAAGGTGCAGAACTAGCACCTAACATTCTCCCAATTCAGGATTAAACCACAGTCAAAAAAGAAGCAACTACTCTTGCCCTTTTAATACTCAATGCAGGGAGTTTTACCTCCTGATCTCTTAACCTAGTTCTTATCAGTATGTCCTTTTGCTGAATAAAAACCAAACCACAGACATAAATCAGCTGTGGCAATAGACTGAAATGGACAGGTAAAAAAAAAAAAAGCCCTCTCTAGCTGCCCATATATCTTTGTCATTCTGAGAAATAGAGTTGAAAAGTTAAAAAAAAAATCAATGCATTTTAACTTTGCCATTCCTAAGATTATTCATTCTGCCTTGCAGGGTAAACATATAAAGCAATGAACAGATAAGAAACACTCCCAGCAAAAGAGGATTTATAAACCTTCAAACAATGCTGAGCGTGAGTGGGCAGATCATGACAAAACGTTCACACTTCTTCATCAAATCTAACTAGCTTGCCACTACATATTCGTGCTATAAACTGTGGAGTTCCTCTGTGGGAGAATAATCCAAATGAAACAACAGGAAGCAAAAGACAATTGCTTTTCAGGTATGGAATAGGACAGGATTTGCTGGTTCCCAATTCTGTTTATTTAATAAAAAAAATCTTCAAGAATCCCTTTCTATAACAGAATCCATTTTGCTCAGAGATTTAGTTGCAGCTATTCTGGGCATACATTCAATGAAATAATGCCTTTTATCCTTGTCATTGTTAAAATGGAATAAATAATTCTGCCTGTATCAGTTACAGATTGTGAAACTGTAGGTGTATTAAACTGAAACTGTGCACCAGTACCCACAGTGGTAGGTACTAGTTGAAGAATGGTGTATTTCATGATCTTTAGACAGAAGTATGTTCAGAAAAGTCTTTTCGTTAGAAGCAGAAGTTGCTTCTTGTGCTGACATTTAATTTACAGTCGCAGTAGTGCAAAACTTTCAAGATTTCCCAGTGCAGTAAATTTATGACTTCAAAGTAGAAATCATATACATTTTATTTATAAAGCACTGTTTCATATTTACATAGACAAAATCTATCAAGATGGAATTTTTCATGGAATTTACTGTTTTGCAGGAATCATGCAGAAAAATGCTGACTGTTTAAGAATAGTTATTGATTGTTATGATACAATACTCTGTAGACTGTCAGCCTGATAGATTTAAGATATTTTTGTCAAGATAAATTTGAAACTCAAGAGGTGATTTTGAATGTGAATTTATCAACATCATGGATCAGACAGAAATGTAATCTTTTATTTATGCTGCACTCTAAGACTGGAAAGGAAGTTGAGCAGATAATCCCCAAACTATTTGTTGCTGGAACACTTGCCCTTTGAGGAGAGCCTGCAGGAGCTGAGCTTATTCAGCTTGGAGTAGAGATGGTTTGGATGTGAGCTCACCAACACTAGCAGCCCTCAACACTTGGAAGGAAGATTCCAAGGAGTTGAGTCAGGCTCTTCACAGCAGCGTGTGGTGGGAGGAGATGAAACTACGGGTAGAAGTTGAAAGAAGAGAGATTCTGGCTGGGGATAAGGAGACCCTTTTGTACTTGTACAGCTGAGCAGGGCTGTGGGTTGCCCTGGGAGGTTGTTCTAGTTCAATCCTTGAAAGTTTCCAAATCCTGAAAGGACACAGACTTGAGCAACCTGGTCTGAGCTCAGAGCTGCTCCTGCCTAAACAGGAGATAGAAATCTCCTGACTTCCCTTCCCACCAGGGTTTTCCTGCGATCCTGTGTGGCAGGTGTCAGAAGCAGACTGTCCATCCATTTAGATGTGTGTGGCAAAGAGCCAAACAATACTTCCAGGTCTTGCTTCCCACCGATACTATGAGAGCCCAGGATAAATACTAACATCACCTAGGTCAAAAGCAAAAATACCAATCATTTCAAAAGGACTCCACCCAATTGTATTTTGTCTTTAAATAAGAAGAAGAGATACTAGAGTTTGGCCATCACCTTCAAAGTGGTCATGTCACAACAAGGGTGTCCAATTCTGTACTGACCAGGAAGCCTGAGCCAGCTGCCTTTGGTTTCTAGCTAAGTATCTGAATGGACACCAGGCATGAGGTTTAAAACAATGTTGAGTATTTGGGTGGGTTTTCTTTTTGAGCTTTTTTTGTTGTTTAGGTTTGAAGGTTTTTTGGGAGCTGTTTTTTGGGGTTTTTTTAATGGAGGGGGGGTGGGGCTGAGGGTGGAGTATATATGTACCTAGTTTAAGGCTGGGCACAGCTTAGTTTTTCTAGGAAACAAATAGCTGTAACTGATACTCTATTTCAAGGCTAAGCATATGCAATATATGCCTAAAGTGTGTGGCTGCCAGACAGTGAGTACATTTAATATGATTTTACCTGCTGATACACAGTTAGGTATGACATTGTGTCCATCAAGAATTTCAGTCAGTCAGTCAGTCAGTCCTCATGCAGATTAAAGTCATATCTTCATATATATGAGACTTGGATGTGTGTTTGAAGTCTCCTCTGCTTCTCACTTAGAGAACATTTAAGTACAGTGCATTTGAGATTCAAGTACTGACATTAATTAAACTATTTATTACTTTAAAGAACTAAGTGAAATTCTTTTGCATTTGTCATCCAGCTCATTTACTGACCTGTACTGATATATCCCAGTGTCCTCACCTCCTACACTTCTGTGTAATCTTTGGGAAGGTTAATTAAAAGGCAAAGCCACTAGATCAATGAAACACAGGGTAAATTGCTGTAAACATGGTGAGAATGGTAAATCTGTATATTAAGAGTTTAACCTTTGGGGAATTGCCCTGGGTAAGAGCTGCATTTTTTAGTTTAACATCCTCAGCTGGATTAGTTTCCTTAGCCCAATTAGATCTGTATGGCTTTTGCTACCCCTTTTTCAGTTGCATTATTTGATTTAAATGTTGTTGCCCTAGAATGACTGAAATACAAATTTACTCTTTAATAAAAATATGTAATGAAATGTTGCAGTAATGATTTTATTATATTGATAGTATTATGTTATAAACCACTTATGCAAAAACCTCCAACAATTTTGCATTGATTAGGCAAAAATCTATGGCCTGATGAGAGCTACAGAAATACTTGGGGGTGCATAGCCAAGAAAAGTTTATTTTTAATATAATGCAGGGCATGTATATGCATAAAGTAGAATTACTTTACTCTGGAACTTTTACTTTACTGGAACTTCAAGAGGATTTCTCTTCTGCATCAACTTAGACACAAAGCTTTATTCAACTTTAATGAGAGGCATCAGTAATGTGTAATGAGAAGCATGAGTATCAAAACTGTCCCTTAGGAGGTAAATCCTCTTAGGGATTTACCTAAAAACAGGAATAAACATGAATTCAAAATACACCACATTATAGTTAAAAAAAAAACAACCCAGCAACAAATGAAACAGAAATCTAAGCAAACATATCTACTTCTCAAGATGTCTCCATAATTTAAGCTAATTTTATCTTCTGGTCTCTATATTGCTATAACTAGATCTTTAGTCCCACACCCCTGTTTGCAGTTCTTTCTTGTCCTTTGTTCTGCCAACAGATTTTTGAGCAAAATTACAGGACTGGCATGCTTAAAATTCCTCATGAATAAAGACCAATTCCTGCTTAGAAAAGATATGTCTGGCTAAACAGCTATCAAGTGGTGAGGGTTTGGCTTGCCTCATCTGTGTTGTTGGCTCAGATCAAGTTCTGCTTCTATCCACAGGGCACTCCCATAAACAAGCCAGAAAGAGGGGAATATATTTGCATTTCTTTCACTCTTCTCAGAAATGCTATCAGAAGATAAAAATAATGAAAACATATAGTGTATTCCAAAACCAGACCATGAATATGATTTTGAACATTACAATATATGGATTTTCTTAGTGCAGTAATACATCTCCTAAACACAGGAGCAGGGTAGCAGTATTCGAGTTCACTCCTATTTCAAGAGCTGAAGACATTGCAGATACGGGTGAAAACTGAAATGTGCTTCAGAGGATCTGAAAGTCCTCACTGGTTCCAACAGGATTTCAATTTGGGCCTTATTATCTGGACTTCTAGAAAATTTCCAGAGATAATTGTAATGATTAACTTTTTACCACTGCAGACAGAAAGCTGGCATCTGCCTAGCCAGAGTGTTTTGGCCTCTTCCATAAGAAACTACAATGGGATATTCACTCTTAGGGTCTGTCACACCTATGTGTTTAATAATTAAATCCAAGTCTGTACATGTAGAAGCAGTTCAAAATCAATTCTGTGCAATTCAGCAGAGTCTGATAGGACAATGAAAGGGATGAGGAACCTGGGTGGGATGGATGAAAGAGACCAGGAACAGTCTCCATTCCCAGGTCTATCTGGGGCACACAGCTCCACCGTGGCATGGTGCCAAGGAGGTTACTGTAGTCACCTGTCATTGCACAACTTCTGGATGTGTGTAAATTTGAGCCTGAGAAATGTAAACTTCATGATCATAATGTCTAAGCGAAGAGGAAGCCTCCCCTGGTAAATGTGTGCCTCAGATAAACAGAAAATCACTCACATACATACATTGCCTTGGCTGCTGTATATGGCACCATTGCCAACAAAAAAATTTCACAAAATGTTGTAAAATACATTTGTCCTGTGTCTTTAAGCAGTAAGGCTTTATTTTGCATTTTTTAAATCTTATTTAAAATTGCAGTTTGTAGAGACTTGTGCTTGTAGTTTATTCCTCAGACCATGATTTCACCCTTTTTTTCTGTTAAAGAATCTACAGTCACCCTTCTTTACAGGTCTCAGGACATATTTTCAGCAGAGACACATTTTGTTCTGGGAGGCAGGATGGGTCAGTCATGGTACCATCACAGGTCAGCCTGTCTGAGGGAGAACACCAGCTTGTCTGACATTTGTCCACTTCTGTCCCTCTGTGGGGCTGTGTTAGACATGTGGCCCTTACAGTGATTTCATACTTTTGCAGGTCAGGAGGATTAGGTTATTACTCAAATCTAAAGCAATGAAGTAAACAATTCCTACTTTGCTGAAGTTTAATTTGAATGAGAAGATGATGTGTGTATCCAGAGCATGTGTTCCTTGACATGCTGTAGCTTCAGTGCTCCGACATAATATCCATGAATCACAGGCAGCGATAAAAAGTGTCTCGGAGAATAAGTTAACTTTAAATAATTAGTCTCCTTTTTAGGGGCTTTGATCAACTGAAGACAGGAGGATTAGCTGCAGCAGATTAAATATTTCTATATATAGAAATATTAAAACAAATACATCTTTTTCTGTGTTACATAACTTCATAAGGCATTTACCATCAACATTAAACAGGTCCAGGGAAGTGCACAGCACTGAATCCTGGCCTTTAAATACCTTTTATTGCCATGCTGATGAAAGAAAAGCCAAACATGTGAGTTTTTTCTCCTAGCATCTACTGGAAAAGTCCTCTTCATGTTTTTCTTGGTTATTTTTAATGGTACAGAGATCCTGCTTTTTACTGAGAGCCACACAAGTTTTTTAAAAGCATCAATCTAACCCAGTGGTACAAAGCCAAGTGATAACTTTATATCCCTCTAACTTCCATTCACAAAACCCATTGATAAAGTAGTTCAAAAGCAATTTGCAGTGAGCTTGTGCTTGTGTCAGCAAGAAAGGAGCAAAGACCTGTCTCATGGAAAGACTTGGGGGACTCCTCTAGTTTCAAACAGCCTATTTTCTGCCACATTTCATGGGAAGGTGTACAATAAGCCAGGTAACCTGCAATGCTCCAGATTCAGAAGTGTCTTTTTCAGCTGCAAAAGGTGGATTTTGAATATTGATTACCACAGTTCTCTACAAACTAGAGACAATAGCTGTGAATCTCTGCTAATCCTGTTCATTATAATGAAAATTGCCTTGAAATGCAGGCTTTTATGCCTGCCTATTCAGACTAGATCTGAGTCCAGACTGACATGGAAAAACAGGCAAGTGCTTTGAAAGAATGTAATTTTACTGATCATATCTAGAACTTGAATTCATGTCTCTTCACTTTGCTTACAATTTCCAGAATAAAAGAAAACAATCAAAGCTCTAGTCACACCAAATGCTGATCCTACTCCAGGGATACATATAACTTCTCTTTGGAGGCCAGACGCTGAATTTTCAGATGTAATTTTTGGTTGATTTGTTTTGGAGCCTGTAGGACCAGACTGTTAGGAAGAAGTAGAACAAAACTCTGATTTTATCACATAGCCAGATAAACTGTGTTGTCTTCTTGATTGCCTGTCAGTGATGCTAACTTTTGTTTATGCCCAGAGCTTGATGAACACAAAACAAAACTTCCCTCCACTAGGCTTCCCTCCATAGGCTTCCCTCCACTATGTTGGCAGAGAATAAGCAGTACAACAAATTGTTTCTATAACTCAAAGTTTTTCTCAAGAGGAGCTACTTTGTTTGTACTTTGATAAACACAAAAGTAAACTGTAGCAGAAGTGAATTTTAACAGAAATGGTGCAATGCGACCATATTGATACAGATATTTACCCCCAATTCCATTAATAAGTTAAATACCTTATGAAACAAAGGAAGAAAACCACATTTTATCACCAAGTGATTAAATTATTTTAAGAGATCCAAAGAGATTTTAGTCTTTGCCTGTGGAAAAGAGGAAATGAGATTACAGAACATTTGGTACCTCCACAAGTATCCAGTGTCTCAGAAACTGAAGATGGAAATCTATACAGAGGCTGCCTGGTACCACTGCCCCTTGGGGCACCTTGCACATTCGAAATACAAGCCAGGATGTTAATGTTGATTTTCCAGTTGCCATGATTTATGTGCATATTTTTGTTCATTGCCCTAGGCTCCAGAGAGGCCAGAACTTCAGCCAGAAAGGTACTGATCACAGAGACTTGAGGCACAGCAGTTCTGTACAGCAAGCAATGTGATGGTTTTCATGATAATCCTTCAGTCCATGATAAGGGAGTTATCCTTGTTGGCGGAAGTCACTAGAGTGTTATAGATGGATAATGAGATGATTGGCTCAATTAATTGGCTCAACCAATTAAAAAATAACTTGTGTGAAAATTAAGAAAAGCTTTAGTGTTGTATAGTTGTGTTATTATAGTTTAGATGTCCTCTGTTCTCCCCATGGTTCCCTTTTCCCCCCATGTATTGTTGTCATCAGACAGCTGGGGTTGTCTAGGACAGGTTAAAGAAGGTGTGCACGCATCCCTTGCATGGGGCAGCTGGGAATGGACAAGTTTGGTGCTTAGGGGGTGCAGCATGGCAACACCTGACCTCCAATCAAGTTACAAGAAAGCAGTTTCCACTGATAAATGGCAAAGAGCTGGCTGACAGACTTTGGGAGGGGCCACGGCTGGCTGATGCAACCCCCAGGGGTAGGAAAGACTGAGTATCCATCTTGAAGAAGAACTGGCTGCGTGGTGTGCACAAGGGGCAGTTCCCAGTGCTGCAGCTTTTTCCTTATGTAGTCCTTTGTGGTATTTTTGTTAAGGTTTAATAAACCTTTTTAAATTTTCAAAGTGAGCAGTTGTCTCTCACAAGAAGAATGGAAAAATAGAGGGTCCACCCTGACCAGTGGGAAAATGTAGGTTCAGTCATCATCAAAACCACAATCCAGCACTGAGGGCAGTGGCATGATCACCACTCACAGAGATTGAAGGGGGAGTTACAGGATTCGCTGTGTGTATCAATGCAGGGCACTTCCTTCCTGCCCTCCAGTGTCAGAAAATTCCCTGGCATAGACCCTGGCATACTCAGCACAGCCAGCAAGGGTGACCTTAGCAGACCGGTGGTCCCCTTTCTTAACATCTTAGAAGAGCTTGATTTTTGCTTAACAGTCTTCTCTGCAGCCACACTCTGCCCATGCTGTCCCTGTTCCTACTTGTAGTGTCAAGAATAATTATAACCACCACTATTTTGCTATTTGCTTCCTACTTTCTGCCATTCCTCTATTTGCTGTCTACTTTCTAAATTCTCTTTTTTTTTTTTTTTTTTTTGTTTCTTCCTCATGCATATCAAACTAAAACAGTGCACAGGTGCTGACAAAGATGGAAGAACTTTACAGAACTTTACATGCTCTCCTGTGAGGAAAGGAGAGACACCGGGACTTGCCAGACTTGTACCTGCAGTTCTGTACACATCAACTGCTTTCTTTATAGGCTTGGCTTGTAGGTGACCTCTGAGATAGGAGGTTATTAGGAGATTATAGGGTTGTTCTAATACAATATCCACAAGTGCAGGAATACCTCTCTATGTGCACAGGAGTTCTGAGATCAGGCTCAGCATTGAATAATGTGGGGGACAATAAGGAACAATAAATACCCTGGACTTCCTTTCAGACAGAGGTTTCAGATGGTTTTTCAGGCTCCACAAATGGGGTCTGTGGACATAATTACCAGGTGCAAACTGTAGCTGCTTTACCACTTAAAAAATAAATTAATCTTTAGTGTGAAACATTGCGTTACCTTTTAACTAAAAATAGGAGTTTTTCTTCCTTCTGGTTGTGTGAACACGAACGTGTCCCTGCTTTAGTCTCTAACTGAAGGCCTTGTTCTCTAGTTCTCTACATAACAGAGGACATTCAAAACTCCTAAAGCTACAGCACAAAATCCCACAGACATGTGAACAGGATTATTATTGGTTTACCCCTAAACAGGATTACAAATGTGAATTCAGAACAAAGCAAGCAAAATTAGTGACTTTCTAAAGAGTATAAAGAGTGAAAATAACTTTGCTTACAGTCACTGGCACTGAAATAGTTCACTAATGCCAGGGTCTAACTGTGCCTGGCTGTTCATTTTATAGACACCTACATTGCTCTAAGAAAATTTGCAAACAATATGACAGAATGGAGGATTGCCTACCCTTGAAGTTTTCTATTATAAATGAACTCACAGCAGCTCTGTACTGCATTTCAGGACAGGAAGACAGGAATGCCATGTGCAAGTGAAACTGTGGGCTTGTTTGAATAAGCTGCATGTAATTATCCAGACTGGAAGGTGGCCAGGGCACACAAGCTTACACTAACACTAACCTAGCAGCATTCAGAGCCCAGCATATTTGCAAACTCTTTTCTGCAGTTCATTTTCCAAGGTTCAGCATTCAACAGGAATGTATTGTCTGTTATATTCTGATGGCAGCACATCCTCCTCCCAATTATAGTCCACCAATCTACTTTTGCTGACTAGCTGTGATATCTTTAATTTTTTTTTTTCTATTAGGGAAATGGAAGAATACAAACGATAACTTAGTCCCTTTCAGCAGCATGGAAATGTTTAAGTGGCAGTGGAAAATTACTCCCCAGAGTCTCTTCTCAAGTCCAGACAACAGAGGTCTTAAAATGGTGAGAGTCATGTGCTCCAGGTTGAAGGTTATGCACATCAGGATGAGGGTCATGCACATCATGAGCACTTTACACACAAAGATGTTCTCTACTGAGTCTCAGGGCATACAAAATATCTTTGAAATCACAACCATTAGCAAGCCTACCCAACTTTACTTATTTTTAATTTGTCTGGTAAGCTGCCATCAAAAGCAACATTGTCTCTTTTCTCATTCCTCAGACAGTATAAAGAAGGAAGCTCAACCAGCCACTGCCTAGAATAGCTGGGAGGGAGAGGTCATTCAGTGTATTCTCTGTTGGGAGCAGGAGCCAGTTCAGCTGTAGAGTTTAGAATCATAGAATCATCAAGGCTGGAAGAGACATTTAAGATCCTCAAGTCCCACAGTGTTTGTTTTGGACTGATGAGAAATGGGTGGGAGGTGCAGTGGTTTGTCGAGACAAAGGTCAGTACATGCGAGAGAGAGGCTGTAAAGGCCTGTTGGCAGAACTCAGTTTACAGGAACAAAAGCTTTTGTGAAACATGACTTATAAAGTCTGCCACCTGGGATTCAGTAAGGGATGCTTCCAGATACTACATCAGCCTTTGAAACTAGATCCAAACAATGGGACTTTTAACAATATTTTTTTTTTGTGAGCTGCTTAGTTACTTGGCTATGCATTGGCCCACAGTGGCAAGGGTTTGGGCCCTGATGATTACATTTTCAAGAGGAAGAGGACAAATTTACACAGTTTTCAGTGTTACGTATGTGGGAGGGAAGAGAAAGCCTGTTGCTGGCTGGCTCCAAGTTAGAGGAGCCAGCACCAAAATAGAAAGCAAAATCCCAAAAAAGCAGATCTAGCAAGACAGAGGAACACAGACCACATTGTTTTTCCAAGCGCATTTCTACAGCAGGTAAAATATAATTATGCCTTATGATTTAAATCTGTGGCATGGAACGACTGCATGTTTTGTTGCTTGTGATTAGCTAACTGATGGGCACCCATGGTTTTGTGTAAGGCAAAGAGTAAGGCTTCGTTTCTTGTGATACAACAGGCTTCTCAGAACAGTAATTTCTTCCCCCCCCCCCCCATTTTTTATTAATTTGTTTTTATTTCCCTTGGCATTTTCACAAATCTGTGTTTTGGACACTTTATTTGTGTAGTATTGAAATTTTTGACATCTTTAATGAGCTCAGTCAAGCAATAGAATAATTTTGTATTTTATAAATACTAGTGAAGAGGGACACTAGGCAGAGCCAGAACTTTTTTGAGGGCCAACTGTCCCAGAGTAGTCTACTGATGTTTATTTAACTAACTGCTCCATCACTGAGATCTGGTCTTACTTTCTTTAACACCAGCATTGACTTAAAGACAAATTATTGAACAACAAGGCCTTTTATCGTTATTACCTCTACTGAAGGGCCTTCCAAACAGTCATTCTAATGCCTCTACAGCAAAGCATCTTTTTATTATCTCCTTCCTCTGTGGCTGAGGTCTTTGTGGAAAAGGTTGAATTAAATGTTACACTCGCATTCTTTGTGATAGAACTGCTCATATTTTCTGCATCTCTACACTTTTACCTTTCCTCACTGTGTGCTCTGATCATCTTTATGTGGCTTCTCTTTTAAACTAACAGTTTGGAAAGCAGGAAGAGAAAGAAGTGTTGGCTGGGTTCCTTTAGGTCAAATTACCTAAATGTCTAGAGGCTTTTACTCAAAGGCACAACTGTAACAGCATAATAATGAAAACAATAAGTGGATAGCTCCTTAGCATTAGCCAATGGGACAGCTTGGTCCCATTGATCCCAGTAGTGCTGAAAATAGTATTTATCAGTTTTTTCTTTCTAAGACTCAATCTTTGCCTTTATGAATTTCTCTATAGGCAGATAAATATACTTACACTATACTCCTGACCTCCAAAGTCAGTGTCAGGAACTGGCCTTTGAGATGAAAAGGTTCAAGTTGAACGCCCATGGAGATAAAGCCTTTTGCTTTAGGAAAACACTTTTCTGTCTTTCCAACACCAAAAAGCACTTAAAAACTCTGATGTAGCTTCACAGAAATTAATTACATTTTAATATATTAAAATGTCTTAAAATATTATTATATGTTTGTGTTCTGATCAAAATGAACACTATGCAAATAACATTTGAGACATTGCTTTGGCTATGAGACAACTGTAAAACGAAACAGATGGCAAGGGCTAGATAAAATGAATGCTAACAGAAATGGTATTAAGTAGTTTGCAAATGGGACAATAGTTTTGATTAACATCAGCAGGAATTACAGAGATAATGGGAAGTCTACAGAGTTCTGAAATGGATTTTAGTGTTCCAGTCTGCAATAATCTGCTGTGACAGAAACAGATCTCACACCATTTAGTCAGATCAGCTTTCTGCATTGACTACAGCTTGTGTGCTTTCCTCTATGATGAGCACAAGTCATCATGAAAAATACAATATAAATATTCAAATCTTATTGAAAATTAATTTTCACCATTTCCTTTTACTGGTCATGGAATGGACAGCTCATAATAATAGCCTAAAATAGAAGACATGTAGTTATTTAGCAACTGGTAAGCATCTTTGAAAAGAGTAAAAGGATTTTTTAGGCTATTGCAGAGAAAAGTAAAGGTTAAAAAGGGGATAAGTTGGGGAAAATACACTGAACATTTCAAAGCATACAAATGGTGATGTGGTATATAAATTTATTTTATAAAAGGAGTTTTTCTTCATGTAACCTGACATCTGTTGGTTAAAAGTACACAAATTCAATTTCCAATGGACCCTTTAAATTTCACATAAAGCAGGATGACCTCCTTAGAGGTAAAAGGAACATATGGGCAGCATGACACAGTTCATCAAATGTCAGAACAGGCTTTACTTACCAGGGTGAATCTCAGCTGTGTCTGGGTATCAAGTTACATGCTGGGAACATATTGTAAAGGCAGATTTACTAATTCATACATCAAAATTATGAACAAAGTATTTACACTTAAATTAAGGTCAGAAGTGTGAAACAAATGAACCCCTGCTGATTAATTAAAAAAAGTACAGGATAGGATAAAATGTTTGAGTGCTCAAGGTCAAAATATGAGCCTTAAATCTGAAATGTTGTGCCTTTCTCTTGTTTACCTCATAACAAGAGTGAACTATAACCTCTCCCTTTTATGATTTTTCCCTCTTTCCCTTCACACAAGGACAATGGATATTACAACCCTAAAAAACTTTATCAAGAAAATAACATTGAGTAAACCTTATCCTCTAGCTACATCTGTTAAACTCATAAGTTCCATCAGACTACAGATATCCAGCAGGACAAATAATTTGTCTCAGAGGATTAAACTGAAGGGTCTGAGAATGTCTGATTTAGCTCTCAGAGAAATCAATGCAAACTTTTATAGTGTTTTTGCAGAAAAATTGATGAGATCCAACAGAAGGACAATTCTGAGTTAAAGCTGAAATTTATCCTGTTTAGTTGTATGTGCTATTTCAGCTCCCTCTCTAGTCAAAAATTGACAAAGTGAGAAATTGCATAACAATGACTGGGTCAATATTGCTTGATCTGTGTTTTCCCACAGCTATTCCTGCATACACTATTATTCAAAAATGAAACACATAAATGCATACAATTCACAGTACACAGTTGCTTCTTATAAATATAAGCAAATATAATATAATATAATATAATATAATATAATATAATATAATATAATATAATATAATATAATATAATATAATATAATATAATATAATATAATATAATATAATATAATAGGTACTGACCTATTAGGAACCGTATAGGTAAGGGAAAACATATTGTATTTTAAAATTTTAATATTCTAATAATTTTATTGAAAAGAATTATTAATGTAAGTTGAAAGAAAAATTAATATGTCCTAAATTAATTTGCTTACTTCTAGTGATGTTGATTTTAATAGATCTAGTTGGAAACCTGTAGCTTCTAAAGACAAACATCTGACAAAGACCTTAAGTTCCTTTTCATTTACCAAATTTCAGTTACTCTAGTTGAAGAAAGCTGATGGTACACAAAAGCTATGCTAATAAACTTCACAAATTTTCAGATTAATTCTATACAGTGGGTATACAATTCCTGTTGCTCAACCTTACACACATTTTTCTTCATGTTTTTTGTTCTAACAATGCATACAACCTGTCCTTCAAATATCTTTTTAAAGGAAATGTTAGTACTGGCAGCCAGTGTGTTTTAGATGTACCTTGGCAGAAGAGAAGTATCTTGCTTTAAAACGTACCTGCCCTCTAGCATTTAGCAAGAATGTCAAACCCTAAAGTAGGTCAGCCTTGTAATTCTGAGCAGCCTTCTTGTGACAAGAGCAGTGTAAACACCGTTCCAAGTGTTTGTGTGCAATTACCACCCTCATGTTTGTCGTATGTCTCTTGTCCTAATTTTTCTAAATTCTTTCTTCCTATTGTTTGGTACCCAAAGCTTTTATTCATGGACCCTGACAAGTTAGGATGAGAGCTGGCAGATGTGTGTCAGCTCTGGCCACAAGAGCTGCAGGAACGCTGCTCTGAGTCATAGCCAGCACAGTTTGTCCTCATCCAAGAAGCTGCATCTCTTTCATTCCTAGAAGAACTTCACCTAGAAGTGAAATCCACTCAGGATTCCTCTCATGTTTTCTGCCTTCACAAAAAATGTCATTTACTTTAAAACAGCCCAGAGGAAGGTTGATTCTTTGAGAGGCTGAGCACAGCCTCTGGGGGTGGAGGCGGCTGGTGGGTGACAGCAGTTGTGAGCCCGGTGAATAGCTGAGCCCAGCGCAAGATGCAAATGTTGGGGCAGGAATGAGGACTCATAGCTGACATCTTTCCATCCCTTTGTCTTCATGGGATACTTCCTTTCCAGGAAAGGAAATAGGTCCATTTTCCTGGGACAAAGTCATAGAGGAATGATTATAAGTGTTCCAATTTTATCAGGATATATGCAGTATATACATAAACACCTGGCCAGGTGTTTAGACAGGACTCAGGCGTCCCACTTAATGCAATGCTATTGCATTGCTGTGGCAGGGGCAAGCAGCCTGGATGAAAGTAAAAGCAGCAAGGTCATAAACAAGGAAGAATGCTTTATTTTAAGGAAGAGGATAGGAAAACCATTCTTCTTAGACTAGTAAGTATTTTTCTTTTAAGCATATATATCTCACATAAACAGCTCAGTGTCATATGCCACAATGTGTTCTTTAAAATGGCTCTTATGATCTGCTTACTGCATTTCAACACATATTTGGGGATCTTAATTGGTTTTTTTCCATGTGTACAACTGACATTTTTTTCAAAATAAATATTCATAAGACAATTAGTACTAAGTAGACTCCTGCAATCTATTTAATATGTTTGTACTGAAAATATTTTAGAGACATAAACATTTCTGTGCTTGGAACACAACTGATTTCAACAAATGTCAACTGAATTAATTTAAGAAGGTGATGTCTAGATATAACAAACCTTTTATTGGCCATTGGATAATGGTGCTCTGTAATTCTGCTTTCCACAGTATATTTTCATATACTATCAATAGTTTCTATTTTGTCTTTAAAAAAGAACACACGATCATAGCACACCTGTTAATGACATGGATGAAAAAAAAATGAACTGACAAGAAAAAAAAGCTTAAGAGTAAACACAGTTATTATTTAACGAGCAATCTCCCATTGCTCCCATTACTAAACTCCTTAGTACTTAGGTTAATTATGTCACTGGAATGCATGCTTAACATTACCCATAATGGTTAATGAGCTGATTCTTCCAGTCATCAGCTTCAATTAACCAGCAATCTAATCAGGCTGACCTCTACATTTCCTAGGCTGACCAATAAAGCAGGTGGCAGGTAGCCATGAGCTCTGCAGCACTACTTCGACATTCATTAATATTCGGTTTGTGAATTAGCAAACCACCTGCCAATACAAAGTTAATCTAGATAGGGAATAAATCCATAATCAAATTTCTGTCAAAGGTACGAGACCTCACAATATGGTGTTTTGTCACCTTTTTTTGGCTGCACATTGATAAATAGTATTAAACAGGCATAAGCTCTGATAGAAAGAAATTAAGCCTTTGCTTTGTTTTTGTATGTAATTATTTTAAATCACACGTAAACCAGGCTATGAATTTTTTCTTGTTCAATTCTTAACCATGTCATTTTTCACCCCAAAGGGCCACCAAAGTAACTGTTGCCCCAGGAGGTATGGGATTAAATAGGCTAGGTTTAGTTTGTAAGGACAGGGAAGGAACTGGAAGGGACATTTTGTGCCTCAGCGAGTTCATGCTGCTGCACATGTCAAAGTGAGCAGACATCAGAATAATTCAAGTGGAAATCCAAGACCAGTGTTGTGAATTCTGCCCAGCAAGCCCGGCCAATGTGTTTCTCTGACATGTGGGTGATGGCAAGGCGGGAACTAAGCAGTTTGTGAGTGGGATCACTATGTAGGATGTTTTCATTGCTGTGATAGTGAATTGCAGTGCATCAATTGCAAATGAAGAACTCCATCAGGAAACAGAACTGATGGTTGGGAATGGTCAGACAAAGTATGGTGTGGACTAGCTAGCTGCCTTCCCATTTAAAGACTTTTGATATAGATATTCTTCCATCCGAACAAATCCATTTGAATGGTCTCTTATTTCAATGGCAATTTGGCCATTTTATGGGTAGCCTGTGGGTACAATTTCCTACTCAGTTACTGCAGAGACTGGAAAGGTGAATATATTTAAATTTTGAATTGTAGATTTCCATTTAAAAACCACACTATGAATGACCCCAAACCTGCAAGCTGTGCATCGCCACATTTTTTTCTAGTCACTGGAATCAGAGGCAAAATTTACAAGACAAAATAAGCTGTCAAACCTGTTCTTAGAAATAGCAGTGTTTCCTCATTTTTGCTTTCTATGCGCAGTTCCCTAGAAAGCTGGCTGCAATGAGTGTACAAGACATGGTTCAGACAACTTTCAGAAAGCTAACTTTTAAACAGCATTCAGAAAGAAGATTTTTGTCAGCTATTGTACAGTACCTTCTCTGAATACATATGTTCATATAATTCTACCAGTTATGGCAGTTCTTCATGGACTCATATTCTGAACTATTCATAACTTTCTTCAAATTTGCTTTCTTCAAATTTCAGTTATGGAGAGAGAATTAACTTCTGTACCAACACATCTAAGACTAATTCTAGATATAGTAATGACATGCCATAAAAAGTTATTAATAATGTAATCATTACAAAATATTAATAATTAATGTCTATTTCTCAAAAAAATGATCAAACTGGAAATAGGTTCCATGTTTTATCTATCGTTGTTAGGTAAATAGGTAATCCTTTCCTGACTGCATAATGAGTAAGAAAATGCAGGCTTGGAAGGCCATGCTTGTGTTGCTCTGGGAAGAGTTCCACACCAATGTGCTGCCTCTCCTATTAAATTGTTTGTTCACTCTCAGAATCCCTTTGCATTTTATTTACAAATTCTCCCCAAGACAGATTTACTAGAGAAGCTCTTACTTCAAAGAAGGGTAGATTTCATTGCTTGATGCAGCTGGGAGTCAGACATCAGCCCTTCTTCTAGAACACTGTAAGGTGGTTGCGTTCCTAAGATACCGGCTCAGATATTAGCCCAGATAGATTCTTGTCTCAGCTTTTATTTAAAGCTTCATATTTTGGGATTCTAATTCCAGTACTTCAAAGCTCTCATATTCAATAATTAATATCTAAAATAAATATCTAAACTGCCTACTGGAAATTTCATTTATTTTTTCCTCAACCAGCACATAGAAATATTGATGCCATCCATTCTATAAACAAGCCTTTACTTATATAAAAGACCCCATTCACTCCATAGTCTTATTTCTAGGCTAAGTCTTATTTTTACAGGGCTTCATATCTTATGTTTTCAATTATTTTCTCTGAGTTCTTTTCTATTTATTCCCCTCAGACACTTTCAAAGTATGGTAGATAAAAGCCATTGTGATTTTTAAGTGAAGAGCTTGGCCTCAACAATGTCAAACAGACTGCAGTAATTTTCCGTCAGATATAATGCACAAGACTAACTAATTAACTAAGAGCTAAAATTAGCCTTTGTTGCTGGTTTGTCTTGAAAATCATAATAGTGCTGGCTCAAGTTCAATTGAGGAGCCCAAAGGATTAGTTTGATAAGTTTTGTGCTTGACATCCATAGTGTTTGCTGCTTAGCATTAGCCTTCCCCCTGAGAGCTTGCAAGTGTACCATTTAGCAATTTGCTATAGATTCTTCCCTGGAACACTTTTTCTCATCTTTTAAAAAATTGTTGATATACTTGTCCTTCATGTACCCTGTGATATTAGCCTTCATTTCTAGTGTTACAGGCACTGGGGTGTCTAGTTTCTGAAGCATTTTGCATGAAATATTTGGTTGCTATTGATTTGTGTGTTATCTTGATTTGAAAGACAAGTGTCTGCTGAGGAAGGCAAGAGCCTCCCTTGGAATGGAAAATGTAAATCCCTTCCCTCTGAATTATTATGATTTTGAAATTATGCGGCTCTTCGGCAAAGATATGAGAATAGGAATATAGGTTCTTTACTAGCAGACAAAGCAAACAAACAACGACAGCTACGGCACCAACACCAAACAGAACACAAACCCAGTCCCACCCCTCTCTCCACCGCCAGCTCAAGATCCTGGTCACCCAAACACACGGTGGTAGGTCCCTCTTTTAGTGAGGTGAGTGTTAGTAAAGTCCCAGTTCAGTGGCTGCCCTGACAAGCAGGGGCGCACCCCACAACAGAAGAAACAGCTCTGGGCTGGGCTCTGGCAGCAGCAGTGAATTCCCTTCTCCAAGCAGCACCTCTGACCATCCTCCTCCAAAGCTGAGACAGAGAGAGCCTGCAGCAGCCCCAGCCCTATCTTTCATCAGCCCAATTCCTGTGCTGTCTCTGCCCCTCAGAGAGAAACTCCCAGATAAGAGGAGTTCAACCAGATGCCCTCCTCCTCTGAGTTTGGCCTCTTTTGTTTTCCTTAAGCACCCAGTTGTTAGTGTTTCCTAGCAACTTATGGGAAAAAAATTCCCTAAGTTCCTAAAAAATTCCCTAAGTTCCTAGAAAATTCTTTGTTCCTAAAAAGGAACAAAAGGAAAGAAACCTAATCCCCAACACCTTCTTATCAAATAAATGTTTTTAATAAATCATCTATTACCAAAAACAAGGGAAGATGGTAACCAATATTGAAAATATAGTCATTATGACACTAAAGCAATAGAAACAGTGTTTGAATGCTTTTGTTGTTTTATGAAGAACATTGAGCTGTATCTTTAATATTTTCAAATTAATCTGGTGAATTTGAGGGTTCACTGCATAACAGTCAAGCCAGTTCCATCACAGGGAATTTAAACACCATATAAGGTAAGAGGGAGAGATCACACACTATTTATAAAAATCACAAGTAGAGAATTAATAATTCAAAACTTTAATTATCTTATGCTCTGCATGTAAAAGTAAAGTAAACATTGGGGGCAACGATTCTGGGCACTTGATTTTGTATACTTATCTTGGTGTGTTTTAGTCAGTCCAGTTCATAATCTCCCAGAGTCCTTCTGGTGGCAGTTCAAGAATTAGCATAGACCAAAAAGCATTTTTAATTGGCCATTGACATGAAGATACTTGTTGACTACTTGCTGACTAAGGGTATGACTAAAGCTATTCTGTGCCAGCACTAAAAATCAATTAATGAAGCCTTGGCTTGTTATAATCAATATACCTAAGCTAGCAAGAAGTTAAGACATGAATTCAAGTTCTGTTCAGATTGGAGAAGTTTTGCTGCATTTTAATGCAGGGCTTGAGTACACAGTGTCCACCCAGTTAGCTAAACCCACAGCAAAGAACCACTGTGTCTCCAGAGTTTGTGTAGTCATGGAAAGTTTACATACACACAGAGATACTAATATACAGACAGAAAGTACAAATAAAACTTGTTTAATGCAAAACATTCAGGGTGTGTTTTTCTATGTGTGTCTGGCAATATATTTCACCAAGGATGATTTCTGTTCAAGGAAATTCCTTTAAACTTGGCAAGGAAAGAAAATATAATGAAACTTTGACGACACCTGGGCCAAAATAGCAACAGAAAGTCCTTCATGATTTTTATGGCAGTAGGAGCGAACAAGGACACTGGAACCAAAAGTAAACTTGACAGACTTGTTTGCAGTTGGTTTTGGTTTGGAGTTTTTTCACAAAAACATAGCAAATGATGAGGAAAAGTGCAAACAAAAATGATGGTGTGATCAAGGTCTGTTTCAAAATCACTGGAAACACAGGAAACTTATAAACTGTAGGTTTACATTTAAAGGTGAAGCCCTTAGCTTGAAAAAAATCTTTCTGTTCTTAGTGAGGATGCATAAAGGAGATTATGTTCCTGTGATCCCTTTATTATTATTAGAGAAGGTTATTATTTATCAGAGGAATTGCATGCATACAGAAACACACAGAAACACACAGAGTTTAAGTCTCCAGGAATCCTAAAATAGAAGTTTGAACCTCACTTAAATAAACTATAGAGCACCAAATACCCCTTTCCTCACATACCAAGGACTTGTCACAGACTCTTCTCTGCATGTGCCCAGGTAAAGAGAGGACTCTGACAGATCTGAAGGGTCTGCACCTGACCTGGACCAGAGGTAAAGGCTGTGTAAACTATGGAGCCCCTCCCTCCCTCCCTGACCTCTCTTGTGAGTGCCTCAGGGAGTGATATATGCAAGATATTAAAACAAGGGAATCCTCTGAAATAGTAAAATACTAAATATTTTAGAGCTTCAGCAAGCAAAACTCTTTGGATTCAATCAGGAAGTCTCAGGTTCCCACTACATGCCATGAAGGATTGTGAATAAGGAGAAGGTAAGGCAGTGAATCTGTGATTACATTTCTTGTCTCAGTTTGCAAATGCAAGATGTGGCTGGGGGTGTGCATTCTATTGCCATCTGTTAGAGCTGGGGCAGTTATCTTCTGTTAATTGGGCCACCTGTTAAAACCAAATGGGGCAGTTTTCTTTATCTCTTCCACAACCAATCCTCTCTCCGGGGAGATATCTTCTGTTAATGGGCCATTGAGTCTTGCTGCATGACTGATAAAATTACATCATCACATTGTGACATGCTCTGCTCAGAGGGAGGGCATTCCTACCTGGATATAATCTAAGGTTTGGGACACCACAGGCAGCCTTTTCCCACTAGATTCCCAGAACAGCCTTCTTCTCCACTGGTTTCCCTGAGGAAGACCAGGCCCATCTACACCACCACTGGACCCTCAGAGGAAAACTACACCCTTCTTCCAGATCACTACTCCAACAGAACCACACCTGCTACTCCAGGAGGACTGCAGCTGCCATTTAATCTGACTGCTGCCAGCATCCTGACCCACAGGGTGTCAGATCATATTCTCTGTCAGTGTTGTTTCATATTACTACATTTTTATTCTTACTTTTATTTTTCCTAATATAGAACTGTTATTCCTATTGCCATATCTTTGCCTGAGAGCCCCTTAATTTCAAAATTATAATAATTCAGAGTGAACTTCCATTTCAAGTGAGGTTCCTGCCTTCCTTAGCAGACACCTGTCTTTTCAAACTAAGACATTCCTAGAGAAGATACATTTGATATCAGAGGCTCTTCAATTAACATATAAGTGCAAGGTCAAAATACAGGAAGCTGGTGCTGAGCTGTAAAACAAACAGAAAACTCAAAATGATAGAATTAAATGGGAAGACAACAAAACACATCAAGAATTTCATTGGTTTTCTCTCTGTGCAACTTTAAAGTCTAACTGAATAGATTTTAAAAGATATGCTCTAAGTCAAACTAACTAGGAATAAGCTAATTTAACCATCTGCAAAAATATATCTAGTCCTAACAGGACATAGGGAATCCCTCTATAATCTCTGGAGAGAGACTGAAGTCCTTAAGAGGTAGTTTATCTTATATTTCTCCACAGATCCTGTGAAGATGAAACGTGTATTTCATGCTAGTATTATTTAAAATGAAGGTCAGGAAACAACTTTTAAATCCAGGAATTGAATACTTTTTTCATTTGAAAACCAAGAAACATTTTGATACAGAAGGCATTTTGTAAGTAAACTCATATGTTTGTAGTCCTTCCAAAACTCAGAATCTACATCCTTTCACAGTCCCATAACTTTTTTTTTTCAGTCAACTATTTCATATCATAGTAAAAAAAAAAAAAAAAAAAGAAAAAAATGAAATACCAGAACTCAGAGATGGGTACATTTGCAACACCGTGCAATTCAGAATTACCCAGAAGACCTTGCCATTTATCAAACTGTATTCCAATATACTTTTTGTTTGGCATCTGAGTGACTACACACTGTTTCTAAACTTGGGAGTTCATGTTGTCTCCAGTGACAGCTCTTTCTGCTAGTATATTAATCTTAAAAGAAACAAAAAAAGTACTATGATTTTTTCTTAGAACAGTTAAAAGATGAATACTATTGCAATAATTATGTTTAATATATTTTAGTCTTCACCAGTTTGCCATCACCATACAAATCAGAGATATTTTTGAGCATCACTGGCACCCTAGGATTCTGTGCACTGTGTATAACCACAGTGAATTGTTCACTTTGAGAGCTGCAGACTCTCCCTGGCTAGTGGGCAAGCAGACATCAAATAGACCTGTCAAGCACCGAGACAGCAGGGAGGCCTTGAGCACTTGATCTCAAACAATTAGAGGAAAGCAGTAGCCGAGAGCATAGAATTAAGGTCTTTAAATTAAAGGATAGCATTTCTAGTGAGAGATACAATTCTAGCTTCAGATTGGTTAGAGATTATTTGTGTACCAGAACAGTCTACACTCAGAATTCAGTTAAAAGATATGGGGCTTCCCGTGAGTTTAAGAGTCAGGACTTTATCTGATTGCAACATCAATGGCATAGTTTGCACGAGTCTCTGGAATCCAAGCAAAATTTACCATAAGTTATCGAATCAGAAGAGTATGTCATATAAAAACCTCCACTGACTGAACAGACTAAGTTTTCAAAATAGTTAGATTATTTGAACAATTCTCTATTTGCACATTCTATCTCACTATTGGCCTAATGTAAGCTTGACATGGAACAGTACTGAAAGAACTGAACTTTTAGGATTTTACAGTCTAAGATATTTTTGTGCCTGTGGGCACCTTACTTCAATTTTGACAAGGGAGTGTCCACAATTCATGATTCTGAAGCACAAAGGGAAGTCAAGTCTGAATGATTTCTTAAAAGACATTTACCACGTCATCCTTCAGAGGTCTTTGGGATAAATAGAATTTCTATGAGATTCACATGATCAGTTCTCTATATCACTGTAAAAATCACCATGATTGCAGGGAAGTCTTACAGTTGCACTTACAGGGAGAGACTGCAATGGAAACAGTTTTGTTCTTTCATTTTCTACTTTTTATCAACAGAATTAAAAGAAATACTTATATAAGAATGTGTAATATACTGGTGATCACTATTCAGAGCAGAAAAAATACAGATAGTTCAACTGATGTTCATTGTGTTGCCAGAAAGTGAAGAGTTACTGATTTCTGCTAAAATCTCCTGAAAACTCGTAGACTGGCTAAATCCTGAAAATATCCGAAGGGAAGGTTTAAAAATAAAACAATATAAAGATTTTTCAAATTAGGTCTACTTTGCCTATATAATAAATATACTGAAAGCAAGCCAAAAATGTAAAATATAATGTGGGCACCAAAAGGAGAAGAATGACTTACTAAACTGTAATGATATATACACTGTTGTGTTATTCTATCTAAAAGTTTCCTGCAAATGCAATAGCAGAACCAGCATATCTTTTATGATTTGCATGGATTTTTGTTAATCCACCATGAGTTATTAAAAACTAAGACACAATGTAATTAATAGCAGCAATAACAATAGCGCTTAGTTGCATGTAGAATTTTTTCCCAAGAGATTTTCTGGTATTTAATTAAAGTAACCATGATAGCAAAGGGGCTCAGTAGAACTAATCTTATAGTAAAATCTTATTCTAAAATAGATTACTGTCAAATTAAATGCTGACCATCAATCCTTAGAAAGCAGACAATAAATTGCATTGATTCTTTCAACCTAATTTTAATTTTTCAAATGCATGAAGCAAATGGTACAGAAATAGCTTTGTTGATCGATAGGCTGTGTTTCAAGGGCTGTCCCAAATCCTAATAACAGATTGCCCCAAATTGTACTGCTACTCTTCCTCTGTGAAAAGCAATGTAACTGCTCTGGATCTACATCCAGAGTGCACAAAAGGATTTGTGAGTGCACAAAAGGATTTGTCCCACTGACTATGATATTAGTTTCATCACAACAAAGACTGAACATTATGAGTTCCAGCCCCAAGATATGATTTACACCTGAATCACAGGATCAGAGAATGATTTGTGTCAGAAGGGACCTTCAAAGATCACCTAGTCCCTCCTCTGACATCCACAGGGATATCCTCCACCATCTTAGATTGCTCAAAGCCCCATCCAACCTGACCTTGAACACTGCCTTGAATGCAGTCTTTAAATCCAAGGGTTTTTTTAGGGCTACATTTAATTTCCCCCTTAATGGCACAAAAAAGCAGTTTCTTTTCTCCTTTCTTGTTAGTTGACTAGTACAATCATAGATAATTTCCCCATACATCACGTTTTACTTTGACAGAAACACAGACAAGGGGCAAAGAATAGTACAAAAGGCTAGACAATTGTTATGGCTGCGTCAGTTTATGTCAGAGAAGGATTTATTTACACCTCTGCCACTGTTCCTAATCTATTTTTAGGCCACATATTCTTTCAGAAAGAAATAAAGGGCAAAATTTAGCCATCTGGTCTTCCTTCAGATGCATTACTCAGCTTACCAACTACACTGCTGGGCACTATAATTCCTGATGAGCAGAGCTGGCATCCAAACAAGCAATGCCACAAAAAACCACTTGAGTCTGAAAACCTCAAGATAGCCTATAGTATTCCCATTTAGTTTGTTTTATAATAACATGTAAGTTTCTTAAATTCTACCATGTCTGTAATACCTCATTCTGATATATTAATGTTCTCAAAATATATTACCTTGTGTCTTCATTATATACAAGATTAAAGAGGTGAAACAACAGTAATCCAACGACTAGCTAGATTGCAAAGTATCCACAAGATCACCTCGTGCTCTGTCTACTAAGATGACACATTTTTTCATTGACCCTAGAAATTATGTTTAGTTCTTCTTCATATAAAAAAAAAAATCTGTATTCCTTTTCTGTGGATAAACAAAAAACAGCTGGAGAAAGTATAACCTTGCTCTAGAGACTTCATGTCCCAGATAGGACAGCAGCTGCCTCAATGCTGTAACAGAGGATCAACACTGAAGTAAATGAGGATTAGATTGCCAAAGCATCTCCTGCTGATATTTTACCCAGCCTTCATCATTTCTGGAGATCGTTTTCTCTTTTCCACTTGTGTTCAGTTACATGTCCTACAATGTTAAATACACTGGTGAAGATACATAGAAACGAACACTTTAGGACCACCTAGAAAAAGTCTCAGAGATGTAATATATACAGCAGGACTGGCTGTCATTACTGTCACAGTACACAGGTTTTAATTCTGGGATGTGCTCAAACAAGTGCTTCCCAATACAGTCTTTGAGCAAGTTATGCAATGGTAAACCAGAATGTGGACTTTCAGCAATGTTTGCTCTTTGATATGAATGCTTTTACTACAGCTAAACCAATTCAGGTTACACAGCACCTGTTCTCCATGTTACTCAGGGAGCAGCCTTGGAGACCTGCCCTGCCAGTAAATGTCATCCTGGAAGGAGCAGCACTCCAGAGCCTGCACAGCCATTCACTTGCATCTGCTTGAACTCAGTATGATGAAATATTAAAAAGCTGAGGGACATTGGGACTTAATGTATCCAGAGAAGAACCCAACCAGAGAGACAACAGCATGTGCTGCATTGTAAATTTGGGATTTTCTCCTCCACTACAGCCAAATAAAATGAAGTTTTCTATTTGCAACATAGATTTTTGAGTCATTATCTTCAGATTTCAACCTCTACTCAGAATTACTAAACAGATAAGAATTTAAAGTTGATGTTGCACCATCTTCTTTATACTCACAAGAATGTCTCTGCAGATATAGTACCTTCCTGTAGCAAAAATACACAATCTTGTTAATAATTATACCTCTGGGCACGGCTAATTTGCCCAAAGACAGTCTTATATCATTAAAGATCCCTAGGATTTCTCACCTGGTCTTCAGCTGTTCTTCCAGAAGGGCATGAGCTTTCTGAAATACTTGTGGGACACAGCTTGTATTGTTGATGTCTCAAATGCCCTAAGGCATCTCAGCTGACACTGGAATAATCAGTCTGCATTTATTACTACAAAATCCATTATTGATCATCTGTCAAAAAATGAGACACCACAAATCCATCTGTAGGTAAACAGACTTTCATAAGTCATCTAAGGATAAAATATTTTGTGAACAGCTGGTCCTTCTGAGAGGATTGTGCCAAGCCTTCTTTTGCAGTCTTAAGCTTGTGAGGCCTCTCCTTCATTTTTCAGCATTCACCTAAAATAAACCTTACCATCTACTGCTACTGCTGAAGACAGTTAAGTGAAGTGCAAAGTTCTGCATAGTGACATTTCACTCCAAAACAAGGGACATATGTTGTATGTGCTACGCCATGATTCAGAAATTGTGATTTAGCTTGACAAAGCTGGAATATTTGCCTGTGGATAAAATTTCCCCCTTTATGGGATGGAGAGGAAAGTACAATTTAAATGCTTCCAGTAATCTATTGTTATTGACTGAAACTTTCCAGAAATAATAGAGAGATAAGACAACATAAGTACTGGAGTAAAAGTGCAGAGATGACAATGTAATTAAGAAATCAATGCCCCAAACCAAATAAAAACAAATCAAGCATTCAGAGTGGGTTTTAATTATGCCCCATTTTCATTATCATGTTGAATTGGTATATTTCTAATATTAATTCTTACCTTCCAGCTAAGCCGAACGATTCTTGTTTTAACAGCATTTTTTGGCAGTGAAATAAAACCCTAAGTACTTCACTGCCTACAGTAGGCATTAACATGCTCATACTGAACTCTAGGCTTTGATATCCTATGCACTAGTGCTTAACATTTTCAATTTAATTTAAAATGATCACATATAAAAAGCTGTCCCTTGACTACGAATGCACATAACACATGGTTTTGATGGGATGACAGAAAAATCCAAGAAACAAAGAACATCAACATCTAGAGTAGTGCCTTTGAAATGAAAACCTGTACTGTCCTACCATCCTCCCCAGCACTGATAACTGCTTCTACAGCAGCTTGCTCTGTCACTGAATGCCACAGAGTCCCCAGTGCCTTGAGAGGGTGCACTTGGTTATGGTACAGGGAGCCTCCTCCACACCCTGCCCGAAGGGTCAGCACTGATTGGCTTTGCACAAGCTCCTGCAATTCTCAGTCCAGGGCCTGTGGGAAACTCAGCACTTTGTTGATCCATTTTGGCCATTTGCAGTTCAAATCATTGATCCAGCATTTCTCTCTGTGTTTTCCCATCCCTCTCTGTGCACAGCCTGCTGTTCAGTTCCTACCCAGAAGCGGCTCTGGGGTTTTGCTCTCTGCAGCAAGTGACACACAGCTGACAGCAGCACCCTCACTCAGCTTTTCTTCTCCCAGGTGTTTCAGCTCCATAGGACATTTCTATTCCAGACTCTAATCTCTCAGGAGACATATTTGGCCTCATTGTCAATCCTTGGCTTTCTGGAAACCTCAGCCATTTCTTCTATGTGCTCAAATACTTTTCTTGGGAGAGTACTCCTTGGCATCTGTCAGCTGTATTTTTCTCACAACCTGTTCTTGCATGATAATCTCATTCCAATACAGTAAAATGGACATTATTTGCTGTTGTCAGTACTGCAGCAGCTGCAGCACAGAACAGTTCCTCATGGGAATAACCAAGAACCTCCGAGGTAAATGGGACTGCTCTCTTACCTGCAGTTTACTTGCTTGCTTGTAGTCTGAGTTTACAAAGGGGGACAAGGAAAGCTTTCAGATGAGAATCCACCTCAATCCTATGAGCATCAAAGGGACAGCACTTCTACATGTCTTTTCTCCACAGTTTGGCTCTTTGCCAGATAAATAATGTGTCAAAAAGAGGGATTTCCTATATGACCTTGTAAGGAGTCACTCAGATCCACAATATTGTACAAAACTGAAGTGTTTTATTAATTAGGAAAACTGATTCAAGATGAAAATCATTGTTCTCCAGATTAGAAGGAGCTTGATTATAATTTTACTTTCCTGGTCATGTTGGTATTTAACCTGGCTAGGCCGCAGAAGGAGTTCCATGTCCAAAAGAAGCTGTGAATTTCTGTGCCAAACAAGACAATCACATTACCTGTTCCCCTCAGAGCAAGTCAGATGCAGCTCCAAAGATTTATAATCACCTTTTTCATGATCTCTTTTTCTGCATTTCTTTTTCTGCCTTTCACAGCTCTTTGAAGATCCTTGTTGGACTTAAAAAATATGTATACATGTGAAAGTCTTTTTTTTCCCCACTGACCTAGATCTGTCCTTTAAAGCACAGCACTGGGGTGTTGGCTCTGGATTTCAGTCTTTGCTCTGGGAGGAATGGCCCAGAGGACATCTGGAAAAAGTAGAGTTGGCTGTAGGAATCTCAAACCCATACAAAGGGGCTGTGTGTGAGAAAGAATCACAGGCCTAACCTTCCTTTGCCTCTAGGACTTTGCTTTGATATTTTTCAGATCACTGGCAATTGAAAGTTACTTCTGATGGCTCTGTGAGGGCTTATGAAAGGGAATGTGGCCCTGTTTATTCCACTTATCATGGGCTGATAAACATAATGCAAAGCCATAATTAGCAGCAATGATATCAGTAGCCAGAGTAGGGGCTGAAATGACTAGTGTCTGAACTCTCTGTACATTATCCTGATGTGACAAGGCTAGACCATGTTGTTGTCCCTGTTCCATGGACAGAACTCACCAAAATTGTCAGTCAGCCCATTTCATAGGCCCTTTCTGCCCACACAATTTCTCTTTAATCCCTTGTTCCAGGACTGACAGACTTAATAGCTGTTTTTAAAATTGGAGGGAACATGAAGAAAGACCTAATTTCTAGCACGTATTATATGTAAAATATAAGTGTTAGCTGGCAGGCAATCTTTTTTTTTCAAAAATATAGCTTTGCAAACTAGAATCCAACTTGTATGAAAGGCAATTTTACTCAAAGGCAGTGCTGCTCTGAATGTCACTCTCCGTAGCTGAGGGCTGCTCACCACTTCACATCAACCTGTCAGGAAGGAAAATAGAAAGGGAAAGAAAAAAGAGAGAATTTGCTCACAAGCATTAACTGATGCCAAAGAAAGTTGATAAAGGTATCTTTTGTTCCTTGAAGCATAAGAACAACAAATGCCTAAGACTTGTTATTGTTATGGATTTACTGGGACATGCAGCCTTTTGGGACCCCTGAAAACACAGGCACTGCAGAGGTTACATGCATGGCTGCCAAGGCTTCAACATGTGGGTAATCCTTATGCTCCATTTTCAAATGACTTTCAAAAGTATGTTTGGGGTAAGTCAGTTCTTCAGCTTTTTGATATTTTTGCAACATACAAATTCAGCTCCAATATGCCAAAGATACCCTCCCTTCCTTCCTTCCTTCTCCAGCTTCCAGAATCTTGTTTATTTGATTATTATTTTATGAGTTAAACAATTCAAGACATTAATATAAATGTCATTTCAATTCAAATAAATAATTTCCATTTAAATTAAAAAATCTTGTAATTATTTTTGTCCAGAAGGACTGTTATTCTGTCTAATCCTTCTGAAGTTACATCTTCATTGTTTTCTCATTTGGAGTCAACCCTTTTGAGTTGATTCGAAGATCAAATGATCTTTGTTGTTTTCAAGTAAAGGCTTGAATTTTCACCGTGGTGAATTTGTCTCATTTGTTTTAATATTAGGAGATTTATCATGAAGACATCCATTATCAGAAACTGACAAATACAAAATGGAAATTCAGTTCAGTAATCAGATTTAATTCCAGCTCCAGCCGGAGAACAATGTTCCATGAACAAATGTAGCACAAAGGTGTTTGCTGTTCGCCATATTTTTCATAAACCTTGCAAAGAAAATCCTCTGAAGGATCTGAATTTCTATCCAGCTGAGCACAGAAAGTGCTGATGAGTCAAAGGTTTTACAAATTATATGAACATGTCTGTTGTGGGATTTGAGTTGAGGATGCCTAGGCACTGGCACAGTCCAAGCATATCCTGGAGTTTCTGCTTGCAGTCTAGTTGCAACAATCTTGAAACAACTTTACTTGGGGCTGCCAAGGGTTCCATCACGCAGAAACTTTTGCAATCATTAAAAAAAAGAAAAACCCACTGAAAGCCATGCAACTTCAAGCTCTCAGTGTTTTGGGGTTTGGCTCATTTTCATGTCTAGTGAAGAATCATAATAATACCAGTGCATACGGATTTCACCTCAACTGCAAAACTTGCCCATGACATAGTGGCAAAGAGGTTAGAAGTTTTTGTCCCCATTAGCACCTTCACAGGTCCCCCCAGGAAAGCGATACTCCAGTGCTGCCTTGTGGCTTCCTCCTCCACAGAGAGGAAGATGTGGTGACATCCCAACAATATTTAGCACCACTGCTACCTTGTGTTTGCTTTGAATATGGAACTATTCCTTTAATTTATTTTTTTTAATGTCATAAACACAGAGCTCTGGAAATGAGTTTGTGAGTAGAGTTAGGGCTTAGATCTGATGAACAGCTCTGGCCCAGCCAGAGCTGCAGCTTGCTGTGCTGCATCAGGTGCTTCTGGATGGGATTGGGCGGCTTGCTTGGTGAGACCCACTTTGAGATGGTCAGTAGGGTGAGCGCAAACACACGTCCCCAGCCTTCCTTTCTCCTCTCTTGTTGTATTCACATTGTTGTTATCCTATTTCTAGAGTCCCATACCTTCTGAGTGGTTTTCTCACATGCAGGTCTTCACAGCAGTGTTGTTCCTGCTTCCTCATCAAGGCTCCTTCAAGGCTCTCCCTGACCAGCCATCCCACCCCCTTTTATCCCAGTCATCTTCATTAGCCACAGCTGCCAACAAATTAAGGACATCACAGCTGCAGCCCATTTAGAACAACTGGGACTGGGGCAAGGCCACTTATACAATATACATATTTTACCAGGACTCCTAGTATACTCTCTAGCCAGAGCACCTTCCCCAAAACTGCCAGCAGTCACCTCCATTCGTTCAGGACTGATCCTTCTGTTAGGAATAGCTATCTGCAAATGGCATAAGAGGAGGGAGAGGCAAACAGGACACCTCTTGCACTTAAATGTAGGATCCACCTTGCACAGTCATGCTGAAGTGTCACAATGAAGCCTCAGTGCTGATGAATGGAGACAGGCAGCCTGAGCAACCACCCCTACTCTCTCCTTAGACATGGCCATATTATAGAGCCATATTTTTTTACAGTGTCCTCACAAACCACATTATTTTCCATGTTTAGCTGAAACTGCAGCTACAACCTCACACAGACCCTGCTAACTTAGGACAGTGTGGGGTAGAGCAGCTCCACCATGGGGTACTCTGCTGGGAGTGGGGAGAGAAAGGGACATCAGGTCAAGGATCAGCTTCATCCCTTTAAAAACTTTCCTTTCCTGAACTGGGATTGAATGAAGACTTTTGAGCATTTCAAACTGTGTCAAGCTTTGTCCTACTTCACTTCTACTTTTCCAGGTACTTGGCAGAGCAACTCAAAGTATCCAGACTCCCAGTACAAATCCAGAAAATATCAAACATTTCAGAAGAGAAGGACAAAAGGTCATACTTGATATTCAGATTAAAGAGAACTTATTAAAGAGGAAGCAGTGAGGTGGTAGGTACCTTATCCCTGGAAACAAACATTCTAAATTTTGAACTGTTTGTGTGCGTTGTGTTATTATGTGTGTTATAACCAGCCTGTTTTTAAATGAACTTGGAAAACCATGTCTCTTTTATAATGTCTACTGGGAAGATGAGTTGGAGAAAAACTGCTGCCATAAGCATTTTCAGTGATTTAACTGCCTGCTTTGGCAGTCAATCTAAAGTCTTGATTTAATTTTTTTGCATTTTGACAAGGTCATAACTAGCTTTAAACTTGTGAAGATCTGCAAAGCTGAGGTAAGCAAGTTGTGTGTAGCTGGGACCAGAATTTTCCTAGGTATCTCATTCTAAATCCTCCCAGGCACCTTTCCTATACAGTGGCATCTGCTAATTTTTCCTGTGATAAAAATAAATTACAAAGGCTCAGTATCAATTAATCAATAGAACATCTAGGTTTTCCTTTCAGTTTTCAACTTTGAAAAGTGTCCCTGTAACTTCCAATGCAGATATAGCTTGATTTTAAATCCCAAGGTGATAAAAACTGTCCTTCTCCTTTACTATTTACCAGTATTTGTAGCCTGCTTATCTAGTCCTAAAATCTGCACATGTACTGTATTTAGGAGCTGTGAATTTCTGTACAACTCATTTCCTGCAGTCTCCGACAGACTCTAGGACATGGAATTTGCTTAAAACTGAAGTGGATATGTTTTATGTCAATATGTTTGCACATCAAACAAAACTGAAATGCTACCTTACCTTGGAAATATATTCCAACTCAATTTACCAGGGAAATGTCATGGGTAAATATCACAGGGCAGCCTCTAGACAAATGTACTTTATTCCTTCCGTGAAATGTTTGAGATTGAGCATTCTTTTGGGAAATAGTATTTATGGATACACTCAGGGTCTGGAAATTATGCTTCTTGTTAAGTAGTAATTTATTTCTGCTATTCATCTCTGCATTTCTCTGACAGTAAGATGCACAATAGAATGGTCTTCTCTGTGGTAATGTTAGAAAAAGTTTAAAAGGTACATTTTAAGTGTAACAAAAAGTATCCATGTCATGACATTAACAATACAAAATGTAATTGAAGAGATTAAAAAGGCATAAATTTCTTCTTCTACTCTCTTTCTGGTTTTGGTGTATTTTTATTGTTTGGTTATTTTGCCACCATTTTAAAATGACACCTCTGTCAGAGACCTTTCTCCAAGCAATATTTAAGAACCCATTTTGTCATCCTAATTACAACAATTTATGTCCCTCTAAGTATCCTGAAAAAGTGTGCTAGGGTTATTCAGGCAGTTCCAGGGTAAAAAATAGGAATAAAAGTATCAAAGCTCTTTTGACTTCTTTTTGTGTTAGCCTTCGATACTTCCAAACACTGTGAGTAAAGAATCTTCTTTGATTTCATATCTTGGCAATAAGAAAGAAAAGTTCTGAGGAAAACACTACCTTGGGACTTACATACTTCTGTCACTTTATGTCACAACATTAAAGTTATTTGAATGAGGGGTGTTACATGTTCATGTCTGCCTAAAACAAATGGGAAAAGACATGGAAAGCAGCAAATTCTAAAGCATTATTTTTATATCTAATGAGTTCACTCTATTAAACTAGGAAATATAATCTATTACATTAGAAAAGATAAACACAGCTGCTTTATTAAAAAAAAAAAAAAGATTCTTTTACTCCACATTAATCACTTATAAAACCAAGCCATGTTGTTTAAAGGTAGATAGAAATGTTTATTCCCCCTCAGAGTTTCCCTTAAGGATTTCCTCCAAAGTTTTGGCAGAGAAGACACATAAACTCACACAGGCATATAATGTGCTCTAGCATAGTAGATTCCATGCTGTTGCAATTCCTTGTGAATGGCATGAGGAAATCTCAACACACAGGCTAGATTGTTAAGGCAGGAGATACCTTTAGTTGCAGAAAACACAGTCCTGCAGCTTTCTTTGCCCTGTCATTGAAGCAATGTGAACAGCTGTTTTTCAAGCAGAGAGTGCTGCCACTCAGTGTATGTTATAGCCTGTTAAAGCCTACAGTGTTAGCAATTTTTGGCTTACAATGTCTCCTTCTATCCTTCCATAGCAGGGAGCAAACAGAAGCACAGAAAGACAGCTCCCCTCTACTGGCTTTTAACTCAAACAAACTGAAAGGGGTTACATAATCCTGTAGCCACCTTTACTTCCATTTCACAGAAGGGAGAGACATCTGTTTCCTAGGGGATGTCTTCATCCCCAGATTAAAAAAATGTTAAAAAAACCAACCAATAAAATCCCCACAAAACCCAAAAACATCACAAAACCAACCAAACAAAACCCTCTACCTTTGTTGTTGAGTACACACCAGAGTGAAAGAGAGAACAAAAGCATAAGGAATGGGGCATTGCTCAAGGTTAGACTTTGTCCTTCATTTAGAGTCTGAGAGAATCAACTCAGAATTTGTCTGTGGGATAAAATGCTAAGTAAAAACTTTTAGCCAACAGCTACCCAGTTCATCGTCCTTATGGCTTGATGTGACATGTTACATTGAAAAAAGATACTGCTTTCAATTCATATAAAGGATACAGAAAAATATTTTTCATTTAATCATCTACCAGCTTTTGCTTCATTCTATATTTCATAATTTATTTTCCCCTCAGGAATATTATTTTCTTCATAAGGAAGGCAATTAATTCTTCACCTGGACAAATAAAATTGCATGTGTATGTATGCACTCGAGATTTTTATACTGCTAAATGAGCCATTGCACACTTTTCAAACGACTCAATTAACATATTTCCTTTATTAAATTTCCTTTTCTAAAAATAATTTTGTTTTATAAGTCTGCCACCTGTACACCACTCGTTTATGTGAGGGATTTCAACATAAGCAAAAGGTGACTCTAATATTTCATCCTTCAGTTTCATCTCTCTCAATAATTTTGCATCAAAGAGCTAATAAAATCTCTCTGCTCTTCATTAAAGACTCAAATACCACAGAGCTCTCTTTCTGCCTAATCACATGGCTTATTCTTTTAAAACAGAATGTTTACATTATATGATCCCTGTTAATCTGTGAAATCATTGTTCTGTTCTCCTGCAAACTTCCGTGAACTGTCATCTGTGTGCATTCCTAGAAGAGTAAGAAGCATTTAATGGTGCATGTCCTTCCATGACTGCCTAAAGAAAGAACTTGATGCATGGTTACAGCATGGATAGAGCTATAAATGTCACCCAGCTCCACTAACCTGGCATTGTTAAGACTCTTAGCACTGTTGTCTAAATATGTCCTCAAGCTAATCTCCCCAAGTCTTGTTCCATGTCTCAAAGCAGATCAAGGACTTTAGGTTAAGCTAAGAAAACACACAACCTTTCTTCTAGGCACAGCATTTCCTACCCAAATGTGCCCACACTTTCTGAGGTCTAGAATAGGTATAATTACCTCAATTTGACATATTTCATTGTTTTTGCAGGCATATGATCCATTTTTTTCGGTGCAGTACAGTTTGAGATACAGACTTCCATCACACTGTGCGTTGCAAGACACGGCACAAATGAAGCTGGTGCTGTCAAGGAATGAACATTTTATTTATCTTTCAGAACACCTAATGCACTCTCTTTAGGAAACTTACAGGTTCTGTTCATGATGTTTTACTTCTAGGAAGGATTCTCCTGCAACTTGCATTTTAGAATGGAACAGAACAATTTAGGTTAAATTCATTGATAAAATAAGTACTCAGTGGGAGCATTTTCTTTGAAGATTCCATTGATTTCTAAATTTGAATTTCCAGTAACCATGAAATTTAAGTTCCATATATTCATATTCTGTGAAGATGTACATTTTGGCTAAAAACAAAAAAAGAAAATGAATAACTGTATCGTGTTTCTTATTTTCTACATGACGTCTATGACTCTCACAGACATATTAGTTTCTCTACATTTTATTCAAAGGAAATAAAAATAGATGCAGTCTCTCACAGGCGTGAATCAGTGCAGAGCCTCCTCTGAAGTCTAGGCAGGATGACATGCAAGATCCACAGTGTATGTCACTTCCATCTGCAGAGACACAGAAATAACAGCTTTGGTAGCGAGCCAAGACAGCAGCTCATTAAGCAAAACCTGACAATTCTATTGTTTTTTTATTTTCTCACTTCTTTTCTTCAGCCCCCATCTTTCACCATGTCTTGTAATTCCCAAGCCTATTAACTACTGAGATTGGATATTACTGCATTTTTACTACATTTGTATAATAAATTCATCTGTAAAAGAAAATGTTTGAAGTGTTTTAGTCTATATTAACAAGGAAGAACACAAGCAAGGTGTACAATAACAATACACATTCTTCCTTCAGAAAACACAACTGTTTTACCATACATGCAACTTCTGTGGTATGGGGCACCACAAAACTTGGGGAAACATTTTCTTGAGGTGACATCCAATCCCTGAGATTTCAAATCAGAAATATGTTGCTTGCATGGGTGTTTCCTTCGTTGCAGACCCCCATTAGGAGATGCCTAATGTCCCTGCCATGTATTATTCTGTAGGTTTGGTTTTATCATGGTCTAGATGCTGAGATTAGCTCTGTTGGTTAGAGTATGGTGCTAATATCACTGATGTTGTGGGTTCATTCCCTGTATGGGCCATTTACATTAGAGTTGGACTCAATGATCCTTGTGGGTCCCTTCCAACTAAGAATATTGTGTGCTTTCTGTGCATCCCCTGTGAGCTGGTGCATGAATATTCACACCTCTTAAAGGAAGCAAGCCACCCCACCAATCTTCCAAAATACATTTCTCAGTTTGGTTCTCAGGAATAGTGGGGTGAGCTATAACAGGACTCTTGGTCTATACTGAGCTGATAAAACTTTCCAGCTTCCTCCTATCACCTGTCCCCAGCTGATCCACGGATCAGGAGTTTGCCTATTCTGTGTTTGGAATAATGCACTGCTCTGGGTGACACCCACTGCCAGCCATGCCCTTCCCACCCCAGAACTCCAGATCAAGGCAATGAGGGCACAAGCCCGGTGGAGGGAAGCCTCCAAATGCAAATAAAGAAATGCCTGGGCATTGCACTGAATAGTGGGAGGTTTCTTTTTTTGTTGTTGTTTCTTTTTTAACCTGACAGAGAATAGTAAACTCATGGAAATCAGCTGTGCAGCTCAGGCACTCATGGAATATTATAACAGTTCAGACATTGAAAAATTCAAAATAGATATGAGTAATTTACTAGGACCATTTTTAAGATGGCAGAAACATGTTTCCCCATCTAAAACTTATTCAGTGTTTTAAGCAGTCACAGATTTTAAATAGGAGTTGACCTTACTCAGTTTTAATTTTACATCTTTCTTTCTTTGTACAGCAAGATGTCTTTTGCCATGTGTTAAAGGTTTTCCTCCATGCCATTGTTTCCCTTCACATTGATCTGTTCAGTTCAACACATTGAAAAGTCTCTGGAGAGGAAGACTGGCTTGCTTTTGCTCCTGACCCTCTCACAGTAAGTCCTTTCCCTATGTTAGGTAAATTTCTGCTTCATTGCCCCTGACTTTTGCAGATGGGTTCATAATGGTACACTGGAACAAATTTCAGGATACCTAAGGAAACAAAACCATCAATTTTGTTTGCTAAATTATTTTGCATGGGCATCTGAGCCATGCCTGCAGAAGAGATTAAAAAATGCATGAAAGGGATAGGGCAGAGAGCTAGGGGAAGGGCTACTCTAAGATGTTCTTGCTTGGGAATGTGAGACTCAGTTCTTCCACTCTTTTGATTCTGGGAGTCACAGTTGTGCTTCTCTGTCATTATTGTCTCTGTTAGTGTTGTCCTTGCTAGTCTTGGCACTGCAGATAACTGCTGCCAAGCTGATGTCTTATTTTGTAATACCTCAGCAAAAGTAGGCAGTTGTAGAACTGACTCTGACAATGATCTGTTAAATGTCTGGCAGCCCATAAGGGATTGTTCTGCTTTGGAAGGCATAATTAATACTACTCCAAATGTGTGGGAGGTGTTTCACCTTCACGAATCTATTATGACATATTTTCACTTTCAAACTCCTATGATCAGTTTCTGTCTGTTGGTGATGTTTCTATCAAATATTTCCCATCAAATCACATGCAAAAGAAGTAATTAATTTTTACTAGTGTTACAGCACCCGTTTTAATTTCCCTTCTTTCACCACAGTTTGTAATCTTCTAATCTTTATAATTACTTTTTGCCCATCATGACAATCTTCCAATGAAACGGGACTATGTAAAATAAACAAGTCATTCAATACAGCATAAATGTCACAGGACTTACAAGCGTATCAGTCTGTACCTCTCTCTTTACTGAGCTTTACTCTGCTTCATATCTTCATTTTCATATATTTGCCTTGCTTAGGCTTTTAGGGTCCCAATCCTGATCTGAAAGAACAATATCTTGTCAAATCAGTGAAGTCTCATCCTTACAGTTAATTATACATGCATATATTCATGGATTTTATATTCCTGAAATAATGCAGGAAACATGTGGCAGTAGTGAAAACATAGAAGTCTAATTGGAGAAAAAAGGTAAGGATTAAAAACTCATGCAGTGCAATCAAGGTAATGAATTAGGTTCATTCTTCAATATGAAGAAAGGTTTTCAAAACTGACAAATTATGGGGAAGTAACAACAAGGTATTCATTTTATAAGTTCCTTGCCTTTTAAAATCATTCAGTGAATATATTCTAATGAAAACAGAGAACCAGAAAGCACACTTTTCAAAGACCTTAACTCAATACTCAGAATGCAAGTAAATCAGAAAGACATAAAATATTTTGCAGTATGTGACAAGGATTTTCCTGAATCTTTTGCAGATGTTCATTCCCATTGGCCGTTTTAGGTCTATAAAGTTTAACAGAAAAATTTCATGCCTTTCTTTTGTATCTAAAATCCATCTAAATTCCTTAAGCACTGTTAGAAGAGAGAGTACAAGAGAGCACCAAGGCAGGTATTGTACCTTAGCAAGGTAAGTGAAGATCACAGAAGAAAACAGAAGTAGTGTACTGTGTCAGTGTTAACTTGATGACTTGACTTGAGTCCTATGCTCATATTTTTTTGTCTGTGCCTGCCTCTTCCCATTTACACCATCCCACAACTGTTCTCAAACCTGGTCTCATCACAATTGAGATCTGAGCACTGCCTCTTCCTTGTCAAAGCTAATCTCAGTGTGTTCTTGTCCTACAGGTAACACACTGAACTCCACTGCTGTATGCTACAGCCCCATTCTACCCTGCAACCTGCTTTATACTATTCCAATATAATAAAAAAATCACAACCCCTCTTGCAAATTCTTGCTCTGCTCATGTGGTTGCTAATCCAAAATCCAAGAATGTTGCTGCTGTCATTTAAACCTCTGTACTGTTTGAAGTGGTTTCTGTTCTGACCTGCCAATGAGGCTAGTCCTGGACTAGAAAGGAATTAACTCCTTGGCAAATGGTAGTTATATGGTAGTACTGGAGTAAAGTCATACTGAGGGAGGGGAAAATTTGCCTATGGAGTGTTTCTGGAAGAGTATGAATTAATTTTAGGCTACTTTTTTCTGTAGAAACTTGTGTATTGCTTTTTTGACATGAAACAAAAGCACAAATACATTTATATTTAGAACTTAATGAAGATGTTGTGTATCATTGGTGAGTACTTCTCTTATTACTGTGTTTTGAGCAGTTCCTGAACTCCTCTGCAAAATCAGAAAGTTGTCTCTCATAGCCCACTGAAACTACTCTGACTAGAATCTCTGCAGATAGGTCTGCAGCAGGGTCAGAACTCAAACTCCATCTGTAACAGCATGACAGCTAGAGTGACAAACGTGTTTTATGGCATCCAGTCTTCCCTCACTCTCAGTGACACATTTCTCTCTTCTATACCCAAAAAGCTTCCACCACCTCTATCCCTCTTTGAAGGGGCTCCAATATTAATCACTTTTTTCCACCTAGTTTTTGTTCATCTCACTCAAAATTTAGTTCAAATGTTATCTCTGTGATGCTTACCTTATACTGACTTCTTAACTCCAGATTTGTTTTCTCATATGTCAAGTAAAAATATATTATTTTTCTGACATCTTCTCATGCTTTTGAAGGGAATTCAGAAGACACTGGAAAAATGTGGGATTTCATGGCATTTGTTTTCTGTTTATTAAAGTCACTGGGTTTTTTCGTCTGACCAGGGATTGTTGGGTTCCTCATGTCATCCCATGGAAGAGTCCTGCATTGCTCAGGAACCTCCAAGAGAATGAGGAAGCTGAGGAGGACAGGCAGGAGGCAAGGGTGTTTATTAGATAAAATCAGTGTACCTGAACAGAAGTCCTTCTTTAGAAATATCGCACAGTACAGAAGTTACTTGTTTCTAAATAAAAGCTCATGTTCAAACTGAATTGATTTTTGTGATATATACCTGTCTTTCATTTTTCTGAATATATATTTCAATTTAAATATTAAAATATAATCTTAATTTTCTTGTCTGTGATGTTTTATAGTTTAATATAACTGATGATGCCCAGAATTTCAGGGTGTCCTTTGAGACATATAAAAGTTATAGGCTTACCCTGGCTTGATGATCTGTGTTTAAAATGCTGCACTTGAGGTTTCTCTCTTTTATGTCTATTTCTATGAGTACTAAATTATTATTATTGTTAATAATAATAATAATAATGATAATATTTTGATATTTAAATACTTTATTATTAGTATGCTCCTTCCTTTGCTGAAAATTGTGATTGATGCAAAGATGTCAACAGAGACTGAGCTCTTTTTCTGGTAGTATATTCATTACAAATGGTTAATTCCTTTCAATATCTTCACAAAAAGTAAGGCAGAAGCAGACCTGGCTGAGGGAGAAGTACAGGAAAGACTTTTAATACTACTTTGTGTCGTTGATGTTGAAGAGCACATAATTTATTTTTATTCTGTTAGGTGTTTGCATTTACAACCACACGTTTCTTAGCAGGCTCAGATCTCACACTTTGACTGCCTCCCTTATCACTCCATCACCAATTCCTTCCTGCTGAACCACTGTGCTGAACCTTGACCTGTAGAGATTAGCTCACCCTAGAGAAAGGGGAAAGGGCAATTTGGTCTCTCGGTCCTTTTGATCTAATCTTTTCTTCTCAGACTTTCAGGCAGATTACCAGAAGATGTAGTCTGCTACTGTTTTAGTGACTTTTCTGTATTTTATATTTGTTCTTTCCTCCAACAGAAGAGTATGAAAATGATGCCTTTTGGAATGTGAAACAGTATTATGACATGAAACTAGAAGATAATAGCTGTTGTGGAAACTATATAATTTGGAAACTGATGGCAAAACTACAAGGGCAGTTCTGTAGATTCTGAACATACTTAGTCAAAAGATGCCAGAATGACTGAGAACTTTAAATGCAACAAAATTGCTTTAAAATAATGGTGCAGATTATAAAAAGCTTTTTATTTCTTTGTTTTATGCCTAATATTGCCATCCATTGAGAAACCAGTCATTCCCTTCTGGCTACAATGGCACCTACTTTGATGTTCAGAGGTACTGGATTAAAGGATTGTAGTTACCACCAGCCATGGCAAATACTTTGATGTACCACTTTTGTTCAAACCTGCACAAAACTGTAATAGAGTAGCACAAAAGTAAATTAATTTTAAAAACCAACATTTTTTAATGTTTTTAATGTCTTAAATGTAATTAAAGTCTTTAAAGTTGTCTGAGACTCTCTGGATTCCAATTATATATAAGACAGAAAAATTAGACTTTGCAGTTCTGAATGACTTTTAAATAAGTATTGTAGGATTTAAAGAGAAATTATAATGAACCCTGACTGACAGAGTAAAAGTATATGCAGTTTTCTTACTTTCCTGGAGCACCATATTTAAGATTTTCCAGATTTTATTCACCAAAAGGCTAGTTTTTTTTGTTTTGCTTTGGTTTTTTAATTCCTGCTGGGGTTACAAAAAAAGAGTTTCTAGAGGAGCACAGAAGACAATGGGTTGCATGGTCCCATAGGATATCAGTAATAGAACCCAAGGCAAGGCCTACAGGATCTGCCTGCACCTACACTGTGCACACCAGCTCTGTACTGGAACTCTGATCTCCTTTCTGCGCAGTTTCCTAAACAGCGAAAGCACAAGGTGCTCCCAGGCTTATCTGTATTGCAATGCTTGTTTATCTATTCTGGATATCCTCAAACTGATGTATGATCCTCCTATCACAACATTACTCAGTGCTGTCCCAGCCCAATACCTGCACATGCAGTTCACCTTTGCACGCACTTCTGTTCAAGCTTTCTCACCTCATTACTCACCTGGTGCTGTCGGTTGGAGCTCTCTGCAGGTCTGAAACTTACAAAGCCCCAAACACATCTGTTTGGCCACTTCCCCTTTTAATCATGAGAATTGATTATCTCAGTCTGACCTCAATAAGACTTCTGCAGCTGTGAGCCGCCACAGCAGGTAACAGAGATTGCTAACTCCCAGTTTCTCAGGTGACTTCTCATGTGTCATAAACAGACAACACAGTTTATCACATCTATTAACCTTCATTGCGTTTTCCCCCAACAGTTTCATTATGAAACAACAAAACGGTTTTAGGAGGTGTTTGGGCCTTTAAGTATTTGCCAATTAATAACAATCTGCATGTACCATATTGTGGTCTGAATTCAAACATCTGCTCTCTGCTCTAGATGTTCTGGAAATTTGTTATTTTTAGATTGCATTTTCATCCACTTGAGTAAAAGCAATGCCATGCTTCACATGTTCCTAGACTTTCAGTTTTCTGTCAGGACAAACATATACATGTCCTCAGGATCAATGTGTGGGAGATGAACCTTTTGTTTAGCACACACTTCCCTTGAATAAGGCTCTGAACCCGCTGACTTGACAAAGCTGATTGTTAAGTTTCCTCTCCACAAATAAAACATTTTGCATTTTGCTTTAGCTACAGTATTGTCCAGTGACTAGATGTGAATAGCTGTTATAATAAGCCATTATTTCTGCAGAGACTATTGGAAATTTATCTTGTGCAGAACACCAGAACAGAGGGCTGCATGTGCTTTGTTTTACTGAAGCTTTTAAGTTGCTCAATGAACTGTGATCTTTAAAGAAGTCTGACTTTGATAGCTTTATGTCCTATCAGATTCACATCAAAACCAGTGCTAGGCAAGGATCCCATTAGTGTTCAAAAGCTTTGTTAATGAATTATAAGCAACACGAGATGACATGGCTGTGTTCTGCCATTTTTTCCTACTCTTCAAAGCTCAGTCTTAATTCCTTCTGCCAAAACCCATCTGCAACTCCAAAGCCTTTGGTTAGGGGAAGAAACTCCAAAAGGCTACCACAGTCTTACAATCTCTCAGGTTCACCAATAATCCTAAAAGACTCAGCCTCGGGCACATAGTGATATCACTTTGTACTTGTATTTGCAAAACTGACAGTGTAGGTTTTTTTGTAAGCTAAGAAGTTCCTAATTGCAACTGGACTTTCAGTGTGCTAAATTTGCTAGAAGATAGCAAGATGAGATGGATTCTAGACATGCCTGGCTGAATGACTAGGCTTCAGTGGCCTTTGATTCATTTATCTGTAAAGGGCTATAAAAGTTGGAAAATAGCACTATGAATTACCAGAATGGGTGTGTATGTGTGTGTGAAGGGGAGGGGCAAGGATATAAAATGCTTTAGAACATATTTAAACTGCAGGGTTAAGCAAAAAATCAAAACCAGTGTGTCTGAGAATAAGAAAAAGAACGTTAAAAAATCCAGAACAACAACAATCCCACAAAAATATGTTCTTTTTGGTCTTATGCGGGTCTCTAGGGCACAGAAGGAAACTTGGAAAGATCACGACAATAACCTCACAGAGTTCACTGACAAGCATCTATGACTTTGTGAAACAGGCTGCTTTCCACTGATGAAAATCTGCTATTTTGATTTATCATCATGTAAAGGACTCTATCCTTTTCAAATACAGTAATTATCAAAAGTACAGTTCTAAGATGAAGTTCCATAGTGTCTAGCAGGATAGCACAGGATCCAGGCATGGCTTTTCTCTCTCTACAACTGCCAAAGGAAGGAACAAACCAAATGTTGGGATAATTATTCTCTAGTGTTCAACAAAAGGGAAATTAGCCACATCCAGCCGCAACCAACACATTTGATTTGTCATTTCAGTAGACAGCTTTGCACTTTTGTCTGTTTGGACTTTGCACTGTTTGTTGATCTTAATTTTCAGAGGCCTTCCAACAGATTTCCTCCAAGAAGTCTTTTCTCAAAAAACTTCAGAGAAGTGCTGAAAAAGCAGTCTAAAAATACTGAGCCCAGAAAGTCCTTTCTAGAATAATCTAGCTTAGAATCTTTCTAGCAGTCTCTTCCTTGTCGAATTCTGTTGCAAATTTCACTATACTGTAGAGTTGCAATAGATTGAGTTATCAGTTAATGCACCCATTCCTTGCTCTAACACTCTCTTCAACCAGTTGAAGTTATTTTTGATGCATTTATTAAAGAAAATTGTCTCCATTGCAAAAACTCCAGCCTCAGTGAGAAAAAAATACACGGGTTACCCAGAAACACACAGTGTTAATGAAGATTTGAGAGTGTGTGATAAAGAGTGAAAATTTAGTGAGAATAAAGGTTTAGGTTAAAACACAAACCCAAAGGCAGATGTCAAACTCACTAGAACAAAAATAACTTGTTTGACTACGTTATTGCAAGGCCAGGTCACCTTCTAATCTCTCAATCACTTGGCTAAGCTGTGTGGCTTTCTCTCTAATGGAATATTAATCTGGTTAAGGTGTAATTGGCAAAAGCAGTTGTCACTTTATTGACAGAAACCAGAGATAATTCTCAAAAAGGTTTGCATGTGGTCTTCTATAATTACAGTTCTAAGTGAATTTGGACAGCTCTCCTTTATGGTGGCTGTAACTATTACTCAGCAAGGTTTTAAAAAACACTCCGTAGACAACACATGCACACCATCAATCATATTCACACTCATAGGTGCAGCCTGAAGGTCACTTGGATCATCAGGCTTGTTTTTTTAATCCATACCTAAAGGACTTGTAACTTTTTGGCTGCCCTAGCAGCTGATCTAGCTGGGCTGTGCTTTATTCCCATGTTCTCCAGTCTGCCTCATGGTGAAATCAGCAGCATTGCCCAGCCAAACCTGAGGAGGGCTGGATACCAAATGTATGCTCAGATAATTTTCTAAACTGCAAGAGTCCAGCACAGGTGCCCTGCCTCTTTTTTTAAAAAATTATTTTTTCTAGTGAAAGCATACTAAATGCTCTCTTAGCAAGGTTTTGGCTTAAATTAATTATGCATTAGTATCTGGAACTTAATAGATACTATTTAATATGAATTTATATGATTTATTCCTTGCTTTCTCACTACAATGTGTCAACAGTGACCCAGCAGAGTGCTGGAGGCATTCACTTTAGCAGCACAGCTCTTACATCTACATAATGTATATAAAAATATCTATTTATATATCAATATAAATACATAAATATAAATATATATGTAACCTACATTATTTGCATGGTGCCCCATAAAATTAACTGCCTGAAAAATTGAAATATTGCATTTAGTCACTAAAGTTCAGTTTAAATCAGTTCAATCAATACACAATTTCTCTGGAAGAAGTGAAATACCAGTACAAAATCTGAAGTCTTTGACAAAATTAGTCAGCTTCTCCCAGGCCTTGCGTCCAGTAAAAATTGATTTCGTTACTTTGAATGTTAATATTCACTGCTAGCCTTAGAAAATTAAGGTTCAGATTGCTTACCATGCTTCAGGTATATTCCTACAGACACACTCTTCAATACTGCAGAAGGTACTGAACAGCATTTTTTCCTGCTTTATGTATATTCATGTATCTAGATAGAAGAGAGATAAAAACAGTGGTGAAAACCTACTGTATGTCCACAGCTCTAATCTTACTGATAATTTTTTGTTAGTTGTATTTTAAAAGTTGTTATTCAAAAGTAGCTACAGCACGTTGCCAGGTTTCTTCTACTTAAAAAGAAAGAAAAGGCAAGAAGCCTAGGAAGGAAGACAGGAAAGGAGGAAGTAAGGACTGTAGAGTGGATCAGAATAGAATAACTTCTTTTTTCGGTCTTCCTATTGGTAAGTAATTGCAGATGACTGGGAATATTTCCACAAAAGAAAATTTAAAATTTTCCCATATCAGGTATCAGACACTTTGCTCAAATATATTCATTAACTGGTGATGGATTTTAATAATGTAGAAACAGGTTATAAACTCTTTTGGCACATACCAAAGAAGATATTTGAATACACCACCACAAAGAATGCCTCATGGCACACAAGTGTGTGCAGTGAGGGATGCTCAGTTCTTGTTCCAAAGTCCATGGCTTAGGCTCACATGTGCTGAAGAGTGTGGTAAGAGCAGAACAAACAAAATTCCCATAAAAGTTTATTACATACCCTGTTTTGCCTAGAGTGGACTTTGGTAAAGGGTGACAGTAATAACTTGTTCCTTGGGTCTTGCTTTGCTTTCACTTCACCTCCTTTGCTCGCCTCACTTTTTCCCCCTCCCTCTCTGGAAATGCTCCAATAAGCGTAATCAAAGATGTTCAGCACTTTTAAAAATGATCTAGTGTGAGGATGGGAAGAATTAACTCAAGATATTCCCTCAGCTATGGAGAGAGAAAAACTGAAACATAGGAGAAGGTTCTGGCAAATACAAAGCCTTCATTCAATGCTGCAAATTACCAGGATGGATTTTGCAGGGCAGACACAGTGCAGCTTGCGGTGGGAGCAGGAAGGGCTGAGCAGCACTGGGGCTAGCCCTGACAGAAAAACCTCTCATATCAAAGTGCAAAAGGCATCCCAATACAGAGATCTCCACTCTGCTGCCCTGTAGTCCTTTCCAAAGTCTCTTCTTTCAGCAGGAAGAACTACAGCTAAATCTGCAGAAAACACAGACATATCCTATTTTATACTTATTGTTCCTAAGAACAAGTCAAAGCCCACAAACCTGAGATCCACACCAACATTCTGCATTGAGAAAACTGAATTTAACCTACATTTTCACTAGGTTTAGGGGGGGGTTGATGGTGTTCAAATCTAGTAGTTACAACTTGCAGAGAGATGCAAACTATGACACAGCTTAAAGGGCCAGATAATTACTATTTCTTTGATATATTAAATTTGACCATTTCTACAGAACCAAATTATCTGCTATTTCACACAGTTTTACAGCTTTAACTGAAATTATGTGTGTAAAAAACATTTCTCAAGAAAGTTTTTTCTCAACACCCCTTAACAAACGCAGTAAACCCTCAAAAATAAAAGGTATAGTGTTAATAAAGACTGGCATGCTAAGAATAACGATAACATTTTCATTAGTAGCTCTGTTATGCTACTAAAAAACAACAGATTGTTGTGACTACAATAGTGAAGCATGACTTGAAGGGAAATATCTCTCTTTTAGGCAACCAATGTAATTGGTAGAATAAGAACCCAATCAACAAACAAGTATACTTCAGAACAAAACTGCAAAATTCAGTTTAGCCCAAGCTGAAAAAAATCCCTGCACTGAATTTTACTGGGTTATGTTAATGACCTAGACAATCTGAAAGAGAAAACATTGAAATCTGTAGAGAACAATGGAGTTCAAGAGAAGATCTAAGTGGAGAAAGAGGAAAAAATAATGATCTCCAGTGGAACCTTGAAGTGTGGTAGACAGGCTGGAAATGGGGTTGCTAACATGTACCATTGGAGCAATAACCTTCCTCTGGGATTTTAAATTTGATCAGAATCATGATTTTTTTCTTCCTAGATTCATCTATGAAAGTTGCCTGTCTCCTACCAGGACAAGAAGCACTTCAGATATGCTGTGTTTTCTCTGTGAAAAATGCAAATTTATGTCACAGTGCTTTTAATGCACTAGTTGTCTCAACTTTTCCTACTGGAGTAAAGGCTCATCAAATAAAATCAAATTCACTGATAAATGCTCTGTTTGTTAAAAAAATACTGAAATGAGTCAAATACACAGTGAACATGAAGCTGTGTGATCCTGGGGATTGATACATCAATGCAAATGGTTTACTGTGTTGCATCTGGATGGTTATTTCATGTTATCTCAGTGATATGATGTCTCTGTCTACATAATACTCGCTGTGGGGTAAATAATGGCACAGAATTCACAATGAGTACCCAACTGAGCTGGTTAGAACTGAGTCTAGGCTTGGCAGCACCAGGCTGAAGTGACCACAGTTACCTTACCCTGACATTGCAATAAAACCTGTGAAACATTGCCTTGCTTAGTACACATTTGGGTGGGGAACTTTTTTCCCCCCTCTTTAAGTAATGTTAACAAAGAAAATGATTTCCAAAAGTAGCTTGTGAGAGACAGTCCTCAGTGACCCTGTGGCAAAATAATGGGAGCCATATTTAGCTGCTGGTTCTTGAGTCACAGGGAAGTCACGGCAGAAGTGTGACAGTGATAACAATCTGGCTGTGCAGGGAGGGATGGAGTGGTACCTCTCTCCATAGTTTTTCAAGTTCCATTCAGGAAATAACTACTCTCTGAGATGAAACAACACCACTGGTTGAACTAAAAAGTCAGTTTCCCAACAGAGTGCGGGATATTCTATACAAAGATATCCTGTGGAAGCAGGATGAGCCTGAAAGAAACAGAGTAAACCTTGATGTCTGTTTGACTTCACCTTGGAGTTATCCTTTACAAAATATTGCAGCTCAGAGAATGTTTCTAATGCACTCATGGGGAATAACTAGTTCTCTACAGCATAGTATTCAGGGAATGATCTAATTAACCTGAATATAATAGAGAATACTTCCAGTGTAACAGAAAGGATTTAGAAACCAGTGCTACTTCAATGCTACTACCATCACCTTCACAAGCAGTATATTTTTAACAGGTATTTAAACGTGCATACATAAATAGAACACATTCAGATCCAAGCGACACACTTTCAGCAACTGAATAATCTGAAAACATGGTATTCCTGACATCCTAAAAATAAAAACTGACATTTAACATTCCCTCCTTTTTTTTTCTCCCCCAGGAGTTTGTTATAGACTCAACATCTCCACACGCTGGTAATTACAACTAGGAACACAATGTACCTTTCTCTCCCTTTCTTTTTCCTTTGTTTTCCCCCTAACCTGTTTTCAAATAGCTAATAACATGTCACTATTATTCTTTTCATTACATAAATACTTGCTCTGCTCTCCCATATTTTAAAGTGATTTTCTAGATGAGTGCCTTGGTAACAAATCAACATCAGCAGGTTTCCTTTATGGAATTACTGTCATAGATAAAATACAATAAATGTGGTGGGATTTAAATAATGATACACTTTTTTAAAGGAAAGCAGATTAAGTGGATATTTTATTTGTGTTTTGGGGGATGTTTTTCAGCTTTCATTTGAGTAGAATTTTTTCCATGAGAAAAAACTATCCTGAAATAAATCTATTGTATTCTTTCCAGCCTCAGTCTACTGTCATGGTGTCAATTTGAAAATAAAATACAGAGGAATTTTCTTCTAAAACTCTGTTTGTCAAGAACTTTCATAATTTTGTTAACTCTTGTTTTCTACAAGAAATGTGCGGTTTTTTCTGAAATGATGTCTGCTCTGAGAAGCATCCAAACAAAGTGGCTGAAAAGTGCCATCTGCTGCTTCCAGAGGAAATAACTGAACCTGAGCAAATATACCATGATTGGAAGAATGGAATAAGTCCTGGCGTCTTCATTTTCAGGCCTCTACAGGAAAGACTAGGATCTTGGGGAAAGAAAATAACATTTTCCCCTTTAATTGTTAGAATCATAGAGTCATTTAGGTTGGAAAAGACCTGCAAGATCATTAAGTCCAACCTTTGACTAAACACTGCCATGCCAACTAAAACATAGAACTAACTGCCACATCCAGACACTTCCAGGGATGGCGACTCAGTCACCTCCCTGGGCAGCCTGTTTCCAATTCTTGACAACATTTTGCAAGAAGAAATTCTTCCTGATGTCCAGCCTGAACCTCCCTTGGCACAGCCTGACCTTGCCTTGTTGTCCCGCTGCTATTTATGTGGGAGAAGAGGCCGAATCTTGCCTGGCTACCACTGCCTTTCAGGTACTTGTAGAGAATGATAAGGTCTCCCTGAGACTCTTCTTATTCTGAGCTAAACATCCCCAATCCCCTCAGCAACTCCTCCTAGCTTGTGCTCCAGACCTTCACCAGCTCTGTTGCCCTTCATGCACTTCAGCAGCACTGACCTTTTTTGTCATTTGGTACATCATGCCTATGGCTTGAAAGCAACTAATGGATGTATTTTGCTCTATTTTGTATGTGCATACATACCTAGATCATCCACTAGGCTTCTCTTTGGCCTTGGCATAGTGGAAATTTCATATTAATAATTTCATATGCACTTCCTTAATATGGTTCAATTTAAATCAGTTGTCAAACCTTAAAATTATGGATACAAAGTTTGTTTCTACACCTGTTTCCTTATTCTTTTTGCTCTCATACCCCTTACCTCTAATGACTTTCTGACCCCATTTCTACACAGCAGACAAAAACTCTTAGCTTGTATCCCCTTCAATTCCAGAGGAGTTATCCTGGTATGGCTGTCCCAGTTCCTTCAGGGAGTAGCTCTATCTGCAATTGGTTTTGTTCTTCTATTTCTGCAACTGTACTGACATCCTAAATCTGTCTAAAAATGTTTTTCATCTTAAACCAGGAAGAACTGGTATCTCCTGAAATAGAAAATGTATCGCCTGCAGATTTTAGGAAGACTAGCTATCAGTGCACTAAACCACTGCATTTACATTGGTCTATCCTAGCTCCTGGAAATCTGGTCTTTCCAGTTCCTAAGGAAGATAATGAGAAGAGAGGGATGCAAAAGTAGAAACAGAGGAAATGTTTCTGGGTGCAGCATTGCTCAGGACATAATGAAGGAACTTTAGGACTCCAAATTAGATTTGAAAGTGTTGAAACAGATTAAAACAAACAAACAAACAAAAGTACATTTGCTTTAACAAAAATTTATTTTTAATGGCTTTAAACATACTAAGTCTCAGATACAATTTACAATTAGCTGCTAAAAGGAATGTATTTATTTATTATGGGACATAAAGGGTTTGGAAAGGACTGACTGGATGGAAAAAAGTAATAAGATTTTTTCTTTTCTCATATGCAGAGAAAAATCAGCTGCTGCCTAGATCTTGCTCCAAAATTTGGTGAAATTCAAAAGTAATGGAATACTTTTCTTATGGGAGCATATGTATACTCAGTTAGAAGGAGCATGGGATGGCCCACATGATAAAACTTTGAATTCTTGAATATGTTGGGCAGGCAGTTCTGAAAAAATACATCTTTTTCTCATTTTACCCCACCATATGATGTTTTACATAATTCACACACTGCATACTTTCTTGAAAATGGGCCTGACCAGAAACTAAAATAATGATGTTCTCCAAATTACATCTGTTGTCTTTGGGCTGAAATTCAATCAAAACTTCACATCCTGTTAAAAATGCTGCTTATTCTTGGGGCACCACTGTCAGTCAGTTCAGCTTTTTTTTCCCACAGTGTTTGAAGTGAGCTTGATCTGTCTCATTTTGGAAGCAGACCCTCAGTCCTTTACCGTCTTTTAGCTGAGTTTCAGTATTTGCTCACTGAAGGGACTGGAGATTCCAGCTGAGGATACAATATTTAAGGCATTTTGTCTAGTTTAACTTGTAATCAACACTTCAGCTAAATGGAACAGCACATACAATAGATAAGCCCTGTGAGAATGGTCTGAAATTTAGGTGATGGCAACCGCAAATTAAAGAATTACAGCATTATCTATCTGCTACCCACTGGTGAAGGAGATATTACAGTCCAGAAAATTCAGTCTGTGTCCTCTTTGGAAGCTGAACTGTATTGATTTCACTGCCACTCCCTCCTTTATTTTAATGTTTTTATGTACTCAACATTTCACTCAATAGCCTAACATGAAAAGTAAATTTAATGTGATTAACGTTTACAACAGGGAATAAAGGAAAAAAATTATTTTTAAGTGTATAGTTTAATCTGAAAACAAATTGGAGACTTTTTTTCCTTTTCTCAAGGAACTAAACTAATAATGATTTAAACTGACAGATTATTTGCTTTGTGGCAAAAGACATTTTTAATTGATAGAAGTTGCTGAAGTCACAACATGAATTTCAAATCTCAATGAAGTGTAAATCCATTTTTGTCTCTTATCTGCAGGGTATTTATTACAGCTGTAAAACACTTTGTAGCTCTCAACATGCTAGGAACTTTTTCCTAATACCTGATAAGTCAAATCACTTATCTCTACAGTCTTTTGCATAAAAGTTCCTAGCATGTTGATGGATATAGGAAATAGTTCATTACATTATTTGTGGGCACCAAAAAAGAAATTATTTTGTCAAAATTCATGCATGGACTACAAATGAAACTAAAAAGCAGATAGCTATATAAAAAGGGCATTTGGAAGTACACTTCAATATTGTTATTATATTTATGATTATTATTATTATACAATTTCAGAGTTTGGATTTGAGAATGAAATCACTCCACATGCTGACTGGGAAATATTTGGAAAGAAGTTAATGAAATATGAAGAAGAATAAGAGGTTGTTTTGTTTCTTTTAATTGTTTTTTTGTTTGCAGATGCCTTTCCTCACTGCTAAAAGAAAGAATACTCACTGCACTTTCTGCAGTGCCACAGTGGGTTGTTCTGGAGTCACACAACTCTAGGGCTGGGAACAACTGTATCACAGGAGACAGGAACAAAAATATTTTATTAGATCTTGGAGAACAGTGTACTTAATCACACTGTCCTCCTGCTAGTTTCCAGCCCTAGCTTGTGCAAGACCAAAATTAATCTTTGAAAGGCTACATACTCCCTTTATTCAAAGGGACAAAAATATCTGGCCTATTTTGAGGTGTGTCTTCAAACACGGTAGGCCAACAAAGTTACACATAACATAGCCCATAGTATTGAAAACTCAGGACAATTACAAATAAGCATTTCTAAACACATGTCACTAACAGGCAAGTTAACGACACTGTCATTCCCTTCCCATGGTTAAAAACATACCACCCTTTCTTTGTCAGGCTTTTTCTTCCAGTATCTCAAAGGTTTTACAGCTCCTTGGATCCTACAGCCTTTTGGAAGGATTAGGGATGTAACTTTGTTCTTCTGGCTTCAGAAAAAGATACATGTTTCTCATCCATGTGTCTAAATTCTTGAGTAAAATGATGGCATTAAAAAAATTAAAAGACACGCGCCTTACAAAAAACCAAAAAGGCCAAGCCAACAGTATTCCCCATATAATACAGAATCCCATTGCTTTTCAAAAGCTAAAAAAAAAAATCAAGAAATAAAAATCAGATTTAAGCCTCTAATGTTATTTCTTGGCATTTTTAAAAGCCAAAAAAAAATTATTATACCTGAAAACTAGATTTCAAACTCAGAGACTTATCTGGCCAAAGACTGCTCATTTTTACCACCCACATGTTTTATTAAAGCAATTCTTTAGAGGAGTTCGAGTGACAGTCTCCATTCAGTCATGCTCAAAGACACAAAGATTTTAGATATTCCTGCTTTCTGCCTCACACACTACTGAGGTACACAACTAAGAATAACTTTTTTGCATAATTCTTCCATCTGCCTCCTGAGGTAAAAAAACATGTCAAAAATTCAGTAAAAAACATGGTAAGTGAAGAAAGAAACATCAATGATAAGGAAAATTGGTATGAGGTTACTTTAGAAGTGAATGAGATGTTCTTCCAACAACTCTGATGAAAAAAGAATAAAATTATCTTTGTATTTTTGAAAAGCTGCTGAATGGTTTTGCACCACATGTTCTGTGAGTATAAAAAAATATCTCTCCCAAACTCTTCTAACATGTAACACTCTACCCCCAGAGAAATATGCTTCTGCTTTCCAAAAAATGTAAGTCATGAATTGAAAAGTTACTGAGGATTGTTTTGAACATCCCAGCATAGAAAGCAATACAGCCTTTATTAAGTCCATGTTCAATATAAAACAAAACCTGTTGGAAATGTATTTCAGTGGTCACACCAAAAACGGCAGCTCTGTCTCCTGAGAAGGCAGGAATACAAATAAAAAAGCTTTCAAGAATTTGGGTCGCATTGGGCGTCATGGTCCCAAGACTGGAAGAGCAGCAGGACTGCTTAGGGGCCCACCCTGGAACTCTGCTGCTCAAATGGGTTGCACAACATCACGGCGAGAGCAAGAAGGAGCTGCTAACCTGAACACAGACTCTGTTTCTGTTTTGAGGGAGGCAGAATATCCTGAGAGGTTCAGCAATGGCACACTGACAGCAGCAAAGCCTCAGGTAGTCTTGGGAGTCTCCTAGGAGGAAAGGACCAAGAACAGAAGATGAAGAGAATGGCAGGGGGGAAATAGCAGTAGACTATGAGTAGATGAGTCTAAAAAAAGACTCATCTGAAAGAAAAACCAAATCAAATCTAGCAATGTGTTTAGTCCTATCCTTTCCTATCCATGCCTGAATCTTACACCTCACATTTTCATCCCTAATTTTCTTTTATGGACACACATATCATGTTGATTATATCCCATGGCAGGTGATGCACCACAATCCAGTTTCTAACCAACTTCAGCCGTGAGTTTCTGCTTCTCTGTGGGCTTGGGTGGTGCGTCACTGTAACCTTGGCTACAGGGCAGCTATTGATTCAAAATACAAATACAGTGTGAGAGAATTTCACAGCACAACAGGGCTATTGTGGCTGGCCTGAGCAGCCCCTGTTTCAGCAGCAAGTGGAGAATACAAGTTTCTGAGCACCTTGTTGGATGTTTTACATCTAATATGCTACATTTAGCATTCTGATTTCTTCTTGTACTTCTTCAGGAACTCATGACTGAGATATAAGAATCAGAATGCACATGCAGCATACCATGACATTAATAGAGCACAAGCATAGAACTAGAAAAGTGTGCCATCAGAATGAAGTATTTTTTATAGTGATGAAGAAAACAAATGATATAAAAATCACAAGACCAACAAACAAGAAAACAAAATAGAAAACAAAAAGAAAACAACAACAACAAAAAATTGCCACCAGTGCCACCACTGCAGTTGTTGCCCAGCATGGAAATAACTCCTTAGCATCATATTCTGCAACTTGGCTCATCCCAGCCACTGCCATCATGAATGATACTCAAGAATTTTTTCTCCAAGACTTTTATGACTTCATTTTGCCTTCATTTTGATAAAAACTCACCCTGTGACTGAGATGGTGTGCTACTGATTAAAGACAGAGCTCTGAGTTAAAAATGTGGTTCAGATGAATTATTTCTTTTGAACAAAAAAATATCTGGACAAAAGCCGTTCTGCAGAATGCCCATGATTATTAAAATGTTATTAAATACCATAATTTAGCTATTTTTCTACCATTTTTCACTACCATTCAAAGCAAAAGCATTCTACCTAAGTTGAGCAAAAATTTAGAGCCGCGGAGAGTCATGCTCATGGGAGCCTGTGTCCTCCCCTGCCTGCAGTCCCATCCAGGCAGGAGCAGCTTTCCCCTGTGAGGTCCCCCAGGTCCTCCCAGCGTGGCTCCTTACAAGCAGACTCAGGCTGGCTCCTTTCCTGCCAGCCACCTGGGGCAGTGGCACAGTGACAACAGAGGGGGTGCAGCATCCAGGGGGATTTGTGCATGAGCACCCCTGTGCAGGATCCTGCTCCTTAAGCAAGAGAATCACAGAATGGTTTGGGCTGGAAGGGGCCTTAGAGATCACCTAGTTCCACCCCCCACTCACCATGGCAGGGAATTTTCTCTAGGCCACATCCAGCCTGGTCTTGAACACCTGCAGGGGTGGATCAACAAGACTTGGTACTCTAGGGAATTGAATTTTTATTTATTTTCCATTCATGATGTAGCACTCATGATTTGGGCATAATTTTTCAATAAAGTGTACAGAAGAAAGGATAGTAACTCATATAGTATATCAAAACAATCACAATATTATATTTTTAAAAAATCATACTCTTCCTTACATTTGACTCTTCCTTACATTTGATTCCCCATATTCTTTCCTCCTAAAAAAGTTAAAATCTGATATGATCCCCTTTCAACTTTCTGTGAGTTCCTCCGAAATTCTGAGGGGATCTTGGTCTTAATAAGTGTCCATTTTGAAATATTTCAGCAAAATTTTTCCCTTTCTAAAAATTTGATTTCTTCTGGTGAGTGACTGTATTATTACCTATAAATGAGAAGTGTAGGTGTATGTAATTTTGAAATTTTAAGTACTTAATATGACATATTGGAACTTCTTGTGATAGTTAAATAAGATACTTTCTTTCTCTATTGAATAAATATGAGCACAGACTACACATTCTTATTTGCATTATTAGGAATCCACATAATGTGTGTAAAATAATTCTCATAGGAAGCAATGCATGTTTAATTTGCTACTTTATTAAATATATTGTAATTAGTGGAAATTATACATTAAAATATTAGTACGACATGCTAAAACTTCAATGACTTGTTCACCTTTTCAATTTTTTTAATGCAGTGAAACATAAAACCATAGGATAAACTTACATCCCCACATCTTCCCATCTTACTGGATCCCTTCTATGTGATCCTTTGCTTAACAGTGTGAAGTCAGAACTAGAAGATGTATACTTATTGAATAAAATTTGTTTGTAGCAGATGTATTAGCTAGCCTTGGAATGAGTTTTATTTAAATGCATAAAATTTCCAACAGCTATAAAAGAGAAGTGGCACTGCACACTCCACAATTTCATATTAACCACAACTATCTGGTCAGATTTATGTAGGAGGTGAGGTTCAGGAAAATTCTCAGTCTTTTTCTTCCTTCCTCATATATTTTATACTTCAAATTCACTAAATAAATTTGAGTTTAAAGTACTCCTCAGGATCTTCATGCTGTCCTTCCTATAGCATCAAATCATGGTGCTGGCTTTGTACCATGAATATGATCAGAGTTTCTAGTCCAGAAAGAGGAGAGAAACAGATTTACTCAAGAACCCAGAATTACTAATATCAAATAAAACCACTGATCCAAACCCCAAAAATGCTTTGGAAATCCTTAGTCATTTTGCATCTCAACAGAAGAAATTTAAATGAATTGAGGCTTACAAAATCCTCTTTGACTGCTCACTCATACTCTTGTCAGTTCTGTCAATTAATCCAGTTACTCAAATTTGAACAATAATGTTCAGACATTGTAAGTGAGGTTTGAAAATACTTTCAGCAGTAGCCTTATTTTATTTCACTTTTAATTAATGTTTAGTTGATTTCTTTCACCGTGAAAAATCAAATGCTGAACATGTATGAACATATTGTATTCTAAAAGGAAATAAAATAATTACTGAATAAATCAATAAAAAAATTATGAACACACTGAAAATCCTCACAGTAAAAATATATTTCTATAGCGAAATAATGTTTTCTATCAAGGAAAGGCGATAGAGAAGGTCTTGAATTCTTATGCTAATTTAACCACAAGGTATTTTCTGAAGAAAATCTGGAAGTTGCAGTAATGTTTCCAGAGTGGAAAACTATAGCCTGCTATGTTCAGAGAAGTATGGGAAATACTCAGGAGGAAGAAACTGGACCTGGGATTATGCCAAGTTATTTTGTTGTAGTAATATCAGTATGCCCTAAAGCCTTTTCTGTAAATGAAGGGCTTTTATCACAGTTAATGTAAACATGATGTAGGAGGTGAAAGAATTTTGATAAAATTGCTTTTATCAAAAGGATTTGGATATGGATTTTGATTTTCATGTACATGTGGGAACTGACAGTGTCCAGGTGCAACCTGCAGTCGTTCTGCACATCTGTGCCTTCTGCTTTGAGGCATAAATTGTACCATTGAACCCAATTACTAAACCTACTGCCTACACTGGGGACCTTGTTCTAATGAAAGTGATTTATTTTTTACTTGGAACTGCATGATCAGGCAAGCAAGAACATACAATCATATTAATTGGAAATATTTCAGGAAATATGACTTAACATGGAGTATTAAATGACAAAAACCCCCCAAAAACCCTGACAGATAACAGTCTGTATTAAAAACATCACATATTCAAAAGTCAGTAAAAAATTTTATCATCAGCCATTGCAGTTTCAAAAGTGTTTTCTCTAAACTACATTAGTAGTGAAAACCAATAAATATTAAGTATGTACATATGTATAGGCATCATTTTTCAAAGCCAAACACTCACAGGACAGCATGAGTGCAACACCATGCTGCAGACAGGGAAATCTGGCAAATCTTGGTGAGGAGCTTGTATTGTGCAAGGTGTCTGGGCTTCCATTCTAAACCTTCATTAGACTCTCCAGTTCTGATCCAAGCAACCATTTTTTTCCAAAATGGCATATGTTCAGTGCAGTGTGATGACTCTCCCTGAGGACTTTGCAATTCACAAACTTAAAAATCTTTAATTTAAAAATGCACTGTAAGCACACTTATGTTTTCAACTTTTTTCCATCCCAAGGTGATACTCTGCCTTGCTTATCTAATGCACCATTTCTTGGGTGCAGTTTTTAAACACTTGCAATCTGGATTTTTTTCAAATATTTAAAATATCTGAAGTACTTTGTTTTTTAAAAGAGCTGGGATGACTGGTGTTCTACATAGCAACATATTTAGTAGTTTTATCTCACTTTTAACACAAGAGCCCTTTTATAAAACTTAGTTGCACATTTAGCAATAATTGGAATCAGTGTGTCATGAATCCTAAACAGTTTACCAATTAGCGAGTTGGTCTAGAGATGTTGTAATTGTTTTATTGTCATGTCAGCTTTCTCTTCACACTTAACAAGTCAACTGTTAATATTAGCATTAATATTCTTAAATAAGGATGACATATCAAAAATATGTATATCTTCATGTGCCTAAACTCATGTATTGTGCTTGTAAAAAGAATGCCACTGAATTGTGATGAACAATTTTATGCACTCAAATGCAAGGAAATTACTTTGAAAAGTTACTCAAAAGAACTATTACTGTGTCCTTCATATTAAGCTAATCATAAAGAATACCATCTATTCTGTAAAATACATTTGTAGCAGTTAGACAGACGCAAAATGAATTATGATAAAGAAAATTAAGAATTGCTACTATTTAGTAAAGGTGATTACAAATCTTTGTTGATTAAATTTTGCAAACTGTTATGTCCACTAATGAGCACATAAGCTGATTTAGTAGAATTAGTCCTTTGTATTTGGTAGAGTAATACATCCCTCTTTGTGTTGAAGGGACAAAAGAGAACTGTCATCAGGAGCTGTCTGCCTGCACACACAAACACACTCTATAGAAATTGCCATGTTATTGGAAGCATAGAGGAATGCCACTAGGAAAACACAGGAAACCCAAGCCAAGATTTGAGATAGCAAAATTGATTTATCAGATGTTTTCATTCAGATTGGAGAGGGACACTTCAAAAGCCCCTGGTTTGCTGCTGCTGTTAAAAGCGCCTATGGCATTCTTTATGATTATTAGTGAAACAGAAATTAAATAGCAGCTGACCCGTACAGTGCTCACAGGAGTCACATGGCTCGGAGACCCAGATACTGCAGTGCATCACTGTGTGATGAGCAGCACGTACAGACCCACTCAGGATCTGCCTTGGGCTGCCAGTGCAGATGAATGAAGGAAATTTGATGAAGCTTCCTAAACTGATGCCACGCTAAGAATGAATGTTCTTGTTTTCTCTTTTAAACAATATATGACTTGTTTGCAAGCTTCTGTTCAATTAAAAAACCCAACAAACTCATGTGATGTCTCAGTAATGTTTACTGAAATAGATTAATAGAAGGATAATCCTGAAAGATTCAAAATGCCTTTTAAAAGAAGTCATAGGAAATATAGCATTGCCATTAAGTAGATGTACACTGACTATCTCAAGTGTGGAAAAAATTCTTTAACGTGCAAAAGGTAACATCAACATGCTAATGCCAGACAACATAAATTTGCTAACAGCATTATGTAGGAAAAACATTATTTCTTGGGCAGAATATTTTGAATTACTTGGCTTATTTGTAAAAAAAAAAAAAAATCGGTGCCATAGGTTTTAACACAAACTCAAACTGATGACAAATCATCAATGACATTGACCCCTTCCTCTTTTCAGCAGCAAGCTATACAATGTTAGCACTAATTTCCTGCTGTTGTGACTCAGGCAGCAATCTGCCATTTGGTAGAATTCTAGAAGCTTAGAGAAAGAAGTCTGTTGCTTGAAGGTGCCTAGACATGGAAGTGTATTTATTAATAATTTCTACTATGTTTAAATGGTTGAGCGTGTTAAAAACACACAAAGGTTATTGTTGTTCTATGTATATCTCTTCTGCCTAAATATATGCTGCAACATAATCTGTGTCATAAGTATTAATTTCATCCAGTCTTTCCAAACTATATTTTTGTATAAGATAGGAAATGTGGGCTATAATTCCCTCATTTCTAATGTTCTCTACTAAATGACATTTGAAAGGGTTCTGTGGCATTTGTTTTCTTTTCTTCCTCTCCTTTAGCAGCAAAATGGTATTTCATCACAAATAGACCAAGCACACACAGCAGATCTGGAAAAAATTAGCCTTCAGCTATTAGTTTCTAGCTCTAACAATAACTCAAAACTTTGCATAGTTGCTTTATACAAAAAATGAATGAAATTCAGGTTTCCTGATAAGCTGACATGTGGCTGCAGGACTAGTGCCTGCACAGCTCCAGTCTCAACTTTATTTTCCCAAAACGATCCCTTTGCAGAGCAATGGTTTTCACCAGCAGATAAAAGTTTGCTGCCACTGCTTCACGTACAACCTAGAAAATTCCCTTTGAAAGCATCCTTTCTGACTCCGGGGATGTCCATTTTTGAAAAGCTGAATTCAGCACTTGCCTTTGCAGAACCATTTGTACCCATCCTAAAGGTTTTCTTGACCCAATAAAAAAGGAACATGTAGGAACCAAAATCAGATATATGTTGGTGAAGGTCTTGAAAAGCAGTTGAACACCGGTCAGGCATGAGGCATTTTCATTAAAATTTTGTGAAGGCCCTATTTAAAGTGTTGCTGCACGGAAGCTCAATATTGCCATTGTTCAGCAGGATTTAGCATTTTTCTCTGATGGGCTAGATGAAGGAGATGGACATTGGACCTCCCTACACCAGACAAGCTCCAGTGAAGACTGTCCTTCTCTGTTACCATCAAACTTTTCAAAATGAAATGAACCTAAAATATAACAACATTTTTAGGCAGACAAATGAGAGTCTGGCTATTGAATTTTCATTCATAGAGGCTTGTCCAAATAATAACCCTCTGTCTGCAGTCACCTTCTTATGAACAACTGAATTTAAGATGATTTCAGGGGCAGAAAATTAAATCATTCACAGTGAATAGATCTTCTAATAACAAGACACTTTTATCTCACAGGCAGCAGTGTTGTCAGTACTTGGGCATAATTGGGACTAGAAATTGGCAATTTTGCTGTAAAGCAGCTAACCCAACAATAGAGACTTGTAAAATAGACTTAATATTGACTCAGGCTGTTTACTTGAAAAATGTTACCAGCTACGTGATATTTTGCTTTGCTAAGTATTAATGGGCACAGGGTCTAAGGTGAGTCTCGTTTCCAAACCAGTCACTTGCCCTAATTATTCATACTCTCTTTGCTGAATGGTGGTGGAAGCAAATTTATCTTCTGGGATTTTGGAAAATTGACTTAAGAATCCTTAATGCAAAACACAATCCTATTGTAACCTAAGCTTAGGGGAGGTTAGTGTGGGGAGCTGGCATCTTTGGTGAATAACTGGGTACCATGGGCTTTTGCCCATGGGAATGTGAACAAAACATTAAAAGCAATATTAAGTGATAGAAAGGTCAAAGTTAAGATAAACATCTGAAAGTAAGACACTTCAAAGTGTCACTTTGTCAGTTACAGTTCGAAATACTGACAGTCACCATTTCCCTCTAAAGTGAATGTTTCTTAAGCTCTTTCTCTTCAAGATGAAGTAAGCACTGGAAATTGGAATTTCCTTTGAATCCCTTCACTCATCATGTTTCCATTAAGGGGATTATGTTTATATTGTAAGTGGTTCATAAGCCATTTAGAAATACTATTACATCAGATATATGAATATTTATTTTTTTTTCACCATATCACTGCAGGAGGTGCAATGTGGCCAACAGTTACTAAAAATGTCCCAGGTCATTCATAGATGCTCGAGACCTAGGCAACCATCACACTAAAAAAACATAGGGTCATTGTTAGTTTAAACCCTGATCAGCAGAGATGATCTTTCACATCAATTTTTATTGGCATTCAGGCAAGTTTCTGGACAGCGTTTTCTGGAGTTTCCTGATCTCCTCACAAGGAGAGACATTGCCTTAAAATGCAATTGTATCATCCATATTACTCCCATTTCCTAGTTTGTGTGTTCATCAACCATAACAAAGAAAATGAGGAATCACCTGTTTTTCCATTTCTAGTTCTTCTAAGGTATGACAGTCAGAATGTGACAGTGCATAGTCATCATTTACTTGTATGCCATAGGATTTTGACATTTGTAAATTGTATAACAAATAAAGCCCAATAATTTAATAAATAAACCTCTGTGATTGTTTCTTGGAGTTTTAGCTGTAAGTTGTAGTCATGATGTCACAGAATTCTTTAGGTTTGAATACAGTCCTGGAGAATATCTATTCTGAAACTTTGCTCAAAGCAGAAACCAATTCTAACATTAGATCAAGTTACTTCAGCTGAGTTTTTAAGATCTCAAGGATTGTGTTACAGACCAATTTGGTGGGATAAACACAAAAACATATATTTCTGAAGTTACTATTAACAGGAGGGATGTAGAATTTGTCCAGAGTTTTCTGTTCCAAGATCTCTGTTTTGCCACACATGTTCATCACATACTCACAAATCAGGTCCCAGTTCCTCTGGGCCAGCAGCTCAGACCTGTGTCCTGAATGAGGGGGAACAGGCAATCACTGCCCACTCAGTGTTGGGGTCCTGGCTGGTAGCTTGGCCATAACTCTTCCCCTGCAGGCTCTGCCTTTGCTGTGCTGGCATCCTTTCATGCTGTATCCCTGTACCCACCCAGCAGGAACTACTGTCTTAATTATTTATTGCTTCCTAACTCGGGTTGTACACATAAGCTGTCAATGGCCTTGCTAATCACGTAGCCCCAGGCAAATCTCTTTGACTTTCTGCTTAGCAAAGACCAATTACTAATTGTCCCCAGGGCCTCTGTCACCCTCTGGTATCCAGCCACCAAATGTTACAGAAAGTGTGAGGCTAAGCAGCAGTTGCATAAAAAGGTTCATCTGTACTTCTTTGTTTGTCAGATCATACTGAACAAACATTGCCAGAGCTGGGCAGCTGCAGTCAAGGTCCCTTTTGCAGTGATTTTTGCTACACTTTTTAATCGTTGGCTTTTTTTTTCCTTATATCCAGGCAAAATTTCTCTTGGAATTTGTAGCATTGTTTCTCGTCTTTTATTGTGCACCTCTGAGAAGTGTCTGGTTTTGGTTTCTCTACAGCTGTTGTAAAGCAAAAATGTGATAGTTCAATGGAAAGCATTATTAACCCAGACACATCTGCCTAAAACAGCCAATTAGAGCCAGAAACATTAGAATACTGCAGCCCTCATGTTTTTCAGGTATTTTCAAAATTTACTGTTTGAGGGAAATGACTCAGGTTGCTCATGCATATCTCCAGTGATGGTGGTAAAATAGGTAATTGGTTACAGGTGGGAAGACTTACATATACAGCAATTATGATAATTATTCCTGTGTGACCTCATCAAGCTCTTTTAACTTCCTACAAAGTATTTTATCTCATAGCTTTGAAAAAAAAAAGTTGCCATTTAAGGGCTAAGTATAAACATATAGGGGAATTACCCCAATATTTCCCCATACCTGTCATTAAGCCTTATTGCTGACAGCAATAAATAATAAAATTCTCTTTTGCTTGAGTTCATGAAGCCAAGTTTATGTGCCAAGTTTACCTGAAAGACAGTTCTGAAGAGAAGTCACAACAAGTCACAGGATTTCCATAAGAATATGGAAAGAGAAGTTTTACATTGAATCAAAAGGATTATACCTGAGCAGCTCTGTCTCAAATCAACATGTTTAGTAACTGCAAAAAATTAGAGCAATAAAGTTGCTTATTTTTAATGAACATATACTGTAATGCATGATTGAGTGTGAACATGTTTAGGATCATAATTACATTGAGATAATTAAGAAGCTAATTTGAAATACATTTGAATTAATCTGAAATGCAGTCTATTCAAGTTCCGGGAATGGAAAGATAGCATTTCAGAGAATTATTTTTGTCTCTCCAGGAACACTGTAACTGAATGAGAACTGTTCTCCCTAGTCCTCCAGCAGTGCTAGAATCTGACTATGGAATATATTTCTAATGCTTCCCATCCACAGAAGATAGTATCAGACTGTTTGTAACTTGTAATCTGAAGCAAGATATAGAGATTTTGATTTAATTTTGATTTATTTTCAATTCTTCTAACAAATAGTTTCTTCTTTTACTTTGTGATGTAAGCAGCCTAAAATGGGATTCATTTCACTCATACAGCAAACTGACGCTTCAGTCATTTACTTGTCTAAATAACAGAAAATAGATACCCCAAAGAACAATCAACATTAAGAAGGCAGAAAAAAGACTTCAGATGCTAATTGAAATTTACTTTATATAGGTATAACTTAGTGTAAATGGTAACATAATCATTACTGATTATGAGAATCAATAAGGAAGCAAATGGCAAAATCAGAGTTTGAGCTGCATTCACTGAAGCCACCTCTTTAAATCTGAGGAGTCAGATATTAACTAAATTTGTTCTTTTCCTGTCTAGATATTTAAATATGTCAGCCATCCTTGAAAAGCTGTAATTCTAAAAGGTATGAGGGCTTTATTTGTTACTTAAAAGCAAACAAATAAAAACCACCAAAACAAAACAACTCTTCCTCCCAAAAAACTAAAACAAAACAGCTGTAGAAAGTCAGCATTAATTAGACAAATTAGAATCTAAAGGGACCAAAAGGGCATAGAAGAGAACTCTCCATTTTTCAGATATTCTTGTGGTAATCAGAGCACAGCACAAATCCAGCAGTTTTAAGATCTGAATATATTTCATTTTATAAGACAGCCATTTGGCCACAATTTTAGCCATTGGAAAAGCATAAACATAAATCATACTCTGCCCAAAGAAAATTTTGACCTGATAATCAGGATGCTAAAAGGCAAAAAATTAGATATGCTGATTTGCAGATGACACCAAAGGTTGGGTACACCTGGGGTTTATCTTCAATTCTACACAATTCTGCACAACCAAATTGTACTAAAGTACAGGTAAGTACTAAACTGTACTTATCCCATTTAAAAAAATAGCTTTTCTATAAAGCTAAAAAATCTTAGACAAATAAAAAATCCAAATTTCTTTTATAAACATAGCTAAAGATTAATATCTTAAGGATCTTGTGGATATTTTTGCTAACTGAATGCTACATTTTGTTACCTCTTAAGAAAAAGGGGGAGAATGTGACATTAACTCCAGAGATAGAAGAATAAAAATAGAACATGGACTCTAGAAATTAATCATTCTTACTTCTGAGCTAGTCCTGCAGGACTTGCACAAATTCCCTCCACTGAAGTGTTGCAAGTGTGTAATTTGCACACAGATGTTAGCTCATGGGTGTGCTTGACTTCTGTACAGTGGCTGTGCTGCCGTTGTAACAGGAATTCTCTTTTCAGGAAATGATTCAGCTAATTCTCAAATACACAGCATTCATATGACAATTAACATTTCTTCTCATCTCATTTTTTGATATTTATTCTTAGTGGCACTTCTGGCAAGACAACTACCACTAACTTCAGTGACAAAAAATGCTGACAACTGATATAGTCTTTTTATGTTTTACTCAGCAATCCATAGCTTTGTTTGATGGGTAAGGAAGATATAACCATAAAACTATATACAAAAGTTTCCAGAAAAAAGCCACTAACTTAGGATCTTTCCATCTGAGTCACCCTGAGGCTCATTTTCCAGAGACAAGTGGAAATCAGGATGTCAGTCTCACCAAAGTCATTTGGGAGTCAGTGGCATTACAGACTCCTTTAGCCTAAAAAGAATCCTCCATGCGTCTGAGTTTCAAATATATTTAACATTTATAGCTCTCAATACTTACAGATAAACTCAGTTTGTGAAAAGGAAAAATGAATAATTTGTTTTTTGGAAAATTTGGTTTTTATATAGATTAGAATTGCAAAATATTTACTTGGATTATCCAGTTTATCTACGTCACATTTTTGGTTCTCTGCACTTCATTAGGGCATCTGAAATAGTTGATTAGTCTGTTTTATTTTTCTAAAGGACATATCAAAGAAGAATGTGTTTCTGCACCCAAAATTTATACAAGCCCCTTTCAATTTTCAATTTTAAATCCTCAGCTTTGCATTCTACAGCTCAATTTTAAATTGTTTAATAAATTTTAAAATTATGTTCAAAAAATTCACTATTTTAATGTGTAACTAATTCAGTTCAAATAATTGACAGGTAACAGACAGTGCACTAACCCACTGACTTCAGAGGGGTTCCTCAAAATACTTTTTTTATCTTTAATGCAAATAAATTCTTTGTTTTAATTTCAAAGCAAAATAATGAAATTATGAAGTAACTTATTTAAAATACAGTTATGCTAAAACTCAGTTTCTGAAAAGGTATTGTTTTATCTAATATGATGCTGCCCTGAAAAATTTAGTTGTGCTTTTCTTGAGGGCTGTCATTCATAAAAACTTGGAGAGAAGCCTATTTTTTTAAGAGTCTGGCTCCTTAAAGATCTGGTGAATTTGATCTGAAAATCTAAGTCCTGCAGTATAATCTACCCAGAATTTTTGAGTAATCACAAAGAAATATTTTTATAGTTACAGATATTCTGTCAACTTGCCTTCAGAGATTTCACTAATGTTGAGTATTTCAAACTGAATCTGAGTTAAGAAATCAATGTCCTGGCAGGGAGGTCAATCTGTATAGTTCTGCTCATGGAAACTTGCTTAAAAACGAACAGGACCAATGTTTTTGGCAGGTGTGGACAGACAATACACAAGCTGGACAAAGTGGGACTAATTCCCTCTTATTTAAGAATCTTTAAAAATGTTAACATTTATGAACTTGCTCAGATGTGATTATGACCATTGCAGGAACAGAAAGACAGCTTTGCAGGTATTAATACATAAAATACCATGATTTAGAAGGAAGCTGGTCAACAGAACTCTGCCACACAATATGAACTAAGAAGAAAAGTACTGAAGCAATATGTACTTCAAAAGATTCATAAGCTTTGCAGGAGAATCTTATAAATATTTTATAAGATTTATAAGTTTCTCCTGCAAAGAAGAAAACATCAACATTTTTTACAAAACAAAGCAAAAATGACAATAATTCAAAAATTACTTATGATAATTTCTGGAATTGTATCTTGTTTTATAGTCTTGAGTATTTTTGAATCATTGAGAAGTATTATGTTCTGAATATTATTTCCAAATTATCTGCGGAATAGTCAAACTAAATTCCTTAAATCAAAAGTCTAGTAGCAAAATTCATGGACAAAACTAATGTACCACTTAGCAAACTCTGATGAAAATTCTCATATTTTCTATGAATTTAATTTTAATTTCAAGAAAATACCAGCTGCTGTTCAGCAGCACCTTTGGGTTACACTCGTTTCATATTGATGCACTTCATATGACTCATTTGGAATCAGCAGACTTATCCAAAATTGCATTTGCAGAAGCTGTAGACAAGTATAAGCTAAAGCAATTTTTGCTGTGAGGTCAACCTTTTTTTTTTTTTTTTTTTTTTTTGGCAAATTATTTTCTCTGTGTTTGGAATTCTTTCCATATCTAAGAATTTGTTCACATATGTACTGATCATAGTGAAAATACTATGTACATTACCAGCTTAAATCTTCTCTGTATTTTGGTTTTGTTCATAAAATCAAAGGCAAAGAGCTGTAAATGTAATTTGGTCAAGATAATAAATATAGCATATGGAGATTAGCGAATTAACCAGACATTTCACTGTGCTATTTTCAAACAAGATCTTCATCTGTCTTTTATGGGTGCTTGTCATCATAATTTTTAATAAAGTCTGAGGTTGAGGAATCAGCTTTTATATGAGGCAGAAGTGTGCTTGTTATTCACAGTGAGAAACAGATCCTTTACTCTCAAAATATTTGAAGGCTTCCATACCTCTTTATTAGCGACTACTGTTGTGACAATATGAGCTAATTTAATCAATTAAGTAAGAAGATTATGATTTCAAGAAAGAGACAAGTACTTTTAACTTTCAGAATTTCTCTACTTCAAGTCAGACAAAGCTCTGATCTGTTTGCTGGCATTCATTCACTCTTTCTATAAGGCTGTGAAAAGTTACCAGCTTTTCTTATGCACTGGGTCTGAAATTGTTTCATGACAACAGGTCTGGGATTAGGAGAGTCAGAGATGCAAAACTTCTGGACATTGAATTTGATGTTTGGCATTTGATATTCCTGGTATTAGAGACACAGAGATCCATGTTTGTACTTGCTCAAGCTAAATCAGATCCTACTGCCCAAGTGACGGTAAAAAACTGTTGTATGGTCTGTCCCACCTCTCCCATGGATCCTCCTACATATGGATCATCTTGCCATGGCATTAAAGAGGATTTAGCATCTATTTTCCAGTAAAGGAGTCAGAGTCTGAATATTTAGTGCACTTACATTACTACTACTACAATTATTTTTTTTTCTGTTTTTTGACCAAAATATATGACTCTTTACCAGAAAATATAAAAATGAAAATATTATACTGTATAACATTTCCTCTAGTGTTTAAGTCCTTATGATGGTGTGTTCTGGCAGCTCAGACACCCATGGTGCTGCAGTGCTGGTGGGTGCATTTGTTTAACCAGAAATTTAAAAAGGGGTTCAAAGAGCTCTATAGATAAATATCAAAAAGCACAATTAATGTTTAGAACCAACTCTGCTGTTTTACTGAAGACTGAGGTTTATTTATGAATGAGGTTCCAGGGTGTTAGAGAGGCAGCAATCTATCAACAAAGGTGCTTAAATGGTTAGTAAGGCACTTAAAAATGTAACATAATATGATTTGTATGTGCTTTCTTTCTGAAATTAAGTTTTATTTTATCAGCCTTGCCAGCAGCAGTCCTAAGCTGTCTTTACTCTATCTGATGGTTATTTATTTTCCAATGCTTTTATACAATTAAACACTATTTTGATTCTATTAAGTGTGGAGGAAATAAGGTAAATAAACACATTATCAGACTTTATTTCTTCCAAAATGTGAACCAATATCTGATGTAATGTTTTAATTTCATAAATTAATTGGGGCCATTACTAACAGCCATTTCATAAATCATCAGAATAACACATGCTCAGGTATTATATTCTTGGCCTGAAGCCAAAGAACTGGTATAACATAATAGGAGCAAATCAAGCCATGAACTAAATTATATGGATTAAAATGGAAAATAGATATAATTGAATAGGAATTTAAAATCTATCACGTCGACATTATATTGTAAAATAATGCAATTTTTCTTCTGATAACACAACCCCATAGAAAACATTAATTAATCTTTTGATAAAGAATCATTACTCATGCAGGTATCAAGAGAAGGATCTCTAACAAAAATATCTTGTCTTTAAAATTCTAAACCTTACCACCAATATTTCTTAAACTAATAATCTTAAGAAAATAGAATGTCATTGAAAGTCTTCTTAATTTATTTCTTAATGTAAGTATCTTTATACTTTAAAGCAATAAACCCTGAAAAGAGATTTTAACATTAAATGTAAATAAGCCATTGCAAAAATGTGCTTTCATATAAAATGACATTTTTGAGAATTTCAGTTAACCAAATATTTAGGTAACTTATGAGCCAGAATTTGGTTTTCTTTCTTACTGCATGCATTAAACAAACAACAACAACAACCAAAAGTACTAAGTTGTTATCCGGACTGTTTTCCATGTTACTTTTTCCATCATCTATAAAACGTTTATGAATCTGAGACTAAAATAGAAGTAAAATTAATAATTCTATATTTTAATAATTCTTAAGAGGTATCAGAGGTATCTTAACACTTGTCAGAAATTTAAAAAATCAAATTGATGAAAAATATATTCCCAAATTAAAAGCCCCATTTACAATATATACAGATTTAGTTCAGAATATTCTTGCACACTCCAAGCTCCTGGCTCAGGAGTTCAGAATAGGAATAGCAGATTAACAAAGATACTATTGCTCCACCTAGTGAAAAATCTGTAATACATCAGGCTTGAATCTGAAGCTGAACAACATACTGTTTGAATCTATCCAATTAATGGGGCCAAAAAATATATTAATCCTCGACTTGAATTTTATTCATCTTCCTGTTGAAACAGAGTTCTGATTTTGAAGTACCTTCCATTTTTAAGACTTTATTGATAACCATTTGAGATAGAAGTCCTAAGTGGAAAATGGAACTGTAATGAAGATTACAAGGAATGGGATGTAGGAGATACAATCAATATTATGTTAGTGTTATGCTACCGGAATACTGTCTTTTGAAGCCATGTACATCTTCTGGCTGCTTTGTGAAGCAGATTAAATTGGTGGTCAAAAATATTAATCGCCTATTGATCTGATAAAAAAGCTGTCAGAATTTGCATCTCTGTTCAAAATCAATGAGGTGATGAGGAAACCATTTGAGTGGTGCTCCTCAGAGAGCTGCAAATGTGGGGAATTAATGGACCCCTTGCACTTCATATTGACTTGTCCATACTTTTTATCTCAAAGTTTTGTCATCCTTATTTTGTTTCCAGGTTGTGTCAAGGATAAAACCTTCAGGATCCCTGAAGAAATGTAAAGATCTTACTTAGTGATTGTGAATTTTGTGACAGTTAATGAATTACTGATCCATGAAGAAGAGAAAAGGGTGCTCATCGCATGAACTTTTCTCACAAAGACACTGTTAAGATAACAGAAAAGAAGTACAGACACCATGAAGAGAAAGACTAGAGGTTAACACAGGATCTGCATCTTGTCATCCTCTGATTCGAGCCAGAACATGACTCTGAGCAGGAGGCTGCTGAGTTCATGTGAATATCAGTGTACAAAAGTACAAATTATTCACACCAAAGTTGCCCAATTTTGTAAGCGAGTGTAGAAACTTTGTAAATTTCCATCTTCACTTCTGAAAGCATTCCAGAGCTGTGTTAGTTTGCCCAAATCTGCTTTTCACTAGGTTTATATCTACTGATAATGATTTTGTCCTGGCTTCTCTCCACAGACTTACCACTCTAAGTCTCTGATAAAAACCTTTTCATTACACTGGCATGTAATTCCTTGAACAAAGACCTAAAAATCAAAAGGCTTGCTGACCTAAAAAGCTGCTAGATTATCTTTTGAAAGCAAAGAAGAGGGAAAAGGGAGCTCCTTGATATTTCATATCAGTGAGTGGCTTTTGTGAATCCAATATCAAAAAAACCACTTCTAACAAGATACAGTTGTAAAAGATGCATTTTATTTTAATTCAATCAAAATTTAATCAGGTTATTGGAAAGTTAGGGGTGTGTTTTTGATGCAAATTCTCTCATCAAAGACAGAGTAAATTGGCCAGGGTGCAGGTTAATACAGAGTGTGTCAGCTGGATACATGTTTTTGGCACAAGAGGGCTTAGCTATCAAGATGATCTGCATGGGAATGATTTAAAAATAGCTACAAAGCATGGTTACTGGACTGTGTCTGTACACATAGAGTCTATCATTCTCAATCAATACTCATATATTTTATAAAAGTACAAGGTATTTAATTTATTTAATACATTTTAACTTCTAAGCAGTCACAAATTTAAATGTGTTTGTACTGTTTCTTCCATAGGTGAGAGCAGTTGAGCAAAGCTCAGAAACTGGGATAAGTGCAATTGTGTTCTCTGTGGTTGAGCTACATTTCTGTTACCCATACCAGCATACTTGTAGCATTCCGTGCTAGCCTCCATCAGTATGCAATTGCTTGTGGTATTCATTTTACAAGAGTTTCAGGTACTCAGCACCTCAGAAATGCCGAATCTCAGTTTACATACTGCAGTCAAAATTGTCCCGCTATTATTTTTTCAGAAAATAAGGTATTTCAACAGGTCACATCTTGGAAAGATTTTTAGGAATGGGTCACACCCACCAGAAATTGACACTGGAACATTACAGAATTTACAGAGGTTAGGGAGTTGTGATGTAATTGCTTTTCAATGTCAGCAAAAAGATATGCAACAAAAAATGCTCTAGAAACAGCATTCCAAAAGAATCAAAATCTGTTTAGATATTATTAAGTTGTGTTAGAAAATTAAAATAGTTTTAATATCAGTAGTGCAACATCTGGGAAAACAGGCTATGTTTTTAAAACCACTTCTGATCTACAAGTAAGGAAGGAGCATTTTCCACTGACAGGATAGGGAATTACATCAAGAAATCTCCCATAGCCAAAGATAAAGAGTCAATATAAAGACAAATAAATTTGTTTCACCCATATATTGAAGCAACATGGTATACTGGTAAGAGTGAATCTGTCACTCATAATGCAAATTATCTTGAAAATAATTGCATGGGCAAGACTTGAGTGAATTTTGTTTCTGCAAATATTAAAGCAAAGATCTGCCAGCTAAGGCTGATAGAGACTTCTAAACATGATTCCAAGATGAAAAAATAGTACCTTTACATACTTCTAATGAAAAAAAAGAGTAGCCTTGAATTCATGTGATTTAGTCAAATTCCAATGATATAACACCACTTACTCACTCTTCTGCTGATTCTTTGTCATTTGTTCTTCACTACTAACCTCGTGGCTAAGAGCTGTTAACTGTGTTAAAAAAAGAAAAAATAGAGGAAGTTCAGAGAATATCTGTGGATATAGCCAAAACATTGGTAACACGGAAGGATTTTGTTTGTCACTTCTGAGTAAATAATCAATATATGGCAGATTCTTAATTTTACATTAGCTGAAAACATACTCAAAAAAATTTTTTTAATGTTTCCTTCCAAGTTTCTCTCAGTGGAGGTGAAAACTGAAGTGGCTTACAGCAGTGTTATGATGACCTCTTGTGGTTAAGTAAAATATGCATTTTGAATCAAAGTCTCTTGAAAGCTTCCAGTACCAAAGGTTAAATTCTATGCTTAGATCTGAAGAGCTTTGTGTTGTTAATGTTGCCTAACCTGAAATAACTCCTCCTCCCAAGCACACTATCAATATTTGTTTAGCTCACTGCTAAAAGATTCTTTTAAAAATATCTCAACCTTTGCACTCCACGAACATAGCAGGTGAGAGTATCGTGTTTTCTCACATGGTAATTTGTTAAAGCAAATTGACAGGGCTGCCTAAATAAAATCATTAATATAAAACCTAATAATATTTAATAAAACTGTACTGCCCACTACAAGTGTAAAAGAAACTATATAAGCCACTCATTATAAGAAATAAGATTATATTGATAGACTGCAACAGTAGATATTGAATATATATTTTTTTGCATAAAATTTTAGTGCATGAACTAACTATATGCATCGTGTTTAAATTGCTGTTAAAGCCGTCTCTTTTCCTCAGCTTTTCTTTCAAGAAAAATCAGAGAACTGAGGATTTTCTGATGTTGCCAAATGCAGGCTATCAATCTGGATCAAATTACCTGACACCTCATCCTTTAGTAGATAAAATTGCTCAAGACTTTATCCTGATTTTCCAGTTTCCTGAAATCATTCAAAATTACACCGATTTCATAAGACCACTTGGCTGAATGATTATACTTCAAGTGGTGGTCCCATCAGTATTTATAGACCCATGGTAGTACTTTCCCAGTGGACGATCACCAGTGGTGGTATTTACACCTGCCAGGCAGTATTAACATGACCTTACTAAATTTAGGATTTATTGCAAAGCCACTCCTGCACTGGCTCTGCTGTCTGAAGCTCTGGGAGCTCATCGGGAGCACAACCTTGGACTGGCCCCAGCTGGGCGTGCGCCACACACTGTGAGACGCTGTGGTGGCAGCTGGGGGAGCCTGAGCTCAGCAGCTGTGGGACCTGACTTGTTTATGCAACAACACACACTGTGGAGAGCTGTAGGTTAAACCCACACGCTGCTCCCAGTGTACACAGAAATCATTTATCAGCTCTCCCCGTTTCTTTTCTTTGAAAAGGGGAAAAACAGAGGCTGTTGGGCAAAACGTGCTGGAACAAAGCAGATGACAGCAACAGAAAAGCAGGTTAAATTAAATTGTGGTTATTGACACATGTCAGTAAGGAAGTACTGATGGCAGTCATGTGTCCTGAAAAGTCTCTCTGAGTTTTGAAACATTATTGACAAAATTCTCCTGAAAATTTCTTGCATTAGGAGGTTCTGAGTACTGCTGTATGTGGACTTGGGAGACAAAACCAAATTGTTTGTGTGGGGGAGGGAAATGTTTTGTTTCTATTGTTTAATAGGCCTAATTGTCTCCTTCTTTAGCTGGGTTGACTCTGCAGTGCCAAGAACTGACTGACTTCAAACTGTAAACCCAGTGTATGAGGAACAAGCTCCAATACTCTTGGCCCCATTGAACTTCCAACTAAATACAGTTTGCATGTCTGAACACATGATTTTTCAAAATGTTTACACGCTGTCATTATTTCCCCTGCCATAGGTTACAGGTGGGATAATGTCCAGCCTAAGACAACTTTAATTTGACCCTCAGGGTGCAGTTTATTTCTCCCCTGGCTTAGCATAGCTGCCCAGTGTCTTGTGGCCACTTGTTGCCCATTGGAGGCTCCTGGCCAGCCAGCCAAGAAACCAGCCAGCTAGTGACCTTCCCAGAGGAGGTAGGTTGTGCCTGTTTTGGCAGCAAATATGCTGGCATCTTGTGCTTCATCGAGTAGCCTTCCAAGCCATGCTGTGCCAGTAGCAGCGTGGTGTAGACAGGAATCATCTGGTGAGTACCAAGGTCTCATCAGTTTCTCCCATCCTAGGACAGATGTCATAGTCACAGCCTTGTCCCACCAGCTGCCAACTCACAACTCTTGCTGTAACCACATTTCAGCACAAATGTCAATAGACTAGCCATGGTGTGTGCCTTCAGCCAACACAATGCACCAAACATATTCAAAGCTCTGAAAAATGAGTGTGTGTTTTTAGGTGTGGGCGGCACCCTGGGACAAACTATCGTTTTGAGGCAACTTCTGGATACTGACTTTCAAGGACAATGAAAGTCAAACCCTACAAAAACCTTTCACCTCTGCACATCATCTTATGTTCACACTAATTATTAGAAGATTCTTATAATTCGTATACATATTTGCTGATAAAGATGAGCTTCAGAAAATTTCCAGCAAACAAAAATGTTAAAAAAGAAGAAATACAGGGACACTACCAAACCGTCTAAGCTCCTAAACTGTTCAACCACAGACTACTATTTTACTGCAGAAATATTTCCTCTATAGGCATTCTCAGATAACTTCCTGTTTATAATACAGTTTTATTCAAGCTTTGTAATGTTCTTTCTCATTCTCCAAGCAGTGCAGAGCATCCTTGCAAGCAGGGGTTAAATCCTGCACTTCCTTTTTGGCTTCTCTTCCAACAATAACAGGTTCATATTCTGGCTTTGACAGGAGGGAGTTGGATTTACTGGCTGGTTGTTGTGTAAGCATCAGCTGTACTGGAACTATGGTAGGAGCAAGAAACAGGAAGAAACTGGTTGGTAAAACACAATCACAGGCTGGCAGGAACTCCGTGACTATTTGTCACTCCTTCCAAAGAGGGGAAATACAGTTGGTGGCAGATATTCAGTGCCATCAAGTACCCAGAAGAGAGATTAAATATCTTTTTTCTCCATGCCAGGATACTCAGAGTTTTACTTCAATGTGGACCATGGCTACCTGGAGGGTCTGGTCCGAGGGTTCAAAGGTGGGATCTTGACAAGTGCGGACTATGTCAATTTAGCACAGTGTGAGACACTAGAAGGTAAGTGCTGGTTTATTTTATTCAGGAAGAAACACTGTTGCTTAGGTTTCTGAAGAAGGGAAGGTAAAAGACTGAACTACTGATAGTTTGTCTTAAACCCAGAGATAACCCCGATGTCCTTTGAAGAACTGCTCTCATATTTAAGTTAATAGCTTTCCATAGATTGTGATTTGTGTGCAGGCTGTAATTTGCTAAGCAATGCAGACAATGGGGCTTTCTGGTTTACTGATAAGGATTAGAAATCTCTTCCACCGAGCTCCCATGGAGATTGGCAACCTTCTCACAGCTTTTAGCCATGCTGTAGAACAGTTCAGGTTTGCAACTTTCATACCATTTCAGCTGTATAAAACAGTTTCCAAAATCTTGTTAAAAGCTTGCTATTTGGCTCTGAGTTTCTCTATAAAATACATGATTTTAGTAATTTGTTACTTCCTGAGTTTTAGGGCAGTGGTGAAGACTCTGCTTACCAGGAACAGAAAACTATACTCCACAAATATAAAACTTAGGGAAATGGAAAAAAAAAAAAAAAGGAAAAAAGAAAAGCTCTTTTCAAGGTGACTTTGCCACAGTAATAAAGAGAACACACAGTAGTTTCCAAAACAGCTTTCTCTGGCCAAGACTGGTCACAGACTGATGAAGACAGACCAAAGAATCATATGACATACCTTTAGACACTTGGCAGGAAAAAACGTAACAGGAAGAAATCACCTTTCTAAAGGAACATTAAGGTAATTTTCCTGACTGCAAAATAAAAGCTATGATTGTACACTCCATTTCTATAACTTGCAGTCTCTTAGATCAGTTTGGAAAAGGAAGAAGGAGAATGAATAAGCTCTCTCTATTTTAAGCTTTGGCTGATTTGTACATGCAGTAATGGGTTTGGAGTAACAGAAAGGGAAGAATGATGATTCCCATATCCAACAGAGTTTTGAGGCTGTCTAAACTATTAATATAAGCAATAACATAAGTCTGGGAAGATTGCTTGCCATTCATCTCTAAGATTAAAACAACTGCATTTAAAGAAATGCACGTAGATATTTACCTGTCTGCAGAATAAAGTTCCTCTTATAGGAATATGTTAAAGAAGAGTTTATCAGTACAGTCAATGGAATCTAGACACTATTGAACAGACCAAGTGCATGTGTCTGCTTCTGCTGATAACCTGGAGAGCTGTTCCTGCTCTCCATTAAACACAGTGGCAGTTCAGGCACACAGAACAGATGTATACAATCACTCTGAGAACTGAAATCTATTCCTTATGTCAGCTGGAAAAAATCAACTGTTTCTTTACCCCATTTGTTCCAGCATTTGTGATGTATGCAACTTACAGACTCTACAGAAACGCTTGATATAGTATTTAATTGTTTAAGTGAAAAAGTTCTGCTGCATAAGGATACAGACTTTGGATAAAGGTAACAGCTTCAAGCATCTATAAAAGAAACAAAGAACAGATTGGTAGAATAACTAAACTCTGTTGTCACTTCACTTCTCCCTGCAAACAAACTCAATAAATTATGTTATCCAAAGCTTCATGAAGGAAAAAAAAATCCTGGTTGCTTCTGAATAAGAAGAAAAGATATAGAGTTAAAAACATATAAGCAAAAGGGATTATTTGTACCCTTCACAAAAGAATACTTAATCGTGTTAAGTTTAGAATAGCTAAAAAAATCCGTAAATTTTAAGTCAAGCTATAAGGAAGTTACTTACCACCATGAGGTAGTTTTCAAATATTTCTGATATATAAACCTTCAATATTTTTAATAGCATGAAGCAGAAGGACAGGTAACAATAGAGACATAAAAACCATTCTTAATTTATAATAGGAAGAACAATTAGTTTTATTTTTTTAACTTATTTTTTCTAGTGTTCATTCAATTTCAGAATGCAAATTATTTCATCAATAGAAGCAGCAGCCTTCATCATCCCTCCTACAAGCACACCTCTACTACCCACTATCACTTCCCCTTTTTCTCTATTCAGCTGCATCTCTTTCACCACTAACTTTTTTGTACTTATTATAGACAGCTAACAGATGCCCACCATTTACCTACCAAATGTAATATTTATAATGAAAATATGAGAAATATAAAAATAATGGATTTCTACATGATGCTAAACACATTTATTTCTCTGCACATGTAGGATGCTGTAGTACTGAACTTTCACTGTGAGTGTACAGTGCACCAAACCCACAGACTCCTACCTAAAGTAAATTTCTAAAGTAAATTTCATACATTGTCTTTGATTCAAATTTAAAATATTCAGCAAGAGGATCTGTGCTGTAGTAATGTGATGTTTTCTCAGAAGTGCCATCATGTCTTCACATTGAAAGGTAATAAATTTACCCTATTCTGTATTCTGTGGCTTAGCACCACACCACAAAAAATGGTGTGCTAAAAAATGACCTAAGCTAAAAACACTATAAATATGGGAAAACAAACAAGAAGAAAACAAAAATCAAAACCACTCAAAGTAACCCATAAACAGAGGAAAAAAGATCTTTTAATTTCAGAGTGGTTTTGGTATCTCTAGAGATGAAACAATAACATCACTACTGAGGAACCACAAGAAAAACTTTAGATTAGCGCTTTACATCTGCTTGATAATCACAGAGCAAGTGCAAAAGCAAAATGGAAATTAAAAAAGAAGACTGCTAACAGACTAATGATACTACTGTGTCCTCTCAATTCAGGGCCATACCAACAGGGGGAGAGGCTTTCAGCTCCATTTAGACATCCTCTTCAGCTCGGTTGAACTATGATTTCCATGGAGCCGCCTCATGCTGGTTTGGTCCTATGGCATCATCTGTTTTAAGGGAATGAGGTTCCCAGAGCAACCTTGCTGACAGTTTTGAAGAATATGGGGGTGTGGGAGTGTGGAGGTGTTTAAATGCAATGTTTTGTTCTTCTCTTGCTTTTTTTCTGTGATAGAAAGTCTTCTGCTGTGTAGAAAGGAAGGTAGGTCACAGAAGGACAAACATCTGAAGTCTGGGCCGGACGGAATCACTGACACAAGTTTACTTAACTTGCCAGAGCCAGGGCCTGCCAGCACATGGTGGCTGAAATAACAGTGTTAACAGAAAGAAAACTGCAGCTGGTTGGTTATTGTTATCAAAGTGAGGGGTCAGACAAATTACCATGAATTTGATGCCAAGAGACTAGGTTAACATTTTGTTAAAGTTCTCACAATAGTCTTTCTTTTTGATCAGGATCATTCCTGTCTTAACTGCAATCATCTTAAACCAGTCTCCCTCTGTGCTTTAATTCCTTTTAGTCATACTTTAGTTAATTGTGTTTGTTTGCTATTCAGCTGTGAGTAAACTCATGTAATTCTTTAAGGTCATATTTTTCCTATAAGTTGTTATCCTGCATGCAATTTAATGAGGAAATAGACAATGCAGATGGATGACAATCAAAATGAATGGATGACAGATGAAATACAGGAATTTTCTTCCCTAGGGATCTTTAGGACAAAGGCCAGAGTCTTGTGTAGGTCTCCAAGAGACCCTGAGAAAAGGAGCAGCTACCATCAATAAAAGGTTTTGGTGAACAGGAATGTCTGAGGCCCTGTAATGCTCAGCCATCTACTCCTGCTGAGTCACCAAGTCATGTCACTAGTGCAAGTGTCTGACAGCAATAGTTCCCAGGCCTTATTTATGCCAGCAGCAAAGACAGGACTATAATTTAAGTCCACCAGTTCAGTCTCTGAGCTGCACTGAACTCTGTCTTGATGTGAACCCTGATTATGACATTTCTAGTTGATATTATATGATATTGGAGCTTGTGGATGATTGTTTTGGCCTAGACCGTGAGATAGAGTGGAGTATTTTTTCTTACATGCAGTATGCATGTTGGCATTTATTTATTCAGGTAAATAAATACATCTATAAAGCAGGCTGTGTAACTGACAGGGTTTTAAACCCAACATTCCTGGGTATAACATTTCCTCCATAGCTTTTGGGAGAGGGGTGAGGCTATTTAATGAATTATAGCTAATATTTTTTGTGCCTTGTATTAAGGTATGGTTTATGAAGGCACTCAAATCAATTCAGATAACTGAGAAAGAGTAAAAAAGTCTTGTGAAACTACTCTCAATCAGCAGGTTTTTGTTTCTCTTCATCTTATGATGATGTTAATCACATTTCAGAATGGTCAATACTTGGGGCTGATATTTGGGTTTTACAATCTGCTTTATGTAATTAACCCCTGGAAAGTACTGTGTTTGAAAGGCATTTACACAGTGTGGCTAAAAGTAGATATCTGTGGTTCATCTGAAAAGGAATTGAGAAAAGAGATTGAGCTCTGCATCTGATATAGTATTATCTAATCTCAGCATATGTCAAGTATTTTTGTACTCTTTGCAACAAAAAAGCAGAAAAGTAGGAAAGTTTTCATGGGAAATGTAGGTGTAAAATCAAAATATTAATGAAATTTTAAAAACTTGGTCTTACATAGACTAATTTCTGGGTATAACTGCATTTTTATTTTTCTCTTAATCTTGCTTACCTTTCCCTCTTTCTCCAATAGTGTTTCTTTTTTCATATTTGGATTCTATTTCTCCTCTTCCTACATGGAAGTCAGTACTGAAAGTATGACTTTTTCTAAGTGTGTTATGTGATTTGATGTGCATTTGATGAATAGGCAATATTTGGGGGATAAAGAACTGTCTGAGTTGTTGTATCCAGAGAGTAGTGGGAAATGATTCAAAGTCCAGAGAGAGCTCAGTGCTGAGCAGTGCCCCTGAAGGGTCCTTTTTGGGACCATTCCTGTTTTATATCTTCATCAGTGACACAGACAGTGGGATTGAATGCACTGTCAACATGTTTGCAGGTGGCACCAAACTGAGTGGTGCATGTGACACCAAACTGAGTGAGTGGTGCAGGTGACACCAAACTGAGTGGTGCATGTGACACCAAACTGAGTGAGTGGTGCAGGTGACACCAAACTGAGCGAGTAGTGCAGGTGACACCAAACTGAGTGGTGCATGTGACACCAAACTGAGTGGTGCAGGTGACACCAAACTGAGTGAGTGGTGCAGTTGACACAACGGAGGCACAGGATGTCATTTAGAGGGACCCAGCAAAGCTGGAGAAGTGAGTCCATGGGAATCTCACGAGATTCAATGACGCCAAGGGTGAGGTCCTGCACCTGGGTTGGGCAATCCCTGGTATCAACACAGGCTGGGGCAGGAAGGAATCGAGAGCAGACCTGTGGAAAGGGACTTGGATGTCTACTACTCTTGGACAAAATGTCAGACATGAGCGGAAAATGTGTGCTCACAGCCCAGAAAACCATCTGTATCCTGGGCTGCATCTAAAGCAAGGGAGGGAAATTGTTCTCCTCCTCTGCTCTACCCTCATGAGACCCCACCTGGAGTACTGTGTCCAGCTCCAGGGTCCCCAGCCCAGGAAGAGCATGGGCTTGCTGGACTGAGTCCAGAGTAGGGCCACAGAGATTATCAGAGGGATGGAACATCTCTCCTACCAGGAAAAGCTGAGACATTTGGGACTGTTGATCCTGGAGAAGGTTCTGGGAAGACTTTATTGCCAACTTTCAGTACTTGAGGAGAGTTACAAGCAAGATAGAGACAAGTTTTTAAATAGGGCCTGTAGCAATAGCACAAGGGGCAATGGCTTCAAACTAAAAGAGAATAGATTTAGACTAAATATAAGGAAGAGGTATTTTAAAAGTAGGGCGGTTAAACACTGGAAGAGGTTGCCTAGAGAAGTTGGAAACATTCATGGCCAGATTGGGCAGGACTCTGAGCAACCTTGAGAGGCAGCCAACTTGCACAGAAGACTCTGTGAAGTTTATCTCAGTAAGCTACAGCGCTAAACGTAGGAGTCTGCTTCACACTGTACTACTTCTTTTGCTTTAAGTCTCGGTGTAGGCAGCCTTATTGCATACTGAGGAAGTATACACATAGGGAAATAGGCAAAAGTAGCTACTGTACTGATAAATGCTTACCTTGCTAACTGCAAATTAACTTCCATATTTCCATCAGTGGGAGTGTTGCTGTCCTTTTCCCTAATTATCAGTTCAAATTTCACATAGAAATCTAATTATTAGACATGCCCAAATCATATAATAGAATCCCAATCTATAATTTAAACTAGTTTTATTATAGCATTTGAACACAATTATGGATTGCAGTGGGGCCTTTTCTAAAAGAAAACATTAAACTGCTTTGAACAGCAAGAAATTATGCAAATGCTTGCTTATGCCTCATGGTAAAAAAGGGCTAGCAGAGAAAATTCATCATATTAATTCTAGGATATCATGAAAGTTTCTTTTAACTTTGTGGTCAAAACAACTCATTTTCCCCAGTCACCAGGGTTGAGAGCTCAAACAGAAAATGTCACAATGACCCAAGTTTCTGGAACAGCTTCTTAGGATTTGCTAGTACCTGCCATAAATCAGAGAAAGCCAAACCAGAAATGCTAAGAGAGTGTAAACTCTCCCCTTTCAAGTGCTCTACTGCAGAATCCATTTGGAGTCCAGAATGTGTGCCAGGCAAGATGTGTTTCCTTCTCTTCTTCAGGCAGCCTGATAACAGAAGATTATAATCGTACTTGAGATTTAGATTTCATGGGAATATTTAAGACCTTACCAAAGTTAAAGGATTATTCCTACTCCAGTCCATGAGAGTGCAGCAGACAAAACAACTGATGCATTGTAATGGTGCAAATCAGTGAAATCGAAACATTGAACAAATGTGATGAGTGAGGGACTAGAGACAGTAGTGGGTAACAGCCTATCTGGTATGTCTGAAAATGAAAGCTGATGGTGAAACTTCTGACAAAGACATAAATTATTTGCTCTTTCCTATAGTATGCAGAAAGTCTTACTGGTAGAAGGCAGTACAAATTTGCATCAATTTTGCATTTACCCTGTATTATAGCTATGCAAGAAACCTTTTCAATAGAGTATTATCAGTTGCTTAATATAAAAGTGTATTAGAAATTAACTTTTAAAGAAAATTTGGTTGCAGACAATATGACAGTTTATGCTCATGATCTTTCCTGAATTTTAATTTCAGATCTGAAGTTGCATCTACAGACTACAGACTATGGCAATTTCTTGGCAAATGAAACTGGTCCTCTCACTGTTTCCACCATCGATGAAAAACTGAAAACAAAACTACTCACAGAATTTCATTACTTCAGAAACCATGCTTTTGAACCACTCGCCACTTTTCTGAATTTTGTCACGTAAGTAATATTACCAAATATCTTACCACACAGAAGAAGCAGTTTAAATAGTGTAAATGAAACATATTGGAATTTGTATTTAAGTTTTAAAGCCAGCAAAATTACTTTGATACTACTACATTTGCATGCTTTTCTTGCTAATATAAATTCTGAAACTGTATGTTATATGAAGAGTTGTTGTCTTTGCAACTAATTATTTTAAAGAACAGAAGAAAACAGAAGTTTTCTTTGTGTGAACAGTGGCAGAAGAAGTGGTAGAGATTAATTAATTTAAAAATGGTTGAAATTTTCAAACACCGTCTAGGTCAGACAAGTTGAAAAACTATGTTTGGGAGAGGGGGTGTGATTCATGCAAGATTAACAATTTCATGATGCACAGGGAAGTGATTTAATTCCTAGGCATGTAGCAAAGTGTAGACCTTTTCTAAAGGGGGAAAGACAACACATCCTACACCTGCCATAATTTTTATACTATTCAAACCAAATAAATAAAAACCAGGACGACTTTATATGGTATATTGCAAGGTACTTAGATGCAAGTAGCTTTATTTGAAAGTTCAGCTGTTGTTTGATGCTGGATGAAGAGAAAGCTCTGATCTCAATACCATCATGAATAGATGAAACTTGCAAATGAATGACTTCAACAACTTTAAGAACAGTGATCTGCTTTACAACAATATAACAACATGGACTAGCAAAATACCAGCATGATATTTAACCTAACTATTTACTCCCCTTGATCTGATACTTTTAATGTATTTTAACAAGAACAATGCACTGTTCAACTAAATTTCAAGGAGCAGCTTTATTATAGTAAAAAAGAAGCTATCATTTTTTTTTCTGGTCATGTGTAGCTGACCAATGTTAGGCTGATATATTAACAGGATCTTAAAGCTGTCCTAGGATGCCTGTGGGCATGCAATATTTACATTTTGTTTCAGGGAACTGAAAATGAAAGCATGAAAATTTTGGCACTTCTTTTATCACACTCATTGACATAAATGTATAGATATGTATGCACAGCCTTTGCTCACTATTGTTTTTTTAAAATAATGGATATACTGGTTAAGATATTTCACACAAAACATTTAATTCCATTCCACCAGATCCTCAAGCCCTCTTTACATATTTTGGGTGAGAACATATAAATCTCTGTGTGTTTATAGCTGTGTTCTTAGTCAACAATGCACACTCAAGACTGGCATTCAAGGGAATTATGTTCCCATTTCCGAGTCACTGACAAGACTCATCAGCCCCTTTGACACTAAAACTGGTATGAAGCTGATAGAAAACTTCTACTCAAAAGAAAACTTTAAGTAATAGAGAAGAAATCTGTAAGAGCCTGTTCTTAGCTCCCTCATGGGAGGATGTTTAAAGCTGAATGAGAAGAAAACCTAAGATTGGACCAACTGCATGAACTCTGCAGTTTTAGTGCTGAGATTCCCATGTACTTTTTTGTCCATGGTATATATGAAATTAAAAATCCCAAACTTGAAAAGTTGCTAGCTCAGGTGATTTCCTTTGGATACCACTCATTGTCACTTATTACAGTGAATCTACATCTCAGCTGTTATGCTTATTATAGTCATGAGTCAGTACCACCTTCTTTAAAAATGTCCATTTTCTAAATCTCTCATATAAATTAGGTTTAAAACTAGTGCTATGTTATCTCCTTGCTATTTAAAAACTTCTGTTGATTTTTGATGAGCTATTGATACAGAATGAACATGCATTCTGATAATACTCTGGTATTATGGCTAAATTTCAAAAATTTTTTGTTTTTATTTTTTCAAGTGAAAGTTGATTATAAAATTAATTTATTTTTACTTTTTCTTTCCAATACAGATACAGCTATATGATTGACAACGTAATTCTTTTAATAACTGGCACATTACATCAGCGACCCATAGCTGAGCTTGTTCCCAAGTGCCATCCACTGGGGAGCTTTGAGCAAATGGAAGCAGTCAGCATTGCCTCAAACCCCACTGAACTCTTCAATGCAATTTTGGTTGACACACCATTAGGTAAAACCACTAAATTATTTCTTTTATTTTTCTCAAAATTACTACTCCTGTACTCTTTAGAACAGGATGTTTCCCAGTGGATATGCTGTGTTTTGGTAAAAAAAATCTTGAACTGTAGATCAAGAACATCTGCAGGTGTGTTCAGGACATATTCTAGTAACATTTATTAATAACCTCTATATCCACCTTGGGTAGCAGACTCAGAAAAAAACATGTTACTCAAGAAGTGCAATGTATATATTTTCTATTCAAAGTAGTCACTGATTTAAAACATATACATTTTTATTTCAACACCTACATTATACTAAAAAATATGTCTTTACTAAGGATCAAGCAGACAGCTACTAATAATTATTAGATGTTGTGGTAGAACACAGATTCCCTCTTGAGATTTGGACATGGTACAAATATAAAGAAAAGTCCTTTTTTTAAAGAACTAAATCTAAGCACAAAGCAATGTAAAGTTTGGAGATGTCACATTATAAATTAAGATGAAACTCTGCTCAATGTGGTGTAGCAGCCAACACGAACAAAACCCAATAGCCTGTGAAGGGCACTGAGAATAAGACAGAAGTGGACGTATTTGAATGTATATGAAACAATTATGTGCTGTCCTCTTCAGTACTCTGAGAGGTTTTGGGTTCTGCTTCTCAAAAAGGTGTGATACGTTGGCCCCAGACAGAAAAAAATTCCCAGCCAGCCACTTTCTCACCCTCTATTATCAGCACAATGAGGGGGAGAAAAAAGGTGCAAAAATAGATTGTCAGTTGAGATCACCCACAAAATACTGCTGCAGGCAAACCAGACTAAATCAGTGGGGAGATTAACCTGATTTATTGCTGATTTATACATGTATGACACAATTAATTACTGATCCAGATATAAGGAGAAAAACAGAAATTCATGAAACATTTAGGTGAAAACTTGGAGAAACTTGGGGAAAATACCTTCCCTCCAGCCTTTGTTGTTCCTTCATGCCTGGCTCTTCTTCTCCACTCCACCCTGTTATCCCTGCAGGTTACACTGCATCCCTCCAGACAGGCAGGGCTGTCTCAAGGAGCAGGGGGAGTGTAGAGCCATAGAATGGTTTGAGTAGGAAGTGAACTGAAAGATCATCCAGTTCCAACACCCCTGCCATGGGCAAGGACCTTCCACTAGACCAGGTTGCTCAGAGCCCCATCCAACCAGGCCTTGGATAATTACAGGGATGGGGCATCCACAACTTCCATGGGCAACCTATTCCTGTCTCATCATCCTCACAGCAAAGAATTTCTTCCTAACCTCTAATCTAAACTTACCTTCTTTCAGTTTAAAGCCATTCCCCATTGTCCTATCATTACATGCCCCGGTAAAAAGTCCCAGTTTGTTTTTCATGTAGGCCCCCTTCAGAAACATCTGCTCGACTGAGGGGCTGGGCTGTGCCCTTGCTGGGTCCCAGCTGGAGCTGCCTGTGTCCAGCACAGCGCAGTCCTGCCTGTCCCTCACAGAGGCCACCCAACAGCACACTCCCATCAGTGCCTGGGCACTGGCACACTGTACAGTGAAATCTGAGAAGGGACAGAGCAGGACAGCTGAAATGAACTGTGCTGCCATGTGCAGACAGACTAAAAAGCCCAGACTGCAGTTTGGAGTGGACAAAGCTGATGAGAGATACGGACACGGTTTACAGATTCCTTAAAGCAGTGGTTTGTTCATAGTGATTTATGAACTGCTGCTTACCAAATCCTTCAGAAGACCAAGAGCCAGCAGAAAACTACTTTTGAAAGGTAAACTAAACCACTGTTTTCTCACAGCTGGTAGTAAATTTCTGGATTTTTTTTTTCTAAACTAGTTCATTAAAGAAAAAAGTGTTATCAGCTCTTTAAAGTCATGGGACAAATAGATTTCTGAGGAGATAATGAAAGATGCTGTCAGGGCTACACTTCCTGATATTCTCTATTTGAAATCTAGATGCTGGAAATGTAGGAAGGGATAAGACCTCAAAACATGGCCAGGCTCACATCTTCTCTGTAAATACCATCTTCCATTGCCACTGCTTAGGAAAACACATTTTCGTATGGTACTGTTCTGCCCCACTGGGATAGCTCAGGAGCAGCGAGAGGCACACGTTGGTTATGAATATCGTATTTTTAAATGGTCCAGCTGCACAAGTGAAATTCATCCACTGCCTCCCTGCTCAAAAGCTTGCTCTTTAGTCACTTCTGCCGAGGACCCATAAGCACAGATGGCCAAGGTCAAAGCCTGTGCCCTTTATCAGCTGCAACCTGTTGCCTTTCCCACACTACATACGCAGAGAAAAAAAGGGAAAATAGGCAAGAGGGTTCTCCTTAACAGTTGCAAAATACCTGCATGATTTCGGACAAAAATTATTTTTCATATCCCTCACTAGAAAATCTCCATAATAACCAAACTATATACTTTAGAGAAGATTAGGGCTTTCATTAGCATTCCCATTTGATTCTCTCTGGAGACCTGGGCTCTGCCTGCAGCACTGATTGATTCCCCTCACTGCAGATTCTCATTAAAAAGGAGGGGATAGGAGGATAAGGGGGAAATCAAGCAGATTTTTCTTCTTCTCTTTTATATATCACCCTTTCTTGTACAACAGAACCCTTGGATCCCTTGTTCACACACTAGTGAGCAATAGACAGGAGATGCATATTATCAGCATGCAGATTTATACTGCTATGTTATAAACTCTGCTTTCAGCTGCATTTTTTCAAGACTGCCTGTCTGAAAACGACCTGGATGAAATGAACATTGAAATAATGCGCAACAAACTGTACAAGGCAAGTCTTTGAAACAAAATGATAATATTTGGGGTTTATCAAACGTCTCAGCAAAGCAGGTCAGTATCATTAACCCTGTTTTATGGATGGGGAAACAGAAGTACGGGAATATAAAGCAAGATGTCTAAGGTCATCTGGTTGATTTCAAGTCCAGGAATGAAACCCAGCTGCTTCCATTTCTACTCCACTGTCTGGGGACTTTTCAAATTTTAGGTCTGCATCCAAATTCTAATGTAATATCTCATTAATGAAAATACTCTAGATGTCAAGCTAATATCCGGTTCCAGATTTGTTTACGAATAACTCAGCCACTGAATGCCAGAGAACTCTTACCTCCTGAGTGAGTCTAGGCAGACTTTTGGATAACATTTATCTTTATCTTTATTTATATAAGGAAGATGAGATTTGAAAGGGTCTAATGGTTTTGAGTCTAGCTAACATGATTTTTACTTAGGGATTTTGTATAATTTTCTTACTTTAAAAACAATTTTTAGCATTGTTGCAGCACAGTGCTGCAAGTATATGCATTTAACGTGAGCATTTTCAAAGTACTTAGCACACAGGTCACTACTCTTACAATGGTCTCTTTAAAGGCTATACATACTCCAATCCATCAAAGGTTCCTCCTGGCACATTCTCTTCAAAATCTTCATCACCTTTCTTTCACAGTGGATTCCCCAGATTGCAGGAAGTATTTTTACAGTGATCTGATTGTACTAGGGGGAAAGAAAAAAAAATTCTGTTTGTCTTACAAATGATATTTATAAATTCCAAAGCTGATTTTTAATTCTTGAAACTTTTACTAATTCTCTCATTCAATACAACATCAATTATGCTTACATATGTTAATTTTTAATGTATTTTAATTCTTTCACAGTACTGCTATACTAGATACATTTTCCAGTTTGGTAACACACACATTTGATTCTTTTATCCTGTGTGGATGTCCATATATTAACACTTACCAAATCTATTTTTTTTCTTCTTGCTCATCTGACTATTGGGGGACCATTCTGCAAACACTATGAAATTATTAATAGATAATTTCTCCTTTACTTCAGCTCTCAATGTGATCAATTGCTTCTGCTCTACTATCAGATAGCAGTATACAGAACCTAATGCATAATTCCATGCAGTAGATCCCCCTTGAGATGTCTCTGCTTAAAATTCACTTAATTGCATAGGTAGTGACAGCTTATAACAAGATTGTGTGAAGTTGTGGCAAATGCATTTTAACATAAATGTTCTCTAATACAGTATTTTGGGAGACTGAGAGGCAGGCAGAACAGCATCTCAGATATTTAGTGTCCTTCCTGCACAGGTATTTTGAAGTGGGTGCAGATGCCAGAATCCTTAATAGACCAGAGGGCTCTGCAGACCAGTATTACAGAAGCTTTGTCTGCTGTTCTGTCCTAATCCAGGGTTTAGGGTAGAGCAGCAGGGATTAGTTTGTGTATTCTCATCCTGCTGGCCCAACATCCGTGGCATATGCCCAAATCCCCTCCTCCACACACTATAAATGAAGAGTTCCCTTTAGCCATCTGCTTATTATGCAGTGGAAGCTCAATGGAACTCAATAAGTTCCTTCTTTAAAGAGCAAGTAAAACATAATATTTTTCTTATTACAATTTTTGAAAATGTTTGATCTCAAATTGTAAAAACAAGACATTTGCATTTGAGCATTTCAACTTTCATTTGAACTAAGTAATTAAGCACATACTTAAAATTTAAAATTATGGGTGGAATTATCAAAGTTAATTGAAGTATTTAAAAATGGGGTTCGTGGCTATGTGCAATCCTGGTCCAGGTCTTAAGCAGTATTTAAAATACTTCTCTTCTTCTTTTGTGTAGTCTTATCTTGAGGCATTTTATAAGTTTTGTGAAAAACAAGGTGGTACTACAGCAGAAATAATGAGACCTATTCTTGAGGTAAGAAACATTCAGTCTTTATACATTAAAGTACTCCACAATGTTGTCATAATTGTCTCACTTTGTTTTTCTGTTCAATTTCTCTCCATTTGCCAAAGTGTCTGTGAAATGTTTGCTTCTCCTCTAAATATACCTGTTTTTTCTAAGATGTAATAAATAGTGTATTCAAGGATGAGTTTTACTTTTTTACTAGAAAAGCAGCTAGACCATTACTAAGGAGAATCCTGTCTCAGTTAATATTTTTCTGCATCAGAGAGCAGAAAAGAAGAAATGGTTCACCAATCTCAACCTGTTGCCCTTTAACATTTCTCCCCATTATGTAGAAAACCAAAAAATGTTGACTATTGAGTTTGGGATAGCTAAAGCCTGGCATTACTGTCTATTTACTAATCAATAATCTTCAAGCTTCATGGTACTGCTACGTTTGTTTACTCTCCTATTAAAATTAGTCATTAAGGTTAGACTTGAATCACCTTTGGAATTAGTGTCACATAAAAAAGTTGAACATTCTGTGTTATATTTTTGTCTCAACTCAGCAAACTTTAATATTTTTTTTCCATGGCAAACAAAGTTCCTAATGTCCTCCTGCCAAAGCATACATGCATCTAGTGAATGATATTTTTTGTCTTTGTTTTTTTAATAAAAGATGCAGAAATTTCTAAAATTGAATTCTCAGCATTCAGGTCCCCTTTTCTTTTTTGTCTTACTTAGTCTATCACAATTCTTTGCAGAGGCTGACAGCCAGACCACCCACTTGCTTCCAGGAGTCTTTTTTTCTGGATAAGCGATTTTACACCCTGGAAACCAAAAAAAAATTTACCGAGGGCTGATGTCATCATACTGAAAGTTTGCATTTAGAAGAGAGATAATAACCCTGGGAGCTCATTCTTGAGGGAAGAATGTGTCTGAATTACATTTTACAAAAAAAATTCCTAAAAGATATTGCAATTTTCTATTTTAATTAAGCAGATCACAACATTTCAATTTATGCTCTAAACAAAATGCTCTTAATCAAGTTAAATTGAAGAGAAATTAAATATTTTGACTTTTAGTAAAAAGAAAAATCAAGAGACTGGCTGATTGGCTGGCATAGTTGATTCAGATTTTTCAGAAAGTTAGTTTTTAAATAGAAATTCATGCTCAGTGAAGATTACTTACCAATGTTAGTTTAAGCATCTGATAAAACTTCCTTTATATCAGTGGTAACAATTTAGCCTATGGTAAGCTTCTTTAAAATCCCTATCTAATGTCAATCAGCCAGGAGGATAAAATTTTCTATAGAAGATTTGCTTTTCTATAACGTTTTATTACCCTGAAGAGACACATAGAACAGACTGCTGATGGTTGGATTCACAAAAAACCCACAAGTTAAATTATTCAAACAAATACTTGCTATTTATTTTGCAATCTTATATGTAAAACTACCAACCTGACCCTACAGAATGAGGCTGAGGTATTTAGCTCCTCAGCTCCTTGACTACCACGTGTGGTGCCAAACTTCCATATTAAGAGTACTGATGATCTCTTTTCCACTGCGGACAGCACAGGCTGCATGTTTAGCCCTGATTCTGGCAGGAAACTGCAGGACTGCATTGCACTGCTGCTAGAGCTGTGTCTGTCAGCATGGCCCCGCGCTAAATTCTGAACCAGCAGTCTCTCACATGCAAACATGCACTAAGGAAATTGTCATCCTCTGACTACACCTCTACCTGCAGCAATCAAATGGACTGCCACCCAAGTAATTGCCTCGTGGCCTTACTCTCTGTGGAGACACTCATGTGCCAATAATTTGATGAATTGAGAGGTCTGTAGGGATGGGAGTTATCCTGAAAATTTTCTCAAACTGGAAGCCACCAGAAGAAGAACCCACACCTGCTACCATGAGTTGCAATTGCCTCCAACGTTTTTTATCAACAAAATATTACACCTCTAACAGCTAGATTCTACATGGCTTTTACAAGTTAAAAAAAGAAAGCATTTGTCCTTCTAAAATGGTTTCAGTAGGTCTAATAGGCTTATTTTTATTAAGTAGTGAAGTTTGACCCTGTTATTCATTAGCTAGAAATCTTTTCAAGCATGCTTATTTTCTTTTCATTACTTCTTTACTGTTTACTCCTTTCCCTTACTTCGAAGTCAGCACCAGCGGGTAGCGAGTTCCTGTTATTGTCTGTTCCCATACACAAGAGTAGATGTGAATATGTGCTTTTGCTAAAGTGGCAGACTAGTGTTGCAAATGCAGCCTTATTATTCAAATGAAAAAAAACACCTCTCTGCTCAAATATTCACAGCATAAGAAATTTTTTAGCCTCCTAAAATGTGCCTATACCATATTTTCTTCTCTTGGAAGATTTTCCCTGTGTAATCCCTGCAAATAGCAAGGGCTCTGCTGTTCTTAAAACATGAAAGCAAGGAATAAAGGAAAGAACTAAACCAGAGTCAATTTAGATCTCAAGACAGCAGAAAAGATTTTTTTTATTTACTACTGCATTTTTCAGTCATACTATAAGAATGGTAAGTGAAATTTCGCCTTGTACGAAATAAGAACCTGAGATCTAGACATTGGATTGCCTTTCAGTCTGCTGCTGTAGTAGTGAAAATACAGATACTGCAGACATCTAAACCTGACAGAAGAAATATAGCCTTTCATTCTATATATTAAAAATTAACTGTTATTTGAACCACTTCAAATTTTAACTTTGCAAGTAAACGGCCCCCTTCTCCTTATCAAATTATCATTTTAAATATGTGCATTGAGAAACTACCTTTTTTTAGGATTTTCAGTCAACTTTTACTATCAACACCGCTTTCAATTACAGGCAGTACTATTGATTCTTTGTCCTTTCCTTTATCAGTTTTATTTATAAGATCATTATTGCATAATCTTACATATGAGGGTGTGAAGATATTTTTTCTTGTCAACATCTGGGTAACTAAGCAGGGAAATGAGGAAGCAGCAAAAATTATATTTTTAGAACAAAAATCACAGAATAAAAACTGTAGTTGCAAAATCTTGTTTGATTTTCTAGTCAAAATTTAATGCATACTTGCAAAGAGAGAATTTACAGTTTCAAAAATAAGGTATGTGTCCAATGCTCTCAAGTTGACTTTTAAAAAAAATTACATTTCCATTTGACTTACTAAAAAAACCCCAGAATATTGCCACCCTAATTTAGAATGAGATGTCTAATAATACCTCTTTATTCTTTGTTTTGCATATTAAGTTTGAGGCAGACAGACGTGCTTTTATCATCACCATTAATTCATTTGGCACTGAGCTGAGTAAAGATGACCGAGAGAAGCTGTATCCAACCTGTGGAAAACTTTATCCAGAAGGCTTGCACCTGTTGGCCAATGCAGATGACTATGAGCAAGTGAAGTGTGTTGCAGAATACTATGCAGTATGTAAACTAATTTATTAAAACAACAAGTGAATATAAAAATAGTTCATTAGCATCTCCTGACATCAGCAAAGTTGTTAAGATTATACGTGTAAGTTAAAAGAATTTTTGAGGGAGGAAAAAAATCAGCAGAGGTACTAAAGTTCCCATAAAAAAGTGTATGGGATCAAAGACTTTTGATATGAAGAGATAAGATTGAGATAAGACATTATTACATTAGTGCAGTACAAAGTTCCTCTTACAAGGATGTTTAAGTAAGAGCAAATCACATCTAGTAAATAAAACTCTTCCTACTCCATTAACTCTCCCAAAATTGAGTTTCACTTCATTGCTTCTGCCTCCAAGATTTTGGAGCATGGCCAGCCATACAGCATTTTAAACCGAGCTGACCAAACAGTTCATGTCACAGATCAGTCAAACCTGATTTATTGCCAGTATACCATAGAAATTCCCTTCTGAAACATTTTCTCAAAATCACTAATATATTCAAAGAATAGACGAAAATGTTAATATTGATGCAAATAGTGTTGTTATTAAAGATTAGTAATCTGCAATACTTGATCTACAAATTAACTGCTGTACTCTGTCTAACCATAATATTTAAGCTACCTTTAAGTAGGTACACAAAAAATGTCTAATGCTTTTTCCACAAAAAAACCCCACAAAGGTGAAGCAGTGCATCTGCTCCTGTGCATAAAGAGAATATTTTAATCATGAGTTACCATGTCAATGATGCACGGAGCAAGACTGTTCATGAGATGGTGGGTTATTCAGATGAATTTGGGAACCATTGTAGTAGACCTCTACTACACTCCTACTTTAAGGGAAAAACAAACCAAACACACAGAGAAGGAAATTACACAGAAACATAACACCTAAGAAATCAAGTCAATGATCTGCACAGGATACTCCAGGATGACTAATCAGACTAATGGATTTGGATACAGTATTAATGCAGGTAAGGCAAATCCAACTGACTACTGGAAATAAAAGGAGCAGCCATGTGATAATCAGAGCTCAGTGTTTTGTCTCCATTTAGAGCTCTGGCTCTGATGGATACTATTTGTACAAGAAATTCAGTGCTCTCTGCCCAAAGGAGTGAAAGGTCACATGTCATTCTACAATAAGTCTCTGTTAGTGCCTTCAGCAAATTAATTTAAATTGTTAGAAATGATGATAAGAAATACAAGAACAAATGTGATTTTTCTTTTTTTTTTTTTTTTTTTTTGCTGATTATATGCTTTTAACTTTTGATTTATGTAGAATTGTGGTCTATACAGGATGCCTTCTATACAGAAAGATTACTTAACAAAGATTAATTTACAAAGTAATGTAAGGTGTCTGTGCTGCACAGAATGCAAAAGCACCTTATTTCCATGGACAGTGGTTGTCTGTGCTTTTAGGAATACAAGGCTGTGTTTGAAGGTGTAGGGAGTGGCACTGGAGAAAAGACCCTGGAAGACGCATTTTTTGAGCATGAGGTAAAACTTCTAGCCTTAAAATACAAAAATGAATGCTACTCACATGGAATTAAAATTAAAACAATAATGAGGTACCAGGCTTTTGATTCTACTCTACTGTCTACTCTACTGCTTTCTATTCAAGAACATGGATTTTTGATGGCCGTCAACATCTGGCTGAATCAAAATAGAAGAATTTACCTTGTTAAATGAAATTAATCCTATAACATTCTTCTGAGGACTCTTTACACAGCTATCAGTCCTGATAACCTTTCCAAAAGCTATCTCATAAACACCACTTAATTAAATTTCTTTTGAGCAATCTACTAGAGAAGTTATTTCACCACTGTGTTTTATTTCCTGTAATATTGCTGTACTCTATTACCAAAATTATTCCACAGATGACATTTCAATTACACTGATACTCAAGAGACTGCTAAATATAATCATGGTTGCAAAGCGGCAAGAAATCTTGACAATTAATCTACCATATAAAAATCCCATTCACCTTCCTTGATATTTTATCCTAACACTTGTTTCATCTTTTCTACAGGTAAAGCTGAATGTGCTTGCATTCAACAACCAGTTTCATTTTGGAGTATTTTATGCCTATGTGAAGTTAAAGGAACAAGAATGCAGGAATATTGTATGGATTGCTGAATGCATTTCTCAGAGACACAGAACAAAAATTAACAACTACATTCCAATTTTCTAAATCTGATAATCTATAATGTTTGAAATGATGTATCATTTCATAGAAAAGAAGAAAAATCTTATTTCAAAAATTAACTCTTACCAGATCTTTTAAATTGTATTAATTAGCCTCCTTACATACATCACCGTAGAAAAAAAAAAGTAATGCAATTAGAGATATGAGTACTTCATAAGGAAATACTAATGGGTTTATTCACAAATTTGTTGGTAGATTTGTTCCCCACTGTGCCTATTTTAATTTAATTGATCAATAAAAACCTCCTGCAATGTCTTACATATATACTCTTTCTCTTTTGTGGAACCAAAATTTGTATCAATGACATTTGAAAAGCTCTTTAATGGCCTTTTTTAAAATTAATGTTTTTCTCAAAGGGCAAATTAAACCACTACTTCCATCTCACAGGGTCTTTCTCATGGCATACAGATGGTATGAAGAACTTAGTACACAAATAAGAGAGAAACTCTGTGATTACCCTTAACAAGTCTGAAGGGGAAGCTTCCTGATCTTAACTGTGACTCCTCTCTGCAACTAAATGTAAATAACTATAGTATCACTAAAATGTTTTTATTTCTTCCTTTATGATCAAAAGAGGAGCACCCTAAGTGTCAAACAATGGGGATCTGATCTAGTCCCCAGCAATAAAAATATTCCCTCCCAGCACACTTAAGAATCGTCTTTATGTATGCACTGGAGAAGATTATGAAACATGAATGAAAATGCCAACAAAGTCTGTATCAGTTTTACATCAGACACAAACAACACCAGCTCTGAGCTATTTGAGGACTGGCTAGGATCAGTAACTAAAAATAGAGGGAACAGTTGAAGCCAGATTGTAGCAGGACAAGATTAATTCTGCTGAAGAAAAAGGGAGGATTTTGAAAGCTTTATCAACATCCTGCCTTCCCACTCTATTTGAATTTGCTCTTTTATCTTTCAAACAGGTCATACCTTGATTTTCTGCATGACTTCCCAGTTTCAGGCTGCACAACAGCAAATCTCACTCTTCAGCTGGCTGTTCCTCCAGTAAATATGATACAGAAATACTATCCATTTCCTGCTGAGCAGACATAAAAAATAATATCTGATGTCAACACCTCAGAATTATGGAAAAGCATTCAGACATCATGATCTTAAAAACTGAGATATAATATAGCTCTCTCTATAATATGTAAATGTGCACATGCATTCTTACATAAAAAGTAATAAACTTTGTGGATTTTTTTATAAAACCACACTTCTTGAACTGCAAATAACACCAAAGGGCCATATCCCAGAACATTCTATATTCATTTAATGCAGAATTGAGATGATTCTATTACTTTTCTTTATTGTTAATATCAGACAACCTTATATTATTACTTTAAAGAATATTTTCATAGGTTAATTTAGAAATAATTAAGTATGAATTTAGAAAAATTGACTAAAACTTAATAAATGTATAAGACAAGAATACAAGTCTTATTTCTATATTAAGGCATACATCTTTAGTAGATCTAGCAATTCAGAAAAAAATAAAAGGAAACAAAAAAGGAATATATTTCCGAGTCTAATCTGTGATCAGTGCTTTCATATACCACAAACTGTATCACAAACTGCAATGAAGAAAGAAATAGAAAACATTGCCACAAATTTGTAGATTTTTCTATATTTGCATTAAAATTACATTAAATTCTACATATGCATTTTAAAAAAATGTTGGGAGCAGAAGAATAACAAAGTCAACTGGTCTGGGACACAGAAACTTAGTAAATGCAATTCAGCACAGTGCATGAATACTTTTTCTGTACTGATAAATCAGGCCTCCTTACTCGAACAAAACAAATGAGCTGACTTTCTGCCAAGAATTTTCTGAAGTGATTTGAAGGGGAAAGAATCTGCTCTCCACCCTAAATCACTCTGTGCCAGGGAAGATATGCAGCTGCTGTTGCTACAGTCTGGATAGTGTTGGCTCAGAAAGAAGTGAGCAGAAATTGCAGCTTTCATGACTGTGTTGTCAGCAAAACTGGTCTTTAGACTATGGAAAGGACAGCATCAGTTTTGATTGATGCTTTTTTCAAAACAACTGTCTAGATATTTGCCAAATGAAGACAGCATGTAATAGACCTCAATTATATTTAATTCAAGGACAAGCAAGCTAGGACTTTAAACTTTTAACTCCTCAAAATCTATCCTTTTCTATAAATAATATATTCTACATTACTCCCTTGTTAGTAAAATGGTCTTCATGCTGGTGTATATATAAATAGAAATCTATGGACCTATAAATCTATAAATATAGATATATAAAATAGAATCACAGAGTTTGCTGAGTTGGAAGGAACCCAATATAAAGGGGATATAAAGGCCATATATCATCTCCAACAAGACCTTATAGTGGAAGTTCTGATCACAGGATCACTACAAAGAGCATGATTAACTTCTTGATGGTAATGTCAATCTATAACATGAGGGAACAGGAAGCAGCCACTTTTCATCTTTTCCCTTTCACCTCTCAACAAGAACTTGTGTTCACACTCTTTGATGGCCAAGCCTGTCCAGTGGAATTTGTTCAGTATGATTACGGTGACTGTGCCCCTGGGGCTGCATCTTCAATGAGAGATGGAGAGCAGGACCAGGAACGAGCTCCTGGTGGCTTTTGAGAGCTGTGAATCTTTCCTTCCCATCTACAGCTCAGGCTTGATGTGCTTGCCACGTGCTCACAAACAGCTGGGCAGCACAGAACTGTGGATGCACCAGGCTGTGGCGTCCCAAGCACTTCCCAGGCCCAGTCTCTCCTTCCAGCGTGAATTACTGCATTAGGCATCTTTGCTAAGAACTGAAGATTTATAGGATGAATCATATCAGCATGTGGTCATAAGATTTTCTCTGGACTCACTGTCAGCTGACAATAGTAGAATCTTTTGTTCTGGTTCAGTCAATTCCAGCATGATTTTCAGGAAACACCAAAAACCATCCAGAGACAGCTGGTCAGTGTTTGGATTTGCATCAGATTTATAAAGCTATTATGATGAATATTACCATAATAGTTTAAACAAGAAAAAAGATCAAATCCGTTGATTTGCTGGACAGCTAGATTTATTGATTTACTGAGGAATGTGGAGAAATATGTAATATAAATAAAGGAAAAAAATAAGTGATAAATGGCAATAATATCTACCAGGCAGTTAAAACAGTTTACATGACAAAAAACATCTTCTCAAACAAACAGAAATTCATTCAATATGTTGGAATGCCTCCCAAATGACAAAGGAAAAATAAAAATGGGATTCAAGAAATAAAAAGATAAAGCTCTCAAAGATTTTATCAAAAAATTTTATGTTTATGGCACACTGTGAGAAATATTTGACTATTAGGAATCCATAATCTACAATTATTTTAGGCATTACTAAAGAAAAATAAATTCTCTGGAAGTTAATTACATGTTCTAACTTGCAATTTATAAAATGTAATAGCAAATCAGACTGACTGAAAAGGAACAGGTAGAACTTTCAAGGTCATTGATAAGATAATAACTGTATATTTTTTCCAATCCAGAAAAAGTACACATTCTTATGTAAATAATATTATATTGAAAATGTAAATACTCTTTTTTCTTTTTGTCTCACTGGTTTCTGAAAGTTCTGCTTTGTAAACGATGCATGTACACACACACACACACACACACACACACATACGCATGCATGTGTCAACTACAGAACTTTCTACTGAGTCACATATCTGCTGTAAACTGAAAGAGCAACCATTGGGTAAGTCAATCTAGAACAATGTAAAAGTTGTTCCTTCACAACACTTTTTTTATTGAAAATTTTAAGAACAAATTAAAATATTTGAAAGATTTGTATTAAGTTCATTGAGGTCAAATAAAGCAAACTCTTTTTGCATTTTCAACGAAACTAATTTAAACAATTTTCACCGCACCATACATCACAAGAGGCAAATGAGAGCAGTCAAATAATTACAAGCCTATCAGACCTATGAATTTAAGGTCACAAAAATTCTTTATATGTACAACGACGCTTGAACCAAGTTCAATTGAACCCCATACCACTGTTGCTTACAACCCCTGGCTATTAACCAAAAAATCCAAACAAACTTGAGAATGGCAGAATTTGAGGACAAAAGCTGTCCCTTATCTGGACAAACCAAGAAACATAGAAAAGGAGGTCACATATTCTCTGCCCTCAGTAGGGTAATTAAAAAATTCAAAAGGTTGAAATCATGCTTTTAAAAAATCTTTCCCCACAACCAGACCTTTGCCAGAAATGGTTTAATGAAGTTTGTATGTATATATATATATATATATATATATATATATTTAGACAGGATGTAACCATCATAACTGTTACAAAACCAAAACCTGAGTACTTTGTCTATCATATGTTACATGAAGAGGGAGTACTAACATTTTTGGAAATGTGTAGTAGTCCAGGAGGCCAAAATAAAACAGATGAAGTTTATTTATAGCAAATATTAGAACTCTCATGGATGTACAAAAACCACAAATTGCAAATTAGTCTAAATAATATGTTGAAGAACATGTAAAAATATATATAAAATTGTTCTATGTCTCAAAAAAAACCCCAAACAAATAAAGTAGTTAACAAAAGCATATAACTACATACAGCAAAAGCTACTGTAAGTAATAGTCCTGTGGAAATAAATGACAATGCTCCAACTGAATTCAGTGGGAGCAGAAGGGAGGTTAGAGCCTCCAGGAAGGTAAATGGCTTTATTGTTTATGGGAAAAACCTGAATCTGTCCTTCAAACTTCTCAGTGTCCTGCAGCAGCCAGGATGCTGTGACAAGTATTGTGCCAAGTAGTAACCAGCATGATCACTGTGCCCAGCACAGGTCACAGCAGACTGAGCAGCTGACTGAAAAAGATAACATTTTCTCAGAACCCTTAGATGAATTCATGTTGATGATTCCTCATTGGCAGGAGACAGTGGCTGAGCAGTTTTGCAAACATTATTATCACCACCTGCCTCTCGGTCTATGGTCTACAATAGAGTGCTTCTGAGTGGGTGAACTTCAGTTCAGATCCAGAGGTTTGATCATCTGACTAATTAGGACCTATTTAATTTAGTTTATGGGATCCAGCTCCATGTACACTCCTCATTTTACTCAAATAAACATGCAGAAACCAAACAGGGAAAGCCACTGAAGCCAGGGAAATCAACTGCCTAAAATAATGTCATGACTTCCATATCAAAGTCTTATTTCTGTCATTCCAAAGAAAAGAGTATGTCATTTAAAGGTGCGAGCTTTAATATTTTTCTCTTAAAACCAGCAGTAACAGTTTACAACCTCCACCATGGCAGCAAGCCTGTCACTCTGAATGTCATCATAACACAGTAACTTTTTTCTTTTACAGTTTTTAGATCAGTCCTTGCTATTGAATCATGATAAATGATACAGTTTGTAATTTCATCTCTCAGGATTTGCCCTCACCAAAGCACAAGCCAAGTCTTGCACTAAAACAAACCCTTGCCGAAGGTATTAACTCACAAATCAAAATGCCAGCCTTTCCAATCAGTCCTACTCATTCTAATCCCATGTGCCCTACATGCTATTTTATCTAAGTGTCTTGCAAATCAAGTGTTTCATTGCACAAGGCTTTGAAAAGTGTGGGCCAGACCTTGAACAAACATTCCACCCAGATGTCCAGTCTTATTCTTGAAGTGGGCAGTGCCATATTTCTTGGAATTAAATAAAAAAAAAAAAAAAAAAGTTAATAAAACAGATCATAGTCATTTATTTAAAAAAAGCACCACATTTCACATACTGTGAACTCTACAGCCCTGAACTCTCTTATAGATTTGAGACCTGGCATGGAAAACAGGAACAGGAAAAAACAGAAACAGTGAAGAGGAAATCAAGAAACTAGAAAGTTCTTTCTTATTGCTTAGGATACAACTTGCTGTATTTCATATCCACTGAGGTCCTTTATGGATGGCATATGTATTTTTAGGGGTGGGATATTTATACATCTGCCAACTTCTTAAGGACTGCATACAGGATTGATCTCAAAGGCTCCTTTAGAATTCCCTAGCACTTCCAAATCCAAAAGAAAGTCACTGCTATGAGAAATTCCAAATTGTTCTTAAATATCACCCAACTAATGGAATCATACATTATTTGTTCCTACAGGGGACTTACACAGCACACATCACCTGGCAATCTATATTTCTATGGCAGTACAGGCAGCGAATTACCATTTTATGACAAATAACAGACTACTTTTTTTAATGGCAGCTCAGAACAATGCAGCTGCCTCATTTTTAAGTGTGAAATACCCAGATCTGGTTTAATATCCCAAAGTATTTTTGAGCAAAACTCCTATTGCTGAAGAGTTTACTGCAATTAGCTGTAACTATGGCTATACACTCTGGAAAGGATGGGAACAGGAGTTTAAAGTAGTGACAGCAATCACAAAGGTACAGGATAGATACATGTACAAACCTAATCAGCATTACCTTAGTCATGGTTAGATTAGCTTTAGCTGGCTGCTGCTTTTGTTCAAATGTTGATATTGATAATATGGGGAATGAACCATCTGAGCAGAATGATAGAGGACAAAGTTGACCCAGATCTCTGCCTTCTTTCAGGTTTAAGATATTGTAAGATTTATTCTTCTACTTCGCTTTGAGCTCTTAGGGAATAAAAGTTATAACCCAGTTCCTCATAAACAATGAGCCTCTGAAATGCTGCAGACAAAACTTATCTACCAAACAATACTCACTTGTATTCAAATGAAGTGATAGCAATTGGAATGTAGACACTTTCAAATATGTTCTACTCCTCTATTTCACTAAAAGAATAGTTGAGATAAGTAAGAAATAATTGAGATAAGTAAGTAGGTAGGTATGTTTCAATTTGTATTGTAATGCCTACAGGTCATAACCAAGATAATGAGTCCCTTCACCCACTATCAGAGCACACAAAGTAAGAGCTAGAAACTGTCAGGTACACTTCACAGGGTGCCAATTCATTAATAGGTACTGTGTGGACAACTTAAGCAAATCAAAATGTATCCTGCACTCAAGTGAGCAAAGAGACACATCGCTGATCAACAGCAAAAGCTCAAAGCACAGCTACTGTTCTTCTCAGGAGCATAAGTGGGCGATCCAATTCTGGAACAGAAAGCTGCTCCTAGGTGTAAATGCCAACAACTGCATTAACTTATCAATTAAATCCCTCAGCAGGGAGATCTTGGGATTGGTCTGTGCTGCCAGAGCCACTTTATCTATAGCCAACAGCAAACAAGCTGGAATAGTTTTGGCTGTCTGATGAACAACCCAAGCTCAATGAGGTGTCCTAACCAGCATAACTCAAGAGGTATGAACTTGCAAGCCTGAGACATTGGAAACCAGATGAAAGTGAGCCCTGAAACCAATGCAGTTTAGGTCTCTAGAATTTTTGCAAATGCACACAATGACTCTGCATGACAGGAAACAACTTGAAGTTGCACCAGTTCCTGCTTTTAAGTGAGTTTAAGCAACTTGTTCACTAATTTGTTCAGACTGAGACAATACTAGGCAAAAGGCAGAAATCCTGCAAGATAATTGGAAATTTTTAAAGTGAAATGACAGGTGAGTTTAGATATTTTGAAGAGTCAGAGGCAGAACAAGGCTTGTTTGGAGCAATTTTAGATTCACGTGCTGCAAGCATGACAGAGTTATGTTTTCAGTGCCAAAGTCCTAATTGGTTTAAGACCTATAAACAAAACAGAGTGGAAAAATATTAACATATTAGTGCTGGTAGATCAAAGAACAGAGAGATTTCCCAAGGCCACTTTGGGAAGAAACAAGAACTGAGTGCACATTTCTCAAGTCTTAGCTCAGCATTTCTATCGTGAGGCTCTTTTCAAAGGACTTATTTCCCAACAAACCTTACCAATAATGCATAGTCCAACCCCTCCCACTGAGAGTAGGTCAAATTATCATCAAAGATAACTACCCTGAACAGATTCTGTTTTTTATTTTGCTGTGCTCCACTACCTAAACAAGCTGAGCCCCTCCTTGTAGATCACATTTTCTAGATGTCTGATAAAATCTGTTTGTTTGCTCTGGACCCCTTCCAATTAGTACACATCTTCTGAAGTGCACCAATTAAGATTAGTTTTGGGCACAGCACCAGGCACATTAATGAGAATGATGATTATTAAAAACTCTCTCAAACATTTCAGTTCATGCATTTACAATGTACACAAATAAGCAGAAGGAAAAATAAATAAAACCTTTTGGAACTTTAATTCTCCCTAAAGAGGTCTGTCACCTACTCAAGGATGCTGGTAAACAAGGTCAGATCATTACTCAGACAGTATTGAAATTACAGAAAGAACAAATAACTGACATATTTTGGCAAAGTCCCACAGCAACCAGAATGGGGACAACAATCTAATTCCACTAAAAAAAAAACCAGTCTGTCTCTATGGAATTAGAAATTCAGAAATATATAGATTGATACCAAAACCTGTCATAAACCTGGGAAATTAAAATTACCTAATCTAATGGTACCAGTTCAAAAGTGTCTAACTTTATAGTAGTATTTCTTGAAGACAATGCTGTATTTGTCTCAAGTAAAGCATCTGAATTTGAGCAAAAACATGTAGCTGTTTTTCAGGAGGAATCTGGTACCATATACAAGGGTAATGCTGAACTAGAATGATTTTTACAAGATAAGGAGTAGTGCAGACCAAGTCATATTTTGTCCAAATGTGTTTGGGTGCAGTTTGTCCTTGGCTAATAAAAATTATGCTCACACTCAGACCAATGACTATCTCTAACACAGTAATTTAGGAATCCTAACAGAACTATACCAAAATTTAGGAAAAATAATTTATCAGTTCCCTGTTAATAGGATCCACCAACTTAATACAGGTTTTGACAGTTCGAATGATCATGTTTACATTCACAGTGCAGGATACAGTCACATTCTTGCCTGGCACAGTCAGGCATGTTCTTCTATTCTTAAGATAAAAAAAACCCCTCAACAGTGAAGGGATCGTATTTCAGAACAAGGCAAGACATCAATAAAGTTATTGCTAAGCTGGAAAATACCTTGTTCTGTGGCAAAAACAATTTTCTGTCAAGATGAAACTTGTGAAACAAAAGCTGAAAATCTTCTTAAAGCCATAGCAAAGACTGTTTACCTCCTCCCTACAAAGGATATTCAGATATCCATGGCCTACACAAAGACATGAGTTTTCATTATCAATAAAAAAAAAATACATTTGGGGTTGTTTTATGCCACACTAATACAATAATATGTTCCCACTTTCTTTCAGGCTGCAAGTCACATGAAGTTAATTAACAACTCGTTTCCAAGCTGTAAGTGGAAACAATAGAAAATTAAATTTATCCTAATTTGGGCCCTTTCTGTCTCAAAGAGAGCACTGGGTAAAAGCAAACTTAGAAATGTATGCAACTCATGGAAACACTTGATGTATTTCAACTTAATTAATCTTTCTGGCTTTGAAGGCCTTGTTGGCTTTTGAAAGCTAGATGCTCAGGAATTATACCACCTTGTTAGAGAGGACTAGATTAGTAAGGAAAAGCACTCTGGAAAAGCACAGAAAGGAAAAAAAATGGAATAAACTAACTTTGTGTTAAAAGAGTAATTAAAAAAACAACCCAAAATGCCATCGCTGCACATCTTGGTATTTACTTACAGAAGTCTTCATAAAATTGTCAACATTTTATGCCACCAAGTGGATTACATATATCACAGAAACCAGTCAGTTTACTGGTCAAGTTTAAGTCAGTTCTTTTCCTCAATATGTGAAGGACTGAACTCAGTGGAAAAACTCCCTACACACTAACTTTGCCTGATCCTCTTTTATATTTGTACTGCAATCTCCTAACAGTGATTTTCAGAAATTGGTGGTTTGTTTTGTTTTGCTCTCTTTTGATTTTAATTATGAGAGAAAAACAATAACAACAACAATTTGTTGTTGAATTTTATATGGCAGATTTTGCATTAAACCACACAGAAAAACAATGTATTATTAAACTGAAGTAGACATTTCAGGCCAGGAGTACAGGAAAACAGCTCTTTCATAATCAAAGTACTGACAATGCTTAAGGCCAGAAGACATTTTAATAACTGCCCATCATGGGACAAAGAGTCAATTCCACTATCTAATTATTTAAAAAATTAAGCTCCTTCACAAAGATATTTGACTTGACTCTTCTGATTGAAGTCTGTCCAGCTTTGTCAGTTATGTTTGTTGCAATAAAAAAAAAAAAAAATCACATTGGCTACAACTCAGTTTTGTTACCAATTATTTGTGTGCAGGTATTTCAGTATATTAAAAATGACAGTGAAACTTTAGAATCCATATATATCTGCATATATATAAAATTTATGCTAGAACTGTATGTTCAAGATTTGCTTTTTCAAAGAAAATGCTTTCTCATTCCTATTAGAACGTAATTCAGATTGACTGAAAATGCAATTACAAGTTCTTAGTTGTTGTCCAAGTCTTGTGTTTGCTGTTTGGCCACTGTCAGTGCAGCAGGCACAGCTGCTGAAAAATTAAAGCCATACCTTGGAAACAGCAAAGGCTAAGTATGTGGATCACTCTTATGCATAACACTTCAGGGAAAAAATCCAATTCTGTTCCTACCTAGAGGGTAATATAATGGTACAAGGATAGATTTCCATATCTTTGCAGAAAGCCCAAACCATTGTTTGGTATAAGTGAACTATTTCACAATAATTTTTGAATTATCTCTGCCTCAGAAGGGATATTATTTTGCAGAAATATACAGACTTTCTTCAGCTTTTTTACCATTTCTCTTTCAAATAGTGTCTGGTCTCAAACCTTCAGGAGTGTACAAAATTACTCAGATTCAAGGTGGCTTACCATTAAAAAAATTACGTATCCAAAATCATTTGAGTTCTCACTTTGTTACTACATTAATATTTTATCCCTCCCATATCATTGAGTTCCACTTTTGTTAGCTTTCTAAATTAATTTTCTTTGCATTTTCTTTCATAAAATAAATAAGAAAATAAACTAGTATACCAAGAAAAATAACAAAATTGTTCTGTGGCTTTCCTCAATATGGCAAGACTAGCATGCTCCTTAACAAAGTTAATGTGCTACATCTTGGGAAAGAGAAGAGAAAATAAAATACTTCTATTTGAGAAAGGTAAGTTAACTCTTCTTAAATCTAGTTTTTATTCATAATAAAATCTTTGTCATTAGGGAACTTGCTAACTCACATTTTCATATTATTATAAATATTCAGAACAAGTTGAAATGTTTTAGTACTTTCAAATAGATTGTTATTTTACCTAAAGTATCTAGAAACTTCACTGGATATTGCTGGAAACACATTTTTTAATATTGTGATGACTTAAATAGAATAATCAACTGTGTGAAAAGAACTATACCAGTCAAAATACCTTTCTTCCCTAGTATTTTTTTTGAAACAGGAATGAAAATGAGTCATGTTTTTGGGGTTCCAAATTTTTTTGTAGGTAAAATTGTTTTTAAATTTAAAATATTCCATGCAAACACTGCTCCATTTAGTTTATAATTTATTCCTGAATATCAAAGCAGTATTTTCTTTAAATTCTAGAGAGGAAAAATAACACACATGAAAAAGAACTATACTAATGTATATTTCATTGTTCTATGTTACATATTGTTTCTTCCTCAGGAATAGTTAGAATTTTCAGCAGGAATAATAATTACAATGATAACAATAATGGTTATAATGATGCCATTTTATAAGACATTAATATTCTGATTCTATAATTTAAGAAATCCATTGTCCATCACCTTTCTCCTTTCAACCCTGCTTTCATTTCTCTCTCACCTACAATCCACTGAAGGTAAGAAAACTGATACACAGTACTATTTTATGAAAATAGCAACCATCCCAGAGGCCATATTCATAAAGGAGATGTTTTGTGCACAGTCAGTTCTGTAATTCACTCAGTACTTGGTAGAAAGCCAAAGGAGAGTCCTACAGTTCACACACAGAGATATGCAAGACAGGACTCAGCCTTTAAAAACAAAACTGATCTATCTGAGCTTACCTCCCACATACATCTTCCACATACCTTTGTCTGTAGGAATCTCTGCATGAGGAAATTCAGAACTAAGCCTCTTCTTCAAGGTCTTACATCTGACAGATAAATAACTATGGAAAACCCTGTGTTTTCTAAACTAAAATTCATGGGCTTTTACTCATGGCAGAAGCTCATTTCCCTCTGCAATACATCAAACAGCTGAACAGGAAATACAGACCTCGACACAGTTGCATTACATGTGATATTGCCAATATTTCAGTGACCGTGTCACAAACTGGCCCACCAAAGCAACAGATATAATCTAATTGAAGGCAGAAGACAAAAAAGAGCACAAAAGCAGCTCTACTTCAAACATGTCTTTTGTCACTCCATCAGATTTGTGCTCAAAATTTTACGTGTTAAGCTGAATGTGCAGGATGTAGAAGAAATAAGCAATGTATTTTTAAAGGCTTTTAAAGAGCAGCAGTACACTGATTTCTACAGTAAACATTGAAATGTTCTGTATTAATATTTAATTGGTTAAAACTCTCCTGTATAAGTCATAAGAAAAATGAAGTTTTAAAAACAACAATTTAAAAATATTATGACTCTCATCGATGCCTAAAAGATTTTGCATTTACATAATTATAAATTTTATATCTAATTTTAAAACATACAACATGCACAAATTGCAAGTGAAATTTCAAGAGCAATCTGGGGACAAGGTGTCCCAGAGGCATTAAAAGAGAATAATAAGGAAATCAAAAGTGGGAAAGTTAAACATTTTCTAGTTTATTCCCATTATCAGTTTAAACAGTCATGGAAGGAATCGTTTACCAAGATTGCCATGTACTACCAAGGAGGTGCATTGTCCTAAAACTGAAATGCATTTAACCGCATTAAATCCTGGGATTACTCATAAAGAAACAAACAGTACTGTACTGTAAATCCCTGACAAAAAAAGGATTTTCCCAAGCTGTTAAAACACATCCATGAACTTATAAGTCTATTTTATTACTAGTATACATACAGTACTGTGGTCGAATTCTTATGTCCAGTTGAGAAAAAGAAGAGGGAGTTTTCAGAGACAAAAAAAGTTCTAAGACTTGACAAACAAAAAAAAGCTTGCAGGTAAGTATCCAAGAAAGATCAGAAAGGCAGGTCAGGAGAAAGCTGAGAGTCGAGACCTTTGTTTATCCTTAGAATAGAAGAAAGTCATGGCAGGAGTTCAGCACAGAAGTTCAATAAGCACGTAGTCTATATTAAAGGGAGAGAGAGCTCTCAGCTCTTAAACAAGCATGAACACTATGCAAACCACTGCAATGTTAAGAGAAAGAATATATGCCTAAGTCTCAGAAAATACAAATTTGAAGATTTCAATTTCTTACTTTTTCTGATTAATTCTCAGAGAAGGTTCAACAAAAGACAAAAACAATTTGCAACTCAAACTGATGGCTGACTGGTTCGCTTAGGCCATGCTCTGACAAAGGACAAACACAAATTACATTCACTTGATCATTTTCAGTTATGCAACCTAAATAGGGCAATAAAGGAAAAAGGACATAGGGTTTCTTACAACAACCGAAACCTTGATTCTCTGACTGTGATCTCTAGACCACTAAATTTCTCAACATTTTCAACTGAAGGATCACTTAACCTCTGGAAGCAAAACAAATTCAAAAGCCATCCTGTGCTTACTGTGCCAAAGTACTCACAATGGTCTTCTTTTAGAATCAATTAAAAATAAAGGTTAAAAAATTAACCTTATTTTCATTCTCCTCTTCCCTTCTGCTTCTATATATGAGAGAATATGGCTGTGCAGGAATGTCTGGCTTTGACTTGCTTTTTGAGCTCCCTTTTGATTTTTGTTGACCATCAATTACCCACAGACTATGGGCTGCATAGCATTGCTTTAGGTAGTGCTGCAATTAAATCACATCACCCAGTGAGCACTGGAACTAATGAAGCTTGGTCTCTCAAAGATTTGTTTTTCATGGTTGATTGACTTTGGTGCCTAAGAATGCAAACTCCAGCTGAAGTCCTCTCTTATGGTAGGCATTTATAAGGGCTGCCTGGTTTATTGTTTACTGTCTCCTTACTCCCCATTCTCCAGTGGTTAATAGTGTGCAATTTAATGATGTAGCTTTTCCTTTGTCTGCAGGCCTTCCAGGGAACATTTACAGAAGCTTTCTACTATACTCTGCCATCTATTTTCTCAAGGAAAAAGAATTTATCAGATTTACTAGACATGTTTGAAGTTGGCCTGTGAACTCAAAAAAGTTATTATGGAGATTTAAGGGTAATTGCACAGATTTGGTAAACATGCATCTTCCATGTGAACTGAGGATAAAATAACTTGCCATACTCTGATTTTTTTTTTTTTTCAAAACTCACTGAAAATTTATTGGAAATTTATTTATTGAAAATTTATTATTATCAAAATATTGCCACTGGAATATGAATGGAATAAACCAAACTATTTGCCTTTCCTTATTTAAATGCCCTCCCCATAACTCATGCCTTCTAAACAACCCTATTCTCTTCCATTCTCCACCTCAAGGTGAGCTGCTGTGCTCCCACGCTCTTCTGTGACTTACCACTTCCACTGGGATCGGAGTCCTTTTTTCTCCATTACCTGTCTCTGTACTCATGTCAGGCGCCTAAGCCACATTCAGCTTACTCAATATTTGTGCTCAACCTCAGCTCCACTTCCAAGTCAGGAGGGCAGGCTTACTTCAAAAAAGTAACCCAGTACACAACAAGAGACTTCCAACAGTGGCTCAACACTTATCTGCTATAATTTCAAGACAGAAGTGAATTTACATTAATACATTTCATGCTATTGTCATTGGGAAAACAGTACTTGATTAAAAGATAATTATATTTTATCTGTCTTTCAAATACATTACAATATGTTGACATAAAATCTAAGGTTTCTGATTTTAGAGAAGACCGTGCACCACCAGACTTAAAGAAAATTACAACACAATCTCATTAGAATAAAAATGAGATGTACTGGTTTGTAAAGTTCCCCTCATCCCCCAAAATAAATCTAACACTCTGTGCTGCTAAGAGATGGCACAGAAACAACAACCCTTTCACTATTTTTCTATTGAATTTAGGATTTGGCATATCAACCTCTAGACTTACAAGAAAAAAAGCAATACATTGATTGCTGATTCACTGATGTCTCAATGATGATTAACAGATCTGAAAAGCTGACAGTATCAAGGTGTTGAAATAACTTGTATTGAAATAACTGTATTCATGAATACATTTTGGAAGACATTTTTGTACACAAAAAAATACATTTTTTAGAACTGTAGATGAAAATCAATGAGTTTTAACTCCTCAATAATTAATTAATTCCTTTAAAAATTTAAAACTTTTGAATTAACAATTTTTGGTCTTGGTGTCTGGAAAAGAATCTCCCTTTAATTCCAAATTTGTAGACAAAGAAACTAATATTGCCTAAATCCAGAGGCAAGAAATTTTACTGATATACTAACTGGAGTCAAGTCTTTGCAATTTTTCATTTTAATTTCTCCACAATACTGCTTTAAAGACTTACTCATTTTAATGCAATCAGACAGCAAATTGTTGTGAGGAATCAGGTTAAATTAAGTGTATCCAAGGTGATTACTGTAATGTGTTATTTACACTACTGCATATACAAAACCCCTTATATTACAAACTTGAACATGATTGTGCCAAATATTGCACACATAATAGCAGAATGCATATCTCACACCTTAAATGAGAAGCCACCTCTGACAGATGGAAAGAAATAAATAAATTGGTCTAAATAATTGGATGGTGCAGAAACCAAGTTCCTTAACCATTGTGAAACTGGTGACTTTTAATTATACACAGTAAAAAGTGACTAAAGTAGGACTGTACTCTAAATGCAACATCAAAAAAAACCACATAACAACATAGGGACAAACCCTTATCCCTTACTTACCATATAAATAAGATATTTTGTAAGGCCAATATAAGTTTAAGGTATAATATTACAGACACAAGCATGTGTATAAGTCAAACATACACATAACTACACTCACTCTGCTTTCAGAACACAACCATGGAATCTGGGAGAGCAATATGAGAAGACTGACAGAAAGCCAAAAGTGCAGACATTCAGTTGTTATAGGGAGTGTTTATTGTCCTGGAACAGGAGCCAATATTGTGCATTGAAAAACCATTGATTAAAATGTCTGAACACTGTTGGGAAGCAGGACCAGAAACTAAAACTTCCCAGCTGTTCTAGCTCATGTTCCCTAGCTGCTGAGTTGTCCGGCATTACTCTGCTGCACTACTTCAGTGGGCCTCTGCAAAGCTCCATAAACTGGCACAGGAAGGATAATCCTGGTCCCAAATGGGACAGCACTAATTGGTCACAGCCTGACTTGAAAAGAGAGATTGGTTTGAGTTTAGGAGGGCACAGAACACAGACTGTTTTAGGTTCTGAGTTCTCCAGCCATGACACTCTAATGCTGGGTGATCACTGCTAGCATGTTTCTCCTGCTTCTGCCCTCACTGTAACTTCTGTACTCTGTATTGATTTCAGATCTTTTCTGTACTGGATACAGCTTTAACCACACTTCCCTGATTCACCCTTCCACAGATCTTAGGTGACATGTTACCCACCACCTGGACACCAAACAAATTAGGCATAAGCCAAGTAGTATTTTTTTACTGCAATGATCAGATGCCTGTTGCCAATGCCTACGGACACAGAGTACATCCACTGGCAGACTTGGATGACTACATCTACAGGGTTTTGTGGCTTGTGCTCTTGAAGGTAAAATTTATGTTTTATTTAAACCACAATTCAGGTGCCTAAATGCTTTTTTGAATATGGTCCAAAGAAACTTGTCCAAAAATTTTCTTACTCCGCATGAGTTTTGTAATAATACATCTCCATGTAAAAAAACCCAAAAAACCAACAAGTACCAAGGAAATTTTCCCTCTACTCTCATTAGATACATTCCCCACCCCCTCAACATACCCCCCTCCCAATTTGGAAATTAGGACTGAATAAGCAATCAACTTAACTATTTGCATTTAAGACTTGTATTATAAAACTTTGCTCATTTCAAACAGAAACCACGCCGAGTAGTTTTGTGTGCCTTTGCTCAGGTAAAATCAGCTTTCATTGGAGTCTATTAATAGCAGAAAGATTTGGTTTCAGCCTCATCTTTTACTACTGCATCACTGTTAAGGAAGTTGGATCATTACACCTCACTTACACTTTTCTATAGAAGTTTTTAAACTATGCTGCATCATTCAGGGATTTTAGTTTAACACAAAGCTTTTGTAAAATGTTAGAGAAATCAAAGACAAACAGAAATGCAAATAGATGCTATTGTACAGTAATTTTATGGGCTGTGAAAGCCATTAATTTGCAATTGTACTGGTTTACTGCCTATTGAGGTCTACAAGAGTTCTCCAGAAGTATAAATTAAGCAAAACTACTGTCACTCAGACTTTCCAATTAAAGGAGAGCTCACTGCCACTCCTGTTTGTGCAGCTACAACAGAGAAACAATTAGTGAAAAGGTAAGATACAATTCCAGCCACTGGATACATTCTAGTCTATTAAAACCCAGATACTGCAATAGCCTGTCCAAAAATCCATGCTTATCAACTGTACATTGTTCAAGCACGCCAGAGAAGACCTATTAAAATCTGAGGATAAACCCAGTACATTCTGGAGTCTGTTTTATAGAGATCTGTTCTGAATCTAAGTTCTCCAAAGCTCTCCTTACTTTGTAAAGAATAAAGGAAAAAAAAGTCAGAAATACACAAGGAGATGCTGTTAAAATCTTCCACTAGTATCATAAATTACTATCTCAGGAATGTTGTGTATAGAAGGTACTCATATTTATTTCAATCTTCATGCAGACCCTCTTGCAAAATTATAACTTTGGTTGATTTGTTTTGGTAAGTTTAGTGGCTTATCAAATCTTATCTGAGGTTAACTTTTCTAAAGGGATAGTGAAGGGATTAATAGAAACTCTTTATTTCACCCTACAAAGAGCAAAGCTCTAAGGTAACAAGGACACCAGACCTGCATTAATTCCTGCTAGCCTTCAGCCCTGTATGACAGAGTCTGTAATCTTTTCTGGCCAAAACAAAGAAGAAAAGAAAAAAACAAACACAAGTGTTTATCTGCAAAATGAAGACAACTGTATTTGCACTTTCTCAGGTATAAGTGTATAACTCCATAACTTGAATGTTTTCAGCAAGTTGTCAATGCATGGCTTTTAACCATGAAGTGTTTAATACCATCAGGGGACTGCAACATGAAGCAGCTCTTCTATGAAGACAGGCTGAGAGCATTGGCATTGTTCAGCCTGGAGAACAGAAGGCTCCTGGGAGACCGTACAGCACCTTCCAGTCCCCAAAGAGGCCTAGGAGAAAACCAGAGAGGGACTTTTTACCTACCAGATAGGACAGTAGGGAATAGCTTTAAGCTGAAGGATGGTAGGTTTAGATTAGATATTAGGAAGAAATTCTTTACTGTGAGGGTGGTGAGACACTGGAACACGTTGCCTGGAGAAGTTGTGGATGCCCCATCCCTGGAAGTGTTCGAGGACAGCTTGGATGGGGCTTTGAGTAAAGCCTGGTCTAGGAGAAGGTGTCCCTGCTCATGGCAGGGAGGGTGGGGAACTGGATGAACCTAAAGCTCCTTTTCAATCTAAACCATTCTATGATTCTGTTTCCATTACCTACTATTCTAAAAGTAGTCAGAAATATTGAAGAGGTTTTATAAAACATTTAAAACCAAACTTGTGGCATTAACAAACTTGTGACATTTTGCACTCATTAGGGTATCAAATGTCTTTTAAGATGGAAGAATACTTGGAATGTCAGTGTTCTCCAGAGTGAGACAAATGTATGACAAAATTTGTTTTGAAACAGGGAGGAGGAAAGCCAAAGAAGCCCATAACTTGTCTACAGAGTATTAAGTAACTACACACTTCATACTTCATAAGGCAAGAAAGAAGCACTTAGAAATTTTACACATATACTAAGAAGTAATGCTCATACTTTCCATGAAATATTAGCATCAGATTACTGATATTAGCAACAAGCAAAGTTTTATAGAAGAGAAATTAATATCTTCTGCAAGAGATAGAATGTTGCCATGTACATCTTCACCCACCCTTTGCAGCTGGGAATATAATGCTACATCCATTACAATTAGATTGCTTTACCCTAGAAAAACAAACAGCCAGGAAAGCAAGATAGAGCTTATTACCACACTCCAGAAATTCCACCAAAATATTGTAGAAGTGATTCTTTGTGTAAGCAAGTTCCTAATTTTGGACAATCTCAGAACTAAAGAGGGACTCTAGTTTTCTTTAAATGTATGTTTTAGCTGTTGTGAGAAAATAGTATATGCTGAATTCTGTAAATCAGATGGATCAACTTGGTTACCTCGCAATTAGCAACTAGATTGCCAACTGCATACAGCTCATCTTACTGCCCATGCCAGATGTTGTGAGTGTAGAGCCCATATATTGTTACATTTGCTGTGTACAGAAGCTGAAATCATCACAGTATTCAGTCGCTTGTACTAGTATTACCACCAGTCAAGAGAATACCAGTATTTTTCTTTATTCTAGAATACTCTAAGATACTTTTAAAGCCAAACTGTAAATACTGTTTCCTTTCCAAACTCTGTTTGCAAACTTTGTTTTCCTGCAGATTTTCTAAGAAGAATGAATAGGTTGGAAAGTAGTATTTTTGAGAGCATTCCTTTTATTTCCTGAAGGAATTTACATGCCCAAATCAGATTGCTGGCCCCCATGATGTTTTTTAAGAATAATGAAATACCAGACGTTGCTGAAAGTTGCTTCAGGGTCTCATACTGTAAGCTTTTGTTCCTTTCAATTAACAGTAGTGCTGGACTTTCTGAGACAACCACTCAAAGGCCTTGTTTATGCCCGAAAGTTCATGCTATCACTGCCTCCACAGCGTTATGTTGTACGGTACGAAGACAAAGCTTCATTGGTCTTCAATGTAAGACACAACTTCAGCTCCACACACTTGTGCATATAACCACTTTTGGGTTTGTAAATCCGCAGGGGAGGCCTGTGGCTCCTGCCAGCGGACAGCCGGCCCCGGGCCCGTGCCGGGGCTCCCGGAGGTGTCGCCGGGCGGGCGGGCAGCGTCTGGCCCCGCAGCGGGGCCGCTCTGCGCCGCTGCCGAGGGCTGCGCGGAGCTGCTCTCCCTGCCCACATCCGTCCGCCCCACAACGGGAAGGGCTGCGCTACTCAGAGAGGCAGAGGAGGCTCGGCGGTGGAGGACGGGCAGCAGCCAGGGGGATCACGGGCAGGGGCTCCTGTCACGGCGGCGGCAGAGGCTGCCGGCGGGGCACAGGATCCCGCCCTGCCTGCACGGCCGGGAAGGGAGGGCGGGAGGCGGGTGGAGGAGACACCCCCCGCCTTTATCGCCCGCACCGCAGCGGGGTGTGCAGGCTCTCCGCGCCGCAGAGGAGCCTTGTCGGGGGACAGCGACTTGCAGGAGCCCCGCTTATCCTGCCCCAGCAGGCTCTGTCCCGCGGACCGTGCCCCGGGGCTGCAGCCCGGCCCCGCCTCCCCCGAGGTCGATTCCGTGCTCTCGGCTCTTCTCCCCGCCGCGGCGCCCGACTTGGTTCAGCCCGGGGCAGGCGCTAGGAATAAGCCCTGTCCCCTTTGAAGAGCCTCGGTTCAGGCTCGCCTCTTCCCTCCCACCGCCGCTGCGCACTGCTCGGTCCCGACTGGGCCCTCCCGCCGGGGCGGCTCCAGCGGCTCCGGCTCCACAAGTTCCTGCTGCCCGTGCCCCGGGAGCGCGCACGAGGCTGGCCCGGCCGTCGGAGGCGCCGGGCGGGAGCAGCGGGAGCGGCAGCGGGAGCGGTGCCGGGAGGGGCGGGAGGAGGGCTGTTGTGCGGGAGCCGCCGATGCCGCTGTGAGATGGCATCATTCTGCGCGGCGGCGGCGGCGGAGCGCGGCGCGGAGGGGTGAGGAGCCGCCGCGGCGGCGAGGAAGCGAAGAAGAAGCAGAGAAAGGTGGAAGGAAGGAGAAGGAGGCGGCAGCAGCTGTGAGGCTGCGAGCACGGTAAGGGCGCAAAACAGGCTGTGCCGCAGCCGCTCTGGTTTGCGGTCTGGCCGGGCTGCTGTCCTCGCTCCTCGCCGCCGCTCGGCCGTGGGCAGCCAGGGGGGTGGGCGCTGGACGGCTGCGATCTGCCCCTTGTCATCGAGGGGCGGGGAGGAGGGGAATGGGCGTGGGGGCTAAAATGGCGAAGGGAGCCGTAGGGAGGTCTCGGTCTCTCCTTTCCGGCACTTCCACTCGTCGCACCCCTCGGGCTCTGCTGGCGGGGGGCGGCGGCTGTTGCTTCTCCCCTCCCGATGCCCCACATGGTGTTCGGAGAATTGCTGGTTTTCCCTGCCGTCTCCCACTGTGGCTCGCGTCTGGACAGGGCTGAGGGCCTCTGGGCCCGCACCTGGCGAGGGGAGGGAGGGTCGGGGCTGTGGTGAGCCTGTGTCTCTGTGGGGCGGGGGGACAGGGAGGGGGAGTGTCGCCGGTGTCCGATGTCAGCGAATAACCTTGTTTATTCCTGTCTACGGCCTTTGCGAGGGTGACTGGGGGCTGAGTCGTGACCTGTGTCAACGCTGAGTGGATTGCGAGAGGCTTTAGTGGCCAGGAGTCACTGAGGCAGCTCCACGGCCGGCCCTGGCTCGCTCATGTGCGGGGTGAAAGCAGAGGAGAGAAATATTGTCGCGTTTATGTTCACCTTTCTTTGGTGGAGCCGGGGAGGGAGGCAGTGAGGAGCCGTGTCCCCTCACGGTGCCGGGCGCAGGGGACACGGGGGGTGCTCGGTCAGCGCTCAGGTTTTGGGTGTCTGCTCGTCTCTCGGGGTCCCTGTGATGGGTGTTTGGCTGAGCAGACTGTGGGAATTGAAGACCTCAGAAGACCTGTTTGTGTCCTTTATCTTTGTTTATGTTGTTGCAAAATGTTACAACTCGGTGTGTTTATTTACTTGATTTTATTTGTAGTTGTCTTATTTTTGGAATGATACCAATTCTCATCCCAGTTTAACTAGGATGAGCTAGCTCTGCTTCCAGATCTATAAATGTTTAAACTGTACATCAAAGAGAGAAAAGGACTTAACACCATCTAATTATTTTAATGAGAGCTCTTCGATGTTTGGGTGAAACTGTAAAAAAAGATATTTATATTTCGGTTGCACTTTCAAAGGGCAGCTGTGTCTTATAAAAAGTAATCAGGATGCCGTGCATTGGAAAAAACTCAGGTTAGGCAAGTTTAATAATACTGGTTTACTAGGAGATGCAATCACTGACTGCAGGTAGCTGGGTTATATATGGACATACCTCTGAAAGACAGTATGATCTTCATTGTAATAAGTCTACTCTTAAAATTGGTATTCTGGTTTAATCTCTGCAGTATAGAAACAAAGGGACTGCTATTGGCTGTGGTAAAGCTTTACTAACTTGAACTGGTTGTATATTTTTAAAGAATTTTGTATACTGCCTTATCTGAGTCTGTTTGGTCAAGGTCTAAACTGAATAACAATTTCTGGTTGATTTAAATACTAATAAAGATTAAATCAATTTACTTATAGAAAAAATCTGAGAATTTTTCATCCTTTTAAGAAAAATTTTACAGCCGCAAAACCACAATTTACTTGGATTCATGACCAAGATGCTTTCAAATGGGGCAAGGAGAAATACTTCTGGTTGATGCTGCTTGTGAACTTGTGGGTTTAGAATCCCTTTATCACCTCCTTAGTGTGGATTTTGAGCTATATTTTAAAGGTCTAGTCCTGTAAGTGCTTCTAGCTTGAGCAGCCTAGTACTATCCATGGACTTTCCCCAATGATACTGTAGAATAATTCCCTTAAACACAAAATTATACTTGAAAGCTTGAGAGCATTTGGACTGATTTATTCTCTTGGTATGGGACACTTTGTTACCAAAAGGATATGGATTATTTTTGTTTGTAAAATAGTTTACATTTGTTGTTTAATTTCAGTGAAAAAACCACTGTAAGTCAGCCAGTATGTTTTCGTTAAAGGGTTTTCAATAAACTTTAAATAATCACTTTGCCTACAAGTGCTTCTTAAATCACAGGAATACTGATGGAGCTCAGAGCCAACCCCTTTTCACGAGTCTGTGGAACCCTTGGAAGGAGAAGTGTCTGCTAGTTTTACTGGTATTCATCTTTTTATCTTTCAGTATGAAGTCGGAAATTTTGATAAGTTGGAATTTCTCCCCACTTCCCTGTTGTTTTTCATGAAAGAATGTGTGTGGGGAAAGAGATTCCTTCTGGGTTTTGGACAGGAAGAATCAGGAGCAAGGATCTACAACAGGGAGTTGGTATCACATTCAGTTTCTTTGTACTTCCTATGCCATTAAAGCATTAGACTTGAAAATTAAGGTACCATGATCAAAATATCATGACCTAAGCCATGCCTGTTAATTGGAAATGGCTTCTCTTTATGCACTTAAGGTAAATACTTATTGCTAGCTTAAAAAACCCCTGCAATCTAAATCCTCCACAAAAACCCCCCAGTTCATTTTAGAATTGAGTTGAAATAACGGAGTGTGAAGGCTAGGTGAAGTAATGAACGGAGTGATAACCAAAATAAGTGCTTGCTGCAAGCTGTCTTTAAGTGATTCTTGTTAGTTACTTTTAGCTGTGGTAAAAAGACTCTTCTTGAAGACTGAAAAGGAGTGAAGCTACTGATAAAAATGTTCTCTCTCTTTTAGGCAGGCCTTGTACTGCACTTGCCTGCTTCTGCAGAGTGTAACATTCACCTGAATTAAAAAAAAAGAAAAAGAAAAAAACCCTTCTGGCTCTGCCAGAAAATCAGTTGCATAGTGACTCAAAGTCAGAAAAGCTGCTCCAGTGTGCCTGTAATAAAGTGTCTGAACTGGGGCAGGATTCCCCAGTTTCTATGGTAGTGTCATATTAGCAAAAATTCTGTTATTTTTCCTCTCCTTGCGAAACTTGTTAACCAGAACTGCTGAACTCTTCATTTGAGTTCTGAGTTGTGCAATATAGTGACACTCTTCTATATTCTCAGGTCTGTGTCCCAGTGCAGGCAATAGGAGCTGGTTACATCCAGGTCCTTCTTTCCAAGTTTGCTGCCATTGCGTCAGTAGGCCACATTCTGTGTCGGTGTTCATTCAGATTTACTGTGGTGTGCTGGAGTTCTCCTGTGGTTACATAAAGTGGCTGGAGGTAAGGATCATTGGAAATACTGGAGGTGTCACCACTGTTTTCTTGAAGAACAATAATACAGTTGGAAAGAGAAACCTCCTCTACTTACCAGCAGGAGTTAGGAGTGCCCAGAAGAGGCATTCCAAAGGCTTGTAAGAAAGATGAAGTCTTAGAGTGGTGCACCCTCTTTCCCTGCCCTGGCCCTCTCCCCTGTAGAGCACTGACATGGCACAGTTTTTGCTAAAATGTGCTATGATACCTTTAAGAGAGACTTAGAGGGAGTTTTTGTTTTTAGTTGCTTTTTGTAAGAGAAAAGCTCTAATTACTGCTGCTTGTGATATCTATTTGCTGTTTGAGGAGCTGCTGGTTTAATCAGAAGCATATTTAAGTTTAGCTCTGTTTTCCAAGTGTAGTGTTGCTTTAGAGAGAAACCCTGGAGATTCCAGGGAAGCTGTCAGAGTGGTTATAGGATGTCAGAATTGTTTACAGGGGAGCGTGCTAGGTTTGATTTTGTTTTGTTTTCATTGCTTTTTTTTTTTTTTTTTTAATTTCTTAGCATTGCAGGGAAAGTATGTCAGGAAAACCTTTAGGTTTCTTTTACATAGAGATTTACTAATTATTGCACATACAGTAAGAAGTAATTAATCATTGCAGGTTTACATGACTGTACTGCTGTAGTTTTATAGCAACCTATGTATGACAAAAAAATAATTCTATTTTGATTTGTTCTCCCCTCAGTCAGTGTTGGGGGCTGTGTAAGTAAGTTGTTAATCTAATGTACAGTTTGGTAATTCAGTACTGTCAAAAAATCACTTTTAAAATCCTGCTAAAAGAGAGTATGGCTTTGGATTTAACTTACAAATTCTACTTAATTTCCAAGAGTCAGCTAAAATTTACTGAGCTGGTTGTGTTACTTTATAATGGCTTTTGACTAAAATAAAGTCATCAATAAAATTGGAGTGAAGCATGCGTTTAACAAAGCAGATTATGTTCTTCAGTTTTTATTAACCACCATTTTTCTTTTCATTGGAATATGTTAGATATGCTTTTGTTCAGCTTTAAGTGGCTAGCATCTGAGCATACTTAAATGTAACCAGTTCAAAACCTGAATACTTTTTTCTGAATAAAATTATCTGTTACACAGTAGGACAATCTCTTGATTTGTCTTACGTGTAAATAGCATTGAGAATGCAGATGCATGTTAGTATCTGACCCCTCAAGTAGTTCAAACAGCACAGAATTACTCCCATCTACTTTGATTCCATTAGGATTTTAGGCTTATTTTGCAGGATATTGTCTTGAAGATAGAGGAAAGCAATTTAAAAACTGATGAGAAGGGGAAGTCGGATTCTAAAGATAAGCAGCAAAATAATTCTGGTTTATGCATTTAAGTGTCTTCACCTTGCAGCCTGAAGTGGGCAGAGGAGAGCTCTCATCTGTGCCTCTGTGAGCCTGGAGAGCAGTAAACAGGATACTCTGCACATATTTCTCATCACTGGGGTTTTTAACCCAGATCTTTTGGTATAAGATCTGAATGGAGCCGGAGATTAGCAGAAGAATCCTTGAAAAAAGGAAGCAACAAAAAACTTCTACCTGTTCCTCATATAGGTGGGTGAAAAATATGGGAGGACTTTGGATTTTATGTGCTATTTCAAGATCGCCAGAAATTCTCAGTATAAATCAAATCAAATGAGTTGTAGTTTTCGAATGGGCTAAAGTAAACAGGAAAGATAAAGTTGTTAATCTGTAAAATTGCACAATATGCTTTGGCATCAAAATTGAAAAAATAACACATGTCCAGTTTTGAAACGGAGTGCTGTGATAGCTCTTGAGAAATTCAGAAAGACTTTTTTTTTTGTTTGTTGTTTGTAAGGATGGAGTAAAGCTGTTGAGCAGATCATAATACCTTAGTCTTAAAAGCTGACCTTGTTTTTAGTAACCGGTGTACCAAAATTACATACACATTTCTCTCTTGTATTTCCTAGCATCTGTGATGACATAAAGTTATGTTTATAAGCATAACAGTTAAAAAGCAAAGTAAAATATGAGAGGAAAGCTCAATAGAAGATGAATAGTAATAAGATTGGCAAACTTCGCTTTTCTCCTCAGGTTAGAATTGTGGAAACTGCTTCTTCTTAAATTTCAGTTCCCTTTTTTCCTCCATTCTTGGCAATATTTATTTTCCACTTCCAACTATCTTTGTACAGTGTTATCTTTTTAAAAAATGATCACTTTTCTTACTTAGTAGCTGAAAAGGTTTTGGGCATTAAAAAAAAAGAAAGAGAGGAAAAGAAGATGGATTTTGACTTCAAGATGCCAGTTACAAGGACAGTAAAAAATCAGTTAGTATTGAAAATCTGGTGGAAGACTGATATCTGTATGTCATTCCAGAATAAAATAAATCCCTGACTGAATGTCTTGTAAGAGGTTGCTGACAAAATTTTGTCATGGGATGGTGAATTAAATTGCATTGTTAAGGGAATAGCCATGGGAAAGAAAACTATTTGGAATCTTACTTCATAACATGATAAAAAGTCTTCTGCTAATGAACTGACAAAATTGGTAATTAAGTAGTGAAAGTTGGACCTTCAGATGGAAATAACAGTGGGTAAGGTAATATTTGGTGATAGGTACATTTGCTGTGTTAACATAGGAGACCTAATGTAGGAAAGAGTAGCTACAGCTATTCCTCAAAATGAGGTGTAATGAAGTATTTGGTAACAAGAACCAAACACAGTGAAGAACTGTTTTACAAAAATGTCCCATCAGAAATGGAGTAAAAATCTAAATGTTGGAATGTATTCAGAATATAACATATATGAGCTTACATGCTATTTTTATATTACTTACATAAGCGTATTTGTTACTGTTCTATGGAAAATGGTTTTGGGAATCTCCCAGATATTTTACAAATGAACTGTTGTGTTTCTTTGTTGTTTGTATTCAGTGTTTGATCAGGAAAATATAACTGATTGAGAAGAAAACTATCAGAGTAGTACAGCTTCTGTGCAAATAAAATGAAAAATGTTGTTAATTTTTAGCATTAAAAGAAAGTGAAGAGAGGCCTCTAGCAGAGGCACACAGAACCTTAAATATTAAATATAACTTTCAGCTCATGCTGTTAATCCTGTGTCATATAACTAAACAAAGAGGTATTAGAGAACACTTTGAAAAGTTGTGGAGGGTAGTCTATCAAGAAGTAATTCTTACACAGTTCAGTTGAGATTAACTGATGTATGATTCAAAATAAAGAACAAACAGACAAGGAGAAAATCCATTGCTAAGAAATAGGGATTTTAATAAAAATATCATAGAGATAGTATTTTAGTACATAAAGTAAATGTATTTTAAAATACTTTCAAAGAGCTAGTTAGTCTAAACTGCCCACTGTAGCTTTTTTTTTTTTTTTTTTTTTTACAGTTTGTTTATGTTTTGGTTGGTTTTTTTGAATATAACTGTCAGGGACAGTCTACTTTCAGAGTTGGTTACTGTTCTTGTCTCTTGTATAAATCTATCATGCTGGTTGCTTCAGTTTCAAAGCTTTAAAGGCTATAAGTAATCAAAATTGATTAAATAAATCTTTATTAGCAGAGACATATACTTTGGGCTGCTTTTCCTGCATGTTTGAACATTTTGTGTTTCAGTCCCTCCCATATAACAGAGGGAACTAAGAACATTTTCCCAGATGTTTAGTGACACTCCACAGCTTAAAAACTGGTGTTTCTAAAGGTTGATGTAGAAGATGTAGGAATAGACTAAAGAATAAAACAGACAATGTCATCATGCCACTGTTTCTGTGCACAGTGCATTCCTAGCTTGAATGAATGCTTTGTGTATTTTTTCAACTTCTTCTGTGTCCTGCCCCATCTTGAAAGCTGTACAGTACAACTGGGGAAGGCACAAGAAAGGACAGCAGGAGGAGGAGAGATTTGTAGGGATGAAGACTTAGGCAATGACTAAGCATTTCTAGTGCTCTTCAGGCTGAATGCCTGGGTGTTGACCATACTATGCAAGTGTATATTTTGTGAGTAAAAGATGCTGGAGATGCTTTTCTCTTGCTTATCTTTCTTCTAATATCTACCCTCACAAGTCCCTTGAAAACCAACCTGAATTAGGGAATGACTTTGACCTCCTTCAGTGGGAAGCTGGTCTTTTCTGTGCACTTTTTGTAGGCACCTGATTTCAAAGCAGTGTTGCTCACAAGAATAAGGTGTTAATAATTTTAAGTTTTATAACTTAGTCTTTAGCTTTTATCTAGAAAGGATGGTGACCTTCATGAAAGTGTGTTTTCATTCACTGTTGCTTTTGTAATGATGTGTTAAACTTACTATGCAAGATATTCTTGTGGTTCAGTATTGACCCTTGAGAAGTCAAACCTTGGGACCTTCTGGTACAACCTGTTTTTAATTAATTTTATTAATTAATTAATAATTTTTATTTATTAATAAAAACAGTGACCTGTTTTTTATTAATTTTCATATTCTCAACTTGCGATTTTTTATTGTAGTTAAATTTTGGAATTATATTAACTCAGACTAAAATTGGATTGGAAAATAATTAGCAGAAACAGGCAACTGTTTGTTTTAAGACGTGAGAATTATTCATCAACTTAGAGCCCTGGTAAGGATCAGGTTGAATTCTCCAGCACTGTAGAGACTGAAGGGCTATTTTTGAAAAAGCAAGCGCCAGTGCTTGGCTGAATGCTCTCAGGTAGCAGTAGGGAAGATTAGTGCAGTCTGTGACTGGAAGTAGGACAGACATGTTTTAGTGTTTTAACACTGCTGAGATTGACAGCTGGAAAGAGCCTTGCATAGCACTTTTAAAAAATCAAATATTCAGAGAAAAGAGAGTGAGAACATGCAGTGAATTCTACTTATACCTCTTTGAGCTATTTTTTGAGATAAAGTTACTGGTGAGAGGTGGATCACATCAAATGTCTTACTGACAAAAATTGCGCAAAACCCTTTCTGCCACTTTCTCATAACACTGAGTAGGCTTCTCTTCCCCTCTTTGAATTATTGCTTTTTTGTGACTTATCAAAACAATGGGGAGGCTGGGAAACTATTTTGTGGATCAGTAATAATGTATTTCCCATTATTGGTATTCCTTAGTCACCTTTTTCATATCCCATAAAAACATAGTGGGGGGGATGTAAGAGTAACAGCAGCACTCTTGGTTAATGTCTTAAAAGCTGTTCCATGTTTGCTAATTTTGCTATGGCTGCAGCAGAGATGTGTTTACACCAGTCAAAGCTATTGTAACTAATAAGGTGGTGCTGACAGACACAAATTCCTGCAAGTGGATTTTATAAGCTATCTGGGCACTCTTGGTATGTGCTCAGGCTCTCTGCCTGTTCAGAAGCTCATAGTTCTCCATTTTCCATATGGTGAAAATAGGTTACCTACATAGTTTAATATGGAAGTACCTATATGTAACTAGGGGCTAAAGTTTTCTGTTTGCAGTGTAGGTACACTAAAATCTGCCCATATTTTAACAATCTATCTTAATATATTGCTTTACATTGCTCTTGATGCAAGTCTGATGAGCAGTAATTTATACTAAGCATTAGGATTCTGCATAACAGAAGACAACCCAGAAGGCTTGTGTGGCTAGCATATATCGTGTTCTGACAGATATGAGAACTATTTAGCTAAATATTAGAATTAAGGAGAAAATATTCTTCCCTGATATCTTGACATATGTGTTGGCCTTTACCTACCATTGTTCTGTTCAAGAAACATGAAAGTTGTTTACTCTGTTTGTTTCACTGTGTGTGTATTTTTATCTGTAACACGCAGAGGAGGCATTGTGGTATTTTTCAATATTTGGCATTGTGGTAGGACCTAGAGGCATCATTGTGATTAAGATTTGCAAGCAATGCATGCTGTAAATATTTTGTGGTAAGTTGCTCTGTAGCAGTGGAACTAGGCTCCATACAGACTTTTCTTACAGTTACAATTCTTTGCTTCATGTGCTGTTCTAGACCCTTCTTACTTGTAATAAAAAAGGTACTGTGCACTGCTGCAGCTCAGACTGATTCAGAGCTTTCTGTGGTGTTTCTGCAGCTTTTGAGTCAGGCAGTGTAGAGAGCTTGAACTCACGCTGCAGCCTTTGCTCAGCAAGCACGTGGAATTGTGTCTCTTTCCTCTGCTAGGCTATTGAACTTTGTGAAACTCATGGGAACTTAGTGTTTCAGAAGATATTACTTCTCAGTTTATTTTAGCTGAATTTGGTGGTGAACAGATTCACTTAGAGGGATGGAGATGAAAGGAAGAGGGGGGAGAGGCAGGTGGACAGTATGAGTCATGCATGTGATGTTTGCTTGGGAAAACAAGGCTAAGAAGGTCCAAGTATAAGGCAGACCAGAACAGCCAGATGTGTGCAATGGAATCATAGTCATTTGTCTGGGCCTCTTGCATAACACTCAGAAATACAGTTTTTTGTAAACTTCTGTAATGGTACTATATTTTTTCTTAGACCCTTATATGAGGCTGGTAATACATTATGGATAATGCACAGATCAATTCTGAAGCATTCGTAGCAATGGTCAATGAACGTACTTGAAAAAAATGGAGAAAATGCTGTTTGTATATAGCTTGCTCTCTATATCAATAGCAGTAGATGAAGATTTGGTTTCTGAGATGGAGGGTTGGAAAATGCATACAACTTGGCTTAAGAAGGAGAGTTTATATTGTATATAAATATACAGTAATATTTATATCAGACCCAATGTGAAGAATGTTAGAATTTGTCCAAAGGAGGAGTAGAGGACATGATATGAGGGGCAGCTCAGGATACTGTGTTTGCTTGGCTTAGAGAAGATGAGACGTAGAGGTGACGTCATTGCTGTCTACAGCTCCCTTATGATGGGGAACAGATAAGGAGGGGCTGATCTTCTGGTGTGCGGTGATAGGAGGTGAGAGAGTTGCTTAAAACTGTTTTGGTTTGGTTGGTTAATCAGAAATTCTCTGCTGAATCATGGAATGGCGTATGTTGGAAAGGATCTCAAAAGTGGGGTCAAGCACTGGAACAACCTTACCAGGGAAGTGGGCATGTCCCCAAGCTGTCAGTTTGCAAGAATAAAATAGAGTACAATATTTCAATTAGCAGGAACCTACAGTGATCATCTAGTCCACCTGCCTGAGCAGTTCAGGGCTGACAGCAAGGTAAACTATGTTGTTAAGGGCACTGTCTGAATGTCTCTTAAGCACTGATGGGCCTGGGGCATAGACCATCTCTCTAAGAAACCTGTTACAGTGTTTAACCACCTTCTCAGTGAGGGAATACTTTCTAATGTCAGGTCTGAACTTCCCCTGACTCAATGTTGAACCATTTCTGCATGTCCTGTCACTAAACAGCCTGGACAGGAGATAGCACCTCCCTCCCCAGTTTTCAGCAGACTTGATACTGGTCCATTCAACTCCAGTATCTGGTTCATTGATATGAATATTGAACAGGACTGGCCCTGGAACTGAGCCTTGAGGAACAGCACTGGGACGGGTCACCAGTCCCATTTGGTACAAGCCTTTGAGCTCTGCCCTTCAGACAGTTCTTCACTGAGCATACCATGAACCTGCTCTTCCCAGTTGGGCAACTTGTCCTGAAGGATGTTGTGAGGAACAGTATCAAAAGCCTTGCTAAAATCCAGAACTGTATCTGCCACCTTCCCTTCATCCACAAGGTCAGAGACCGTATCCTAGAAGGATATAAAGCTAAACAGGATCATTTCATGATCACAGCTGCCAAGACAGCAAACTACTGTCACATCCCCCACGAGTTCTGTATTCACGAGTAGCAAGTCTGGGAGGGCATCTTTTCTAGCTGGCTCACTGAGTACCTGTGACAAGGAGTTACATCCTACAGACTTCAAGAATTTCCAATACTTCCTCATCACAGTGGTATGGTGCTCCTGATTGATATTAATTGAAATCTTTTATGAGGGCAAGGGCTACAAATTCATAGGTTTCCCCTAAATTGCCTTGAGAATAATTCATCAGTGATTATGTGCTGGCTGGGGTATCAGTGGTAGACACCCACTGCAACAACTCCTTTTCTTCCATACCCCTAATCCTCTCTCAGGGGCTCTCAATCGTATCATCACTAACTGGAAGGATGTGCAGTCAAACCCTTGCTCACAAACAGAGCAATTCCTCCACCTTGCCTGCCCTGCCTTTTGCTCCTGAACAGCCAGTAGCCCTCCTTCCCAGTGGTCCAGCCGTGAGACTCATCCCACCAAGTGTATCCCAACACCAATAATATCATAGCCCTGGGAACTGACCAATCCATCCTGTTCAGGAAGCATTTAGACAGTGCTCTGAGATGTTTTTGACTTTATATTAAAAGATGTTTAACTTTTATGTTGCACTGTGTGGAGTCAGGAGTTGGATAGGGTGATCCTTGGGGTTCTCTTCCATCTCAGAATGTCCTGTGTTTTAAGAAGAGTTACAGTTTGCTTTCCACTTCAGTTCTCTGTCGATCTGCTGCAGGGTTGGCAACTTGGAACTTAGTAACGAAATATTTACAGTGTATCAGGCACGTCGGAGTATCTCTGGAGAAGTTGTGTGTTTGCTGTCAGGGAAAACTAGTGCCTTGTCCTATTGTCAAGGCCTTGTAACTCTTGGAAGAGGAGAGTGCTGAAGCTGACATTCTACTTCTGTGAAAGCAGATCCTAAGGAAACCACTACTGTGTTTATATCACCAGTATGTACTGTGCCCTTGGTAAAAAGATGAGAAATTAAATGCTGCTATATCCCTGACTCTTCTGGCTGGTCTGAAGATTCACTCCCAAAAGTATGTTGATGAAAACAGAAAGCATGAGGATATTCTCACAGCTTTCTTCTCATTTGTTTTGTTGAAGTACTAATTAACAAGCTTTGGTCCTTTTCCAGATCTCTCAGCCTCAAGTAATTCTCTTTTTTTTAGGGTAATACTTGTAAAGTGTTCTTAGATAAAGGAGTGAGGGACATTGTAAGTTGAAGATGGTTTTGGTAGTATGTTTGTGTTTTGACTGGAGAAGCAAAACATTCTCTTGGCAGAAGATATCTGGGGGTCCTGGTGAACGTGAGGTTGAACATGATGCAGCAATATGCCATGGGGACAGAGGGTGACTGGTTCCTGGGCTGCATTAGACAAAGGATCTCAGTCTGGTTGAGGGAGGTGGTCCTTGCTTTTTATTCAGCACTGGTGATGAGGCAACATCTGGAGCGCTGTGCCCAGTACTGGGCTACTCAGTACAAAGGAGACATGGATGTGCTGGAGAGAGTTTAATTAAAGGCCATCAAGGTGATTGAGGCACTGGAGCACCTCTACTTAAAAAAAAAAAAAAAAGTTTCCAATATTCACCATTAGCATAGAATATGTCCTACAGTTACAAATGTTTTGAATAGTACATTTTACTATCCTTTCAGGGTTTCCAGATCTGTTTGTATAGGTGATATTTATGTGCCTGATGAAATAGTTATTTTTTTTTAGCATATGTATTTTAAACTCATCAGTACCTAAGGAATTGGAGTAAGTACTAAAGGGATCTGAAGGAATCTTATGATCTTGATAAGTAGCTAACTATTCTATTAAATAGTTTCAAGTTGTTAGCTTTGCATTTTTATAAACTATCCTAGATTTTTATTTAAGGTAGAGACCTACATTTCAGTCCCTCAGTATTCCTCTGACTCAAGTTTAGCAGTAGGTACCACAGAAAATAATTTGTTGCTCAACAAACTTTACTACAATCTTTACTACAATCCTGTCCTAGAAGTTCTGTCACTGTGTATTTCCATTGTCTGAGAAGTAAAATCACTACTCTTAGCATTATTTTAAATGATCAGGGAAAAACTGATTTCCATTTCTAGTGTCTTCTAAGCTGTTAAACAATGACACATGCTACTGTTTTACAAATGGTATCTCATAGGTGAGGAGGCTGTTCAGTACTACTCACAGCACCTTACAAATTTACTGGGTAATTATTAAACTTATCTATGCTTTATGATTCTGAATACCTTTTGTACCATCTTTTGCATTCAGTTTGAGCATAGAACTATTGCTTAAGTTGTTTTCACAAGGATTCTGAAAGTTAATAATCTTTCCTTCATTGAGCATACTGTCAAATAAGTTGGGACTTGTAATGTTTCAGGTTCTTCAGTTTCATGCATAATTTTAAGACATAGGTAGAAAACCTGATGGTAAGCATGCATGCTACTTTGTTGCATTCTGAAATATTTTTTATTTGTAACATATGGATTTCATGTGTACTTTTGTGTGGAATAATTAAAATATCTCCCAGAAAAATTTTAGATTATATAGGTATAAAATGCAAAGAAAAATATACATAGGACTGAAATTTAAAGGTAGCAAAGGTGAGAACAACAGAAAAATAAGAGGTTCAAAAAACAAGAAGTGTTTAAATTCATGCAGATAAAAAGGTATGGGAATTGGCTGCTTGGGGCAAAAACAGAATACCAGAAGATGTGGAAGGTGTTTTAGTCTGTGAAGAAAAAAAAGTAATACCCCAGTGTCATATAAACAGATCTACTAAGTTAAATTGAAAGAATTTCAGACATTCAGTGTAAGGCATCCAGATTAAAAATCAAAGGTTAGAGCTGTTTGTGTAACTTGGACTTTGTTTTTCTCTCATGTCTAGCAAGAGTCACACATGGAAGCACTGTTTACTGGGCTTTGCCTCTGAACCATTTCTTTCAGTGTATCTGTAAGAATGACAAAAAACCCACCTGCTGCTTAATGGTGCTTCATTACTCCATAGTTCTTGTTCAATTCATTTACTTAATTTCAATTAACTGAAGCTTGTCAAGGCTTTTATTTGACATTGAAAAAAAATCTCTTCAATGTTTTTGCAACTTCTAGTAATTTTAAGTGTGACTTATTGCCTGCTTAACTATTACAATATGTTCATTTAGAGCTTTATATACCCTTGTTAAAGTCTTTGCCAGCTAGAAAGATGTGTAACGTGAAATAATTAAAACAATAGCATAGCTAGGAAATATTTTCTTTTTCTTAAAGTTTGTTCTTGTGTTCAAACAATTTTGGCTCCTTAACAGGAGTGCAACAGAGTGCATATGTCAAAAAGTTCCTGTAAGTGGCTGAGGCATGTCAAGGTACCATTTTGCCAGCTTTATGAGTATTTTAAATTCTGGCATTCTTTTGAAAGGAATCAAACCAGCAAATATTTTCATTAAGTGTATAAGATATCCATGAATATAGCTTTTTACTGGAAGCTATAGGAGTAAGGCTGTTTCACAGGAGTATGGTTGTTTTTTCTTCCCCTGCCTTCCCCCATACACCAATTAATTGCTGATTAATTAAAGCTCATACCTTGGCCTACATGATGTCTTGTCTGTATCCCTAGTCCATTGCAACTAAACCAAAATTTGTATTGGGCTTTATATTCCTGTTTAACATACATTTGTTAGAAAAGAGAGTGGAACTGTAGACTTTCTAAATTGGCCTGAAATAGTAAATCATAGAGAAGGAGAACATCTCAAATGGAGGAGAGATGAAATTTTTGTGAAGAACAAATTAGTTTTGTATTCAACATGAAGCAAATGTTCAGTGGTTCTCAGAAGGCCCTGCTGGTGTTTGTGATAAGTATTTTCATTGCTTCTTAAAGTGGCATTTGGTTTGTGGTAAGGTTTGTGGCATTCGAGGAAAGAAAACTTAAAGTTCTCTATTTGCCTGTGTGTAATTATTACTGTAATTTTAACTTTTGATGATCAGAAATATCCATATAGGGAATGCCAAGTCTTTTTTTTTTTTTTTTTTTTTTTTTGTAAATGTTGCAGAGGGCAAGAAGAATTGTAGAAGTAACTTTACTGTCCTGCTCAGTGTAAGAAAGGCCAATGTATTTTTGGGTCTACAGATATTTCTCCAGATCTGTTTCAGGTCTGGTTTCTGTTTGTGCATCTCAAATTACTGAGGTGAATGTTTCCTGATGGCAAAGGGAGAAATCCTTAATTTTTAAAATGATAATAGAGTTACTGGTTCTCTCTGGAAGTAATACAGTTTTGGTTCTTTTTTAAAAAAAACCAGTTAATTAGACATGTGTTCAATTAGCTGTGACAAAACCATCAGCATTTTAAACGTTGATAAATAGTGAAATGGACTTTTCAATTAGAACTGTGTTGAATAAAAATTCTGGATTTTCAAAGCCTTAATGGAAAGAGATTGATTAAGAAACTTATTTGCATCTGACTTAAGAAAAGGCATTTTTTCTCTTTGTTTTCCTTCTTATTTTTACATCAGTAAACTTGCTTCTGATCCTATACTTGCTGATTTTCATCAGCCTGGTAATTCCTTTCCCTCACCTAGCCTTGTTTCTTTGGTGGAAGAAGGGGGCCTGGAGGCAGGACTAGAAGTGTGGATGATTTTCTGTGCTACCCAACAAAGTGGAACAGATGTCTTTTCCTGAAAGATGCTCACACAGGGTTGCTGTGTCACCCTGCATGCTCCACCATGGGCAGAGCTTCCCTAGAATCTTTCCTTCCCATACTTCACACTCAGAAGAGCTACAGTACAGAGATTCTGGCACCTACAGCCTTCAAAATCACTGTTCACTTCTCCAACCTTTAGCATCAATTGTTTATATTAATGAATTAAAGTAGAAAAAAATGTAACTGATTTCAGTGATGGGATTTTTCATATGTTATGAAGTGATATCACAGATAATTGGACCATGCTATCTTGGTACTTTTTTTTCTTATTCCTCGCTTGATTCTTGTGGTGTCATATGAGTAAGAAAGTAGTTTGCTCTCTTGGTGAGTGTGCCCTTTTACATCTGAGTGCCTTGATTCTTCATTAAATATCTCCTCAATTACTGGTTCAAATCATCAGGCAATTTATAAATGTGTGTTTGCTGCTCCAGTGATACTTCTTAACTTTCAGCTTTACAAGAAATACCTGCACTAGATGCAATCATTTTCAAATGAGTAATGCAATTTAAAATGTGCCTGCTTAAATTCTATGAATAAGTAATTATTCTACTGACTGAAAAATAAATAAATGAAATATTCACTGTAGTTGTTCCCTTTGATTTCTGATGTTTTAATAGCATTTTGAGATTTGGAGAGTATTGTTCACAGAAGTGTAAATTTTATAAATGTTGTTATTGTTAATGAGACTGACTTCCGTGAAACTGTTGATTCATATGAATTAGGAGATATTCATATGAATAAGGAGGTCCTTTAATTTTTTTAATAGACTTCTATGTTGTCCATGGAATGGTTTTGCTTGTGTCTTATTTTGTCTTAATCAATCTGTAGTTACCCAAAATAATATATGACAACTGAAGTAATATTAAAGTATCAGCTGTAGAAGTTAATAACTAGATTGTACTCTTCCAGTTGATGTAACAGTTATGTATGAGGAGGGTGGTTTAGAAAGAAGGGTTGTGATCACTGTGGTCTTCGTGGGGTTCTCCAGAGTCTCAGTGAATTTTTGTTGTCCTGTAATTTTGAGGCTGGGAGTGGTATTTGTATGTATTGATGAACAGTTCTGAAAAGTAAAGCTTCACATTCTTCAGATCAATGAAGTTTAACCTAGACTTTGAATAAAGAGGCGTAGCAAGTTCATATTTGGGAATGTGTGGTGATTGTAGCCATGTCAGAATTAATCCCCTTATTTTCAGGAAGATTATAACTACAAAGATGGTGACTTACATTGCTGTATGTAATCCTCTTTTTAAGATTATGTAAAGATAACCTCAAAGATTTTAACCCTTAATTGACATATTCAAGAGCCAAACTGGGCATTTATTTTGAGAGACAAGAAAAAAATGAGGAAAAAAAAATTTGTCCATGATGCAAGAAAACCGTAAATATTGCCCCTATGCCATAGTGTTCCCTTTTCCATTAGTGGTAAGGACTTGCATTATTTGAATTCTGACTTTTGAAATTGTTTAGTTAAAAATCCTCATCTTTCAGTGTTTCTTCACTATCTGTTTTTCTTTCTAATGGAGCCTTTTTTGTAAATTAGATCAAGAAAATACAGGTACTTTGCTTCTGACATTACCCTGAATGGGAAAATTGCTCAGTCCTCCTAATGAATATTTTCACTTTGCTTGGTCTAATTGGCATCCCATGCATTTCTGCAGATCAGACAATGTGTTTAGTTGAAATTTTGTTTATTTTTGGCCGTGCAGATATAATTTCTTCTGGCTCATCAAGATGGCAGGTTGCTAGTCCTTGAAACTTTCAGATTTTCAGTATTGGAAGAATCCCTACTAGAACTTCCAGAAATCTTCCTCAGGTTATAAAAGGTTTTTCCTCTAGTAAAGTAAAAAAAATGATGGTAGTCCCATCTTCATGTAAGTCTGTCAGTTCTTCTACTTATGGGACTTCTTTATTGTCCCTGCTTAGTTTCATTCAATATGTGCGTGGTATCTCTGCAGCAGCCTTGCTCCCTAGAAGCCCAAGATTTTTGGGAACATTTGTATCAACACTCTTTACTTCCAGTCTTTGTTAATTTTGGACTGCTCTTTCATGGTCTGTTATCCCAGGAGAGCTTTTCATGTCTTTTACTTGAGTATGACAATCCATACTAGTACCTTACAAATGTCAGTAATACTGTTTTTGTAACTGCAAACAGTTCCTGTGACAGAGTTCTTGTCTGCTGTCTCACCTCACCTCTGCTCCCTGCCATGTCTGCACCAGTAACTATTCTGTCAAAGGTTGAAGGGCCAAGTTTTGGATTATGCTTCTCTTTTTTAACTGTGCAGCAGCATTTTTCATATGTTCAGACCAGCCTTTAGGGACTAATAGATGTTCAAAGCTCTAGATAAAATAATTCATCTTGTACAATCTAGTTTGGCTGACTTTCCTTCTTGAAGGCTTTGTTTACCTGGAGTAAAAACATGTTTGGAAATTAGTATGACCCAGTGTGCATCAGGCAGTGAAGACTGGGTTTTTGTTTTTTTTTTTTTTAAATATTAACATTAGAGTGGCTTTTTGGATCTTGAATGAAAATGACAAACATTGTCATGTGAGCAGGCTGTCTCCTGAAAGAATCAACCTTCATCTGAGCTGATTAGGCAATAACCTGTTAATTTAAAAATGTCAGTAACTGAGTTAGTGATGAAAATAACTGATGACTAAAGCCTTAAATAAATTAAATGTTTCCTTTCTCTTAGTTCCCAACCCGTTCTTGATTTCTAATCAGTTAGGAAAGGATGAGTGGGCTGCAGCTGTTAGAATCTTTGGAACCTGATGGAAACTGTTAGAATCTTTGAAACATGGTGAAAACAGAATCAGTCAGTTCAACTAATTTGCTCTGTTCAGTAAAGCCCTTTTCAATATAAACCATGACGCAAAACATTATGTATTGTTGTTAAAAACCTATGATTATTTTTAAAAGTTTAAATGCTTTTAAAAAAACTTTCCTATATTTTAGTGTGTTTTCCTAAATAGTATTTGACATGCATGTCAGTATTTCGTTTACAGCATAGCGAAAATGTGGAACTATAATCATTGCTTAGGTGTAAATGCACCTTAGTGTACCTTATTGGCAAGAATATAGAATAGATTTCTGTTACAGAAGGATGTTAATTCAGCAGGGTCAGAGCAGAACATTGGGGGACTGTTGTTGTGGGTTGCAGTCATGCCCCTCAGACGACCACAAGCCTAACTTTGTTTCATCTCCATCAGCTATTGAGATCTCCCTCACAGTGCAATGATTTCTCCCAGGTGTCGTGGTCATTTTTTCTTTCAAGAGGAATGATGCAAAGCTAAGTGTAGTGAATTCTTGCTCCCCTGTTATCAGAAGATTGACAAACGTGTTTGCCAAATGCAGTTAACAGCTTAGTAGCTTGCAGAGCCAGAAACTCAGGTTTGGGCAAGTGGTATTGCAGATAAATCAGCACATGAAGTTTGAGGAGATTATACAATGAACTGTCTACTCGAGAATTCTGACACTATTTATTTATTTATTTCTATATTTATTTTGTTTCGCACATCCTTGGTGTAAAGGTAAAAAAAGGACAAAACTCATCCAACCAACCAAATGAAAACCAACCCCCCACCCCAGCATTTTAGATCTACATAGGTTAAACAGTTGAAGGAAAGAAATAATCATAATTTGTCAATTACAGAAGTATGCCTAAACTAGTTTTTTAATGTGTGTTTAGAACTAGATTGCAGATCTTGGTTCCTTGGGAAGAATTTGAGTTTATTTGAGTTTTTTGAATTTGTTGCTTTTATGATGTTTTCCATATCAGCGGCCTCCAAAATCAGGTGTAGACGACCATCCAGTGGAATGTGTGAAGAAAATCTAGGACTTAATTTCTTGCTTATTTTTCAGTTAAAATATAAGCTTTATTTAATATTGATACTGGCACCCTCTGTAGGTCTGTATGTTGCATGGTCTGTGTCACGTTTGGTTCATGAGGTGTCCCGAAGACAGATTTAGTATTGCACAGTATGATGGGGTCACAGTAACACCTTCATTTGTTCATTCACTTCCAGTGTATTGTGATGGAGGCAGTTTACTTGGGCCCGGTTAGGAGGATTTGTGGATTATAATATTTAGTTTTTACCAAGTTTTTACAAGCAAACCCTCACAAAATAGGCAAGTAGCTTAAAAAAAAATCCTGCAAAGAGACCACGGATTGAAGATAATACTAATAATATGAATAATAAGAACACGGCAGAGCTGATGCTTCTTCTACTTCTAGCTTGAGCTCTTGGTCAGGTGTATTAAGAGATAAAACCATTGGCAATTAGAGGTGACAGGAAGTCAGCCAAAACAATTTGGTTTATCAAGAATGGTATTTCAAATACGGATGTACATCCGCTACTGGAAATGATGAACATTGTTTCTTGAGGTATCAGCTGATGATAGTATGAAGCCATCACAATTAGCAAGGCATTTAAAAACTAAGCACCCAAAACATGAAGACAAGCGTACAAGCATCTGCAGGTTTTTTTCAGCAATGTTGAAGTCATGATGAACTCAATCCAAGATTTTACAAGATTTCACTACACTTAGTGATAGGTCATTAGAAGCCTCTTTTGAGATTTCTCAGTAGCAGAAGACACAGATTCTGTTGGGGAAGCATTTCCTCTTTCTGTGGTACTATAAATGTCTGAAATAATACATGGTAAACAATGTGGTGACAAACTAAAACACATTATTTTGTCAGCAGATACTGTTGGAAGATGTCTGGAAAACATTGCCAAAGTTCTGAAGAAACAAATATCAGAAAAAATTACACAGTGGGAGAGGCTTGCTGTACTGACACTTGGATGAAAGTATAGGTGTTTGTGGTGTGGCTCGACTTATGGTGATTGCTAGATTCTGGGTCTATAATGAAATTCACAAAGAACTAAGTCATTAGGGAAAGATGTACCAGACAAGAGACATTCTTAAGCATAAATTGTAAACAGTGTCTTCTTAAATAACCACATTTTTTTTTTAAATGGAAAAACTACAAAAGTAACCACAGATGGAGTGGCTGATTTGACCAAAGTAAAAAAGGTTCTTGGCTAAGGTTACAGGTTGGACACAGCTTGCAGAATTCATTCACTGCAACATGCATAGGCAAGCAACAAGAAAGTTGGAGCCATAAGTGCACAAAGTGCTGCAGGATGTCATTATTGTGGTTCATTGTATGAAAACAAAACCTTTAAATAGTTCAGTATCTAACATAATCTGTAATGACACTGGGTGTGACCAGGAAGATCTTGTGTGCTGTGCAGAGGATCACTAGTTATCATGGCAAAGTGCTTAGAAGAGTTGTAAAACTTGAAGATTAATTACCTGTTTTATCTCACAGAAAAAAACAAGTGTTACGAATTTCCTGACCTGTTTTGTGATAACAGTCAGCAGTATGCTGACTATCAGTTATTTAAAAAGAAAAAAGACAATTAAGATACCTCACTTGAAGGTCAAGATGGAATTTTAACAAGTGAGAAACCTATTGTTTTTTGAAATAAACTGATGCTATTGAGAAAGTATTTTGAAAATGGATGTTTTGAAATGTTTCCTAGTGTGATTTTTGTTGCCAGAAAAGATGTGTCATCTGTAAAACCTTCTGTATTTGTAGACTTAAACTTGGAAGCAGAATTTCCTTATCTGCTTAAAAGTCCTCCCAGTTAAGAGTTTCAGAATCTGAATTTTTTTATAGAAGTATAAAAATGTGCCTTCCATTGGTTTTCAATAACAAGTGATTGATATCAGGGAAGATGGAAAATTATGGCCATATTTCAAGAAAAACCTTTGCATAATTAGTGGATGAAGATGCAAAATGACTGTCATGATTTACAAAGTGTAGCCAGTGATGCACTTTGATTTGGATGTACGTATCTCTGTAAAATGTGTTTTCCGGCTATGACAGCCAATAAACTGAATAGGCCTTCAAATCACTGTATTACAAAGTGATAAGTCAGCATTTTAAAAAATGCTGAAGCATATTCAATCACAAGGCTCTTACAAAAAAATCCCCACTTTTTTTGGTAAGAGCATAATGGTTTTTTACCATTAAAATATTTAAAAATACTGTTTATTTCATCTTCATTTCATCCTTTTAAATTTCTGGTTTTGTACATTGTAATATATACAGAGTGTATTAGTAAAATGGTACATACATTTAATTTAGAACTAACTACACATGTACTGGGGGAATGTACTCAAAGTTTTCATACTTCTAGAAGTGCATGATCAAGAAGGTTTGGTGACAACTCTTCCCATATTGTTAATTGAAACCAGTTGTATTCACCAAAGCAATTATGTGGAAGTTCATCCAGATCAGGGAAAATCTATTTTACACATATATATTCTTTTCGTGTGAAGAGTAGTTGTCTGATAGAAACAGAATGTTTTACTCCTGGATGTGTTTCAGGTGTAGTAGCTCAGGAGGACAGGAGTGATGCTGTTTGCATGGGTACGTGCTGGGATGCCCCAGCTGGGATCTGACACACTCAGTTTTAGTTGCTGAGTGGTGAGTTTGGTGTCCTTGTGAAGCGCTTCCTGTCTCAATAGATGAGGGAAGTGATTTGTGGGTGGACAAATCACCCACAGTGATTTGCAGTGGGGCAGGAAGCTGGTGGCAAATCTAGGGATAGAATGCAAACGTTTGTCTGAATTGCTGTCATTACTGAGTCTATTGTTCTGGTGACAGCATGATTTTCGAGCATGTAAACATTTCAAACATTTTGTTCTTTTGAAATTGTTGGTGCTCAGCTTATCTGAAATCAGACCATAAGTATGTTTTCTAGAGAGAGAATTATTGATATATCACAGCTGAATTTCTATTCTTGCCTTACACAGTTGTTCTAAGCTATGTAAATATATATGTTACTGAAGTGTCTTGGCATCCTTAGAGGTGTAACGTGGGACAAATTTCCAAAGTGATTGCTTTTTTTAGCTGCTGTTATAAAATAATGTGTTCTGCTGTACCTAAATAATACTTGGTAACTTCTTGATTAGTTGAACATTTTATTTTTATTTAATAGCTGTAGCTGACATGCAGAGATAAGTACTTTTTAATAAGCTATCTTGTTTGCTTTTTTTAGGCTGAAGCCTAAACCTCTGACATGGCCACAGCCTCACCAAGATCTGATACAAGTCACAACTGTAATGGAAGATTACAGATGCAAGTAACAGGCAAGTAGTGATTTGTGTCATAGAGATTTTTACAGGAAATCATATGTATTCTACAAAAGCATTCCTGGAAGTGAGTGTAAAAATGAACTAGTTAATATCTTAATTAATGATATGAATGTTACAGTTAGTAATGTGACTATAATATATGTAGGTGATTTGAGGCTAAATAGAGATTATACAGTGAGTTGCATGATAGAGTTTAATAAATCTTCAAAATAAAAAAAAAGGTATTTTGTACAACAGTACAGACAATTGCAAGAAATTTTGCTTGGGAACAAGTGGTAAATGACTTGTATCCTGAAGAGGGAACACAGATTACTGAAATTCTAGGAAAAAGGTCGGTGGTTGTAGTGAACCCCAAGCTGAAAATAGGTACAATGTTTTAGTGAAGGTGGAGAACTGGAGGAGATCACAAAATTTGCTAGCCCTTCAGAAGATTAAGTTCTTTCATTAAATATCAGGTAAATATTTGTTGAATATAATATCCTTAGGGCTACTGGTTAGACTTAACAGACCTATGGAATAACTTAGGTTGGAAAGGGCCTTTGGTGATTCCCTAGTCTGGTCTTCTGATGAAGGCAGGGCTACCTTTGAAGTTGGATCAGGTTGCTCATTATGTTGTGCAGCTGAATTTTCAGTATCTCAAAGTCTGTAGATTACCAGCTTTACTTGTGATAAGCCATGTCAATTTGAATGTGTTTCATTCTATCCAGTTACAATTTGCTGTGAAGTCTCTTTTTTTCCTTTTGCTCTGCTGGTGCTCATAGTTTGAGGCAGAAATAAGCCATCCCAGTATCCGTGGAAATTTCTGGAAAACAGTCTTGGAACTTTCTGATTGTGCTGGGGACGCTTTTTCAATAGTTGTTGAACAGACCAAGTATGCATTTTGCTACTGATGGACAAGGACTGGTCAATGATGTGACAATTGTTGTCAGTCTGAGCTACTCTGTCTGTGGGATGGCAGAACAGGACTGGGGTTTCTTGGTAGTCTGAAGATAAGCAAAAGTGCATCTAAATAAGCAATAGCTAATAGTGACAGTGTTACCACAGTTTAAAGTAAAAATGTTACCAGCACATAGGTAAGATACTGTACATAAATACACCTACCATAAATATATAGATGTGTGTTTATGTGTATAAGTATTATTTTACCATTGATAACTAACTTGAGCTTTCCAGGGATTTTGAGAAATCTGGGAATGCTGAAGTAAAAATGGATGCTGAAGTAATAATGGAAGTAAAAATAGGAATATATTAAAGCTATCCTGAAAAAAAACTTGGGAAAAACATGAGTAAGATACCACATCTTAATAAAGGCTGCATCTAAAGAAAGGTGCATCTTGCTAGATGATCCAAAGATGGCCAGGTTATCTGAGCAAGAGTTGAAGAGTCCCCCAAATGGATATTATATGAAATTAGATGAGAGAGGAGCCTCAAAAATTATTAACCTTATGTAAGGAGCACATTACTCAATAATGTGATGAATCATCAAAACTGGCAATGACTAATAGCAGAGATGGAGCTGCCTGTAGATTGAATGTATATATGTAACTGTAAACTGACTTACACAAATGACCCTTAATTTCAGATCTGTGTCTACAGAAATGTTTTTTTTTTTCCCTGTGCTAAGCTCCTCCTTATGTAAATAGTCTTGTATTTTTCTGGTATTGGGACTGCTTTTGACTCCAAGAAATCTGGGTCAGGGCTCAAATGGGAAGGAGTCTTTACAACATTTGTGGTTAGTTTTCTGAAGGTTTAGTTCTCTAAACCTAGTCTTTATTGCAGGATCACAGGAATGAATGCCAGTGGCATTCTGAGTAGTAGGAGGCAGAGGAGTGTGGGACTGTAGTATTGCTGACCTACACTGCATAATTATGTGCAGTTTTGTTTGTGCTGCTGTAGAAGCTATAATTATTTCAAGAACTATACTTAAAAAGCACTTTTATAAAGGCAGCAAGTATCATAGACTCATTTTGCAGACAAAGAATTTGTATGGAGTGGTGACTTGTTTGAGTTTGGACAGATACAACATGTTGTAGGCATGCTTTGCCATCAGTATTTGTTCAAATATTCTTGGTGAGATCTTGTCTTGTTCTTTTGGAGGTATTGCTGGTATTATTACTTATTCATAGTTTTTTTAAGAAGATGTCCTAACCAAAAGATGATCATGGTCTCCTTTTATGTTTTGGGACTCAAAAATTACTAACAACATGTAATCAGACAAAAAAAGGGGAAATTAGGAGGAAGCTTGAATATAATTATTAAATAACTGTGTTTTAATAAATGTTGTATTTTCCTTTGGAAAGTAAATTCTGGAGGAAAATGTGGAAGAAGTAGAGGTTGTCAAAGCTTAAAAACATCATGATTTGAGATGAAAAAATATGACTTGTGTGTGGAATTGCAATTTTAGTTGACTACAATCCAGCTTTCATCAGCTGGATGAAAGCCTTTTATAACCCATGATGCATTACTAAGGCTGGGCTTTTCAAATGTGAGGAAGTTAAGTTTGCACCTTTTATTTGAAACAAGTAAATGTCCATGGCTAATTCCTTTAGAACCTTGGATGATTGCATCCCACTAACTTTTAAGTGACTAATGTTTTTGTCTCAGAATACTGCAATTCAGAAATACGTCTCCCTTTCAGTTCAGTAAAATTCCACATTGAGTTAGCAAGTACCATAAAGGACAGGAAGGGGAAAGAATTATTTTCAAATGGCTGAAGATACTCAGCCTTGTTTTAGTTTGCAAGTGGAGTAAACAAGAACCACACTGAAGCAAGGGAGGAATTAGAGAGAAGGCAGAGCCAGCAGGTAAATATAGTTGAGAGTCCATTCTTGTGGTCTTTTCAAGACACCAGCTACCTGAAATAGAATTTAAAATCTTGGCAATTGGGCTGCTGTTGGTTTTTATAGTGACTTCCTCAACTGGGCATGGAAGAGGATTTATGTTGAGGAGCACAGAGGAACTGACCACTGATTTGGACGGGAAGGTAGCTTCTTTGGTCAGTGGTGTTTCTTAATTTTTGAATATTTACCTGAAACCTTTGAGTTCATCTGCAAAGCTGTTTAAATAGATGAAAGCTAAGAGTAGCTTTCTTAATTGTTACCAACTGATGTGTAAACCCAGAAATTCAACCATGCAGTAATACAGGCAAAGAAATGAAGCTCTCTATACAGGCTTTCCTATACAGGGACATTTTGAAATAGGTGTGAACTGCATCGACTTTCATAACAAAATATAACTAAAAAATAGTCTGTCTCATTATCCCTCAGATGCATCATCAGATATATTTAGGCATTTTTCACTGAAGGGAAGAATAGGGAGAACAATGAGAAAATAACCTATGTTATTTCCAGTGTTTATCCCTAAAATAATTGTGCTGTCTGTACAACCAGTCCTGCCAGTGTGTGGTGAAAAGAGTATGTGACACTTGGTTTCAACTATCTGACAAAGTAGCTTTTGAAAATAAAAGCTACTAATAAAATAAAATGGTAATTTTTGCATTGACTTCTTTCTGTTCAACAGAAGTGTTGTAGGTGAAGAAAAACATTGCCTTGCAAAGTATTTCATACAGTGTGTAGGCAGGGCATTTTCTGTTTTTCGGCTACAGTATGCTGTTAGAGATAAAGCAATGTATTTTATTAGTTTCTAGTGCCAAACTGAAACGGAAAAAGAATTGGTTTGGAACAACTTTCTACACGGAATTAACCGCAGATGGAGAAATTAAGAAAACAGCAAAATCAAGTAGTTCTTCAAATCCCAAATGGGATGAGCAGCTGACAGTGTAAGTAGATTTTTTGGTTGTTTGATACTATTTATTAGACAGACATTGCAGGCAAATATTTACTAAGCTTGGCTGCCTACATAGTTTGCTCTGGCTGTTGATGTTTAAATGCAGACGTAAGTTGGTATTTATCTCAAATTTTTTTTTTCCTGAATCCTTACAATGTTTTGAGAATATTTTTTTTCCTGAATGTGTTACTTGCATACAGTGGCACTACATGATATAGTCTTGATATTTGTCAGCACTGTGTTCAGCATACATTGCTAGAAAGACTTACTAATTGTAACCATGTCATTCTCAACATTAGAAGGAAAAGTCTCAACTGGGTAAGTAGTAGTTGTTAGGAAGCACACTTCTTCCTTTGAATTTCCCAGTGAAGGGATGTGCACACAAAAACTGCAGTTACCTCACACGTTTCCCTGATATTTGACTGTTTTAATCTTCTTGTGGTTTAGTTTGGTTTAACTATGCTAGGGATGTAGATATGCCTGAATAGAACTCCATGAAGAGCTGGCAGTCTTGCTCTTGGTTAGAATGCTTTATTCACAAGCAAGATTATATTGGTTCAGACTTGGGTCTGGGAACACCATAGCTCCTATCAAGTGGTGTTGAGCCTGGGCCAGTACATTTCACAGCATCTGACATGTCTGTGTGCAATAGCCAGCTTTGTTAGCAGTAGGAGCCATGGTAGATTCCAGTAAGTGCTGGAGAGTGAGGAGTGGTACATCTTTAGGGAACTCTGCTTGGGAGCACTTACTTACTCCAGACCTGCTCAGAAGCAAGTAGGTATTCCTGTGCCTTAGTTCTTGGTATTTAGGTTTAGTAAACTTATTAGCCTTTGTGGTGTTGCAAAAGAGAATAACATCGTCTTGGACCTGAGGATGATTTCTGGGATCAAGAACTAGAACAATTGCAGAGCTATCAGTATACTCACAGGGAGCTGAGTTTCTCTTGAGGAGCCAGGTTTGCTTTGGCAGGATTTGGTGATCTGATAGAAATTAGTTAAATTGCAATGCATGGTAATGGCAGACTCATTTCATGAGTATTGCTTACTCAGGGTCTTACCCTTATATGTATTTTTAAGGTATTCTGGCCCCCTCTTCCTCTGGCTATTGGAATAGTATTTGAGGTTAAGTGACCTCTCTGGCTTACCAAATTCCCCTCACTTCTATGAGTGAGCTATATGTTTGTGTGTGTAGGTGTTGGAGATTTTTTCTTTTACTTTGTTGAGCTGCTTTTTTACTAAGACCTCCCTTAGAAGGCAGCCTATTCAAAATGCAAAAATATATTTGCTTGTATTTCAGCAAAAAATCTCCAGCTTGTCCAACATGTTCAAATGACTGTAGAATTAGTCCTGTTGTTGGGAGAGTGGGGCTTGTTTTTATTATTAATCTCATCATTGCTGATACAACTTTTTGTATATATTAGGTCAATACTTATGGATTTGTGGCCTTTGACTTTTTGCAATGAAGTGCTTCTACTCCTATTTTGCACAGCCAGGACCACCTTCGCAGTACTAGACCCTGTATTACAAAAGTTACTCTCCAGGACCTGGCATAGCTTGAGCAGGGGAGAGATCAGTGCCAAAGCTTGTCATAGTATTACTGCAATTGGGTCCTTTACCTTCTGCTTCCCTCCACTTTTTACTTTAGCTTCATCATTTAAATTTTCCTCTCTGATTTCTGTGAGTATGCCTTATGGTTATATATATATTTGTGGATTCACAAAAAATGTTTATCAACACTTCCATGGCAGGCTGATACCTGTTGAGTGGGCCCTTGCTTGAAAATAGATGCTTGGTTGTTTTTTTCCTTTTAGAAAAATACTTACTATTATTCTTTTCACTGACAGACAAATATACTTCCCACCTTTTTCTCCACATTTAATAATGCAAGTTTTTAGCTAGAACTCTGGAGGAAGAGGGGAATAAGTCTTTCATAAATCAAGATTTGTTTTATATAGCTGAGATTTGAGCTGAGTGTAGGTTATTCTGATGCTTCTCAAATTCCTTAGGCTATCATAGTAATGTACTTTTAAGTTTCATCCTAAGTGTAGATATTATAGTGTTTGCAGTTCTTAGTTAAAAATTTCCCCTTGCAATACAAAATTGCACTTCATTAGTATCAAAAAATACAATGAGAAAGTGAATAAAGCTCAAATACTCCTAATAGCAAGAATTAATTCTTAAAAATCTGTATATATCTTTTTAAAATTTATTTTTTATGCAGGCACGTGACTCCACAGACTACGCTGGAATTTAGAGTGTGGAGCCATCACACTTTAAAAGCAGATGCTTTATTAGGAAGAGCCACTGTAGACTTGAGACAAGCATTGGAAGTACACAATAGAAAATGTAAGTTATCATGAAGGATATTTTGAATAAAGTAAAATTATTACTACTAATCTATATATCAAACCTGCAACCAGATTACTAATTATACATGTAATGGCAACTGACTCTCAGTTGATATCTTTACTTGTCTCTTCTAGAGATGTCTGTGCTATTGAGAGCATTTTAACACTGGGGTGTAATACTATTGAAGCAAATAGTAGAGTATTAGTTGCTGAAAGTAAAAGCAGAAATTCAATGTTTTGTAGCAAGCTAGTAACCAATTTGATAGAAGATCTGTTTTAGATTTGGTAACCAGAAAAAAAAATTTTGGTAACCAAAAACAACTTTCAGAAAAGCTGTGTAATTTTTCAAGTTTTTCTTCTCTGGAGTCACTAATAGAAACTCTGGATATTTGTCCCTCATAATGTAGCTGCCCAGAGAGTAATAAAAAGCATTAATTAATGAAACAATTTTGATCTTCCTTGTAGTACATTAGAAATTGATTGTTCCATGTAACTTCTAATATTTTCTAAATATTTTTAATAGAATAGATCTGATTTGCTATTCAAAATTTTTTTTCTTTAGTAAAACAAGATGGTGAATCCACACTTTAAATTCCACTCCAGAGTGGCGGTAGAATTCCAGCTAAAAGCTAAACCAATCTTAACCTTTCTCACAAGTTATCTATATATAAACCTGAGGTGAATGTTTTGAACAGTGGGGATAAAGGAGGAAAAAAAAATAAAAAAAGCTAAATTTTTCTGATTCTTACAGAAAATTGAAATAGAATCTAATATTGAGTGGGTCTTCTTTAACTGTATTATAATGATTCAGCAGTAAATTTCATAGGCTGAAAATTTTCTTTTACTTAAGAAAACTGTATCAGAACAAATTGGGTTATAATAATGTTAGCCACAAAAAATATTTCTAAATACTTTCTACAAATTTCTAACAAAATTTCTAACAAATTTCTAACAAGATATTTAACATTTTATTACTGTAGATCCTGAGGAAGTAGGATCTAACAGCTTGACAAATTCTTTCAGGGAATGGTTGACTGAGTTTGCTGTACATTGCAACAAAAGTAATTTATGTGCAATGTTTCTTATTTGAGCAAGTCAGTAGTTAGATACTTACTGGGTTATCTAAGAATTCACTGGTAGAATAATCTGACTGGTAACCTTAATTCATTTAGTTATTGATACCTATTCTCAAATGCAGCACTTGAAAGGTTCTTTGCTGATGAAAATGGAACGGGAAGTCCTCTGTATGCAGAAACATTAGAGTTAATTTGGTTCCTTTTTCTGCTAAACACCACAACTATTAAATTGCTGCCCACACACCTCACAGTTTTCTTGCCAGCCCAATTAAGCTACAGCCAACAGCTGATCTGGTTTAGGAAGATAACCTATAAAACAGCAGAAGTTAAACCAACCACCCTTTGCAAAACTTAAAAAATGTGTTAATTAAACAATTCAGTGATAGGTTAGTTTCTTCTCTTCTTTGAGATAGTACTTTTTTCCAAAATGTGTATTGCTAAATCAGTAATCCTGTAGATTCAGGAGCTTTGTGCTTGCTGCAGAGGGGTGAAGTCCCTTAAAATCCATTGTGGCACAGCAGTGTGTGTCTGCTGGTAACTGCTGCCCAACTACACTGTCAAACCTGCTCTTTCAGGTAATAGCTTGGGGGTATCTGGCAGTAGGTTATGGCAGTCTCCCCTGTTTTCATGTTTATTGTTCACTTATGATGCATGCTAAGAACGAAAAAAAAATGGAAATGCTAGTTTAATGCATAGAAGTGCCTAGTTTAAATTTAAACTTGGAATGCTATGATATGGAGGGAAATATGATGGCATGTCTTTAAAAACTAATCTTTTAATCTGAGAGCACAAATACTGAAAGGTCTTAACCATTTTAACCTGATTAATGTGAGCTCCTAGCTGACCATGTTTGGATTTATGACATGTAGCTTTAACTGTTGTACTTGTAGCAGTTGATTTAGAGAGAATTATGTAGCATCTTTGGCATGTTTTACCTCTGGATTATATATGTCTCTCTACAAATGTGTGTGTTGCTTGTCAGTCAGATTGAATTATTTTACTGCACCATCAGTTATCTCAAATGTTCTTTCAGTGAAAATAATATCTGATTTAACTTTTGGTTACCTGAGGCGTACTCTGTTATGGTTTAATCCTTGGAGTTGCAATCTATGAAAATGCTAGTAAGGATTCATTAAAAATAGTTTTAAAATTGAGGGAGGACACTGTGCAGTCTTTGCATTTTCATCTTCCTCAAAGAGATTTTTTTTCAGTGATCTTTTAGAATTAGTTTTGAAAAGTGCTAAGAGAAATGAGTATAGGCTCTGGTTGTAAAATGAAGGGTTCCCAGTAACTTCTTAATATTTGTTTGTGTGGTTCAGAAGTTGTTTGACTTTAAGCCATCACATGTTATGTAAGTAGTGCATAATTTCCAAAGGGCTTAATGGAAATGGCAGACCTGGGAAATCATTAACAACAAAGTACTGAATCCACATGGATTCTTTAGCATACCTATAGAATATACAATGTAAACAGACAGTTCTTTTTAAAAATAAAGTGTGCATGTACACACAGCAGCTGTAAATATATACACCTCCATAATGATTTCTGCTTTGATTTGAAGATCTCTGATGTTCAGTTTTATAGATCTAAATGCATGTATCACGTTTGTGTGTTGAAGATCTCTTTTAATATTATTTAGAATTTAATTTTTCCTCTATCCCTTCTTTCCTTCTTGTCCCCTACCCACCCCAACTCCATTTTTAGTGGAGAAGGTGAAAGAACAATTGAAACTCTCTTTGGAAAACAAGAGTGGCATGGTGCAAACAGGTGAACTGACTGTTGTGCTAGATGGTTTGGTTGTTGAACAAGAATCTCTTACAAATCTCAGTTCATCAGCAACCAGTAAGTTAAAATAATTAAGTCAGATGATAATATTTAGATTAAGATTTCAAACTGATATAATAGAATATTTCTGTTGAATTTGTTTCTTACTGTTCAGTAGAAGTTCAGCAAAATGGCGAGGCTGTACATGAAAACAGAGATGCTTCAGCAAGAAGTTCATCCAGGTTGGAATTTATTTTTGTGTGTTATGCGATATGAAGTGTATCAGCAAATTTATCATTTGAAATGTTTGGGTTGTTTGTGTTCTGGTGGGTTTTTTGTTGGTTTTTTTTTATGGCTTTGAAGAGGAGAAATTTTAGCTTTTGAGGTCTAAATTATGTTGCCACAGGTTTTAGAAACCTTATTTGTTTGACAGTTACATAGTTTAGTTCATTTGGAAATCTATAAAAATGCTGCTGCAGAAATTAGGGGAGCAGTGGCTCAGTGTATTTTTATGTACTTACTCAATTTATTTTCTTTTGCTGCTTAAGAACCATTTCTATTAATGTCTAGCAGCTTTTTGCAATGTAGCACCTGAACGGAAGGAAGAGGAAAAAAAAAGCCTGAATTACTTCCTCCTCAGCCTTTTTAAGGTCATAATCAGGAACTTAAGAGACTTGTATTGAGTTTCACAAGCAGTATTTGTAACACTGAGGCCAAGGCCTATTTCCTCCTGAAGTGGCAAGAAAAAGATATTCAGACTAATTAAGAGCTTAATTCTTGGTTTCTCTACCATTCTAACCAGCTCAAGGGCTGGTTGGAGAGAAGTAGGAATAGATTTTTTTGTCCCCTCATCTCTAGTAAGACAAATAGGTCAATTCAGATCAATTTAATGTTACTGGTCTGCTCAGTTACCTTGTGTGAACTCATTTCTGTTTAAGTTATTGACACCAATAGTGGTGACAATAACTGGATGTTTTTTGGAGTGAAAAAACATCCAGTTGCTATGCATTTCAGTGGCAGGGACACATTTGTCCTTCTATGCTTGACTTGATTCTTTTTTTGAATTTGTGGATATTTGTCTCTCTTCCCCAATGGATGCTCAAGATGATTGAGTAAGAATAAAACAGTGCTTCTGCTTTTTTCTTTTTTGTTAGAAAAAATTGGGACTGCTGAAAGTGATTTGAAACCCATCTGCATACCATTTTGAGGCAGTAGTAACAATCATTTGTTTTCATTCAGCTATTGTTGCTGGAGATAATCTCTCTCACTGGGATCTTGCTTTTGGTGTTGATATTTTAACTTACTGCAGTTTTCTACACAACTATCCAGCTGTGTTGATTTACAGTTTTAAAATTAAGAGATTAAGAAAAGATTTAAGGTAGCTTCTCTCCATGTCTTTTGGAAGTAAATTGAGTTTGTAGTCCAGAGCTGATCAGTCTGTTTACACTGATCCTTTGGAGTTAGGTAAGGTAGCATGGAAATGCTGCTTCTTCCCTTCTTACTCCACAAAGTTGGACTTCTAACTGTTCTGAAATTTTTTTGTGAGATAAAATAGTAAATAATTTCACTATTTAACCTCTACTCCTTGAGGTGATAAGTAGTTGGCATTGAGTGTGATTTTCAAAATATGTGTCTCTGGTGGATGGCTTTAAGCATTCTGAAAGAGATTTAAGTGAAAAACCAATGTACCACTGTAACTGAACAAAACTTTCCATTCACGAGCCCTTAAAATACATTTCTCCACGTGGCCTTGCAAACACAGAGCTGCCTATGTGTAGTTGTCCTCACTATGTCCCATCTTGCCAATGCCTAGAGAAGCTCATCTTATTTTCCTTTTACTGAGGGAGAATTTTGTTGCTTTCTTATGTTATGAGTATTTTTAGTGATATTACTAACAAAACCAGTTCTTCCTCTTTCTTAATGAGAGAAAAGGCTTTCCTGCTCATAGCTGCACTCTGGAAGGGTCCCTAAGGCTGTTTTGGAAGATGCAGCAGGTGCATCAGTCTGTTCAATTAAATTCTGATATGTCATTAAGAGTAAAAGAGAAAGTAAAAATGGAAACTCTTACCTGTTACAAGTATCTGAAATCCTCAAAACCGATTATTGCTTTTTTCTTAACAGTCAAGTGTGAAACCAAAATAATTATCTAGGCTGCAAACACCAAGACATAAACAGTTGTCAATTTACCACCATTTCTTTATCTGTTTCTATAGCATGGTTTAGTGTAGCATTTAGTTTAGTTGTGTAACCATTTAACATGTTGCTTATAGTAACCTGAAATCATCTTTTATTTTTACCAAGATCTGCTTGTGACATTTCTAATGGGATAGACAATCAAGTACCTTCCAGCTCTGAAATACAGAACACGTTCAGTGTGGAAGCTGTTAATGGAGACAGCACACCATCTCCTAATCATGTTGCAGCCAGACCCAAAAATACACCAGTACCAAAACCACTTGAAGCTCAGCCTGTCGACAGCACTGGTAAGAGAGAGTTATGAGAACGTGTTCCATGAGGCTTTTTTGTCTAGTTGTATCTCAAGTTGAGCTACTTTTTCTAGGAACTTTTTGTTTCTAGAATTCAAAAGTACTGAAAGGATGTGGCTTGAATTTATAATTTTGTGTGCCCACTTCTGTAAATTTTTTTGCAGTAGACCCATTCTTAAATATATTGAGTTTCACACTTTATCATAAGTTCTTTTCTCTGATGAAGGAAGATCAAAGTTTCCAAAATCTTTCATTTTTCTGTCCTGGATGATGAAACCATATTACTGTTTGTCTGGAGGAAAAATCAGGTTTCTTTCACAATGAATTTGAGTAGCTATGGTTAAATTTTTCCTGACATTACATAAATCTGATTTAGGCAGGAAACTGCTGTGCTCTGAGTTGAGATGTGTTGCAGACTTTCTGTGCCTTCAATTTTTTTTCATAAATCCTATTTAAAAACAGCTAATACTGAATTTTGTTTCCCTCTTAAACACCAAAACATTGGTACTGACTACAGTTCACTTTTGGTTCAGTGAAACTAGTTTTTTGATTTTTGTTCCTCTGGTGTCTAATACTGGCTGTGCTTTGTAATCCCTTTGTCTTTTCTCAGCTGTTTGGGAGAGATTACAGTGATAGCAGAGAGAAAAGAAAACCGTAAATAGAAATAGGCAAGTTGTTACTAAGTGGCAGAACAGAGATTGTCAAACTCTCTGTAATAGACTGGTATATTTGGAAGATAACAGAAAGAATTATGAACCTTAAAAAGTTATAATTAAATTAGGTCTTCTCTGAAGCATTTCTCTATTTGGAGAACTATATTTGATTCCCCTCTCTTTTCAGCTCAAGGCTAGAGGGCATATATATTATTAAGACATTGCTCCCTTTTTCTTCAACAGCAGAGAGAGCCATTTGAAATCTGTATTACAATAGGGTAATTAAAAAATAATTGATTTGTTCAAGTGGTAATATTGATGAAATCATCACTGACCTTGCACTGAGGCATTGATATAGGAGTAATCAACTACTCTACCAGTGGATGAAGAGGTTTTTAAGGCAAGGCAAGATCTCTGGCATTTTTTGATGACGCTTTATTCCGCACTGTTGTGCTTTAGCAGGATTGTAATTTTATGTGATGTTGCCAGAATTGCTGTATTAGGCATAATTAGTGAAGTAATCATCTGATGTAATGTTTTATACATCTCTTTTTGGAGATGAACTTCCTAATAGAGCAGATGATTTGTTCATTATTTTGCTTCTAACTTTGTTATGTGATCCTCTTCATTCTTTAATGTGGATGAGTTGAATTTTTTAAATGGAAGTTGAAATTTCAGTTGGCTTTTTTCTTGTGTAAATTAAGTTGTTTCTAGTATAAGCAGAAATTTGAGGAAACGTGATCAAATTGCTTATAGTTTTCATGTCATGCTGAAACAATATAAAATCTTGATATGTATTATGTAGTTAATTTCTTTTGTGCCATCTGGAAGCAGTGTGTGTTACCCTGGAAAAGTTTTGTTCAAAAAGTAGTGCCTTTATAGAACTTAAAAATCTGTTGCCTGTAAAATCATGCTCATGCTTATGCTTACGCATATCAAGAAAATTCATATGGTGTAGTGATAATTCTTTAAGGAAACTGACTTGCTTGTTTAATTTCTGATGACAGAATTAAACAAGTGAACTCTTTAAAATAATGGAACAACATTTTATAGGCACTAATGTAGGATTAAATTTTGCAAATGTGTGTCAGTAAGATTAAGGGTATAGAATTAAATTAGTTTCAGCCCTTAGCAGGGTAAAGTGATAATATGCTGTAAGGTAAGAAAATTGCTTGAAGCATGTGTTGCATATCCTTAGTCCTTAGAAAATTGTTGCAACTCTAAAAGAGGTACAAGCTACTAAGAATTGTCACTGTTTGATGTTGATTAGTGGTGCAGAAAATGAAAGTGCTGAATGATGTGACGCTGCTTTTTTACGGCCTTGACTTTTAATGGATGTCCTGCAGACTGCTGTACCTGATGTCACTTGTCTGAGTCAGACAAGATCTGGATGTGCTGAGAGACTGTTCAGTTAAGCTCTGCAGATGATTGGTGTATTGTTTGCCAAGTGAGCTTGGGACTAATAAAGCTTTCTTAGCATCCTTTGTCTGTTAATCCATGCCTGCTTTAAACCTTTTACGAGATTGTGCTTGATTTAGTTTGATGGCATATTTATTGTTCTATAAAAGATAGAATAGATTTACTTTGTAATTCTAAAGTAATTTTCTTCAGTCATTGAACTATGTAAGTTGTGTTAGTCAATAATAGTTTTTATTTTTTAATCTCTCTTTTGGAGGGGGATTTTTTTTCCAAGTTGCACAGGTGTAGGGTTTATTCTAGGGTTTGGTACGTCAGCTCTGAAAAAGAAAAGAAATTATCTGTAGGAAATGCCTCTTAGTTTTCCAAATCTCATAGAGTGATCTCATAATACTTGTTTTCATGTCATACTGATTAAGATTCTTTTTTGAACTTCACTATAAATTCAGAGTTTTAAAAAAGGCTGTACAGTTTTGTGGAAAGCAGATGGGTGCCTCTTGCTAATCTAGACTGAGGTGCAACATTGAGTTGACCAAGACATGGAGAAACTAATAGATAACTTCATATATATATATATATATATATATATATATATGTATGTATGTATCCAAGTACAGAGAATGGCTTCCAAAATTTACTCTGGAAGTTAGTTATTTGAAAAGTAAATCTCATCAGATTCTGATACACAAATGTTATTTCCCATTCCTCAGTTAATGGCGAGTCATCTGCCTCTGCACCTGAAGCTGGCAATTCTTCTATCTCCGAGGCTCCGACGGGTTCAGATGAAGCTCCTGTGTCTTCAACAGATTGCACTAATGATACAGCAGAACCTCAGTCAGCAACAGAAGCAACTAGTTGTTCTGAAAGCCGCACTTCTGCATTACCTGTTGTGTCTGCTGGAGTAGAACCTGCAGCTGCCCCAGAGTGTGCTCAGCCTAGTGCTCGGAGCAGCGCAGCAGCAGATGCGGCAAAGCCGAGGGAATCCTCTTCCACGCCAAGTGCATCTGCAGAACCTGTGAGACAGCAGCCTGGTAGTGCCAGTACAGAACCTTTGCCACCTGGGTATGTTGTTTTGCTTTAATGCTATCATTTTGTGTCATCTAAATGTGCATATAAAGAAACAGAAACTTAATTCTATAAAGGGGTTTTCAAATACAGGTCAGCTGACTGAGATGGGGTTATTTGATCTAAAATGGGATTTGTACTGCTGCTATAACTGGCTAGTCTTGTCCCAGAAAGTAATAACTGATAACTGATTTGCTGAGGTGGTATTGTGATCTTAACAGACAAACTCTTGGGTGTAACAGATGTGAAGGCTTTTCATTTGATATTTTAAACTTATTTGGGCCATAATTAATTATTCCTTTGTTTCTTAGTAGTAGGGACCAAAGCACAAAGAAGTGAAAATGACTAGTCTATAAATGCTTGTAGGTGCTTGCTGTGTAAGAATGAATTATATATATATATATATGAGTTATATATGAATTATATCAAATATTATAAATAATATTTGATGTGTATGTAGGTATGTGCTAAGAAGAGCTGGAATATTTTAATTTTACTAGATTGTTAGAAATTGCTTTAGTAGTCTTTAGTAGTAGCAGGCCAGGTGTTCTGCTTACATTTTCAGGAACTAATTGTTTATGTAAGAAAAATAAATATATATCAACTATGGACAAGCACTTCACCTTTCCATTTAATGTTTCTCCTGGTTTCCATGCCATTTAAACATACTTTTATTGCATACTTTTATTGTGGTAGTTCTCAGCATTATGAAACTTCAGCTGTTGGCCTAGCTCCATCTTCAGAGTAAGATTGTTTCACAAAACCAAGTAATCCTTTGGGATCAGATACAGAATTTACCAGGATAGGAAATAGAAACACAGGTAAAAGAGCTGATAGCACACACTTCAGGTTCACTCTGAAAGATGCTGTTTGTTGGATATTGGGAACAGAGCTTCAAAATGTAAACACTTTCATTTTTGAGAGACATGAACTTGGAAATGCAAAGAATGCATCTCTCTAAGCACTTTTGGAATGAGGCTTTTTTAGCATCCAAGCATTGAGCAGATAATTAATTGACTTTGTTCCAAACTTAAATATAATAGAAAAATGCTTGTGAATATTGATGTATGCTCATTATGTGCTAAATCCTTTAAAGTCTTTACGGTGATATCAGTTAAATAGGAAATAACTGATCTGTATTCTGTTATGAATTTTCTTTGGTGTTCGAGAATGGGTTTTGGACCATGGTATTTTTACTCAGTCCCAAGGTAATTTATTGTCTTAGTGGGAAGTTCCAAGGATGTATTTGCATCTTCACTTATGTGCAAGTCTCTTTGTCTTGAAGGTGGGAGCAAAGAAAGGATCCTCATGGTAGAACCTATTATGTTGATCACAACACACGAACTACAACATGGGAAAGACCACAGCCCTTACCTCCTGGGTAATGTACACTTTTGAATTAAATATGATAAATTTACTATATTTTTGTTTGTATGTTTGTTGCTGGAAACAAACAGCAGCTCATCAAAACTGAATTCTGTATCATATATTAAGAGATTCTAGCTTTCATTTAATTGTATAAAATTGCAGCTGTTGTTACAGGAATGTTGATATTGGATATGTCACTAGGTTTGATCACTTGCTCAAATACAGCTACTAAAGTATTTTGTTCTTCCTTTAAAACTTAAGCATGAAATAATGAATATTTGATCACCTTCATTTAGGTGGCACCACTAAGTGTACTGCACTGATTCCAAACCTCAGATTTCCCAGCAAAGTGTTCTTTGTGAAGTCTTTGTGAACATTACTTGCAGTCAGAGGTGTTTACAAAGTTAAGAATGAGGTGACAGAGAGCTGAGCAGGCAATTGCTTGTAGTCTGTGTATGCTCATTGTGGTTGTTGGTCTGCCAATTAAGTTGAGGTACTTTGGTGCCATTTAGAACATGAAATCATGTCTGTGACTCCAGTAGTTAATTTAAGTACCACTTAGGAATTTGGCATTTGGCAAAGAGAAAATTGGTTAGTAACACTACTGAAAGAATTAACTGTTAACATTTGTTTTTCTTGAAAGCTGGGAAAGGAGAGTTGATGATCGTGGGAGAGTTTACTATGTGGACCACAACACCAGAACGACAACGTGGCAGCGACCAACAATGGAGTCCGTGAGGAACTTTGAGCAATGGCAATCGCAGCGGAATCAACTGCAGGGAGCTATGCAACAATTCAACCAACGATACCTCTATTCGGTAAAGTATACAACATTTCAACTAGTACAGAGGTATTGGGATACTTTTTGTTATTTAACTTTAAAGAAAGAGATTTTGTAACTATTCAACCATAAGGGTTAAATGACATTTAGCATCGGTAATTTAGATTCTGATTATTTTGAAAAAAGTTAGAAGTCATCCTTTTATTGGATGAAAATCAGAAAGTACTTTTGGGCGGAACGTACTCCCTTCTGAGTTTGTTTCCTGACATCAGCTTTGTGCTGCATTTTACGTAACATTCTTAATGCCAGTAGTAAGAGGTACAACTGAAACTGTCCCTTAAACTGAAAAGGAATGTAAATGCAGTTAGGGGTCATTTTGAGCATTAAATAGCCATAAAAACTGTTTAGGTTATTAGAGTTCCTTCACTAATACAAGTGGCAGTTCTTTTACTTTGAAGGTTATACTTCTGGTTCAGCTCTGGAATTTCCTACATGGTTTTCCATTTTTCTCAAATGGTTGCTAACTTCTGCCTGAAGAAAATATGAGTAGCTTCATAGAGAATATTTTTCGGGTCAGATTTTTCCATCTGTGACTGGATAAGTAGAATAGTTGTTTCTTCAGAATTAAGAATGATGGTGCCTGTGTGTCACTGTCACCCTAAACACTTCAAGAATTGTGCTTGGCTTCTTAAAAAAAAGATCTGATCCCAGAAACTTTGTAAGTGATATGCAGAAAAGCTGGAGTGTTTTAGAGATGAAACTTTTGAAGTACAAGTCTAAAACAGCTTCATTGGAATAGGACTCTTGCATGTGAGATCTAAGTTTAAATTTGAAATACTCCTCTCTGAAGTAAAGGATGCTGCAGTACTACATTTAAAAATTCTCAGCCTCTCATAATTTAATTGGACATTATATCTTGTCACTAGCAATAGCAGAAACATGCATCACCACTAATTTTCTGAACTTTCCCAGGGCTGTGTATCAAATTCAATTTGTTTTATGCAATCAGAGAAAAGTAGAATGGTCAAGGCTAGAAGGGACCTCTTAAGGTTATTTGGTCCAATGTCCCTCCTTAGGAAAGGCCACCTAGAGCGAGCCATCCAGGACTAATGTCTTGTAAATATCTCCAAGGATGGAGACTCCACAACCCCTCTGGGAAACCTGTGCCAGCACTTGGTCACCTTCCCAGTAGAAAGCGTTTCCTGATGTTTTGAGGGAGCCTCCTGTGTTTCAGTGTATTGCCTCTGGTCTTGCTACTGTGAACCAGTGAGAGAAGCTTGGTTCCATTCTTTTTGCACTCTCCTTCAGATATTTAAACACTGGTAACTTCTAATGCAAAATCAAGAATCACAGCTGAAGCACATAGAGCTGAAAACTCTTGCTTGGCCAACTTTTTGTGCTTGTGTACGACTTTGATCAGTTGCATAATACATCTGAGAAAACTCTCACTTTTCTGATGCCAAGATTTTTTTGTTTTTACTAGATTTATCCTTCAGTGAACAATATATTTTTAAAATTAAATTATATTACTACCTTCCTTAAAGGATAACCCTTACTGAAAACCACAGACCCATTCCTTAAAATGTCTCATCTCACCTTAGAATCAATAAATGAGGATTTGTTAGTGAGACAGAATATACCTAAAGGAAAAGAAAACTTAACTGTTTGCATCTCTTTAGAATTCTGTTTTCTAACTGTTATATCTGTTGCACAGATAGAACTCACAGTTTATTGAGGGGGAAAATTGAATTTTTTTTGAAGAAAGAGTGGTGGTTTTTTTTGGTTTTTTTTTTTTTTTTTTTTTTTTTTTTTTTTAGTGTGCTTATGTATACTTTTTTCCTAGAATAGTTAAGGTCAAACTATAGCTACCTTTTCATCCTCTGGTAACATACCAGGACTCTGCCTATGTAGCAATTTGAGTGAGACTGTCTTTTATTTTTGGGAAAAAGTAGATTAATACTTTCAGTTAAAGAATGTTTCGATTACCTTGAGTTGTCAAAGCTAAACTATGTAAAGACAGAAAAGTAGATGGGATATGGTTATTTGAATTACTTTCATTTTTACCTGGATTAATTTATTGTAGTAATTTTGGAAGTGAATCTGCCTGGTCTTTCACTGTGTTCTGTTAAATATACAGCTCTGTGTAGCCAGCAGCCATACACAAATCCTCGGACCCATTAAGAAGGTCGGAAATATCTGAACTGTGCCAACATTCAGTTCCTTGGCAGACAGCTTTTTCCTTTCATGCACTATTCTTTTACAGTCACCACAGAGAAGTCTTTGGTTAGAGGATTATTGTGATTGTGTGGTCTCCTAAAGCAGAAAAGACTAACTGCATTTGCTGCTGAAATAATGAATAAATTCTTTGTTCACGTGTAGTAGCTGGTGGCTGGGGCAACTACACAGCTTGATTTTGAGTGTAACTAATGCATTTCCTTCTGATCCTTGATCTATTTCTCCTTCAGAGAAAAAATATCATAGATTTGTTTTGCCTGGATTTGCTCCTGTATTTGCCCGAACTTGCTCCTGATATTTTTGTATTGCAAATGCTATATGAAGCAGTATTAGTTCCTAAGACACTCTTTGGAAAACACACCCAGCAAAATTCCATTCTGCACTCACGCATACTAAAAGTTAGCATCCACAAATTTTTAGGGCTGGATGCTTTTAATTATAAATCAGAGCATGGATCCTGTAGTCTGTGGGATTTCCGCCTTTTATTTTTGTTTTTTCCATGCTTTGTATTTTTGGGAGCTACTTGAGGACTTCTGCAAGGTTACAGTATATTAGGAGCTTAGCATGTGTTTACATAATAATGTAATCCCTTTTTTCCCCCTTCTAACCTTACTGCATGTTGGTATAATTTTATCCATCCGCATATGGATGCAGCTGCATTTTAGAAAAAAATGACAATAGCCAAACATTCAGGGAAGTTATCATGTATAGAGGAAGTAAAACCCCCTATGCTGGCAGTAGTCACTGTGCTTGGAAATGTTTATTATGATAAAACGTGTTCTTAAGCAAGACCTTAGTGCTTATCTGCTGATCCATGCTTCCTCAAAACTTGTGTGAACTGCACCTCTTTGTATGAGCGCTCAGATTTGCTGTAGGAAGGGAAAGGGAGGGTACATTGCACTGAAAACAAGTGTGGAAAGCCTATCTTATTATTATATAATCTAGGTTTCTTTGCAAAACCAGATTAAACTTGGCATGATGGGTTTTTTTTTGCAGAATGAATGGTCTTCAGGACTAGTGATAACCTTAGAACACACTGAGAAAATAATATGAATAATATTTGGCCTAACTGAAAGTCCTCTTGTTTTTAAATAGGCTTCGATGTTGTCAGCAGAAAATGATCCACTTGGGCCTTTACCACCAGGCTGGGGTAAGTTAATTAGCTGTGGATTTCAGGAAGTGGCAGCTACAGAAATTTGGAATGCAGTTGTTGTATAGTGGATTTTTTTCTTTTTTTCCCTTAGAAAGAAGAGTGGATTCAAATGATAGGGTGTATTTTGTAAATCATAACACAAAGACAACACAGTGGGAGGACCCTCGAACTCAAGGGTAGGTGTGTATAATGACTGTGCAGATTCAAAAGATCTTGCCTTATTCTTTTATGTCATGATATGGGGGAAAAAGCACTGCTTGCAATTTCTTTTGCAGTTTACAAAATGAGGACCCTCTTCCAGAGGGCTGGGAAATCAGATATACCAGAGAAGGTGTCAGATACTTTGTTGATCACAATACGAGAACCACCACCTTCAATGATCCTCGTACTGGGAAATCTTCTGTGTAAGTGAGAAATTAAATATATTTTTGAATGTTTTACCTTTTTATAATTAAATAGTGAAGTTTTCTCATACTATAAAATGATCTACACTTTTAGCTGGAATTGCACACTAAATTATGAACAAGTTTTTATATTATAAGTTTAATATATTTAAAAATTTTGTTTGTGACTTTATGACACATTTTGCTGTACTGCTCTGATGTTCAGTAGTTTTTATATGCTTTTGAAATACCAAGATTGTAATAATTTTATAAATAGAGAGGGGCAATGAGGTTAGCTTGAGTAATGAACTAATATAACTAATAATAACAGCAAATGGAATTATGAGTATTCCTTATAATGATACACACTCTATCAACAGTAATGTCTAAACAGAGTAGTTCTAAATACTTCTGAAAAAGTTTACATGCAAATCTTCTTTTAAATATTTTGATTAAAAGTATTGACCCAACCTATAGTGGCTTTCTTAATGTCTTTTGTATGGGTAAGGTTTACTTCTGTCAAACAGTGATGATAGCACCAAGCCTGTAGAATGTTGCACTAGAATGTCCTTCATAGTTCCAGAAGCAGCTGAATTTATAAAGCCTAACTTAGCAGTCTTTTTCTCAGTGAAGATGATAAATTCGATTTCTCTCTTTTCTGTGACTTGTAGTTTTTCCACATTTCATAGGGTTTTGATGCCCTCTTGATCTTTTATCTTTCTATCAAATTTGGTAAATTGACTTGAAAAAAAAAATAAAAAAGGACAAGGAATGGTGGAAAGGAAGACTGGCATATCTTTGATCATATCTTACAATAACAATTTTTGTGTATTTTTGAAATCTTCATGCTGTTGTTTAGCATTGATTTGATGTCTGCATGCTTAATATATCTCCAATGTGTTTCCTTACAGAAATAAAGGGCCACAGATTGCTTATGAGCGTAGCTTTCGGTGGAAACTTGCTCATTTCCGTTACTTGTGTCAGGTACTGATTTATTAATTATTTATTTATTGAAATTATGAGTTTTTACAAATGTGTGTGCTACCTTTTAATGTTATTGCCTTATGATTACAGTCCAATGCACTGCCAAGTCATGTGAAAATCAATGTGTCCAGACAGACTTTGTTTGAGGATTCCTTCCAGCAAGTAAGCCTGCAAAAATTATTGTGTTTGTTTATCAAGACAAAACAGAGGAACAAAAATGGCCATAGCTATTTCAGACTAATGGTCCTTCAGGCACAGTAATCTTCCTCTGGTATTAGCTAGTGGGGGTTTCTTAGGGAAGACTCTAAGAAGTATTGTATATAATACTTTTACCATATGATGTTTCATTTTCCAGCTGTATACAATTGAAATTATTCTTGAGCTTGAAGTGGTTTCTGAGTATTTTAGTAATCCTCAAGGGATTTCTCTTCTATGAGCTTGTCTGTGCTCCTCTTGTGAACTTTGTGCATCTACAGCCTCCTGTGGTGGAGTTCCATAGCTGAACTACTGTGGCATCAGCCACATTGGATTTGCTTTTCTGATTTCCGTGTGTGTTTAGATACCTTACCTTATATGTTTTTTTCTCCAGTTAAAACTGCTTTGTCCTTCAGAGATTAAATCTGTGTAATTGAAGCTTACAGTCCTTGAGCTCTTATAGTCTGTAGCCAATGAGTGATGAAAATTCTTGCTGCTGTCACCACAAGACCTCTAGGCAGGAATTCTCTATAAGTTGAAAAAGTATATTATAAATGAAAGTGTATTGAACTTAGTCTGGATTTAGTTATTTATTTTAAGTGATTTCCATAAAACCAAAATTCATATATATCAGATGAAGTGCCTTTTCACCTGTTTTCCTTAAATAATGACTGCCTTAGGAAGAATGTAAGAACAGGGTACCCATAAAGCATTACTTTCCAGATATTCCTTCCACTTGCTAGCAGTCGGCTGCTAAGGGATTTTAAGTCCAAGTTGGTATTTTTGTGTGTAGTTCATTGATTGCTTGTTCCTTGAGATGGTCTACTCGCTTTTCAAATTTGTGTAACATTTGACATATATACAATTTCTGTATCAACATAAATTAAATCTGAATGAATGATGTGGTAACAATCCATAATTTATAACATTAATTTATTTTTTAATAGATTATGGCATTAAAGCCCTATGATTTGAGGAGAAGATTATATGTTATATTTAGAGGAGAAGAAGGATTGGATTACGGTGGCTTGGCAAGGTAAAAGAAATTTTCTTAAATAGTTTTTATTTTTTTTAATAGCACTCTAGCCTTGATTTCTCTTGCAGTCTGACCCTAGGTACGTTATAGTCCCCCCTAAATGTATTAAGGAGATGGCAGCACTGGCTATTGTCACAGGTTATAACTTCACATTGGTAAAACTATGCTCTCAGTTTTTCAATTCTTTGACAAAGAGTGGTGTTTAAATTGGAATGAAATTAATTGCTTTGTCTGAGTTATTTCAAAAACTTTCTATCAGAAAGTTTAATTTTCCTAGGAGTGGGAACTGTGGGAAAATAAAGTGTTCTGCTTATTTGGAAAAATGGCAAGTGGACACCATATTGGGGCTGAAAAGAACAGAAAGGAAATAAACAAAAGCAGAGTAGTGCAGGCATGAAGGAACAACTGACAGACTATGTTGGCTCCCCTGCAATGTGAAACAGCTGGACTATGGGTTTTTCTAGAATCTGAAGTGGAACTCCGAGGGGAAAAATCTGATAACAGGAAAACCATAGACGAGATTTCATTTCTCGATCACTGAGAATAGAGCCACTGACTACTGCTGCCAGTAACTTCAATGAAATGTTCCTACTTGGAAAAAAAATTCAGTACTGCTGTATATCCAGAGAATAGGAAAAGGTCATAGGTGATAGAATTTATCTTGTTACATTGTTTTGGGTTTGTTTTTTTTTTTTTTAATATGTGAAGATGTTCTGGTTTGGTTTTGTTCTGGTTTTATGTAGCTTCCTGCATTAAAACTGAATTGAGTGAAAATGTATAGTATTTATATGCGAGGAAGGTTGCCTCTGAAGGTTGAGCTTCTTTTGGGTATGTGGTGTTTTGCTTCTCATTACAGTATCACATAGATTTTTAGGGAGTGATTTCAGGAAGGAATTCAATTTTTGCTCTGCATGTGTTTTGTTTTGTTGGGGTCCCTATTGAGAGGGTCATAGATTTAGGATGGGAACCAGAACAGTTCATAGATCTTTCCATAGAGAAGATGTTAGAATAATTCAACTGAAGCGTGTTAATCAAATAAAGTAGAGAATGAATAAATAAAAAATATATAACCAGTATAGTTTCATAGTTATTTAAGTCTTGCCCAAGATTTTTAATGTGAAACTGAGAACCAGCCAGGATCTCATTGTAACTTGAGCTGAGAGTTCTTAAGTGACACTAAATAAATGTTCATGTACTGACTAATGAAATACAGCATTAATACAAATATAGATCAGCTGTCTCTCAGCAGACTAAACTCAGTGTTCCTGTCAGATTTTTACCTTTCATGTAGCAGGACCAATCTGACATTATGTCCTGTGGCAAGTTTTAAGCTGTTGGTATGAAAAATTCCTTGCTTCTGCAACTTCTTGTTAATGGCTGATTTAGTTTATTCCTCCCTTGTTATCTGACTTGTTCTAATTTAAATGTCTATTAAATTTGATGCCTCTGTCTAGTTAATGTAATTGTCTCAGTATGAAACTTGCCTAGAATGCTGTACAACATTCTCGTGCTTGCTGGAAGATACACGGAACCCTGTTAGGGTTATTGGATCCTGGCTGCCTTTCTCTGTTTACTCTTTCTACTTGGCCTTTGGGTTGGAAGTGTATCATATTGTATCATGGAAGTGATTCATGATCCATGACTTGAGTTTCATGGCACTGTTAGGAGAAACATGCCAGCAAACCTCATTTCTATTCCTTGATCTTGAATAAATACAAGGATAGAAGAGATGCCTTTTAGCTATGACAGCTGAAAGGCAGTCAGAATGGAATTCAGTCCCTACAGTTATTATAGGACAGACTTTCAGCTGTTTTTATGGGCTACCCCTAGGCCTGGTACCAAACATTTATTGCCTGATAAGCCCCTGAGTATGTATGACTGTTCTCAGGTCTCTGCAAATACTATATGCAAATATTAGAAACAAGAAATCTTATCAAAATCACCTATCTGAATGCTGAATACCAGATTGTGGTATTATTTCAGATCAGCTGAGTTGAAAAAAATTAAGGTGGTGAAAAACACGTATTCCTTTTACCTCAGCAAAAAGATACTTTTACACTTTCATGTCGTGCAGGCTTAACCAATGCATGGTAATTTGTTAAACGACAGTAACTCAGTATGTGTTTTTGCTGTCAGACTGGAAAAGCAAATAAGGTGTGCTGAGGTTTCAATTTGTTTGTTTTGTTTTGTTTTATCTAAGTTGTTTATAATAAGCATGGAATAATCTGTGATTTTTTTGAGTAAAGATGTGAGTTGTAGAGAGTAAAGTAGGGATGACCAGGGTAAATGCTATGTACTGATTGAGGCAAGGATTGTGTAAGAAAAAAGTGTTACTGATAGGCAGCTAAAACCTGTGCTGTGAGGGTGTGTTCAAGATGAAAATCTTAACTTCTAATAATTTCTAAACTTTGGAAACCATGGTTTTCTAACATTATTTGGTCTAATAATTAATTTTCTATATTTAAGAAATATATAATACCATATATTATTCTGTGATTCTAATACAACACTGTTTATATTATTTTTCAAAGTTTGCATATATTGTGACCATTTTGCTGGTTACCTAATGGGAATGGTGATAAACATCTGTATTTGATGGTTTTTATGTGTATACATGTTTTTTTTTCCTTAGAGAATGGTTTTTCTTGCTTTCCCATGAAGTACTGAACCCTATGTACTGCCTATTTGAATATGCTGGCAAGAGCAACTATTGCCTGCAGATAAATCCAGCATCAACAATCAATCCTGACCATCTTTCATATTTCTGTTTCATTGGGCGCTTTATTGCCATGGTAGGTTAGATTTTTAAGGTTTTGTATTTGCTGTAGCTATACATTTACTCTGAACAGTATTTGTTTGTACAGTTATTAAAGGTTATATTAATCTCATAGAAATGGAAGATTAAGACATATAAGTTTATTGAGCCAATTCCCTGAGAGTTGTGTCTTGCACACTCATGTTTCCTTGGAGAGTTATCAAAGTTAGTATGACGTTCGATATGATATTTTATTTTCATCAATTGGATGTGTGTACTTCATGCAAATGGTTGTCTGAATACTGATGCTCTGAAAAATGGGACTAAATATTTTGTGAAAAAGGCTCCTCAGTTGGACCTGGTATACCTGAGGATATTTGAAAAAATGAGTTAGAATGTTTTGCAGAGTACACTGGGCCTTAATTTAAATGTATATAAAAGTCAGACACTGAGGAGAGCAGAAGCTGTCAGGGAGCTGATTCTCTGCCATCCAATTTCTCTTAAACCACAAGCTGATCAGGCACGTTGTATCATTTCTTCGGTATCACTGATTTGGTCTTCTGTATTGACTCCTGTTCTGTCACATTTCTTACCCTCCATGTAGTATGCAGTCATCTTTCCACATGATCATCATGTCTACAGGTAGTCCTCAGCAACATCCCTCAACCTGGTGAATAGTGAAATCAAAAAGAGTAGAAAGCATTTTCATATTGCCTCATGTTATTCAGGTTTTTTGTACAAAATTAGAATAAACTCAAGCCAAGCATAACATAAATGAAAAAATACTCTCAGACTTAAAATAAATTAGGTTTGGGTGGTTTCTTAGTTCTGCTTTTCTTATAGATGCTTCTTAAGAAATATATTCAGCTATGACAATAACATCTCTGAATTCAAGTGTTTTATGGCAGAGTTCACAATTGTTGTGCTGTCATGAAAATTTACCTCATTTGGTTTACACTTTCAATAGGCTGCCGCATTTTTTCTTTGTTTTAGAGTCCTCAGCAAGTTAGAGGGCTGCTCAGCAGGAAGGTGTGATAAAGCCAGTTAGGTGCTAGAGCCAGTGTTTCTTTGCTGGTGATTTTTGATCTTGTCTGTAAGAAATGCTAACTTTATGAAAGCTATTTCATAACAGTACAGATCATAGTAGAGAACTTAATTAAAGTAATTAATGTAATTAAAAGACAAACTTCTATTTCCTGAAGTATTTATGTGTTTATATTTTAAATTCTCTAAGCGAGGCAAGAGAGAAACCCATGTAATGCTGCCTGATTTGGTTTGTTGCAAGGTTTGAGTATTCATGGTTTATACTGGATGGAACTTTCTGCAGTGCTTCCTGAGATACCCTCTAGTGGCTTAAGATAGCTTAGGTAATAATGCAACTGGGAAATGAAGTGGCAGTTTCTGTTCTTCTTGCAGTTCTAAAATAGTAGTGAGTTTTTTAGTGTTAAGTACTGAAGTAGCCACAGTTGTTTTCAACTGAAACAGAATTAAACATAAAGAATACACATCTTGCTTCATAATAAAAACATGTTAAATGAAGTTGGCTGTGGTAACTTTTATATTTTGCTGTAAGATTATCATACACCTCAAATAAGGTGATTTTAAGAGCTTAATTTTGCAAAAGCAGAAAAATCATATGCCCAGGTGCTGCACTTGACGTGGAATTTCTGCCAGGTCAACCTCCCATGAGAAGAATTAAATAGTTTCAAAGTAAATAGATGCACGAACAAACAAACAAATAAATATAGGCCTTTAAGAGAACTTTTTTAAGGTCTCCTTAAGCAGAAGGAAATGCATAATAGACTAAGCCTAAAAGGGGGAAATTAGGTGGGGAAAAAGATGGAGCCTGGAGGAAATGGGCTGTTAATTTGCTCTTCTGCTCTCAGAATTTCATCTGAGAGGAAAGAGAAGCAATGAATGCCATATATGGCCTATGTTTAGGATGGTTTTTTTAAAAGAGCTATTTAAGTGGAGAAAGTGTACTTGATAAAGCTAAGGGGAAGAAAGGGTTTTCATGGTTATGGTTGTGCTCTGAGAGCTCTTAGATGCACTGAGTCAGTGCAGAGACAACACTGTATGTGTGTGTGTAATGCTGTGCTTCAGTACTATTATTATTCAGCTTACACCCTGTGTGCATGTGTGGTGAGACAAGTGTGACCATGTTGGGTTTGGGTTTTTTTTTCAGTTTTGTGGAGAACCTAATTCCTCAGTTCTGTTACTCACCTATAAAAATGTGGTTCCCAAAGCTCTTTCTTACAAGCTGCAGTAGCATTCTGTAAATGATGATGTTGTTGGATGTATGTATGTAGTAAAAAATGGCAGTAATACTCAAGTAGGATCAAATATTCTGATCAAGTAGGATAAAGTAACACTTGACAATTATGCCTATTCACATAACGAAGGGAAGAAGGGATGAAGTCCTTTTATGAGAAGTCTTATTTTTAATCAAAGAATTTCTAAATTGTAATAACATATACTTGGATAAATTTTGTCCAATTTTTTTGCTTACCATGTAATTTAATGTTTTGCTCTTTATAAATAATGGCTTTATAAAGCTGCTACTGCTATTTGGTGCTTTTCATTATTTGAAGGAGAAAGAAAAAAAAAAAGACTTCAAGTCCAGAAGTACTTTATTAATTCAGTAGTTCAATAAAAACATATTTTTCTGTTCAACAGGCATTGTTTCATGGGAAATTTATTGACACTGGTTTTTCTCTGCCTTTCTACAAACGAATGCTGAGCAAAAAGCTTACTATTAAAGACCTGGAATCTATTGATACTGAATTTTACAACTCCCTAATATGGATAAGGTTTGTAGTTTATTTTCTTGTGTGTGTGTGTTTGATATTTTATGGATTTGTTTTTGTTTATGTAGAATTAATTGCAATATTTTTTTCTTTTCATCCAGGGATAATAACATTGAGGAGTGTAACTTGGAAATGTACTTCTGTGTGGATATGGAGCTCTTAGGGAAGGTAACCTCACATGAACTGAAATCAGGAGGTTCAAATATCTTGGTAACTGAGGAGAACAAAGAAGAATATATTGGGTAAGGAGAACAAAGATTATATTAGGTAGGAAGGTGTAGATGCTGAAAAAAATGTTCCATGTTTCTCCTGTTGCCTTAGTCTTTTTTGACACGTTGGTTTCTGTTGGTTTTGTTTTGTTTTGCTTTTTCTTCCCATGTTACTATGTAATTCTTGTGACTGTTATTGAAATAGTACCTTGGTACATGTTGCTATATTGATATACAACTCCTTGGTACAAAAGGAGACCTTGTGGAGAGATAACCTGGAATGCTCTTATATGTACAGTGAGAACAGGTGAAACTGAAATGAGCAAGCCTGTTTTCAGTAACTTCAGGTAACAAATCCAGGTAGAGGGAAGATGTCTGTTTGACAGACGATCCTAAAATAGTTTAGAACTTTGCTACAAATGTGGAAACTGAAATTCAGAATAATGTGTAACATGCTGTGATTTCAACTGTTTTTTTAAACTCTTTTTACTACTCTTTTTTGCTTTTTGCCTAATTTTATCACTGCCCTTTTTTTAACCTCTGTTTCTGATCTATTCAGTGATCTCAAAAGCAGATGCACACAGACCCTTTTCTGTGATACAATGTATGTCCAGTGCTGTATATAAAGTTTCCACTTAAATTAGCGGTCTTCAGTTTCTCATAGAAATAGTTTCTATAGTATATAGATAAATTAAGGTTAATAATAATAATAATATTTATTTTTAACACAAATGGTAATCTTAAGTTACCTCTTGCTACTTTACATTATCTAAATGTGAAGATTTGTGTTAATATAGTATAGTAGGTTACTTACAGTTAATGGAATTGAACAGTGTAAGAAGTGAAACTTGAGGGATTCTTACCTGATGGGAACACATACACACTCCTATGTGTTTGAACTTCTTCATGTTGAATGCTAATTGATGTTTAATTCATGTTTGGTTTTGTTCTATCCCAGGCTAATGGCAGAGTGGCGATTTTCTCGGGGAGTCAGAGAACAAACCAAAGCTTTTCTTGATGGTTTTAATGAAGTAGTTCCTCTACAATGGCTACATTATTTTGATGAAAAAGAACTGGAGGTGAGGTTTTTTATTCAGCATTTTTAGCTTTTGCAAAGGTAATGTGTATGGAGAGATTAAATGGATAGGTCAGGTTGAATCTCTCGTCTGCCCATGCTGCATTTGATAGCTTCTGGAACATGGAGAATTTATTAAGAGCAGTAGGATTAAATCATGATAAAAATTGAATCAATGTTCTTGAATCAGTGTTTTTATGTTCAGCATTAAAATGTATTTTTGAAAGTTTCTGTGAAAGTATATGAGATCACTGATGGACCTGTGAGTCACAGACTTTTCCCTCTGGGGTAGATGGGTAGGATTACTGTGTAACAGATGACAGAAGTTGATTGTAGTTCATAGTGATTGCTTAGGATCAAATGTAATGTCTAAGACAGGTTCTAGGGTTCTTATATTTAAAGCTTGGAGGAACCAACAAGGCATGGAATGGAACTTTGCAGATCCTCAGTATACAACCCAAGGGCTGATAACAGGGATTGCTTGCATGCTCCATGTTTACTTAACAATCAGCCTGGCCTGTGTTTACTCTTGGGGTTTGTCATCTGGAGTAGGGACAAAAGGCTCTGTAGTGCTGTGCTCGTTTATTTCTGTGTTACTTGACAACTTTCCCTGTATTTAATGAGCAGTTTTCTGAAACCTTCTTAAGTTAAGTGGGGAGGATTTTTTTCTAAAAAAAAGACTTTGCTCAGTCTTATTCAGTGTTGAAAGCTTTGCCTTTAGAACTTTCAGCTTTCATAGCTTCTTGTAATGAACAATTTTCAGACTTACACTTTTCAGTATGTTTTATCTTTATTAGTAGTAGCAGCAAATTAATCATCATCATTTTGGAATATGAGGTGAAGATTTAATGGAAAGGCTAACATACTCCTTAATATAAAAATTGCTCTTATGAAAAAGGTAGTAGCTTTTATTACTGAGATATTAGTTGGAAGATACCAAGTCTCTGGTATTCAGTCTTTCAGACCACTTATATACATACACAATTTTGGATAACTGTAAACTTAGGATAAAGGAAAATCTAATTGTGTAATAAAATTTAAAAAATTACCAGTCCTTTTTTCAGAGCAGAAACTTTCATTTTTGTTACCATGTCTCATACAAAATAGAAAATACACTTTAATTTTTGTGTTTAATGTAAATAAATTGTTGTCTTTTCTAGGTTATGCTCTGTGGTATGCAAGAAGTAGATTTAGCAGACTGGCAGAGGAACACTGTTTATCGTCATTACACGAGGAATAGCAAGCAGATCATATGGTTCTGGCAGGTATGTTAATCACTTACATTTCTGACTTCTGTAGGTTTTGTTTTGATCTGTAACACAAATGGTATGTGTAGTGGAGGGCTGTCCAAATGAAGATTCTTACAGCTTCCTTTCTTTTGTCTTTTCAGAGAAGGAAGGGAGGATTACTGGTCTTTAGGGAGGATACTTTGGGGTGAGAAATGGCAGACAGTTTCACGCATTACATTTGGATGCTGGCTTATGAATATTTTCTTCTATATCTTGTCCTTACTGATTATTCAGTGAGGTTTATTTTATTCTTAGTGATCTACCTTCTGAATATTATTATATGTAGTACACCTGAACATTTCATTTTCCAGTACCTGAAGGGAGCCTACAAGAAAGGAGGAGAGTGACTTTTTACTAGAGCATGTAGTGACAGGACAAGGGGAAGTGGATTCAAAGAGATAGTAGCTTTAGGTTAGTTATTAGGAGGAAGTTCTTTGCTGTGAAGGTGGTGAGGCACTGAAATAGATTTTCCAGCAAAGCTATGGATGCCCCATCCCTGGAGGTGCTCAAGGCCAGGCTGCATGGAGCTCTGAGCAACCTGGTCTAGGGGAAAGTATGCCTGCTGTGGCAGAGGGGTTGAAACTGGATGATCTATAAGGTCCATTTCAACCCAAACCATTCTGATTCAGTGATCTAAAAATGTCACTTAGTACTTATGATTATTTGTCATACTAACTGGCTAATCTTCACTCACATTTTAATGGAGTTGGCTGAGGAAAACCCTCAAATACTATTCCGGCACTATTCTACAAATTTTCCTAAAGAGAAGTCAGACCTAGGGTCTTCCTGCCTTTTGAAAAACCACCATTTTAGAGATGCTTTTGACTAAGTTTCTCTGGGCAAGTGGTGCAAATCATTTATTTCCTATTTTATTTATATCATAAGATCTGATGATAAATCTTTTTAAGATGCTTGGTACTGAAAGAATCTAAACCAGAAGTTTAAGTACCAACATTTATATGCAAGATTTTCTTAGTCTTGAAATACCCAGTCTGTGGCTAGACCAGTGCTGTGTTTAATAACAATGACAGTAGTCTTTATACAAAACATTGACATGATTTATATTTTAGTGTAGAATATAATAGGTAAGGATTCTTCTTATTTGCTGTTCCCAGCCTTCATATTGTAGTGGCTTACAGTGCATATAATCTGAAATCACTGTTCTTTTCTCTCCACCCCATTTTGCTAAAGTAAGGAAATGCAAGTAGGTGCTAAACAAGGTGGTGTTTTTTTAAATGGAATTATACTTTTTCAACCATCTCATGAGGTTTTTGGTTTTGTCCAGCTGTGTTAAAGCTTTTTATTAATTAATTTGAATTTCTGTGCCTAGTTTGTAAAAGAAACAGACAACGAGGTTCGCATGCGACTTCTGCAGTTTGTCACTGGCACTTGCAGATTACCACTGGGTGGATTTGCTGAACTTATGGGTAAGTAAAAGGTGACCAGAACTGTTTTATATTGTCACTGTTTCATTTGCAAATGAACCATGTTGCAAGTGTATAGATAAGAGGAACTTCATGTTCATCACCTTGGATCTAGAAGGGCTTTTTATATCATAAATCCCTTGAATATGTTTATAAACTATTTGGAAATTAGCTTGTTTCTGTGAGAAACATGTTCATGTAATTAATGAACTCTGCTGTGCCTGAGTTGTGTAGTGTTCACATATATATCCTGTATGGTACTTAAAAGGAACAGATTACACTTTTCAAAATCTTGTTTTTTAGGAAGTAATGGTCCTCAGAAATTCTGCATTGAAAAAGTTGGTAAGGAAACCTGGTTACCAAGAAGTCACACTTGGTGAGTTGTTATGTGATAACTTTCTGTACCTTTACTAGTTTATCTCTTCCAGGCTTGCATTGGCCAAATCAAATGAAATGTAATTTGGATCAATTCTCTATCTCCATCTTCAGTTTCGTTTGATTGCCCTCACATACCAGTATTGAAAACTTTCCCAGTTGCCCTCTTCTACAATTTTGCAACTGTGCTCAACAGTTTGTCAGTGTCAGATCTATCAAAAATATGAGAAATCCTTGTGTAGAACTGAAAGGTGCTTTCCTAATTCTTTTAGAGAATATTAAATAACTAAACAAGTCATGTTAGTAGTAGGCACATAGTTGTTTGGTAGAGTTATTATGAAGTAACATTATAGAAGATAAAATGTATAGTCACAAGAAGAAGTAGCATGAAAGAAATGACAGGAAACCTTCAAAAGGATGCTTAGCCAAGAATGCTGATACTTTTTCCCACCAGGCTTCAGATGGGCCATTATTGGCTTGGCATTCCTGTACATACTGAACTGGTGCATCAGGTACACAAATCAGTTTTTTATATAGACTGTGCAAAATGGACACAGTTTCCTTTGGCAACCTGTGACAATAATGTTCCTTATATTTTTAAACTACTTAAGGGTATCCTTCATTTTACATTTTCTCCAATGGATTTTGTTTTGAGTGATGTTTGCAAGAGTTAAACATACCTTGTTTAGGATAATTTTGAGGAAGACATGGAATGAAGTGTTTTGGCAGGAGTCTTTTAGGGCAAAGTTTACAGGGAAAAAACACCCACCTATATCCAAGCATGTGTAGGAAGGAGAAAAGTTCAGCTTTTTCATGCTGTTGTTGAAATTTGGAGATGCATCAAACTAGGATTAAACTTCATGCTGAAAATTTCCTTTTCTATGTATTACTATTATAATCAATTATTATTGCAAGTGTCATGTTTTTATATTATATTTTTTGAAGTATTGTATTTTCCTGTATCTTGGACAGTCTTTCACCATTCTGGTTTTTCATCTGGTAATAGTCTTTTGTTTCTTAAAATATTGCTCTGAAACTTTGACTGTTTTTCTTTCTTGTAGAAATGCCAAGGCAATGAGTTTGTGCTGATTGTTATTTCTTTTTTTCTAATTGTTAGATCAGAACATTTATAACTTCCACTATAACAATTGAGTTCTGTAGAGTTCTGCATGGGATTTAAGTAAACTTAACAAAATCCTGTTTTTTTCCTGCTCAGTTTTAATCGTTTGGATTTGCCACCATATAAAAGCTATGAACAACTAAAAGAGAAGTTGCTCTTTGCCATTGAAGAAACAGAGGGATTTGGACAAGAGTAGAAGTGACTTCTAGTCAAAAAGGATATCTTGAATAATAAAAGGCCCAGCCAACTAAAATTGCACACCTTATTGTATATAAGCTTTTTGTTCTGTACAGTGATCTTTCTGGAACTCTAAAAGTTTAATTGTTCTCTGTTCTTCCACAAATATATGCAAAACAGTTCAGCCTTTTCTACTTTTATTTATTGCCCTTTCAAAAGACCAGAAAAACCCCTCCATAAATTTTGAAAGCAGACAAGAGACTTATTTAAAATATATATATATATAAAAATATAAATATATATACTAATGGGCTCTAGTTTTATAGAGCTTTAAGTGTATGAAAAGTTGCAGCCATTTAAAAGGGCCTGGATTTGCTTTATCTTGGCTTTATCATTCAGAAAAATGTTTAAACTGCTCAGTGTTCTCTAAAGAAACATCTCCAAGTTTGTTTTACTGCATGGCTGTTCTAAAAGGTGTTAAAGGCTTAGGCCAAATGTATCCTAAATATGTAGAAAGATGCTGCTGGTATTTGAGACGACAGAATCTGTTCTTCTGTCAGTTTAATTTTTTAAATACATAAATAGCTGATATATCCCTCTCTACTGATGTAGCCAAGGTCATGAATAAAGCCTTTACTACTTGCACAGGAGTCATGTACAATGAGATGAATGTGATTTAATGTTGAAAGGAATTGGTGCCACTGTTCTGACTGCAGGAGCTGAACAGAGTATTTTAATTCATTTGAGCAGCATTGAAATTTGTTTACATAGTACCTTGGGTTATTACCACGAGGATGTTAGGTAATCTTCAAAGAAAAAATAATAAAAGAGAAAATACTACCCATTCTCTTCTTGGTCTGGTGTCTTGCAGGCTTTTTTTTTTTTTTTTATTTGGTTTTGTTTTGTTTTGTTTCCCTTTTCAATCTGTGATGTCCTTTTTATAACTTTGTAGTTATGTTAATGTAAACTGAGCTATAAGGGTATACAAAAGGAAATGTGAATTTTGCTGCTTCGGTGTTCTTGTTCAGTTTCAGATACTGGATTTAGTAAACTCAAATAAAATGAAAGTTACTTAAGCTTTGCACAGATAAAAATATTATTTAGTATTACATACTCTCATTTCTCTAAAATTCTTAACTGAAATTTAGATGTATTTGAATAAAGTACATCTAAAACCTGTCATCCTTTTATGTAGATCAAGTTTGTTCTAAGTGCACAATAATATAAAAACATTTTAAAATTAGTTTTATTGGCATTTTATTGGCATATATTTGCTGAACTGCAAAGATATGTTTAAAAAAATACTAAAATTTAACACCTTATTCATGTGAATTATATTAAATGCTACTTTTAGCAAACTGTGCTTCCTTATTATAGAGTAAAAATGTGTTTTAAATCACCATTTGTAATATGCTTTAAATATTACCTGTAAATTCCATTACATTTAAATTACACAGAATTTTGTACACACATGATTTTAGAATATGACTCAACACACTTGTGTTAACATATCATATTGCACTGTTAAAAGTGTACATGCAGAAAAAAACAGCTATATCTGTTCATGTAATTTTCCAATGCAGCAGCTGAATTCTGCCTAAAGTTTATTTTTCTACATATTGGATTGTCTCAAGGCTTTGTATTCAATATGCACAGCTTACCCTGGAGCTGTAGCTGTACAGAGCTCTGGTCACAGCAGTGGTGCAGCGGGCCCGAACAGACTGCTGTCTTACATTAACTTTTCTGTAAGAGCTTCAGAAATTTCCACCACTTTGAGGGTTTTTCATACACCACCAAATATCTTTTGCAAAACCATTTTTATATAGCACTAAATTCATTTGAAGTGCAAATCCACGTAAATTATCACTTATGCTGGTCAGAATGGATGAAGTTTAAGAAAACAAACCAAGAAGGTCAAAGGCCAGGCACCAGAGTGTGTGTGTCACTTGCCTAAAAGACAAGGAGGGCTAAATGTCACAGTTAATGAATTTGCACTAATGAATTACTTGGTGACCCACTACCAACTGCTGAATTTTGTGAATCTGTGAGTAACTGAACGAAATAAAAAAGACAGCACACCACAAGGATGTAGTTGTTTTATTGTTTTGGTAACTTCAGCTGTCCCATACCTGCAGTGGTTTTTCCTGGGGGTAAGGATTAGTAATCATGAAAAAACCAAATCCAGTAGCTTTCTGTCCCTGTGTATGACCTGTGAATTGGTGTCAAGTGCCTGACTGAAAGAATGACTGGAGAAAAAGAAAGCAAAATAATACACCTGTGTGCATGTGTGTACAATACTGGCATTTTCTGGGAATTTCAGATAGACTGTGTTGTATTTTTTTCTTTTCCCACTTGAATTCCCCATATTTCACCTATACTTGGGGAGAGTAAGACAGCAAAAAGAGGGAAGGCAGCAATGGTTGGAGATCAGACCAGGGAAGTAATACGACTTGAAGGAGCTGTTGTGTAGTTTATGGGTTTTGTTGCTTCCTTTCTTTCTGCAACTGAGCTGCTTTTCACTACACACTTCACAGCTGTTACTTTGGATATTCTTCCTTTGTGCAGCAGTAGAAAAGGCACCTAAATAAAGATGCCTCTGCCACAAAGCTACTGGAAGCAACTATGCAGATGTTTTGGTAGAATATGAATGCACAAAATTCTCTCTCAAACACTCTATCACCCACCCTGAGACACTGTAACATAGAGGACTTCATTATGATGCTCTACTAATAGAAAAATAATAGTTACTTTATGGTAGTTGGGAAAACCCTGTTTTAACTGTAGTTTTGTGGCATCAGGCCCCAGATTCTCTCTCAATCATGAAATTTTACTACTGACTTAGCTTGGTTTGTTAGTCTAAGCAATTTATGCTGTTCTTCATCTTACTCCTAGAATTACAATACCCTTTCCTAGTATATTAAATACTAGGTATTTTCTAGTAATTTTATTTTTAGGCTGTTCTATTGAGAATACCACATGTTTGGTATTTCTTCATTCTTTGGTCCACTTTTTCTCTTGGGTAATTGGAATATATTGTTTGGCTGGACACCTATGACTTCGTATTTCTGATGAAAATTCCTGCCAACACAGTAGAAGGACCAATAAGAAAGTTTTATGTCTACAAACAGAAGTCCATATCGTTCCACAGTAGTTACTGTCTAATGTACTGGGAGTGTATTTCTCCTGTTGTTACAGTCTAGGGTAAAGTGTGTGTGCTCAGCAGACATTTATAGCCACTAAATCATCACAAAGCTTCTCACTGCACGTGCTGGTATCACCCATAAAGGGATTTTCTTAGATGTTCCCTACTTGTTCTTTTTTCCTTCATTTTTTATTTTAAACCACAACACTTTCTGCAAAGTCAAACACTAGCATTTAAGAGCATTGGAATTAAGATAGTGCAGCCTTAATAATAAATCTGTAGGAGTATCTATTACTCTTGAAGGCCATTGAACCTCACAAGAAAACACTGTAGAAAAAACCTGCAAGATTATAATTATGTCATCACCCTGTCCCTCCTTTCTTTAAACTAATGCTAGTCACATTTCTTATTATTTCTCATAAATAACTTGTAGTTTAGAAGTGTAAAAAACTTAATTTAAACCCCAGGCTATCACTCTCCCAGCCTTTTCTGTCTAACTATTGACCCTGCTTGTGAATGAAGACCCCTTCATTCCCATGTAAATGAACACACAGGATCACATAATGAAACAGATCTTTCAGTTCAGATTTTAATAGAAATGAGAGGGAGACAGAAGGTCTGAGCTGTACTTTTAGTAACAGCTTCAGTAAACTGAAGTAGTATTTGGGGCCTTTTTCCTATGCTGCTGAAACCTGAGGCACTTACTTCCCATTATCTTGTTTCTTCTTATATAGAATTAAGCAGCTCCAAAGCTTCTTTCTGCACCTGAAAGAAATAAATGTAACATAACAGTCCCAGATAGTTACAGTCTCTTCTAGCAAAACTTCCCCCAAAAGTACCCAAATGTTTCCCTGCAGCTGTGACAGTCCTAGGACAAGTCATTTTTCTTCCGTAGTTTAAGATGCTCAATACTTGAAATATGAATCAGAATAAATCACTTAAGCCAGTGTCTTCAGTGTCATTCACTTAATACATAAATGAAGTTTATTTGTGTTGAATACAGACACTAGTTCTTGATTTGCTGCAGTCCAATAGGAGCATGCAGGAAACTGTCCTACCTCTGACCATGCCAAACCAGCCTAGGGATTTCAACACTTTAGACAGCAACTAAGAAGTGAGACCATTTCTGAGGCTCTGTTTGCCTAAGGTTTCCAGCTAAAACCTAGTAAAATTTTAATATGGTCTCCAACATTCATATTAAAACACTCCCCAACAACAAACTGAACAGCAAAAAAATCTCAACACTCTCTTCTCCCTTTTTAAACCACAAAAAATCTCCATCCCAACAATGGTAATGACATAGTAAGCCATGCAGACAGTGTAAGCCAGAAAACCTCTGAGTATCTGGGGTAACAAATGTTCAGAAAACCTAGTTATGCTGAAACAAGATTCAAATGTCTTTGCACAGGCCAGTTCCCTTCATAGTGGACTACCAAGTCTAGTTCCCAATGAATTTTGCATTTAACACCCAGAGAATGGAGAGAATGCTGCCTTTCTCAGTTCAGCAGCTCTGCACCCCTCTAAGAGATTAAGAAATAGATGTCAGTACCAGGAGGCCACAAGTAGCTGAAGCAGATCAGTGGTTTAACAACTTGGCCACTGCACAAAATACACTCCTGACTATACTTTTTGAATGGTTCCTAAAGAAAAACAAGTATTTGGGATCACTGGTTTCATGTGTGCCTCTGGCTACTAGTAACTGTCAGAAGAACTGACCAATTCCTTACACACCTGAGACCACTACTCCTTTAGGCTATTAAATTCCTAAACATTGTGCAAGGCACTGGAGGAATGCAAGACTTGTTTTTCCAGTCAAAGATGTTACTAAAGGAACTCAGTTTTGGAAGAAACAGTTTCAGGCTTACTAGCAAGTGTACAGAGGGATTCTGAAACACTGTCTCAGTAGTGTTTTTTTCTGAGGTGTGAAATGCAAAATCCTACCAAAGTATTTCTTATGTTGGACATTCACAGTGCTGCATCTCAACTGCAGCTTTAATGCTAAATGAAATAGAGGTCAATCAACCATAAAAAAGTCAAATGCAAATTGAGGCTTTGTTAGTTGTGATGCTAACAGGATTGTTTCTGAAAGGTAACTGCAATTGCATTGGTTTATACTAAATGCACTATCAGGTATGAACAAGTCCAATGGATTACCTCTCTTGTAAGTTCTTTGAATGTTTAGGTAGGAAGCAGATGCCTACCCTCCCAACCAAAATCCTTCTGCAGAGTTTCAAAGCGTAATTAAGTGACTCATGACATCTAGCACTGGAGATCTGCTGTCAAAGATACATTACCTTCATTTGTCTTACTCAAATCATCTGAATCTCTCCCTAGGGGCCTGGAAAGGACTGCAATGTTAAAGTTTTGTTACATCTGGGTTTTTTCTTCCTTGTGTTCCCATGATTGTGAGCTATTCCAAAATGTAATTCCTACCTTACCCATTTCAGGCACATGAAAGGTGATTCTGTGTTCACACAGAAACAGGTAGTGAGGTGCCTGTGTGACCTTCAGTAACACAGCTAAGGCTGGGTTGTTGTTGGCACAATAGAACGACCATGAAGAAGAAAGGGTAACAGTTCTCTGCTATGAATAAAACAGAGTATTTCCAACCACAGTTTCCAGAGGTGGCTAGTAACATACTAGAATTTTTTTAGTGCTGATGTGATTCTGAGTTAAAGGGTGCTGAACTATAAGTTGCCCTGAGTTACTTTTATAAGACATTCCACTGCCATGATGTCATACATATTGGATACAATATATGATTGTATGATCACAGTTCTTAACTTCCCACCTGTTTGTCCTCCTCTGTCTGTGCAGGATACTCCTTTGCTTTGCTTAACCACAGAAGAGCCATTTTCTTATTGTTTAACTTCAAGTATGTTTTCCCCAAAAAGAGCAAATTTTTGCTGTAGAAATTTGGATCAGCTGCATAGAGACAGAAGAAAAGCTTCAGATGAGAATTAGCAGCATATTATACTTTGATACTTGTTTTAGAAAACATGGTTTGGCTTTGGATAAGAAGGAAGTAAATGTAAAACTTTCACTTGTTAGATTTTTTTTTCTTCTCATAAACAATTATATTAATTAGCAGCTTGCTAGTTAATATACTAAATGACACTAGATTCCTCAGAGAGAGCAAAGCAGTGAGCTTAAAGCACAACAGCTTTGCTGTGCAGGTTTTGGGCTTTTCTGGACTTAGGAGGTACAACAGGCAATGCAACCAGCTTAGCAGGTATAGGCAAGGGAAAATGGGGCACATTTGCTAGCACATACAGACACCAGCTTAATTTTTGCTGTGCAGAAGAAACATTTTTTAAGGAGAGATTTTAACCTTGCTTTTATAAAGCACCATTCCCTATTAAAAACTAATCTTGCCTGCTGTTCATATTTACAGCACAGGCTTTCTCTATTGCTGGATTTAAGGTCAGGTTTTGAAACATATGGAGGTGTTTTGGAGGCAAATTTTGAGATGAAGTTCACTGTTCCAGTTCACAGCTGCATTACCTGACACTCGGGAAGACACACTATGAGCCTTTCCTCTAATCTTCAATAACTTAACTATGTACAAATCTTTCATAGAACACTGTCCTCCCTTGTCTTCCTTTATCTTTCAGCTAGTGAGTTTTGCTTATGGCTTCACTCCTGGAGAAATAACACGTTCATATTTTATTTTAAATCATGTGCACAGTTTAACTGTCAGATTGGCATAATACCTTCTGAAATAATAAAAAGTCTGCTTTTTCTGTTTTCTATTTAGAATACAGAGGATTTTTGAACTCTAAGAAAATTCTGAAAAAGTAACACAGAATTCCCTTTTTTGATTTCTGCTGCCTCCCTGTATTCCTGTTGAATTCCTTAGGGAAGAGTACTTTATTCTCAGGAAGGTATGAATTTCACTTTGGTATTTATACTAGATGTGTAACATACTGATAAAATATTGCAATGTAAGAGCTCAGTGTGCTGAGGGGCACACCACATTTATCACCTGATCATATTATACTGTTTTGGGTTTGGTGACTACAGTTACTAAGGTAATACTGACAGCTAGAGGTCTGCTGGAAGTCATCAATCCTAAAATATATTTTTCAGTCAAAATGAGCCACAGGTCTTACCTTCTTCTGCCATGTGGAAGTAACGAAGAGCCTGTAAAACACAAAGTTGTATTCTTTAAAGTGGAGAATAAACTCAACACAATAGTCAAACTAAAGTCTTATGCACATACCTGAAGGAGTTCCTATCCACGATATTATTTTTATTAATTCAGCATGCTACTGATGTCCAATTAGATTTGACATCATCTCAAAAGAACTAGTACTTACCCAACTATCCCCCTACTACTTTTTCCCTAAGCATAGTACCTCCTATTTGTTCCTATCAAACTGGATTGTGTTTTTCCAATTCAACTTGTCAAGATAAATTTTGGATTTTGTTTGTACTATCCAGCACATCTGCAGTTTTCTCCATCTATTTCTCATGTATAAATTTAATAGATGAAAAAAATCTTATGATTTGGGTCATTAATAAATACTGGAGAGAGAACTGACTCCCACAATGCACCAGTCAGTAACCTCTCCTGCATAAGGATAAACATCTGTGATATCTACACATTTTCCATAAGTTTCCCATCCAAAATTTCAGTCCATCCCTACCTTTTCCGAATGGTAGCAGGGGGAGGAAAAAAGCTCTCACAGAACTTGAAAGTATGGATGTATCTACAAAACAGTTTTTGTACTGAAACTGCAGAAATCTTACCAGTACAAGTTTACTTCTTCAGCAAATTTAAGTGCTACAGAACTGAATGCTGGGACTGGCATTATTCTGGCAATATTTGAAATCCTGGCTGACGCTTTGTATTCTTCTGAGAGTGGTTTTTCAGGAAAACTTACAGGCTTGACATTCCATTAAAGAGTTTTATTTCTTTTTCAAATAGCTCTTAATTTGTTTTTTGTGTAACAGCAAGCAGCCTGCCCACCCTCACTTTAAGAGAACAAAAGAGTTATTGGTTGCTCTAAACAAACAAAGATTAAAACAGCTGCACCAGTTTTTTCTATTACCAATTTAATTGTCAAGCTTCTATATATGTATGGGTGTTTAAATAAGACGCACACTGGTACTATTTTAAAGGATTAACATCTTGTTAGTATGTTGTAGGGTATATGGCAGCAAGAATGTTCATGGAAAAGAGGAACAAAAGTACTTTCAAGTGAAAAAAGCCCCACACCACATGTGGCCAGAGAATTAAAGGGTATTTGTTCATCTTAAGTAACAAAGCGAGCTGTTGCTTTTTGCATTTAATATAAGGGGACAAATTCTGTTAACTAGCAAATAGGTGCATGGCATAACACCACCATAAAAATCATCAGCACTGGACTAGTACAGGCAGTTATCTCCAACAGGGCACAACAGTAAGTACAAGCTAAGTTACACATAGTTTATTATTTTCTCATGCAAAAACTACCAAAAAATTTTACACTATTCTGTATGTGCTACAGCTGAAGAAAATTAAAGGTTTTTATGTTTTTAGATACCTTTCACTCTCATGTTCTCATTTTATTATTGACAGTTGTAAACTCACAACTCCATGCCTATTGCATAATCTGAGGTCAGTTTTTGTCAGGAAAATAAGTACAAAGTGTAACATCAGCTTTGTGGGGGGAATAACCATCTGTGAAATATTTTCATACTCTACCTCTTGAAATGTGGAAGTTGGTGGTGTGGCAAACAGTGTTGCAGCTATTTTTCTTTGGTACCATGGCATCTCAGCAAAAGAGTAACACCTGAAGGAAAAAGCAACATTTATATCTACCCTTCACATTTCACTTGTTTTCAAACAACAGTCTCAGAATTGTTGTTGGACATAAAAACTGGATGTCCTAATTGTTGGTGCCAAGAGTCAAAACTGCAGACACACTGCAAGTTCTATAAGCATGTTCTTACACCTATAAACAAAAATACAAGATGCCTGAAGCTGCTACTAAAGAAGTTTTGGTGTGTCTTTTACTGGGAACTAACTACATTAGCTAAAACTGGAACAATTACTAAGAATGAAACAGATTTTGAGCTTGAATGATTTTCATGATTTATTTATATTTTGTTCTAATGTATTTGCAAAAGCAACACAACTGAATAATGTCATTGCCTTACCTCAACACTACTTTGCTTTTCTCAATTATTTATATAAAGTAGATCTGCAGTACATTCCTGAGACTCTGATCTATAAGAATGAAAATAAATTCAAGAATCAAACCACTGTGCTCTAGGCTAAGCTATGCTTTGCTGGTTTTCTATCTACTAAATAACACAGGTAATCAATCAGTCACCTATCTTATTGGTGCTGGAAGGATTAAACATTTCTATTGAAGCATTTCAAGTGCACTGAACATTCTGAGTGCAAACATTAAACAATGATATTCACTTTGGCAGCCTCCCACTATGAGATTACAATTGCTATTAACTGTGTAAAATAGAGCATTCTAGAGGAGATGAAAAATTAGTAACTGTAAATGTTTGGAGGAGAGGCAGGCAAGACATGGAATACACTGCTGGACTTGAAATGCTGTCATTAGATGTGCCTTACCAGAACAGATTTAGTCCTGAACAGATTAGAAAGAGAAGAGGGGAAATACTCAAGAACTGGCTGATACTAAATGCCAGTTTCAAATCAAGATGGCTCTGGAATTCAGTAAGGAATAGATTTAAATATACAACATGGGAATATTTTAGAGCCAAAAGCAGCATTAATCTAACATTTCTGATAATATTTTCTAATTTTCCTTGGGAACAATGTCTGAAGTACTCTCCAGAACAAGCTTCCTGTCTCAAAACGTACTTTGAGGCTTAGTCAGTTGGTAGCATGTACTTCTGCTTAAAAGTCTGGACTATTGCAATGGAAATCATGTGGGAATGAATGGTGGATTCCAAAGGTTCTGAACTAGTAAAAAACTCTGGAGCATTTATCATTATAATTTTCTTTGATACTTAGGATCAAAAAAAAACCATGGAAAAATTGACTGTGGGTTTTAGTAGTCTTTTAGGCTAAAAATACATTACCTTTCTTTATTTTCAATCTCTCAATCTTACAATAGAGATCTCTGGTAAATCAATGTGACATCTTTGGTCTTTTTCAGACAAATAAGCAAAAGTGCTGTCTAGAGTGTCTCACTAACATGTACAGGATATTGCTTTCCATCACACCACTTGCACAGAATACCCTGGGTTAGTATGGAAAGTTCTATTTCTAGTCCATTTACCTGCTATGTAACAGTAACTCTTAGTATCATTTTCACTGAGAAGTAAATTCAATTTCAATGATTTTTGGTTAATATATATGCATAATATATATGGTTAATAAATAAAGCTCCCTTTATTTAATATAACTTTTAAAATACTGTATCCTGACAGATAGTAAAAAAAAATATTTTCAGAATACATCTCATTTTTGATAGCTTTTCAGGGACTGTATTAAGTTGCAGCCATCACTGAAATTCAATGTAAAAGTCAGTGCTGAGTTTTGATCCCATTCATAATCCAGAAAAAAATGAGCAACTACTTGCTATCACTGATGCCCACTGTGGATTCCATGAAGCAAACTTAACATCTGCAAAAGGACTTTTTAGCAGTTCCATACAAATAAATTAAATAAACAATTATTTTTCATCTTTTACAACTGCATAAGAATTGCTAGACTTTTTCAAGGCATGACTTCCTATATCTGTTCAATATGTTTTCATGCTTGCATCAATTACAAGTACATTCTATATTATTCCAAGCAGTTCTGCAATTAATGCAAGATATTTTATACTCTTGCATTTTTCTGTGCCATGCACTAACTTTAGTTCGAAAATACATCTTACCAAATCCCTATAAGATGAATTGTTGTAGCATCTTTTGGATTCAGTTCAATGGCTCTCTGGTGTGGGAAGAAAAAAACAACACAATATGTAAAGAAGTCATTCTGACACATGGATTAAAATATATTTAAAAATAGGCTTGTTAGCATACCAGACTATGGTATGTAGAATTTCAAGGCAACACACCACTTACTCAGGGCACAACTTAATCAGCTCACCTCCAAAAGTCTGATGACACTGACAGATGTCTAGCACATCTCACTGCATTTGAGACTTGGCATGTCTAGATTTTGATATAACCTCTGGTGATATAAAATTAGTAGTTCTTCATCTTCTCCAGTATTTGTCCTTTACTGTTACATAATCCACAGTTAAAAGGACAGCCACACTGCCATTTCTCAATATCACAGTTACAACTGATCTAGTCCTAAGAGGTGTCTAAAGCACTTTAGCTATTTCAAGACTCCCTTCTAAAGTGACTTAGTTAACTGCAGGACAGAATTTGTACTCCATGTTTCTGGGGCATTTCTGGAGCATATGTCACAGTAACCCAAAAACCAAAGTGCTACTAGGAAGTCTGAAGAGAAGTATGCTTTCAATATTTCACCAAAAAATCAGTTACCAGCTGTCACACAATATACATACACATTAATCTTGTCATATG